>NC_091245.1:216135000-216760000 GCF_042477335.2 Ovis canadensis
TTGCCTTAGATCCAATCATTTTGTCAGGTATCAGATAAACTCCAGTTGAATTGAATATTACCCTCTTGGAGTTTGTCAGTAGGGTATTATTTAATTTAAGATGGATTTAGTGATTCCTCTCTCAAAGCTTGAGCAGATATTTTAACTGAGAAATGAATTTGTCAAAGTATGTCCTTCTCTACATCAAACCTCTATTATGGTGCATTTTATTTCCATGGGAATACATGTCTTCTAATATAATTGTGCTTTGTAAAGTGCATTACCACTTGGGGATATCTTTTCTAATTTTTTACCTAGGAAACCGAAAAGAACAAGATAAAAATACCAACTTAATTAGCAGAGTACTTCTGTAAAACCTAAATATTTGCATTTAAAGCAGGCTCTTTTAAAGTCTTCATTGATGGTTAATAGTAAACATTATGAGACACTAGAATAGTAAAGGTACAGATTAGGTAGAATAGAACTTCAAACAAAAAAAGGAGTCAATGAGCTCCTGGAGTGGAAAGAAAACAATTGTTGCATAACTTTTTGAGAAGTTAATTAGGAAAAGCAAATATTTTTTAAAAATAATTTTAAAAATAATTAGGAAAAAACAGTCTTCTCTACTGAGGAGACTCACCTTTGCTTATATTGTTATCAGATTCCAGATTTCATTCTCTCTTGCCACTTTTAGCCAGTTTACCTGCCTCATCTTCTTTCTCTTCCTTTCTACTAGCTTCTTTTATAAACATTCTAAAATAATCTTAGGTCAGAAAATAAGTTCCTTTGATCCTGTTCCCTTCTGTCTATGGCATTATAACTCTTTGATTCACTTGTAAACATGGTGAAACTCATCTACCAAGCATGTTTCAATCCTTTGCATACTGTCATTTTCAACTGTATTTGGTTTGTTATTATTATCTCCATATTGTCAGATCCAGAGAAGGCAATGGCACCCCACTCCAGTACTCTTGCCTGGAAAATCCCGTGGACGGAGGAGCCTGGTAGGCTGCAGTCCATGGGGTCGCTAGGAGTCAGACACAACTGAGTGACTTCAATTTCACTTTTCACTTTCATGCATTGGAGAAGGAAAGGGCAACCCACTCCAGTGTTCTTGCCTGGAGAATCCCATGGACAGAGCAGCCTGGAGAGCTATGGTCCATAGAGTCACAAAGAGTACGACAGGACTAGGGTGACTGAGCGTGCATGCACATACAAAGGTTTACTAACAGACAGTATTAGAATCCAAACTTCCATCTTGTGGGGCCATCAGACCAGGCAACCCCTAAAAAATGAGGAGGAATTAGAGTAATTTTAGCAAGTTCTTTCTGTTTCAAAACCACTTCAACAATGGTTTGCCCCAACCAAATAAACATCAACTTTTATGAAATAAAATGCCTAAATTCACAGGGGGAAATGCTAAGTTATCAAGGGTAGCTAACAAATATCTCATTGCTTCTTCTATTGTTCAACTCCCTGGAGTCAGTCAGCACTGCTGGCTGCAGGAACAATTCACTCCTTTTAAAATTCTCTAAATTTAGAGCTTAGATGCTCAGAAAATCATAATTCACATGTAAGTAAACAGACTGATTGTCCGTTCCAAAACACTAAAAATTTTGGGAAAAACAGGAATATAAATCTTCCTTAAAGAATGTATTAGCTTTGCTTTGTGGGCCTCTCCATTTTTAAGATGATACTTGGTCCTAGATAATTCATAGCACATTCTCAATTGACAAATAGTTTTTTTTTTTCAGTGAGATTATTGTTTTGCAGCCTTTCGTTTCTCATTTAGCTTAATTATTCGTAATTTAGGTATACTTAGAAATGTAAATGATCCAGCTTAATTAAAAATACAATATAGATGAGAGGTATATATTGAATGAGATTTTGTTATAAAAGAAGTCAATCTTCAAAGGAGAAAGGCCCACTTCAGACTGTTCTTGGGAATCCCCTGGTGTTTCAGTGGTTAGGATCTACACTTTCACTGCTGAGGGTCACTGGTCTAGGAACTAAGATCCCACAAGCCACACTACATGGAAGATAAAATGACTGCTCTCCCTGCCTCTCTGTCCTTTCAGCTTAGGAAATCACTGCACAGGTGCTATACAAAGACTTAAAGCTTTAATGGACAGGCCATGCTGATTGAACTTAGGTATTGTTTTTTATTTCATTTTTGTGAAATTCTTACAATTAGAATGTATGGGCTCAAAAATGAACACCCTGGTAAGATCGCAAACATTTATGGGAATGGTAAATAGGTTTTAGCTAGTTGCATTTTAGTATGAATTCACTGGGGCTTCCCTGGTGGCACAGTTGGGTAAAGAATCTGCCTGCAATGCGGCAGACCAGGGCTCGATCCCTGGGTTAGGAAAATCCCCTGGAGAAGGAAATGGCTACCCACTCCAGTATTCTTGCCTGGAAAATTCCATGGACAGAGAAGCCTCGTGGGCTATAGGTCCATGGGGTCAAAGAGTTGGCCATGACTGAGTAGCTAACACTTTCATTTCATGAATTCGTCTATAAGATTGCTTTCCTCCTAAACTCAGCTGGGCCTTGGCAATATGAATTTTTGTTTGGAGAAAAGAAAGCAAATAATCTGAAAACATAGAACACTTTGTTGTGGGCTAGGCCTGGGTGGGCAACACTGTGAGACAGGAAGAGAACTGAAGATAGATTTAACCAATCACAAGAAAAAGAGATTAAAAAAAAAAAAATTCTTGTTCCTGTGCAGGAGTTTGCATGAGTGCCCCTGTCCCCCACCCCCACCCCTCCACAGAGGGTATTATATTCAAGATCCCTGCTCTACCAGGAAGTAGAACTCAGAGAATAAAAATAACACCTTAAAAAGCCATATTGTACTTAAACAGTTTTTATGGACTGATCTTTAATATTTTTCTGAATTTCAAATACAGACCTCCCCCCACCTCCCAAAAAAGAACTTTTGCAATACAATTGGATTATATAGTTTTGGAATCTCTAGCTAGCATAAATTAAAGGGGAGTCTCTTGGATATTTTATATAATAAAATTATTTTTAAGGTTTAGCACCCCAAAAGCATGTCTCTCTCTTGAAGAATGGGAAAATTTCCTTTAAGTAGATAATAAGAATTTTGCAACTATTTTGTTCTGCTGCTGCTGTTTGTTCTAGTCTTTAATAAATTCAAGTTTGAGGCTTAACCATATTAATAAATCTGGTTCTTAATATGTTGTTGGCTTGTATGCCACTCATTCCTTTTATTATTTTGATTTTCAGCTTCTAAGTAAGCAACCTAAGTATAAGCTGCCTTATCTCTCTTTTTTAAGTATGGCAACTAACAGAAGTCAGAAGAAACAATATTATTGCAAATTATGTGCTACGTGTTATAGATGCATTACCTAGCTATTTCTCAGCCTGTGGTATAGATCTCATTACTCCATTTTTATAAATGAAGATCGTTGTTGTTGTTCAGTCACCTTGTCATGTCCGAATTTTGTGATCACGTGGACTGCAGCATGCCAGGCTTCCCTGTCCCTTACCATCTCCTGGAGTTCACTCAAGTTCATGTCCATTGCGCTGGTGATGCCATCCAGCCACCTAATCATCTCTTGCTCTCTTCTTCTGTGTTCAATCTTTTCCATAAAGGAAGATGGGTTCAAACAAATCTGAAGTGACAGTATTGGTATTCGGACTTCTCTTTATGTAACCACTTTATTGCATGAGTGATATTCTGATAGGTTATAATCAGAACACATTTTTCTTCTAGGTTTGCATTCTAGAAAGGTCCTTTGCCTGTCCCCAAAACTTGATAGGAGATTGTACAACTTTTGAGTCACTTGCAGCTCAAGACTACTTTTGATTTCCAGGTATTACCAAGTCAGATTCTTCTTAAAACAAACCTTCAAACATTCATCTTATTCAAAGTTCTTCCCCTGCCATAGCTGAGGTAGGAGCTGGGCATCAGAGGTTGGAATGAGCTGCTGATTGGTGGCTTTTCACTCCTCTCCATTTCCTCAGCACTTGGTTGCTCCAGTGTATCTGTGTGTGTGTGTGTTGACCGGGGTAGGGGAAGATCAGCTTAGTTGGGGCTGGAGGAAGATGGGGTAGAAGGAAAAGGCGATGTCTCTCTTACAGTAGGCTCTGTAGTTCATCTCTTGACGTCCTCTTTGATGGCAAATTTCTAAATGCTGTCTGAAACAGGGGATTCGTGTTCTGGCTGACTTAGTGAAATTCTCCTACAGCAAGGTACTTTTCAGCTTCTTCCTGTGGGATGCCCACCATCCCACAGGAAGTATGTTTTGAACCTTGCCTTCAAAGGAATCCATTTTCCATGAAGGAACTCAAATCTTCTTGCTTCACAAAACCATCTAAGTGCAGTTTTCTTCCCGCGTCCTCCCATCCTCCCACCTTTTGTACTCCTCATGTGAGAGGCAGTGACCAGTTTCAATGTTTGTATAGGTCCTGGGAATACATGTCAGGTTCTCTACATAGCCAGCTGGGGAGTGAGATCCCCAGTGTGCCCCTTTAAGACACTGTTAATGTTTACGTCAATGATCTTATTCCTTCGACTTATCATGGTGTAGAAGGGGGCATACTTCGACAAGGCTGATGGCTACCTTGGTTACCCTCTCTGAGGTACTAGTGCTCTCTTATATAGCTAGGAAGTAGGGGTCCATTGCTGCACTGATTTTGCTGTCTTAAGTTAGTACCACATGGATATGTCTAACCCCTTTCTTTAGAACATCTGAGGTATCCATTATCCATTTTTCTCGGCCTTGGGGCTTCAGCTGAAATTTAGAGGCAATAGGACAAGCCCCATTTAACACCCTGTGATAGTGTTTTTAGAGTTAATAGTCGTTTCACTATACTATGCCGTTTCCCAAAATTTGAGAGGCACTGAACATGTCTGACTCCAGGAAAGCAGTAGGGGCAGGTAGAGTTTCTTTCCTTCTGTGCTGTTTCCATCTGCCCCTAACCCTTCTAGGCCTCACCTTACTTCTACCAAGAAGTTAAAAAAGAGAAGGATGTTTTCACTGTCCATTGCTTTGTGTGTTTTTTAAATTTATTTATTTATTTTTGGCTGTGCTGGGTCTTCACCACCTTGCACAGGCTTTCTCTAGCTATGGCAGGTAGGGGCTACTCGTTGCTGTGGTGTGTGGGCTTCTCATTGCAGTAGCTTCTCTTTTTGCAGAGCATGGGCTCTAGGTATGTGGGCTCAGTAGCTGTTGTGCACAGGCTTAGTTGCTCCGTGGCATGTGAAATTTTCCTGGACCAGGGATCGAACCCATGTCCCCTGCATTGGCTGGTGGGTTCTTATCCATTGCACCACCAGAGAAGTCTGGTTTATGCTTTAATAAACAATTTTCAGAGACAAAAAAGAAAAAGTCAAATCTAATCCCATTCTACTCTCATTTTTCAAATGCCCTTTAATGTAGGAGTTCAATATGAAAATAAGTGTGTGTATATACATATATAATATATAAAGTGAGTAAAACCTTACATTGTGAAGCTCTTTTCTACCTCTGTTGTGTATTATGAACATGAGATACATATTTTCTATAACAAATATAATTTTGAATTACAACTATAGATTATCAAAATGTCAGGATTTGCCAAATCTAGCAGTATTTCTATGGAAATAGATGTAATCAAGCACTAAGCACTATACCACCTTATTCTAGTTTCTTTCCAACATGGCCAGTAGTTGGCCTGTCAAAAGTATTCTAAAAAGAATCACTAATCGAAAAAATGTGTAGATCTTTTTTTTTTTTTTTTTTTTTGGTCTTAGTACTACATAGCTGTGTGAGCTTGGTAAATGTGTTAACTTAATCTTCCACTCAGGGTTCTTATAATTAAAGACTCTAAGTAATCTTTATAAGCACGAAAGGTTAACCATGCACAGAGTGCTCAGATGAAGCATTTCAGGGAAACACTGAAAACTTTCTAAATAAAGCCAGAGCCATTGAAGCTGCTGACTAGAAAGTAACCCCTGACTGATAATATGTCGAGACAAGCTATTATCCAGGATGGGTTGCTTTGATTTCAGTAAAGTGAAGTGCTAATCTAAGCAGTTAGTACTTCAGACTTTCCAGAGACTAAAGAGGATGCATACCAGCAAAACAAACACACTTACAGAGCATGTAATTTCTTAAACTGACAATCTAGTCTGTGTTTGCTAGTATTCATATTGACAGAATATTAATAATATTTCTGAAACATTTTCACAAGTAATAGATTAATCTTTATAAATAGATGTGTTTAAAATATGGATGAATATCCACTGGTTCCAACATAAAACTCCATGGCATAAATTACAAGGACTTCCATGATTTGGCTTCTGCTATAAAGTAATGCTCAAAATTCTCCAAGCCAGGCTTCAGCAATATGTGAACCGTGAACTTCCAGATGTCCAAGCTGGTTTTAGAAAAGGCAGAGGAACCAGAGATCAAATTGCCAACATCCACTGGATCATGGAAAAAGCAAGAGAGTTCCAGAAAAACATCTATTTCTGCTTTATCGACTATGCCAAAGCCTTTGACTGTGTGGATCACAATAAACTGTGGAAAAATTCTGAAAGAGATAGGAATACCAGACCACCTGACCTGCCTCTTGAGAAACCTAGATGCAGGTCAGGAAGCAACAGTTAGAACTGGACATGGAACAACAGACTTGTTCCAAATAGGAAAAGGAGTACATCAAGGCTATATATTGTCACCCTGCTTATTTAACTTATATGCAGAATACGTCATGAGAAACACTGGGCTGGAAGAAGCACAAGCTGGAATCAAGATTGTCAGGAGAAATATCAATAACCTCAGATATGCAGATGACACCACCCTTATGGCAGAAAGTGAAGAGGAACTAAAAAGCCGCTTGATGAAAGTGAAAGAGGAGAGCGAAAAAGTTGGCTTAAAGCTCAGCATTCAGAAAATGAACATCATGGCATCTGGTCCCATCACTTCATGGGAAATAGATGGGGAAACAGTGGAAACAGTGTCAGACTTTATTTTTGGGAGGCTCCAAAATCACTGCACATGGTAACTGCAGCCATGAAATTAAAAGACGCTTACTCCTTGGAAGGAAAGTTATGACCAACCTAGATAGCATATTCAAAAGCAGAGACATTACTTTGTCAACAAAGGTCCGTCTAGTCAAGGCTATGGTTTTTCCAGTAGTCATGTATGGATATGAAAGTTGGACTGTGAAGAAAGCTGAGCTTCAAAGAATTGATGCTTTTGAACTGTGGTGTTGGAGAAGACCCTTGAGAGCCTCTTGGACTGCAAAGAGATCCAACCAGTCCATTCTGAAGGAGATCAGCCCTGGGATTTCTTTTGAAGGAATGATGCTGAAGCTGAAGCTCCAGTACTTTGGCCACCTCAAGTGAAGAGTTGACTCATTGGAAAAGACTCTGATGCTGGGAGGGATTGGGGGCAGGAGGAGAAGGGGACGACAGAGGATGAGATGGCTGGATGGCATCACTGACTTGATGGACGTGAGTTTGAGTGAACTCCGTGAGTTGCTGATGGACAGGGAGGCCTGGCGTGCTGTGATTCATGGAGTCGCAAAGAGTCAGACACGACTGAGCGATTGAACTGAACTGAACTGAACTGAACTGAATCTCTTCAATCTTGTGTTTCACCTTGCCCTGACTCATACTCTGTCTTTTGGCCATACTCAGCTACTTGTTTCTGCTTGAGAAAACCCAGGTGATTTAAGCCTCCATAGTTTTTCACAGGTTGTTCCCATTGTCTACCATTCTAGCTATCTACTACTGGGTAATAAATCACGCCAACACTTGTAGTGGTCCTGAGAGGTGGTGGTACTTAGCTAGGTGTTGCTTTCTCTGTGAGGTCTGTCCTGTGGATGCAACCAGATCATGGCTGGTACTAGAATTGTCTGAGACTTGTTAATTCACATGTCTGGTTCCTGGGCTCCAAGGAGTCAAGCAGCAAGGGTCTGGAACAGTTGGCTTCTTGGGCATTTCTCCATGTGGCCTTTTAAATTGATCTCTCCAGAATAGTAGCTTCAGGAGAGTCAGATTTCTTATGTGGTGTCTTGGGCCTTCAACTATATATGTATTAAATGAACAAGAGAGTCAGGTAGAAGCTACGTCATCTTTTAGGACCAGTCTTACAGTAGTTGCACAGTATAATTTCTATTGCATTCTATGTATTAGATGTGAGTCACTAAGGACAAATCATGTTCATGAGGAGAGATATGAGGAGTGTCAGAGAATGTGAGGATGTACTTTCAGATCATCATATACATACATAGCAAACACCTGTTACTTGTCAAGGCAGTCATCTCCACCATGATGCCTTTGGACCATGTTCACATCCTACTTTATTCCTTTCCCTTTTTCAGATTAATCATTTGCTCCATTGTAACTCTACTCCTTATATGTGCTGCTATTACTACCTGTATGATTATATGTATTGAACAAGACATATGAAAGTATATGTGAAGCTTATGAATACCAGAAAATTCATTTCCTACAAATCAGATTTGTTTTCCAAAGTGATGTTAGAACATTTTTCCAAAGTTAAGAACATTAGGCTTTGGGCATCATGAAAAATTACAAGTTGCTTACTACTTTGTCTCTATCAAGGAACAGGTGGCTAGAAACCCTAAACTTATTTTTTCTTCGCTAGAATTATGGTCGTTGCAAGTACAGTGTCTTATCTTACATTAATAAAAGCCCCTACTGAAAAAAAAAACCTAGAGAATAATGTAGAATACATTCATCTTCTTTCTCTCAGTAGATCTTCCAGCACTGATTACCATGAAAGACATCAAAGGTCCATAAAAGTCCAATACAGTAATGGAAGAAGGAACTTTTCCAAGTTGAATTTAAGATGTGATGGATTTGCAAAATGTAACGGCTAACTTCCTGGCAACTGTATAATGAATGATAAGCAGAAATTAAGCAATGCATTTCTATTTGTTTTAGATTTATATATTTGTCTTTTGGATACATGCTGGCCATTGAAATGGACAGCATTAATCTTTGGCATCTTCATTTCATGCCATATATAAAAGCTAGTTATAAAGGGTGTTGCAACTCTCATCCAAATTAGTGTAAGCAAAGTTATTTATATTTAATTTTCCCAAGAGTCAGATCTCTTACTTCCTATGCATTTCTATATCAATTAGCACTTCTATGTTGAGAAATTTTAAAAAGTTGAATAGTTTACTGGCATATTTTGGCAACTTGAGGTCTCTGGCACCTGCAATTCCATGAGGAATGGGTAATTTTTCCTTAATAGTGGAAGAATAGTAGGGGTCACATTTGGCTCAGAATCATGGGTAGAGTTTTCATTAAATATCACCCTGTAATCATTACTCACCGCACACTTTAGCAGGACAGCTGATGAGGAAGAATGACAGAACAGGGACATTGCCATCAACAGGCAGAGCATGCCTAGTCTCAAGAGTGTAGTTTGGTTCCACTAGTACTTAGAGACACTTACTGTCACATTATGCTACCCTACAACTAAAAAGAGTTTAGGGGATAAAAATTATTGTTTAGGGAAAATGTGTGATTTTCTAATGGCACACACGTCAAATTCTGTTCAAATAGAAGCCAAGACAAGCGAGAGATCCTATCCATTCTCTTGTGCCTTCAGTGGACTTTAGGACATTGTATCCCATAATTTCAAAATGTTTCCTCAGGCAATGCATCCTTCACTCAAATCAAGTGACATGGAATGAGAGATACTGCTCAATCATCAGAGAGGGAGGTAGAGGCAGGCTCTCAGGCTCTTTACTAATTTTTCTATGCCTTTAAATATAGCATGAAAAAAATTTACACTAATTTCTACCATGGTCGTTTTATATGTTTTTAATTTTTTCAGTTCAGAAATTGGAAAATGATGATCACTCATTTATTTTTGGATATTTTAATCCTATATCTCTTGCTTTGTGATTTTGGGTATGTTCATAAAGTGAAAAACAAAACCAAAATCTCAACAACCCATGTACAGGTGGTGTTTAGTGTTGGCACACATGGATGGCTTGAGAAGATTTATCCCGTTCACAGTTTTTATCAGCCACACTCCTCTCCTTAAGCTTTCCCCAAAACAAACAGACATGCCAATAAAACAGAGAGCATGTGTGGCCAACAAATCTCTTTGATGAGTCTCTGAGTGTCTGATTCCAGCCAAATTACTGCTCACAAGCTCTTTCTATAGAGAAAATTTCAAGTTGCCACCATTTACCTAATTTTCATTAGCACACTTAGCTCCTATAAAAATTTCCCACGTCTTCAAATAGATATTTGCAAAGTATGAAAAAAATAATATCTGGATATTTATTATCTATGCTAATTTATGATTTAAATTATAATAGAAGGGTAAAGTCAGAATTCTATTTCCTAACAGGTCTGAGATAAAGACTATTGAAAGAATAAAATGATGAGTAAGGTCATTAATATATAATAATCACTTGAAATAATTTTGGAGGGTTTTATAAATTTATTTTGAGGGGAAATGCTCTCTTTTACTTCTTGCTTCATGTGTTTACTAGTTTCTCTTCTGTATGCTTTCTTAGAATGATTAGTGTTTGTGTATGATTTTAACCAAGGTAGCTTCCTCTTGCTTGTTAGATGGGAAAAAAATAGAAAATATGCAAAATATTCTCTTCAAAAGAGGGGATCACAATTTGGACAGTGATAGCAAACACAGACTCTTTTCCTTATTGAGGACTGTTCATCATATTTCCCTTTTCCTATCTATTGTTTGTTTTTAATTTGACTTCTGTCTTTCAGATGACCTTAGTAATCTCTTTTATTTTCCCTTTTTTTTTTAATTTTGAGATATATTATATACTGCATAAAAATAATTTAGTCTAAAAAGTAATTATAATCTATATCCACCAACTATACACAGTGCTGAACCATATCTAGCCCCATTCCTCAATAAATTTGCAATTTTAGTGGGTAAAAGAAAAAAGTAAGTGACTGAGTATAATGAAATATTATAAATATTTTAATAGATGCCTGTATATAAAAAGTGGATGCCCAAAATAGGGAGTGGTCAGTTGTATTCCTTGGGAAGAGGAAGGACAGGGATGACTTCATAGATTAAATTAGAGGTGAGTCTTAGTAGAACAATAGAGTGGTACAGGATTCTAGGCAGAGAAATTACAAGCTCCTGAAAAAATCGGGATATGTTTTGTTTTGAAATCCTAAATGGGACTGTGAGATGTTTATCAGGGAGAGGGCCTTAGTACTTCAAATTTTCTCTAGAATTTCAGTTCTGAGGTTTGAGAGGGACACACCTGGAGGCAGAGTGACCTGATAGAAGGCTGTTTGGGTAGCCCAGGAAAGGATTATGGCATGGATTAGAGAACACAGAAGCAGTATGCAAATTCAAGGACTTCTAAAGAAGTACATGTTTCAAGAATTGTTAACTAACTGGATGCAGAGAGTAATAAAAAGAGGGTATAAGAATCAGCCCCAAGTTTTTCTTCTAAGTGAACCACTTAAGTTGATGGTGATACTACTAGGTAAGATAGAAAATTTAGCAAAGTTGCTCCAGAATGTGAATTTGGATATAATGGGATTTATGATTGGTTCCAATCCTCCTCCTGGCCCCAGGGAAAGAGGAACATGAGGAAACAAAACAGGAAGGAGGAATATGAAGCAAGGAAGAGTTGGGAAATGAGTTCTTTTTAATTATTTGAGCCTTTTTTCAGTCAGTGTATGGCCACCTGTATTCAATATGTTTCACTATCTTTACCTTTGTGCCTATTACAATTTTATAATATGACTTTTAAATTAACCTTACAATAATGTGACCTTGAATTATAACCAACACGATGTTTGGACCCCACATATAACATTTTGCTGGCGTTCTACACTATGTATAAGTGCAGGATAGCATCAAGATGAACTGAGTTTTTGTGGTACTTATCATGCATGAACATGAAACCCATTAAGTAGATATATAAACCTATATTTGAATATCAAAACTGTTTGAGATGGAAATACAGACTTGGTGGCCAACGGTATATATTTGTAGTTGAAATCATGGTTATATTTGTTGTGGGAAAGTGACATTTTAAGAGTGGGGAAAAAGGTAATCACAATCAAAAACAGTTCAGGGGATCAAATGAACACAGGGTAATGCGAACTGAAAGAATAGGGAGATGTTTAGAGATGAAGAGAATGAGGCAGTAACCTAAGACTGGAAATTTTCCCTGTGTTTGATTATTAGAAAGCAGATTATTAGATCTTGGACACAGCCA
Source organism: Ovis canadensis (assembly GCF_042477335.2). NCBI lineage: Eukaryota > Metazoa > Chordata > Mammalia > Artiodactyla > Bovidae > Ovis > Ovis canadensis. The sequence continues at coordinate 216,147,202 of NC_091245.1, forward strand.
TTTTAGTGGAGGGGTGGAAGACAGATTGTAGTGAGATGAAAAATGAATGAAGTTAACAAAGTGAGATTGAGTGCATCCTTTCAAAATATTTGAATGAGAAGGTGAGAGCAGGATTTACAGTAGTTATTCAAGTAGGTGGGATCAGGAGCTTTCACATGGACAAAACTTCAGCCTTTCTGTGGTGTCAGGACCCAGAGAGAGGTCTAGGTTTCAGGAGAGAGTGTGGCTAGACTATAGAACAAATATGTTGGATATTGACAAGAATTAGATCAAGTGCCAGGATGGTAAGTTTAGCCTTGAGAAAGAGAAGGCACACTTCTTTCTCTAAGGTTAACTGAGAGGAAATCAATTTGTAGATCTGAAGTAATCAGAAATAGATCAGGAGGAATCAGAAGGAAAAAGTGACCTTGGGTACTGTTCTCTATTCTTTCAGAGAAATGGGGGGAAGCCTGATGATAAACCATTAAAAGGGGATCTTGAGTGCAAAGTAACAAAGGTTCAAAGTTAGTCGATATATGTTAGTGAGAAAATTGCTAAAATGGACCCAAGTGATTTCTGTTTTCTTAAGCATTGTTGTAAAAATACCCTGTTGTCTTGATTACTAAAAAGAAGTAGTGAGAAAAAAATTGCTTTTAAAAAAAAGGAACACTAGACTGAGGGTCTGGAGATGGGCTTCTGATTACAGTCTGGCCATAGTTTAGCTCCATTATGTTAGAGGAGAAAATATAAGAGTTTTCTCATCTGAAAGGAGAGATTTGAACTAAATAACCTCTAAATTTCCTTCCTCATAGAAACCTAACTTTATTTGTTTTGATTTTGATTAAGGCAACTAAAAAGTATGGGGAAATGTTTAAGCCACACTAATTTATATACTCATGCTTTGCTGTGGACACCCGGTAGCAAGAGACAAACTATAGCTTCAAGTAGAGGGTAGAATTTTTTGTTTATTTCAAAAATATTTATGGCCTCCTACTTTGAGTCAAACACTGTGCTAGGTGTTGTGTGAATAAAAAGATGTATTAGATGGGTTTAGGTCCTCGAGGGAGCTTACAAACTAGTGAAAGAGTGGAATATACATCTTTCAAATGTTGAAACTATAAAACCAAAGACAAGAAGAGACAATAAACATTCCAGGACTGACTATAACAATGCAGATAGTCTTTGTTCCCAGGCTGTTTGTTAATTGCCACAGACATTTGCTGTTAATTGGCCAGGACATTTTCCAGTTCAGTTCATGTGATGTGCTGCTAGTTCCCTCATGTCTACTAAATCTGTTGCCACTGTAGCCTGGAGAGATTCCCAAAGTGCCATAGAAGACTACAGAAATGTTACCTCCCTGCAGAGGGAATTGGTTTGGGCATGAACCCATGAGCAGTTTAATGTCATTCAGCTTATGCCTTGTGTTATCCTTGAGCTAACTAAACTCTGCCATCAGAAGCAGTGTTGCTGCTTTGGGGCTGAGGATTAGGGGTTTCAAGGGATAGTATTCTACTAAACTTGACATTAACTCCTCCTCTGCTTATCTGCAAACCAAATGATTTCTCAGTACTCCCTCCTTTCCTCTTTTCTTCCCTCTCTTCTTTCCTGCCGTTCTCTCTCTTTTCCTTCTTTATTTGCTCATGTAGTCTGTAAATTTTTATCCCACTGTTACTGGGCCCTGTGCTAGATGATAAAGGTGTAGGGATAAAAAGTATGGTCTATTTTCTTGCAAAGCTCATACAGGAAGAACATACAAACAGTCATAATTCAGCTTGATAACTGTTCAGATAGTATTGTGCAATAAAGAGAAAGAGGAGTGATACATCTAAAGAGGAAAGAAGGCATGGATGATGGTGAGGGAAGACATTTTGAATGGAGTCTTGAAGCATAGCCATGTGTGCATTTGTGCATATGTTTTGAGGGGAGATGCTATTGCATCTTCAGAAGTTCTGAGGCAAGAAAGGGTCACAATTAGGAGAGTTTGATCGAAGTCTGAACATTTTGTTTCTGCTCCAAATGGTGGAAGAGAAGTGGAGCCTTAACCCTAATTCTGCCACTTACCTGCTAAACTAGAGTATATCCATCCTTCTCTCCTATTCTCTCACATCTTCTCTCCTCTTCAGTTGAAATTTCATCAAGGAACACCTCCTACACACACACACATATATAGGTCACAGGACCTTGTCTTAATCTATTTGCACTACTCAGAAAAAAAAAGTAACTTTCTTGTTGTTGTAGAATGTCTATATACTATTATCCATTTTTACTAGTGAGGCTGCTGCTAAGGACAGGACAGAGTCATTAGGGTAAGTTCCAGTGGTTTGGAAGGGCTATAGGGTACAAAGAAAAGGAGTGCACAGTATGAGGTTGCAAAGGTGGACAGAGGTCATATCTCCACGTACCTAATGCCATTCTGAAGAGAATGAATCTTACTCAGAAGGTGATGAGAGCCACTGAAGCTATTCAAGGAAGGAAAGACAAAACCAGACCTATATTTTGTTGGCCATGATTTATTCTGAATCATGAATCATATTTCATAGTATATACTCAAGAAGTTGGCATGGCCATAAGAGGTCTGGTTTTTGCCCTGAGCCTTTTGGTGGTGAAGTGAAGTGAAGTCGCTCAGTTGTGTCCAATTCTTTGCAACCCCATGGACTATAGCCTACCAGGCTCCTTGGTCCATGGGATTTTCCAGGCAAGAGTACTGGAGTGGGTTGCCATTTCCTTCTCCAGGGGATCTTCCCAACCCAGGGATCGAACATGGGTCTCCTACATTGTAGGCAGACACTTTTAGGCAGAGTATCTTTGTTCAGAGTGGGGATGGCCATACCAGATTTTAGGATAATGCCAGTCATATTTTATAATCTTAAGGTCAAGATTAGTTATGACAGGGAGACCAATCATGTGATTTAGTCATGTGGTATCTGTCAAACTGGAGGCCAAAATCAATGACATGGGGAATAAATCAATATTATGTAGGGAATTCCAACAGTCCAGTGTGTACTTCCACCGCAGGCTGCAAGGGTTCAATCCCTGTTTGGGGAACTAAGATCCCACATGCAGCAAGGCATGGCCAAAAAAAGTCAGTCTTTTATGTAATGGAACAGCAATAAAAATGATGAATTCTGATGCTTGGGTAAGCCTTCTTGGTGGCAATGCTTCATGAGTACTGCCACAAGTTGATGCTGGGAAAGTAATGCATCCTGACTCCATGGGGAGCAGACCAAGAAAGCTTACATTTAGAACCCTCCTAGACAGTAAGTTTTATGAGTCGTTTCAGTGAATTATTGAAACCGATGATGACTTTGGGACACTACTCTCCCCACCCCACTGCACACAGCCAAACTTACAGTTGGTATAAAAATTGAGGCCAGTTTTGGGGACTGTGCCTTGTAATTTTAAGGTTGCCTAAAACCTCTTACATTAGTTAGTGTTAGTCACTCAGTAGTATCCAACCCTTTATGACCCCATGGACTGCAGCCCTCCAGGCTCCACTGCCCATGGGATTCTCCAAGCAAGAACACTGGCGTGGGTAACCATTCCCTTCTCCAGGGGATCTTCCTGACCCAGGGATTGAACCTGAGTCTCCCACGTTGTTGGCAGATTCTTTACCATCTGAACCACCAGGGAAGCCCCACTTCTTACACATAGGAGTTAAAAGTAGAGGCTTTGGAGTCAGACTTGAATATAAATCCTAGTTTGGTTGCTTTTCAATCTGTGTTACCTCTCAAAGTTTTACTTTCTTCATCAGAAGCAGATGCGTTGGCGCTCTGTATCACCTCCCTTGGCTTACCTTGGGTTTAGCTGAAGCTGTGCTTAATAGTTCATGTGAGCTCAGACTCACTTTGCCCTGGTAGTAGATCAACTCTGGTGTAGGCTGTGTATCTCCCTGGGTGGTAGGAAGCTCTCAATCAAAACAAACATGGCCCTGGGCCAGTCCTCTAACAAAGGGGACAGTAGCTGTAGTAAATGCCTCAAACTCTCACCATTTGGATGGCCATTTCTTGGAGGCCTCCTGTCCGCTTCTCAGATATTCCTGTTCCTGTTGCCAATAGCAGCAGTCATAGCAATTCATCTTATATTGGCTTTTCCTCCCTTCCTTACTTCTGCTTTTCTTACCTAAGACCTTTCTCATGCTCTAGTTTAGAACCTAAATTAGGACACTATCACACTCTTACTATGAAGATTAAATGAGATAACATGTTTATTTAAAAGAGAATTAGTGCTTTGTATATAAAGGCTGCTATTAGAACAGGACATAAAACAAGAAGTATTTAAATAGCTGGAGAGAAGGGGATTCATTTGAGAGATTTGGGGAATTCATCTGAGACATTTAAAAGATATTGGATGGGTATAATATATATGCTAAGAGAGAGTGTGAAATCTGAGATGACTTTGACGTTCATCAAGGAAGAGACTGTGAGAGAGAGGCAGGTTCAGTGGTGGGAAACATTGCATTTAATATTTGACAGATGAAGTTTGATATTCTTGTGAATAGACAAGTATGACTGTCCATTATGATGTTCTTTCTACATCTCCACAACTAGAAAGACAGGCAGTCTAAAAACCGAGTGACCACTGATCCTAAGTAACTCTCAGCATCATCAGAGAGATGTGTATAGAACAGAAGACAAGCCGGAGCTGTGCCCATTCACGTAAATGACCCTTGTTTGATCTGCATAGTGCTTCCCCATGTATAGGTACATTTTATTGTTTGTTTTATTTATTTTTGAATCATTTTGTAAGTGATTTTATATGAAAATCAAGATTTTTATTTTTTCTTAAAAACAAAATCAACTTAACACTAATCCTGCATTTTTGAATGGTAACACTCAGGTAGGCCTGAACAGCCTATCACTTGTAGAATAGGACATGCTTTCTTCAGCTGACCACACACCATACCACCTGCCTTTTAGATCAAGGGGGAATTGCTATTCACAATGCAGGCGATTTTTAGTTGTTCTTATAACAGAAGCACATCACTCATTTTTGTTATGTGTTTGCTTCCTTGTAGGCATTTGTGATCAAAACCTATGAAGAATAGGACAGTAGGGGATATTAAAGGGTAAGTGCTTTGAAAAAAAGGTGAAACAGAGGATCTTGTGCTGAGCTGAATAGTTTTTCATCAAAATTCATGTTCACTGGGAACCCAGGAATGTGACCATATTTGGAAATAGGTTGTTTGTAGATGTAAGCAAGTTAAGACGAGGTAATTCTGAGTTAGAGTGGACCCTAGATTCAATATAACTCAAATCCACATAAGAGGGCACACACACAGAACACTATGTGACAGCAGAGGCAGAAACTGGAAGGCTGGATCTACGCCAGGGAGCATCAAGGATTGCCAGCAGCGACCAGAAGTGAGGCAGAGGCAAGCACGAATCCTCCCCTAGACAGGGCATGGCCCTCCCATCCTTAATTTTGGAACTCTAGCCTCCAGAAATTTGAAAGAAAAAGATTCTTTTTGTTTAAGCCACATATTTTGTGGTGCTTTTTTATAGCAGCCCTGTTATATAGCCAGCCCTGTTATAGCAGCAGGTTTTATAGAAACCTAATAAGGATAAGACAAAGAAAAGAGGAAAACAACAGAAAAGCTGGTTCAAGGAAAAGAGCGTCATTATTATGATCAAATGCTGAAAAGTGGTCAAATAAAATAAGGACTGAGATGGTGCAAATGTCAAGTAAGAGTTTAGTGATGAGCCTGGGAGGAGCCCTTCCAAGTGAGTGATGGGAGTGAGTGGAAACCAGAGGGAAGTGGGCAAAGGAATGAATGCGAATTCAAAAGACAGTGCCAGTGAGAAGATTCAAGAAGCCTCTCTTGGAAGGAGATGAGAGAAACAGGATAATAGAGGCACATCGCACTTAGGGAGCAAAGATTTTTTTTTTTTTTAAGATGGATACTGTGCATATCTGTAGTGATTGATTGCTGAATGTGCCTCCTGATCCACTCGGCACCCTGCTCCAGCTGTTCTATTAGGAAGTCAGCATGGATGAATCACGCTGGCGGGCTCTGGTGCACTCTGACTGCTGGTTAGTTTCCTCAGTGGGAGACACCAGCAAAAACAGGAGCAGTGTCCAAAAGTGAGCTCAAGGTATTTACTGCCCTGCCTTCATCCCTTCTGGGGTCATGGGTTAGCATGGCTAAATGCGCCACAGCTTCTGTCTGGTGGTACTCTCCTATAGCAATGGTGCTCTCCCAGCCTTCTGATAAATGCTCCCTCCTCTCGCCCCTTGGAAATGGCTCTTCCCCTGATTTCTCCTCACCTTCCCTCATAGGCACTCCTCCTTGTCAATCTTCTCAAACAATTAAATCCATCTCCCTGTCTGCTGTTTGCTGGACATGGATTAACACATAAAGGAACCTTCTCCTAGGGGCCCAAGGCACACAGCATTGCCTCTTACACAAGTCCTTTTCTTTCCTAGAAACCATTTTGATGACAAATCCCATGATATTTAGAAAATTATTCTTCAATTAATGGCTTACAAGGAGGAATTTCCTCCCTGTTTTCTGTTATTGTCATTATTCTATTTTCTGACCCTTCTCACATTTCCCTCTCTTCCATTCTGGTTCTCTCCACTGTCAGAGAAAGTAAAGACCTCCACCAGTTTTAAGGCATGACGGTTATGTGCAGGCCTCTTTATTTGAGGGGAATACAACACATCACCAGAGGATAATGGTGAACTATGTGCACAGAAATGAGGCTTATTATTTAGAGTATATGTATATGCGCATGTATGCAAGCACATGTATATAAAACAGTATTTGTTGTCATCCTAGAAGTGGCCAGGAGGAAGAGAAATTTGATTTGATGTGGTTGAGATGTCAGGTTTTTGGGCTCTCGTCCATGCTCTGCTAAAGAACTGCACATGACCAACGATAATTGGCAGTTCGGAGTTTTCTTCCCTGTCTCTTGCTTCTGAGTTCCTTTCTCACATCCTCCTCAAGGGACTTAAATTTTTCTCCTTCCTTCTCACATTCTGCATCTGCTGCCCCTCAAACAGGGTCTTCTCTAAAGCATGTAAGAATGCTTAACTGTCTCTTATTTAAACAAACAAACACATAAACAAACAAAACTCAAAAGATCATAACTTCTGTACCTGCTTTACAGGAATGTTATGGGGAGCATGAAACCGACTTGGGTGTAAACTCCATGCAAGCAGCGATTACATCTACCTTAATCTGTGCTGCATCTCCAGTGCCTTGCCTGTTACCTGGATAACGACAGAAAATAAACTGACCAATGAACAGTTATAAAATGGATAAATAAAATGAAATAATACATGTGCTTTGAAAGTGGTGTAAGATATAAAAGCATATATCCTAATTCATTTTTGAGTAAATTTTGATGAACTATAAAGCACAAGCAGAAACATGCACACACCATCAGTTCAGTTCAGTTCAGTTCAGTCGCTCAGTCTGTCCAACTCTTTGCGACCCCATGAATCACAGCACGCCAGGCCTCCCTGTCCATCATCAACTCCCGGAGTTCACTCAGACTCACGTCCATCGACTCAGTGTTGCCATCCAGCCGTCTCATCCTGGGTCGCCCCTTCTCCTCCTGCCCCCAATCCCTCACAGCTCAATGACCTTTTATAAAGTACTCACAATGCAGAGCCAGGACCAAGGTCAAGAACCAGAGTATTAGTGACACCAGGCACCGCAGCATTCCCCACCTTGTTCCGTTCCAGTCCCTACAAACTTCCTCACAGAAAGCTCTCTTGTATCCAGCTTCCCTGATGCGACATTTTGCTTGGCAATTTTAACCCGTATTGTTCTGTGACATTAATCCTTTCTTATGGATACACAATATTCCATTGTATGATATGTGGCAGGAGGGGAAAGGGATAGGGCACAACCCTTAAAGAATGACATAGCCAGTTGAGACAAACTTAGAACAGAAACTGGTTAGAACCGATTAGACCCAAGATCGTGGAAAGCTCAACTGCCTGTAGACCTTGGGCCTTGTTATGCACTTATTGTAATATATTACCATATGCTACGGGATATGCCCACAGGCTCCATGACAGTTCAGCGGCGGACCATAAAAGGCCGAGGAGTGGGCAGAGGCCCAGTTCTTGGAAATCCCTACCCCTTCCTCAAAATAGTTGGAATAATCTAGTTAGCATATGAAATTACCCAGCCAGCAAAAGCGAACCTCCTCTACAACCTCGACTGCTCTCACCTGAGGCAGCAGGTTGCATTCTGCCTATAGATGCGTCTCTTTCAATAAACCTGTTTTCACTTCACCACCGCTGGCTCTTAAATTCTTTCCTACAAGAAGCCAACAAATCTTACTTGGTAGGTCATTCCAGGAGCTTGCTAAGATGTGGGACATGACCATCCTCTTGCACCGGGTTTTCCTGCAACAAATATACTAAAATTTAGGAATCAGTTCTACTTTCAATAGACATTAGCTTTATCACCAGGTTTCGGCTACGGTGAATAGTGCTTCTCTGAACATTGTCCTATGCTGGATTATATCCAGTAGTAGAATTGCTGGGTTATATAATTTTTTTAAGGCTATGTATTAAAATGTCTCCTGTAAACACTCCTAAAATACCTAATAAGTAATAGAAACTCAAATTTACTCAAGTAAAAAGGATTTTATTGCAAGCTACACAAATTCCACCAAATTAAAAAAAAAATGGAAAATTAGCAAAAGCAGACATATGAATTCATAAAGCACAGCATTTGTGTTTAAACAACTCTACATATTTTAATAGATCCAGAAGCACTTAAAATTTTATAACCCAGAAGGATGCCCATGAGGAGGCCACTCAGTCATCAAGAGCAGATTAAATTGTCAGGATAATGTACTATATTTTAGGAAAATTTTTATTAAAAAATTAAAATATAATTTGAATCTTAATAAGAAAAATATTTAGCAATGTGGGAATATCTTCTACCCCAAACTTGCTTTACTTAGGAATCTAAATAGCTGCTATTTATTGAGAGGGAAAAAAAAGCACACTTTTTGTATGGTGAGGAAAAATATAATTTATTTTAAAACTTAAATTTACTTTCAGCATATTTTAAATAAGGTATATTTTCTATACTTTAAAAACACATTTTATAAGAACATATGCACAGTAACCATTTAATAAATATATTAGTTATTTATAAATTATTTACTTTTCTTACATATAATATACATGTAATGAAGTAAAAGAGAAGGATTTTCATTAAAATTTGTTGATTAAATATCCATATAGTACATATAATATGCATCATGTAAATTTTATATTCATCTACCTACATTATTAAAAGTTCTATTGGCCACACAGTTCCTCACAGGTGATGAATTTGTGCTGGAATCTTTATTCTGATTTCCACAGTGATATCCTACCTACATCATTAGGGAGGTAATTACTGTTTTCTCGAGGTTCTTATAAAGATGACCTCGTGCTTTGTTATTCAACCTTCACTGAAATGTGTCAAGTGCAAGAGAGAATAGGACTATTATATTATTAGATAAGCATACCTGTCCCTTGGCTAGTTCAAAAGGACATTGTAAGAATTAATGAGATTATATCACTGAAGTACTTTTAAATACTGGAAAAATTCGAACGATGTAATAGTTATGACTCAAAATAATCACCAAAGGTATATATCGGGAATTTGATTGTATTTCATTCACAAATTATTAAGTCAATAAATTAGCTTTATAATGTCATTTTTTACTAAATTCAAAGGGTAGAGTCTGGGATTAATTTAACTTTTGTGAGAGAGACCTTTTCTGTAAAGCAAGATTCTGCCAGTGGCAAGTTTGAAAATGCAGCCCAAAGGGGCTTAACCATTATAGGGAATTGATTAACTCAAGTAATTGAAAAGGCTGGGGGTGGTATACCTTCAAGCTTGGCTGGCTGCCAGAGGATGGAGCAATGAAACGGCTACATTCTTCAGCTTCTTCTCAGTCCTGCTTTGTCCTCAGGTGATTGCCAGTGTCAGGCAAGCTGTGCTGCATAAGAGCGAATTGGGTCAACAGCAGTTTCACAGGCTTTTCAACCCAAGTGGAAACCCCAGAGAAAACAGCAGCTTGTCTTTCCCAACAGTTTTATGCAAGTCCCCAGAATATTGTTGGTCCACAGTGGGGAGGCATTCCCCACTGTGGTCAGTATGATGTGACCTCTGTTAGCCAGGACTGGGCCACCAGTGGGTGGATCCAGGAGTCGGTAGTTTCAGCCTTGTCTGATCCCTGGTCTGAATGGGAAAGTGCTCTCTGCCCAAAGGAAAAGTAGGTGCTGCTACCAGAGGATGAGACTAAAGGCAAAATCAGCAAAGGACCCACTTTTCTTTTCGTTTAAAAAATTGTAGTCATTTATTTATTTTTGGCTGTGCTGGGTCTTTGTTTCTGCAGCAAGTGGAGCTGCTCTTCATCGAGGTGCGCAAGCTTCACTGCACTGGCTTCTCTTATTGCAGAGCACTGACTCAGTAATTGTGGCGCACAGGCTTTGCCCCAGGCATGTGGAGTCCTCCGTGACCAGAGGTCAAACCTGTGTACCCTGCAGTGGCAGGCAGATTCTTAACCACTAGACCGCCAGGGAAGTCCCAGGTTTTCTTTCATCAGTGTGAAACATATGAATCAGAAAGCTAAAAAACAAAACAAAACAAAACAAGAAACTTCCACCGAACCCAGTTTTGTTTTTAACATTTCTTGAAGATTGATGAAACATGTAACAATTAGTGCCTAGATGTTCTGGCACTCTAAATTACCTTCTGTGTTTAGTGAAACTACTTGTCAAAATCTTATTGACTTTGTTTTTCAGACTCACTGCCATGTTTTATCTCCATCAAGATCACAAATGTACACATGTTAATCAGGATATTTGGGACTCATAATCAAATACAATGAATATGTAGGCCAAATCTGATGACCCTGTTATGTTTGAACACCTACTAATTAGGAAGCTGTGAGGTTTCCGAGAGCGAGTGACACGTTAAAACTCCAAAAATTAGAGGAAAACCAGAAGACCAATCAACCCGATTTTTTCTGTAGAAGATATTCTCCACAAATAAATAATTAAGAAGGAATTTAGAGCCTCAAGGGGAAAATTAAAGATCTCATAGAATAGTAGGAAAAAGTAACAAGGGCAAGGAAAGTCAAATAGCAACAGATGCACTTGTTGGTGGGCCATTTGAATTTTGCTGGCGGGATAACCCCAGCAGGAGGGGCATTTTCGCATCGTTTAGCAGAGGCCACAGCAAGGATAAGGAGTTCTAATCACTTTATTAGAATTGCAAAGTCATCATAGGAGACTTTGGCATGTGGGAAATATTTATAGAGATATTCAATGAAATGCTTGTATGACCACAAGAAATAACGGAAAGTAGATGTTGTTCGTGGACACATTAAGAGAAAAAAATTCATTTATCTAGGCTAAATAGATGGATTCATGAGATTCTCTTTGGTGAAGAAAAATAATTGTTCTGAGAATGAGGTCTTAAGCTGGCAGCTTTAGTGCACAATATTGGACCATCAACTCCAATTAAGTTATTATGCCCCTTTGGTAATGGTGATTAAAATATTAATCTACCTTGTAATGTTGATTGTAACATATAAACTTGAACAGAGGTTTTAAAAATCACTTCTGATAGGGAAGTTTTGAACTACTGTATGTGGGATTCTGTTCTTCCTATCAAAAATGTCTTAATGATTTTTTCAACTTAGACATAGCAGATCTTAGTGATTTTATAAACCTAATTTGATATGTAAAATCTACTGGTTCATTACACTAATCTCTTCTTGTGGATGAGGTTCAAAGAAATCAATGTGTGCATAGCAGTGGCTAGGTTCAGATAGACACCTATCACCACAGATCAGGTCACCTTAGTGCAATTGGGTATCAGTTAGTTTTCTATTGCTGTGAAACAAATCATCATAGATGTAACAGCTTAAAATAACATCCATTCGTTACCCCACAGTTTATTTTAGGTTAGAAATTCGGATATGGAGTGGCTCAATTCTCTGTTCTGGGTCTTATAGTACTGAAACTGATGGCCAGCTCTTTTTCATTTGGAGACTGGGAGAAAATTTGTTTCCATTTTCATTAAGCTTGTTGGCTAAATTCCACTCCTTGTGGTTACAAGACCACAGACCCTGTTTCCTTGCTGGCTGTCATGTGGGGGCTTCTCTTTGCTCCTAGAGACTGCCGCATGGCTCTGTTAATCTGCAAATCCAGCAACTGGGACTCTTACATATTGAATCACAACTTTGGGAAGAGCCCGTTTTCTTTCAAAGGCTCACCTGATTAGGTCAGGCTAACCCAGGATAATTTTTTTCTCAAAATCAACTGTCCCATCTAATGTAATCCAATAACGAGAGTAAAATCCATCATAGTCATATTATCAGGGATTAAACAGGCTATGTACCCCAGGGAGGGGGCATCTTGGAAGTCATCTCAGAATTCTGTCTACCAGAATATATTTTTTTGACCCAAAAGTAGGTGGCTAACTCTATAATGGTCTATGCTTCAGGTCAAGTATTTTCAATCCAGTTTTCAACCTGTTTCTTCTTATCACTGTCCTGTCTTCCAAATGAGAGTGAAGCCAAGTAGACCTTAGGAAGCATCACTACGAACAGAGTTAGTGGAGGTGATGCAATTCCAGTTGACCTATTTTAAATCCTAAAAGATGATGCTGTTAAAGTGCTGCACTCAATATGCCAGCAAATTTGAAAAACTCAGCAGTGGCCACATACTGGAAAAGGTCACTTTTCATTCTAGTACCAAAGAAAGGCAATGCCAGAGAATGTTCAAACTACTGCACAATTGCACTCATCTCACACGCTAGCAAAGTAATGCTCAAAATTCTCCAAGCCAGGCTTCAACACAACATGAACCAAGAACTTCCAGATGTACAAGCTGGATTTAGAAAAGACAGACGAACCAGAGATCAAATTGCTAACATCCATTGGATTATAGAAAAAGCAAGAGAGTCCCAGAAAAAAAAAACATCTATTTCTGCTTTATTGACTATACCAAAGCCTTTGACTATGTGGCTCACAACAAACTATGGAAAATTCTAAAGAGATGGGAATACCAGACCACTTTACCTGACTCCTGAGAAACCCGTATGCAGGTCAAGAAGCAACAATTAGAACTGGACATAGAACCATAGGCTGTTCCAAATTGGGAAAGGAGTATGTCAAGGATGTATATGACACCCTACTTGTTTAACTTATATTCAGAGTACATCAAGGAAAATGCTGGGCTAGATGAAGCACGAACTGGAATAAAGATTGCTGGGAGAAATATCAATAACCTCAGATATGCAGATGACACCACCCTTATGGAAGAAAGCAAAGAGGAACTGAAGAGCCTCTGGATGAAAGTGAAAAAGGAGAGTGAAAAAGCTGGCTTAAAACTCAGCATTCAAAAAACTAAGATCATAGTATCTGGTCCCGTCACTTCATGGCAAATAGATGGGGAAACAATGGAAACAGTGACAGACTTTATTTTGGGGGGCTCCAAAATCACTGCAGATGGTGACTGCAGCCATGAAATTAAAAGACGCTTGCTCCTTGGAAGAAGAGCTATGACCAATCTAGACAGCATATTAAAAAGCAGAGGCATTACTTTGCCAACAAAGTAGGTCTCTCTAGTCAAAGCTATGGTTTTTCCAGTAGTCATGTATGGATGTGAGAGCTGGACTGTAAAGAAAGCTGAGCGCCAAATAATTGATGCTTTTGAGCTGTGGTGTTGCAGAAGACTCTTGAGAGTCCCTTGGACTGCAAGGAGATCCAACCAGTCAATTCTAAAGGAAATCAATCCTGAATATTCATTGGAAGGACTGATGCTGAAGTTGAAGCTCCAATACTTTGGCCACCTGATGCAAAGAACTAACTCATTGGAAAAGACCCTGGCGCTGGGAAAGATTGAAGGCAGGAGGAGAAGGAGATGACAGACGATGAGATGGTTGGATGGCATCACTGACTTTATGGACATGAGTTTGAGCAAGCTCTGGGGGTTGGTGATAGAGAGGGAATCCTGGTATGCTGCAGTCCATGGGGTCTCAAAGAATCAGACATGACTGAACAACTGAGCTGAACTGATATGATCTCCCCATGATTGTGAAAATTGACAAACTATGACACAACATTAGGTGGTGGTTTCCAAATTTAAGTATGTATGAATCTCCTGGGGAAAATGTTAAATTTTCTGATTGCTGTCTGTCAATCCTAAGAAATTCTGGCACAATAGGTCTCAGAGAGAGCCCAAGAATACACATTTTAATAGTGATTCTGATGTATCCAATCAGTAGAAAAAAGTTCAAGAAACACTATGACTTCAGCATCTCTATATTGATCCTGGCAGTCTGTCCACATGTATTCTTTATAGCCTGGCATATCTAGCATTGTTCAGACTTGGAAACTGGAATTTCTGAAAATATTTGTGGACTAAATCTGAGAAAATGACAAATTAATGTAAAGCTACTTCAGATGAGAAACACGAAACAAAATCTACATATATATATATATGTATATATATATACATATGTGATAGAGAAATCACTTTTCTTAAAAAATTTTAATGACTTCCTGAGTCATTATTAAAAATTTTATCAAAGAAAACAAAACAAAAAAATGTTATCTTTTTTATCTGTGCTGTAGTTTGTTAGGTTTGCACTAGGAAATTTAAGGCATTCTTTATTGAGGTTAAGTATCATGAATATTTAGCTTCCCAGGTGGCGCTAATGGTAAAGAACCTGCCTGCCAGTGTAGGAGTCCAGAAGACATGGGTTTAATCTCCGGTTGAGTTTGAGCAAACTCCGGGAGAGAGTGAAGGACAGGGAATCCTGGTGTGCAGTCCATGGGGTCATAAAGAGTCAGACATGAGCTACTGAACAACAAAATCAGGAATACTGACTGCATTTTCCTTTTATTCATGCATAATAATGATCATGGAACAAAGCATGAAAAAAGTCTTGCAGACTCCACGTGTGTATGTTAGTTACTCAGTAATGTCCAACTCTTTGTGACCCCATTGACTCAAGTCCACCAGTCTCCTCTGTCCATGCAATTCTCCAGGCAAGAATATTGGAGTGGGTTGCCATTCCCTTCTGCAAGGGATCTTCCCAACACAGGGACTGAACCCAGGTCTCCTGATAGTAGGTGGATTCTTTACCATCTGAGCCACCAGGGAAGCCCGCAGACTCTACACTCATGCTGAAATAGACCTTGTATTTTGGGATCATCAGTTAAAGCCTGAATACAGAGCCAAAATCTTGATTTATGAATAGAAATAAGAAATGAAATATAAAAAATAGCATCATAATGAGAGACACATTAAAAAAGAATGCTGTTTTTTAGGACAATTTTTTAGAGTTACTCTGAATATAGGTTTGTTTTATCTTTTAAAATTTAACTCTAGTGATTTAAATTTTATTCATATTTTATTTTCAAGGGCTTTCACTCCATAATTAAATTAAACCCTGTTTGTTCTGGAAAGTATTAAACATTTTAAACAAGAAATGTGTACATTGCAACTAAGACATTTGCAATCAGGAATGAATTAAATTTGCCTCATGATTATGCCACTTTTTTGAAAGTGAGAGTGTTAGTTGCTCAGTCGATCCCTACTCTTTGGACTCCATTTACTATAGCCTGCCAGGTTCCTCTGTCCATGGAATTCTCCAGGCAAGAATGCTGGAGTGGGTTGCCATTTCCTTTAAAATAATTTTATTTATTTAGGCTGTATTGGGTGTTTGTCGCTGCTCCTGGGCTTGCTTTTGTTGCAGTGAGCCAGGGCTTCTCTCTAGTTGTGGTGTGCAGGCTTCTCATTGCAGCAGCTTCTGTGGTTTCAGAACATGGGCTCTAGGGCACTCAGGTTTCAGCAGTTTTGGCACGTGGGCTCAGTAGTTGCAATTCCCGGGCTCTAGAGCATAGGCTCAACTGTTGTGGCATTGGGCTGCATTGCTCTGCGGCAAGTGGGATCTTCCTGGATCAAAGATTGAACCCATGTCTCCTGTATTGGCAGGCAGATTCTTTACCACTGCCACCAGGGAAGCCCTTATGCCACTTTTTAATAAAACAAGGTAGTAGATACAACATCAGATACTCTTTAGGACCTGGTGAAATGCAAATAAATCTTTTCAATTGCCATTAGTAGCAATAATTGTGGTAATAAATGAATGTGAATATCCAGCTTCACTTTTACTTACCCATTCACAGAAACCAGTATAATTTATCAAATTTTCATGCCTGCTAATTCTACTATTAGATAAAAACCTTGCCTTTTTAATAGCAGAGTTTCATTTGATATCTAAACCATGTGTAGTTACTGAAATCTATTAATTTCAAAATATATGTGATGATAATACATGATGATTATCAAAGTGAATTCTAGAGCATGATTTGGCTAGTATGGTTATAGATAGAGGCCATATATAGATGGAAACCATACATAGATATCGTTATACATAGAGAATGAAGCATAAATCAGGGTGTTTTTCTTAACCATTGCATTTCCATATGAACTTTTTTCCCAGGAAATATTTTCTTTTTCTTTCTTTCTTTCTTTTCTAATTCACATTTTTTTTTTCTGAGTCACCCCTCAATGAATTGAAAGGCAGATTTTTTTTCTTCAAGTTCTGATCTTTCTTCAGTATCTCCTTTGGCACATATCCTTTCTTTTCTATATAGTTTCTTCTTTTCCTTCTTGGTTTAAATTCTAGGGTCTTGAATTTTGCTAAATTCTTGGAAGGTAAATGTGGTAATCTTAAAAATTTCCATAACCTTCATCACCTTTCTCATCAACCTTATCACCTGAAGAAATGGCATATGACCTTCCTCTTCCTTTATAGAGTAAAACCTAAACTCTCATACATAAACTCCCTCTGTTTTCTTTTCTGCAACTCAAAGTACTAATATATTCATACAGCATCCCCTGCTTGCCTGACAGAAGAAATGCCTTATCATATTAATGCTTAATACCTTTCAGTGTGGCCCAGATTCCAAATAATCATGTCTCATCAATTTCTTGCTTTTGGTTCTTCAATTTGGCTACTACTTTTTTCTGTTTAGTTTTGTAGTGGAAAGAAAATAATTTTTCCTCTACTCTTCTAGATTCTTGGCTGAAACCCCCATATAATAAAAAACAGATTAACAGGAAGATAAGAAGGCAAAGGCAACCCACTCCAGTACTCTTGCCTGGAAAATCCCATGGATGGAGGAGCCTGGTAGGCTGCAGTCCACAGGGTCGTGAAGAGTTGAACACGACTGAGCGACTTCACTTTCAATTTTCACTTTCATGCATTGGAGAAGGAAATGGCAACCCACTCCAGTGTTCTTGCCTGGAGAATCCCAGGGACGGGGGAACCTGGTGGGCTGCTGTCTATGGGGTCGCACAGAGTCGGACACGACTGAAGCGACTTAGCAGCAGCAGCAAGAACAATTTTAAACCTTGGTAAGGCCCCTTTTCTAATATAAATTTCCCTTACAAAAGAGAAAAGGCTACTATTTTCAGAACTTCTTTTGTGTCTGCACTTTTTTGAAATAATCAGTTCAAAATAATCCATAAGCCAAAAGGACATATTTTTGGGTGGCATACTCTGCTCCCCTTCAGCTTATAAACATACTCAAATCTCTGTTAATAAATTTTCCCTCAAAAGACTAGCATCACCTGTGTAGACTACTCATCTACAACCAAGTTTTTCTTTTCTTTTCTTTTTTTTTTTTGATGTGGACCATTCTTAAAGCCTTTATTGAAAATGTGTTACAATATTACTTCTGTTTTATATTTGGATTTTTTGGCCATGAGACATGTGGGAACTTGGCTCCTCAAACAGGGATTGAACCTGCACTCTCTTTGCTGGAATGCAACGTCTTAACCTCTGGATCACCAGGGAAGTCCTTCAGGTTTTCTTAAAAGAGTAGTTTACATGAAATTTCTCCATTTCTGATCTTTAACCAACAATCCCTTGTATTCTGGCTTTTCCTCTCATGAATGGATACATTTATTTATCTTCTAATCTCTGTCCATTTTGTTACTGATTACTTTTGGATTCTTTCATATAGATTAATATCACTTTCATAATATTCCAGCATTTCTCCTTCACTATGATTTTATATTCATCTCTATCACCATTCTAATTTAGTCTTCTTTGTTTCCTCTTAATGTATACATATAAATATCAGTGTTCTAGTTTTTCTCTTGGCTGTTGCCTCTTCTTCTATTATTTTTCTCTCAGTGATATCATTTATGATAACTAGAAAAATCACTTCCTAATCAGATTTTGCTTAACTGCTCCCTTGAATTTTAAAACCAACTTTTCAAATGTCTTGGTGAATATTTCACAAGGATGTCCTTCCTGAATCAGAACTTTAGCTTGTCCAGAACTGCCAGTCCCATCATGGCAGTCACATATCCAGAATGGTGCTCCTTCCTGTTCATCTTTATGTCCCTAGTGCTTGGCACTGGGAAGGATTCAACATATGCTGAATAAGTTGCTCCTTCTTTATCAATGGTCTTTCTATTTCATCTGTTATTTGGGTTTCAGTTCAGTTCAGTTCAATTGCTCAGTCGTGTCTGACTCTTTGCGATACCATGGACTGCAGCATGCCAGGCTTCCCTGTCCATCACCAACTCTGTAGTTCACTCAAATTCATATCCATCGAGTCCATGATGCCATCCAACCATATCATCCTCTGTCATCCCCTTCTCCTCCCACCTTCAATCTTTCCCAGCACCAGGGTCTTTTCAAATGAGTCAGTTTTTTTTCTCATCAGGTGGCCAAAGTATTGGAGTTGTAGCATCAGTCCTTCCAATGAATATTCAGAACTGATCTCCTTTAGGACTGACTGGTTGGATCTCCTTGCAGTCCAAGGGAATCTCCAGAGTCTTCTCTGAAGAAGCATGAGATGTATAAATGAAATATATTTCCACAATGACTCTCCAGAGTCTTCTCCAACACCACAGTTCAAAAGCATCAATTATTTG
Organism: Ovis canadensis; assembly: GCF_042477335.2. Lineage (NCBI taxonomy): Eukaryota > Metazoa > Chordata > Mammalia > Artiodactyla > Bovidae > Ovis > Ovis canadensis. Next base: position 216,166,117 of record NC_091245.1, read on the forward strand.
GTGCTCAGCTTTCTTTACAGTCCAGCTCTCACATCCATACATGACTACGGGAAAAACCATAGCTTTGACTAGACAGACCTACTTTGTTGGCAAAGTAATGCCTCTGCCTTTTAACATGCTGTCTAGGTTGGTCATAGCTCTTCTTCCAAGGAGCAAGCGTCTTTTAATTTCATGGCTGCAGTCACCATCTGCAGTGATTTTGGAGCCCCCCAAAATAAAGTCTGTCACTGTTTCCATTGTTTCCCCATCTATTTGCCATGAAGTGATGGGACAAGATACCATGATCTTAGTTTTCTGGATGTTGAGTTTTAAGCATGGAATTTTCTTGGAATTCTTCCTTTTCTTGACATCAATATTAAGAAGATCTTGTCAACTGAGTCTTTCCAATATCTCATGCTGTCATTGTCTTCTTTCCCATTGCTTTTGCCCTGAGTTGATTCACAAGAGGGTAAGAACATTAGACTACTTTGTTCACAATTTTAACCTGAACAGCTAAAAGAGTGCTTGGTACATAGTCATTGTTCAATAGATATTTGATGAGATGGGTTGAATCAAGGGCTCTCTCTTCTCTTTTTTCCAAGACTATTACAATAGACTTCTATCTGGACTCTCTGTACCCAGTCATTTCCTTAATTCATCCTGCACATCAGAGTCACTTACAAACTTTTACTCCTCTATCTTGGTATACAAATTCTCATTATTTGAAATGTATGCCACTCTTTATCCAGCCTCAGAGTGATCAGTGACCAAACTCCCGATTATTCCCAAACATCTATTCAAGCTGTAGGTGCACAAAACACACTTTTCTTTTCCATTTCAAATTCTTTCTTCACTGAGAGTACATCTGTATCTATGTATGCCTCCTGAGAAATCTGTATGCATGTCAAGAAGCAACATTTAGAACGGAACATGGAACAACAGACTGGTTCCAAATCGGAAAAGGAGTATGTCAAGGCTGTATAAGCTGTCACCCTGCTTATTTAACTTGTATGCAGAGTACATCATGTGAAATGCTGGGCTGGATGAAGCACAAACTAGAATCAAGTTTGCTGGGAGAGACACCAATAACCTCAGATATGCAGATGATACCACCCTTATTGCAGAAAGCGAGGAAGAACTAAAGAGCCTCTTGATGAAAGTGAAAAAGGAGAGTGAAAAAGTTGCCTTAAAACTCAACATTCAGAAAACTAAGATCATGGCATCCGGTCCCATCACTTCATGGCAAATAGATGGGCAAACAATGGAAACAGTGAGAGACTTTATTTTCTTGGACTCCAAAATCACTGCAGATGGTGACTACAGCCATGAAATTAAAATATGCTTGCTCCTTCAAAGAAAAACTATAACCAACATAGACAGCATATTAAAAAGCAAAGACATTACTTTGCCAACAAAAATCTATCTAGTCAAAGCTATGCTTTTCCCATAGTCATGTATGGATGTGAGAGTTGGACTGTAAAGAAAGCTGAGCACCAAAAAATTGATGCTTTTGCACTGTGGTGTTGAAAACTCTTTATAAGTCCCTTGGACAGCAAGGAGATCCAACCAGTCCATCATAAAGGAGATCAGTCCTGAATATTCATTGGAAGGACTGATGTTGAAGCTGAAGCTCCAATACTTTGGCCACCTTATGTGAAGAACTGACTCATTGGAAAAGATCCTGATGCTGGGACATATTGTAGGCAGGAGAAGAAGGGGGCGACAGAGGATGAGATGGTTAGATGGCATCACTGACTTGATGGACATGAATTTGAGCAAGCTCCAGGAATTGGTGATGGACAGGGAAGCCTGGCCTGCTGCAGTCCACAGGATCACAAAGAGTTGGACAATACTGAGTGACTGAACAGAACTGAACTCACATGACTTTTACATCAAACATCATAATTTCTACTTTACTATGTCAACCGTCCAGTAACTCTTGAATATATTTTAACTTGAAAGTGTAGAGTCTAGGCCTTTGCTGAGGTATCTCTGTACCTTTTAGTTTGTCCAATGCATTCTTAGAAGTTGTCACCTAATATCAAAAAGTAGCTTTCATGATCTATTTGAGTTGTCATAATCCTTTGGTTCCATGAAAACAAATTGGATACCCACAGGTCTCTCTCTCTCTTTCTGTTACTGAAAAGAATGGAATGAGATCAAGAAGCTCATTTTTAATCAAGTTGCAAATATTAATTTAATATATTCCAAGGATAATATTCCATGAATGATACTGCCAAACATTTTAGAGGACCGAGGTCTTATGAATATCTGTCCTGAGAAATATAGATTATTTATTTTCTGCATCTGAATTGCCAGTCCATTTATGTTAAACTTTAATTAAATTAGCAAGACTTTATTTCTCATTTTACTCTTTGCATTGTATTACTATAAAGCATTGTATTTTGATTGGCTTCATAACTATATGGTGCATGTTGATCTTGCTTTATGCTCTAGATGTGTTTTGAAAAAAAAGTTATAAAATGAACACTGTGATTTAGAGTCATGTTTCTTTTTAACCTTTTGTCAGATCAGCAGTGGCATTAGATTAAGAATAAAGTGCACAATAAATGTAATGCACTTGAATTATCCCCAAATCATTCCCCCACCACTCATATGGGGAAAAATTGTCTTCCAAGAAATCAGTCCCTGGTGCCAAAAGGGTTGGGGATCACTGTTGTACATCTGTTCCATTTCATTCTCAGGATAATATTCCTTTGACAAAAAGTAGAACATGTTCTTAGAACTCTCCTCCATATTTTGATTATAACTTGCATGATTTTTGGTGTCCCACTTGTTAGGAAATAATCCAGAGATAATTTCCTTTTTATATTATGTGAAATTAGAATGTGTTATTATCACTTAATAGTATTTAATAATTTAAGGTATCATCTTGCCATTACCAGGAGTCTTGGGCAGAAAGCTTAGAAATGTTATCAACAGATACTACTACAAATCAAGCTCATACAATATGAGGCATTTCCTGTATTACCACAGATGCAATAGTTTTTATGTTTTAAATCTAACTTGATAGATTAAGTAACTACTAAGGTAAGTTAATAATTCAAGTTAAGAAAAAAATCAATAAAATTAAAATTAAGAAAGACAGTAAAAGAATAAAATTTTTTTAATTTTTAATTTAATTTTTAAATATAAATTTGTTTATTTTAATTTGAGGTTAATTACTTTACAATGTTGTATTAGTTTTGCCATACATCAACATGAATCTACCACAGGTATACACGTGTTCCCCATTCTGAACCCCCTTCCTTCCTCCCTCCCCATACCATCCCTCTGAGTCATCTCAGTGTACCAGCCCCAAGCATCCAGTATTATGCATTGAATTTGGACTGGCAATTCGTTTCGTATATGATATTATACATGTTTCAATGCCATTCTCCCAAATCATCCCACCCTCTCCCTATCCCACAGAGTCCAAAAGACTGTTCTATACATCTGTGTCTCTTTTGCTGTCTCGCATACAGGGTTATCATTACTATCTTTCTAAATTCCATATATATGTGTTAGTATACTGTATTGGTGTTTTTCTTTCTGGCTTACTTCACTCTGTATAATCAGCTCCAGTTTCATCCACCTCATTAGAACTGATTCAAAAGTATTCTTTTTAATGGCTGAGTAATACTCCATTGTGTATGTGTACCACAGCCTTCTTATCCATTCATCTGCTGATGGACATCTAGGTTGCTTCCATGTCCTGGCTATTATAAACAGTGCTGCGATGAACATTGGGGTACATGTGTCTCTTTCAATTCTGGTTTCCTTGATGTGTATGCCCAGCAGTGGGATTGCTGAGTCATAAGGCAGTTCTATTTCCAGTTTTTTAAGGACTCTCCACACTGTTCTCCATAGTGGCTGTACTAGTTTGCATTCCCATCAACAATGTGAGAGGGTTCCCTTTTCTCCACACCCTCTCCAGCATCTATTGCTTGTAGACTTTTGGATAACAGCCATTCTGACTGGCGTAAAATGCTACCTCATTGTGGTTTTGATTTGCATTTCTCTGATAAGGAGTGATGTTGAGCATCTTTTCATGCCTTTGTTAGCCATCTGTATATCTTCTTTGGAGAAATGTCTATTTAGTTCTTTGGCCCATTTTTTGATGGGGTCATTTATTTTTCTGGAATTGAGCTGCAGGAGTTCTTGTATATTTTTGAGATTAGTTGTTTGTCAGTTGCTTCACTTACTATTATTTTCTCCCATTCAGAAGGCTGTCTTTTCACCTTGCTTATAGTTTCCTTTGTTGTACAGAAGCTTTTAAGTTTAATTAGGTCCCATTTGTTTATTTTTGCTTTTATTTCCAGTATTCTGGGAGGTGGGTCATAGAGGATCCTGCTGTGATGTATGTTGGAGAGTGTTTTGCCTATGTTCTCCTCTAGGAGTTTTATAGTTTCTGGTCTTATGTTTAGATCTTTAATCCATTTTGAGTTTATTTTTGTGTATGGTCTTAGAAAATGTTCTAGTTTCATTCTTTTGCAAGTGTTTGACCAGTTTTCCCAGCACCACTTGTTAAAGAGATTGTCTTTAATCCATTGTATATTCTTGACTCCTTTGTCAAAGATAAGGTGTGTGGGTTTATCTCTGGGCTTTCTGTTTTGTTCCATTGATCTATATTTCTGTCTTTGTGCCGGTACCACACTGTCTTGATGACTGTGGCTTTGTAGTAGAGCCTGAAGTCAGGCAGGTTGATTCCTCCAGTTCCATTCTTCTTTCTCAAGACTGCTTTAGCTATTTGAGGTTTTTTGTATTTCCATACAAATTGTGAATAAAAGTTTCAATACATTTTAAAATCATAATGAAAGGATAATTTTCTGGAAAAATATACATTGCCAATTTGAAGCAGGAGTATTATAAAAATGTAATTAGAAAAATACAGGGAAATTTATAATGTAAAATAATTATTTTAGCATAGTTCTGGAGTGAAATGGCTTCAGTTCAGTTCAGTCACTCAGTCGTGTCCGACTCTTTGCGACCCCATGAATCACAGCACGCCAGGCATCCCTGTCCATCACCATCTCCCGGAGTTCACTCAGACTCATGTCCATTGAGTCGGTGATGCCATCCAGCCATTTCATCCTCTGTCGTCCCCTCTTCCTCTTGCCCCCAATCCTTCCCAGATCAGAGTCTTTTCCAATGAGTCAACTATTCTCATGAGGTGGCCAAAGTACTGGAGTTTCAGCTTCAGCATCATTCTTTCCAAAGAACACCCAAGGCTGATCTCCTTTAGAATGGACTGGCTGGATCTCCTTGCAGTCCAAGGGACTCTTAAGAGTCTTCTCCAACATCACAGTTCAAAAGCATCAATTCTTCGGCACTCAGCTTTCTTCACAGTCCAATGCTCACATCCATACATGACCACTGGAAAAACCATATTGGTCAGTTATTTAAAACTTCAAAAGACATATAATGCTTATACCATATAATATGTTACAGATGTTTTTAAAAAGGAGAAAACTATTCAAATTTATTTTTGAAATTGTAAAACCTTGATACCCAAACTTGGCAAATAATAAAACAAGCTCTAGGTCAATATCATTGAGCAATATATATGTATAAATTATAAACAAAATATTAGCATATAGAATTCAACTCTGCATTAAAAGTATCATCTATCATGACCTAGTAGAATTTATTTTAGGAAATATGGATGATTTAAACTTAGAAAATCCACTAACAAATTTATCACTTCAAACTGTCAAATGAGAGAAGCCTTATGGTCATCTCTGTCAAATCCAGTTATTTCCTGAGGATATCTCTAAGGAAACTCGGAGAGAAAAATGCTTACTTAAAATCATAAACAATATCTACTTTGGCCAATAGCTCATGTCATACTTAATGGTGAAACATTTAAAAGACTGCTTTTAAAAATTATGAACAAAATAAGGATAGCTTCTGATTGTCATTTCTAAAGGAAATACAGCCAGGATCCCTAAATCTTCTAATGTTTTCCAATCATCAGTTGCAAATATAGTTGCTGCTGCCAAACCTTAGTTTTTACACACGAAATATGATAGTTAAACTACTACTTTTTTTTTTGTTATGGCTTTAACCATGCAATCATGGGAGATGCATGATTCTGAAGGATCAGACTTAGCCTGTTATTTACCTACTAGTGTGAAAAGAGTCAGTCAAACAGGAAGTCATGTGTGTCTCAATATTATTAAACCATCCACAATAGATAAAGAAGAGACGAGAGATATACAGGGCAGAGAAAGAAAGAAAACTTGAAATGAGTGACCCTTCCTAATTGATTTCTTCTTATTTAATCTGTTAGTATAGTCTAGGTTTTGCTATTGTGACAAAGTAACTATGAGAAGTTAGATACTCAAGTAACAAAAATTTGTTTCTCTTTCATGCTGCCTGTTCAGTGAGGATTGATATGGAGCTTTGTTCCACTTAGCTATCAGGGACATAGGCTGATAGTGGCTTCACCATCTCATACCTGTATCGTCTGGCACATGTGGTCTCCTTCTATGGCTTCGCCAGAGAAGATAAAAAATGGAGGTTTCTCATTGGGTTTTCATTGTGTGCATGCTAAGTTGCTTCAATTGTATTCAGCTCTTTGTAACACTATGGACTGTAGCCCACCAGGCTCCTCTCTCCATGGGATTCTCCTGGCAAGAACACTGGAGTAGGTTGCCATGCCCTCCTCCAGCTCATCTTCCAAACCTAGAGATCAAACCTGTGTCTCCTATGTCTCCTGCATTGGTAGGTGGGTTCTTTACCATGAACACCACTTGGGAAGCTTAGGCTTTTTACTGCCTCAGTCAGAAAGTGATTAGTGTCATTTCAATCACACTTAATTGAATAGAAAATATGATCCTTTGGAATAACCCTTTAAAATAACAAGTGGGATATTTGTTGAGCATCTACCACAAAAATTAAAACTAGTCCTCCTTGGTGACCCTCAGACTTTAACCAGTATATGAGTGGGATTACACTGACTGGATGTAAAAAAAAGTGTCAAAAGTGGAGTGATTATCAGTTCAATTATTCCTTATTACAAGTGTGACATCCCAGGTGTTACTAATAAATTGACTTGAAGTGTAAATATCAAATATATTCTGTAGTTGTTAGCTTGATCAGCACTCTCTGCTCATAAATAAGCCATAGCAGATGCCAACATTATCAGAATGTTGAGGTGAGCCTAGATTCAGAAAAAGGAACATAGTTAAATGATTTTAGCTATCTTAATAGTAGTGATATCACAACAACAACTATTTTTCTATAGTTGCATAACAAATTGACATAATTTAGTGGCTCCAAACAACACAGATCTATTATCTTACTATTTCCATGAGTCAGATCTGATTATGGTTTACTGGGTCATCTGGTCAAGGTCTCATCATGAAGAAATCAAGATAACAGCCAGGGCTATAGTCCCACCTGAGGTTTGAGGTCCTCGTCTAGTCTCACTGGTTATTGGTAGAATTTATTTCCAAGCAGTTCTGAGAGGTCCCCATTTTCTGGCTGGTTTTCATCTGGGGACCAATCTCAGACTAGATCTTGCCCTCAGGTTCTTGCACAAGGCCACCTCCCCTCATAAAATGGCAGTTTGCTTAGTCTTTGAAGCCAGCAGGAGAATCCTCCTAATTTTAAAGGACTCACCTGACTGTGCCTGGCCTACTAAGGATAATCTCTCTTTGGCTAACTTACAGTCGACTGAATTGGGAACTATTGTTGTTGGCTGTGCTGCGTCGTCATTGCTGCCTTGTGCCCTCTCTAGTCGCAGTGAGCAGGGCTGCTCTTCAGTTGCCGTGCACGGGCTCCTCATTGCAGTGGCTTTTCTTGTTGTGGCTTGCAGGCTCTAGGCCGTTCAGCTTTCGCTAGTTGTGGTGCAGGGCCTTAGTTGCCCACAGCTGGTAGAACTTTCTGAGACCAGTATTCAAACCTGTGTCCCCTGCATTGGCTGGCAGATTCTTTACCACCAGACTACTACGGAAGTCCATGATTCGGAACCTTACAATACAACTGATAACTCCATCATGTTTTTTGGCACATTCAAGGGGCGGTGGTTACCTGAGAGGAGGGAATCTTTGAGGCCATCTTTTAATTCAGTCTACTGCGCTCAACATATTTGAGTGAGTGTAAACACATATATATGGAATTTAGAAAGATGGTAATGACATCCCTGTATGCGAGACAGCAAAAGAGACGCAGATGTACAGAATAGACTTTTTGACTCTGTGGGAGAGGGAGAGGGCGGGATGATTTGGGAGAATGGCATCGAAACATGTATAATATCATATAAGAAATGAATCGCCAGTCTAGGTTCGATACAGGATACAGGATGCTTGGGACTGGTGCACTGGGATAACCCAGAGGGATGGTATGGGGAGGGAGGTGGAAGGGGGGTTCGGAAATGGGAGCTTATGTACGCCCGTGGCAGATTCATGTTGATGTATGGCAAAACCAATACAGTATTGTAAAGTAAAAATAATAATAATAATAATAATAAATAACTAAATAAAATGAAAAAAACATTTGAGTGTATACTTTGAGTCAGGCATTACGATAGGCATTTTATGTGCCTTATTTCATGATTTCCTTTCACAAAACCCTATGAAGTAGGTATTAATAGTCTTATTTTAAAGATAAGAAAATGGAATGTCCCAGATAACCTGCTCTAAATATCACAAGCAGCAGTTATTGAGATAGAATTTGAACCTAGGTTTGATAGATGCAAAGTCAGTCTGCTTCCCCTCTATACTACATGGTGTTTCCTTTTATTGCCACCTACTTAATAGAACAACTGCTGGGTCTGCCTCGCACACCCTGGATGTCATTTGTTGTGTACTATGTCTTTTCGCTATGCATGATCACATCCTCCTCTGATGGATAAAATCTTTAAGGTTTTAGACTTAAGTGCTGCTGACCCTAGAACAGTTCTGTTTTCTTGGGAGGGCTTTGGTTATCTCTGACTTCATCCATCCATTTTTTAAATATTAAAAAAAATCCCTCTCTAAAAATTGAGGTAGAACTGATGTACAATGGTATATAAATTTAAGGTGTGCCGCATGCATGCATATGTGCTTAGTCGTGTCCGACTCTTTGCAGCACCATGGACTGTAACCTACCAGGCTCCTCTTCCCATGGGATTTCCTGAGCAAGAATACTGGAGTGAGTTTCCATTTCTTTCTTCAGGGGAGCTTCCCAACCCAGGGATCAAACCCCTGCCTCCTGTGTCTCCACATTGACAGACGGATTTCTTGGCACTGAGCCACCAAGGAAAGTCGTAGCATAGTGATTCACAATTTTTAAAGATTATACTCTGCTTATAGTTATTATAAGGGGCTGGCTGTTTTTCCTGTGCTGTGCAATATTTGTTCATTTATGGCATGTGGTAGAATAGGCCTGGGAGAACATGAGATGTCGTGCAAGAGTGTGGGTGTGTTCAGAGAAGGGAGTAGTAAGGGTCACACTTGCCTGTCTTTAAGCCTTGTGCATAAGACATGGATGCTCACACCTGGTTCAGATCTCTTGATCAGAGGAGACCTGGTGGAGATACCAAAGAACTGGTTGGAAGTAACAAGCATGAAGTAGCTTGGAGTATAACACATGCCCTACAAATGTGGGGTTAGTTAATGATGTGTGGTTCAAAGTATTTTGGGTTCTGGTATCTTCCTTTTACATTACAAATGCTCACTATTAAGAACATTGTTCTCAAATTTCTTTTCCTTGTATAGAGATAAGTTGACTCCTGAACAATGCACTTCTAGTATCTCTGTTATAGGGGCTTCAAAGCTAAATACTTATCACAGGAGTAACCATGTAACCCAGTGACAGATAGTTCCCAGAGCAGGGGCTTTCTTTCATAATGAAAAGCGAAGTCTTACTCCGAGAAAGCCCTTTACCCCTTCACTTTCTGTCTATTCCCTGCTGGGAATGCAGGAGGAATGCTCAAGGGGGAACAGCCACCTAGAAATGGTGATGCAAAAAAGTCAACAAACTAAGCTGACAGTAAAGCAGCTGCTAGGCAGACTTGTCTTTTCCCCAACTTCTTTAGGTAAACTTAGTTGACATCTAACAGATACAGAAAGGTATAGAAGTCATAAGAATACAGCACACATCTTTGTAACCACTACCTGAACCGAAATATGGTTAGCACCAGAGAAAACCCTCTCATGCCCTCTACCTGTTATTATCTTCTTCTTCAAAGGTTATCACTGTTCTGATATGTATCATCAGTAAATATTTTTTCCTGTCTTGAAACATCATATAAATGGAATCACATAATATAGAAGAATTGTACAAAAAAGATCTTCACAACCCAGATAATCATGAAGGTGTGATCACTCACCTAGAGCCAGACATCCTGGAATGTACAGTCAAGTGGGCCTTAGGAAGCATCACTATGAACAAAGCTAGTGAAGGTGATAGAATTCCAGTTGAGCTATTTCAAATCCTAAAAGATGATGCTGTGAAAGTGCTACACTCAATATGCCAACAAATTTGGAAAATGCAGCAGTGGCCACAGGACTGAAAAAGGTCAGTTTTCATTCCAATCCCAAAGAAAGGCAATGCCAAAGAATGCTCAAACTACCACACAATTGTGCTCATCTCACACGCTAGTAAAGTAATGCTCAAAATTCTACAAGACAGGCTTCAGCAATATGTGAACCGTGAACTTCCAGATGTTCAAGCTGGATTTAGAAAAGGTAGAGGAATAAGAGATCAAATTGCCAGCATCCGCTGGATCATGGAAAAAGCAAGAGAGTTCCAGAAAAACATCTATTTCTGCTTTCTTGACTATGCCAAAGCCTTTGAGTGTGTAGATCAAAATAAACTGGGAAATTCTGAAAGAGATGGGAATACCAGACCACCTGACCTGCCTCTTGAGAAACCTGTATGCAGATCAGGAAGCAACAGTTAGAACTGGACATGGAACAACAGACTGATTCCAAATAGGAAAAGGAGTATGTCAATGCTATATATTGTCACCCTACTTATTTAACTTATTTGCAGAGTACATCATGAGAAATGCTGGGCTAGAAGAAGCAGAAGCTGGAATCAAGATTGCTGGGAGAAATATCAATAACCTCAGATATGCAGATGACACCACCCTTATGTCAGAAAGTGAAGAGGAACTAAAAAGCCTCTTGATGAAAGTGAGGGAGGAGAGTGAAAAAGTTGGCTTAAAGCTCAACATTCAGAAAATGAAGATCATGGCATCCGGTCCCATCACTTCATGGGAAATAGGTGGGGAAACAGTGCAAACAATGTCAGACTTTATTTTGGGGGGCTCCAAAATCATTGCATATGGTGATTGAAGCCATGAAATTAAAAGACTCTCACTCCTTAGAAGGAAAGTTATGACCAACCTAGATAGCATATTGAAAAGCAGAGACATTACTTTGCCAACTAAGGTCCGTCTAGTCAAGGCTATGGTTTTTCCAGTGTTCGTGTATGGATGCGAGAGCTTGACTGTGAAGAATGCTGAGTGCCGAAGAATTGATGCTTTTGAACTGTGGTGTTAGAGATGACTCTTGAGGGTCCCTTGGACTGGAAGGAGAGCCAACCATCATCCATCCTAATGGAGACCTGTCCTGGGTGTTCATTGTAGGGACTGATGCCGAGGCTGAAACTCCAATACTTTGGCCACCACATGTGATGAGTTGACTCATTGGAAAAGACCCTGATGCTGGGAGCGACTGGCGGCAGGAGGAGAAGGGAACAATAGAGGATGAGATGGCTGGATGGCATCACAAACTTGATGCACATGAGTTTGGGTGAACTCCGGGAGTTGGTGATGGACAGGGAGGCCTGGCGTGCTGCAATTTATGGGGTCGCAAAGAGTCAGACACGACTGAGCAACTGAACTGAACTGAACTGAACTGATGTATATACACTCATTCATTCAAGCGGGGGCTACTCTCTAGTTGTGATGCATGGGTTTTTCATTGCAATGTCTTTTCTTGTTGCAGAGCACAGGTTCTAGGTGGTCAGGCTCAGAAGCTGTGATGAATGGGGAATTTTAGTTGCCCTGGAGACACAACTTAAGGACTAAACAAGGACAACAATGTGAGATCTTAGTCTCAACAGACCAGAGACTGAACCTGTTGTCCCCTACATTAGCGGGCAGATTCTTAACCACTCGGCCACCACAAAGTCCTCTGTCTATATTCTTTTTTAATTTTTTTCTTTCATTTGGTAACAATGTAGTTGTTTTCTAAACACACTGGGAATACAGCACTCAGGAACTTGTGGTGTATGTGTTTTAGTGGAAATAAACACAAAATAAAATAGGTAAAATATATGTTAATGAGGATAATTGCCATGGAAAAGAATTGCAGGAAGATATTTTTCAGGGGCCCAGGCAGATCACAATTTTAAATCAAGTAGTCAAAAAATGCAATGATAGGAAAACATTTCAGCAAAGGCCTGGGTGAGGATGGGCAGGCAGACCAAAATTTGGAGTCTGGATATTTGCCAGACTACTCTTAGAAGAAACATTTTCTGGTTTTTTTAAACACAATTTTTTTCTAGTGTTTTTAAAACACACAATAGGACCAGCTTTTCTGTACTTTTAAGGGAACATGCAGCAATGTTTCCTTCTAGCCTTCCTGAGAGCTTTTGCACCAGTCTGTTCAGACTTTCATTTTTCAAGACCAAGTGATGGAATTCCATTAATTAGCGCAAAGTGAGGAGGAAGCAATCCTGAAAAGGTCAAAATCTACAACATGAAAAGGAAGACAGCAGAATTGGATTATTGACAAATGGAACATGGTGCATGTGACACTGAGCCCTTTGCCTTCCCTCCCTGCTTACAGGGGCCACGGTTTATGGATTGGTCAGTGTTTCTTTCCAACCATAAGAGGAGACTGTACGTATTGATGATGCTTGGCTTTTGCTGGCCCCCAAGACGTCTCTACTCCAGCAGCCCCTGGTTCATCTCCAGTCCATTTCAGTTCTTATGTTACACTGATGTCAGAGGGTCCTTCGTTTTTCTTAATTTTTAATTTTAATTAATTAATTTTTGGCTGCAGTGGATCTTCATATCTGTACACTGGATTTCTCTAGCTGTGGGGAGCCAGGGCTACTTTTCATTGTGGTGTGTGGGCTTCTCATTGTGGTAGCCTCTCTTGTTGTGGAGTACAGTCTTTAGGTGAGCAGACTTTAGAAGTTGCATCAGCTTTCTAATATCTAAAAGTGATCCAATCCTTCTTTCTTAAAACTCCTTTGGGTAGAAAACTCTCATTAAGATTTACAAGATCCATCAAGGCTAGTCTGTGCCTAAGTTTCAAGGTTCCTATATCACATACTGTATTCTAACAAAACACTGCACCCTTTTGCCTTTCTGGATGCTGTTTTATTTTCTTAGGTGTCTTCTATTCTTTCTCTTTCTCAATAATGCAGTTCTGCCATGGTGCCCTGGCAACCTTGCACACATCCACATAGATCATGCAGGCAAAATCTTTAGCCACAGCTAATCTGAGTCTTGGCAGAATGCCTTTTGCTCTTTCCAGGACTTGAAAGGATGAGGAGTTGTGATGAGGTCATCTCTCACTTGCCTCTCTATTTCCCTGAGAGGCTCCTGGGAGATAGTTTCTCATCACCTCTGATGAAGCATGAGGCTTTCTGTCTTATCTCCTTTAGAGTAAGCTGCATAAAACCACTTAACAAGTTTAGAATTGAGTCAAGCAATGGGGTATCCCACAGCTCATATAGCAGTCAACCAGCACCTTTTTGTTTTCCTATCACCCTTTTTGGTATGTAGGACAAAGAGGGAGTTGGCATTTTTAGCTATTCTTTCTTCCACTGTCAATATAAGTAATAAATTTCCTGTATCTAAGTGTAGCTCATTATGTCTTTACTGAGTCAGTCAGAACTTAGCCTTGAACCTTGCCTTGGTTCTGCCTGGTGGTTTGTGCTTCACAGATAACTCCCACTTCCTTCCATTCCCGGCTCAGCCCTCCTCCATCTGGAGCCTTTCTTGTCTCACGTGTAGTGCTCAGTCATTCAGTCGTGTCTGAGTCTTTGTGACCCTGCAGACTGTAGCCCACCAGGCTCCGCTGTCCATGGGATTTCCCAGGCAAGAATATTGGAGAGGGTTACTATTTTCTTCTCCAGGGAAACCTTCCTGACCCATGCATCAAACCCAAGTCTCCTGCATTGGCTGTCTGCTTTTTTACCACTGAGCCACCTGGAAAGCCCACTGCTGCTGCTGCTGCTAAGTCGCTTCAGTCGTGTCCGACTCTGTGCGACCCCATAGACTGCAGCCCACCAGGCTCCACCGTCCCTGGGATTCTCCAGGCAAGAACACTGGAGTGGGTTGCCATTTCCTTCTCCACAGGCTGCCTTAAATACCCCTTTCCCTCCTTTATTTTTTTAAATATATCTATAAATATCTGTTCTATCAAGATTAATCTATCTACAACTGTACTGTAAATATGGTAGATATTAGATGAGGCTATTAAGGACTTGAAATGTAGCTAATGAATTACAAATATGAAGTATGAACAAAAGTATAATTTTTTTCTTAATACTTTAAAAATATTGATTTCCCATTGAAATAATACTTTGGAACTATAAAATTGAGTATATTATTAAAATTAACTTTACTCATTTTTATTTCTTTTTAAAAATAGACTTTATTGTGTAGTAGTTTTAAGTTTACAAAAAAGTTCCCCAGAAATTATAGTTTCTCATGACTCCTGGTCTCCCAGTTTCCCCTACTACCAATACCTTGCATTAATGTGGTACAGTTGTCACTCTGATGAACAAATATTGATGTATTATTGTTATTAATAACTAAAGCCTATGATTTACATTAGGGTGTGCTCTTCCCTGGTGGCTCAGATGATAAAGTATTTGCCTGCAAAATAGGAGACCTAGGATTGATCCCTGGGTCAGGAAGATATCCTGCAGAAGGGAATAGCAACCCACTCTAGTATTCTTGCCTGGGGGATTCCATGGATCCATGGACAGAGGAGCCTCGCAGGCAATAGTATGGAATTGCGAAAGAGTAGGTCACAACTTAGCGACTGAACAACAACAAATCTTCAGTTCTAGGATTGTGTCTTTTTTTTTTTTTTTTCCATTTCTTGAGGCCAGTTCTTGGAATTATAGCGGCTTAAGTCATGGCTTCAGCCTGGTCATCATGGAGTTAACTTCACAGGGTGGGGGTTTCAGTATCTATAAGATATCTCACAGCATATAGCTCAGAATATTATCTATAGCCTTTGAGAAGGAACTAAATGTCCTTGACTATGCTTAATGACTAAATTACTATTACTTGGTCTCCTTTGCTTCTCCATGTTATTATTTCTCTGATTAAACTTATTCTTTGGCTAAAGTTTTTCCACAGACAAAGGCAGGCTGAGGTCATGAATGGGGAGCAAGGACCATAGGGTTCATATGGTGCCTCTCCATTTCAGTAGTTGTTTATCCAGTTGCACACAGCACCCTGGTTTGGGAGTACATTGAAGGTACATTTTAAAATAGTCTTCACAGTGCCTAGTTCAGTTTCCTGATGGCTTATGGGTACAAGTAAATGTTTTCCAAATCAGTAAATAAATTGATGGACTGAAATATTAGTGGTGTCAGATGTGTTGTAACATCGCCGACCAATAAGCATATGCACCAGGAATAACTGCATGTTATAAGTGTTGAATTCAGAAAGCCAGCACAAAGCACGGGGTTTGAAAAGAGAGTGACATCCGTTTCACCCCAGGAGGCACAACAAGTAATCCGTGTTTGAAGACATGAATAACACTTCATTACAAAAGTCAATTTTATACCATATCCCTGGAGCAGCTAGCGCAGGAATTGTCGGTTTTCAACCTATGTGCAACTGCGTTATTTTATTTTCCTCTTTGAGGGCAATATGGATTTTGGTAATTTTAGTGCTCTAGAGAAGCAGCACATTTGTGCATAAACCTCTGTTCAAATAAAGCAGGTAGCTGACCTTTTAATTCTCTGAATGTTATATTATTGTTGTTTCTCTCAGTGATATAAAAGACTGGGAAATTTTTAGAAAAAGTTTAGAATAGACAGTGAGCCAGAGGAAAAGATAAAAGGAAGAAATCTGTAAAATTCATACATATATTCATCATTCACTGTATATTACTTAGCCTACAGCAATCAAAGCAAGTTTAAACTTGTATAACCAATATTTGAAATTGTTTTTCAATTTGCTTCAGATTTCAAAGATAATTTGCTTTATTGTTAAATTTCATTTTTGCATTTATCATCTAATATCTTATACTGATACAATAATTTATATATATGAAAGGGTTTATCTGTTGTCAGAAAAGGCTTTTGTCTGTACTTACATATTCTTTGCCTTTTTAATTTTTACATGTCTGGATTTGGCAAGACTTTATGCCTACTAATCACAAATAGACATTCCCAGCTATATTTAAATTTGTTTAAATTTGGAATTTATATTTGTTTGAAAATGAAATGAAATTATTATCACTCAGTCGTGTCTGACTCTTTATGACCCCATTAACTGTAGCCTGCCAAGGCTCTTTTTGTCCATGGAATTCTCTAGGCAAGAATTCTGGAGTGGGTTGCCGTCTCCAGGGGATTTTGCTAACCCAGGGATTGAACCTGCATTTCCTGCATTGCAGGCAGAGTCTTTACTATCTGAGCCACCAGCCTTTTACATCAAATTTGTTTGACTCTGATGCAATTGATACATGCTGTTTTGGTGACAATCATCTTGATAATACTCTCTTGATCCTGACCAGAATAAGAGCATACCTAATAATGTAACAGAAGTTCATGGGGAAGAACAATGGTTTCACAGAATACTAAAACAAGAGCACCAGTGTCCTTGGTAACTTGGTTGGGAAAGCTTATGAAAAGAAATGTGAGCTCATACTATGGAAGAATACAGTTTTTTCACATGTACTGTGGTATTCAACTCCTTATTATCACCCTTATGGATCAGAGGGTCAGACAAGTTAAACAATGACCCCAACATTTCTCATTTCATAGATGTAGCAGAGATACTAGTTGAACTCATGCCATCCAAGGGTATATTTAACAGACTAACTGTTAGGAACACACCTGTTCAGAGTATGTTTTATGAAATATCTCATTCAACCTTAAGAAGAAAGCAAATGTAGTCTGTTTCCTAGAGCAAACCAACCAATCCCTAACAACAATAAACAGGCACATCCATGCATAAACCAATGTCATTGCCAGCACTAAAGTAATTGATACATCAGTTTCCTCCAAATCTTGTAGGGCTTGTAACTGTAATATTATAATGCTTCAATTGATGCTGTATGGAGTCTACTTGCAGTAGCATTCTGTAATAGAAGATCAACAATTTCTTTTTGAAATCCTTGTTAATCGCTTTCAAAGTACCAGCTACTCACCACAATGTCACTTCTGAAAGGTAGTTGTTTAATATTTATAGCATTCTCAGGTATGTTAGCCTCTGTGCAGAATACAAACAGCCTAAATCTTTGTTCCCTGGAGTAGTAGTTACCAACCACACCATCAAGAGCTCTTTTTGTAATTCGTCTTTCCACTGATGGTTCAGACAAATATTTTGTCTTCCAAGTAAATTGTTTATAATAACTTACCATGGTCTTACACTGGGAAAATAAAATTTTTATCTCAGGACTTTTCAAATATTTAATTTAGGGTTCCTGTGGTTACTTCATGGATGCCTGGGTTCCAAGAATTCTAGACTCTCTTGTGCCAAAGTTTCGGTCCTTGACAGCCCACATAGCCATGTGCATGGAGCAGGCAGCACCTCCATAAAGTGACTGAAATGGTAACAATTCACTCTGTCTGGACACACTCCATACCCTAAAATTCCTGCATTTTCACTGTTTCCTTGGGGGCACTGATTTTAGGCTCCAGAAGGGTCTTCTTTTTTATTTCAGAAGTAGCTCTGAATGAAAGAACACTGTACAGCATTGGGAGCTGGAGAATAAAAAAGTGTCCTGGGCATAGAATTGGGAAACATTGAGAAAAGTTGATTAAATGAGAGGGGGAAGGATAAAAAGAGGTTATACTGAAAAGTTGTGGGATGATTGGAAAGGAGTTGAGAATGGTGACTGAGTTTGATGCTTGGGAGATGGTAAGGTAGTACAAAGTAACTAAGTGATTATTTAGGTGACTGAGTTTAATCCATCTCTGTGCTAAAGAAGCATATCTTCTTCTGTTTCATATTAGCAACCTCCCACTGAAACCACAAATGAAGCATTCTTTAGAAAACATTGATTTTTTTTTTTCTCTTCTGCTTTCATCTCTCTGTATTTGGTGTGATATTGGTGGGATAAGACTTCCTTGGGTCTATCTGTGCTCAAGTTTCAGTTCTTATAAATTCTATTGAACTTAATTTATGGATAGTGATTAGAAAATTTTAAAAATTAGAATTAAATGCATTATCTGCATAGTCAAATAGGATTTATATTAGATTGAGATATGATAAGAGTACTACTCTTGGGCTCAAACAGTCTGTCTCCAGCTTTGTAGTCATGGATAAGTCACTCATGATACCTGAACTTTAAGCTCTGTAGCCTGGTCTGGGGAACACCTGAGGAGACTTCTAGAAGTAGTTTCACCTCATGTTTGGGAGTGAGCACCCAGTGTCCTTGGGTATTTAGCTGGGAGAACTTATTAGAGACAGTCTAGAAGAGCAGATTAGGAAATGTGACGTCATATTATGAAAGAATATAAAGAGATCCCAAGGCTTTCTCTCTCTCTCAAATTCACTCAGTCCTGTCCGACTCTTGGCAACTTCAGGGACTGTAGTCTACCTGGCTCCTCTGTCCACGCAGTTCTTCCGGCAAGACTACTGGAGTGGTTAGCCATTCCCTTCCCCAGGGGCTCTTCCCAACCCAGGGATCAAACCTGAGTCCCCTGCATTGCAGGCATTCTTTACTGTCTGTGCCACCAAGGAAGCCTGATTCTAAAACTATTGGTACTCAAACCAAGGAAAGTTCAATTGGAAATATTAAACAAAAGTGGGCTCCTATAGGTTTAACTAGATGCCAGAAATGTTGCTGTAGATACATCTTTACTGAAGAAAGAAAACCATATACATGAAAGTACATGCTTAAATACATACATACATACATACATAATCTTTCTCAATACATAATGTTCTTTTTTTTCGTTTGGCTTCATCTTGTAGCTTGCACGATCTCAGTTCTCTGACTAGGGATGGAGCCTGGGTCATGCATAGCAGTGAAAGCCTGGAATCCTCACCACTAAGCAACCAGGGAACTCCCTGTATATAGTATTCTTAAACAGTGGAACTTGCTCTTGAAAATTCTGGTTTGGTTCTTGTTCCAGATCAGTCAGAACCATGGTGAATAAACCAGATGTATAAATCACATCCTCTTGGGTAGTTGTTTTATTGAAACATTTAAGAAAAATTGTATAATACAATATCCATTTAAAAAGATATAAAACATAAATATATATATTGATGAATTTTGTATGCACCAGTACCTGTGTGGTGATCTCTCAGTTTAAGTAAGAGAATGTTGTCAGCACCCTGAAGCCCTTATCCGCATTCCCAAAGACAACTCTTTGTCTCCCCTTTGAAGTGCCCACTGATCCAGCTTCTAGAGTAATATCTTCTTTGCTTTGTTTGATTAAGTTTCACTTCCCTGGTGGCTCAGAGGTTAAAGCGTCTGCCTGGAATGCGGGAGACCCAGCTTCGATCCCTGGGTTGGGAAGATCCCCTGGAGAAGGAAATGACAAGCCACTCCAGTACTCTTGTCTGGGGAATCCCATGGAGGGAGGAGCGTGGTAGGCTACAAGTCCATGGGGTTGCAAAGAGTCGGACACGACTGAGCAATTTCACTTTCACACCAAAGATTACACTCCTAAACAATAGGATTTAGTTTAGCTTGTTTATGAAGACAATATATTTTTGGATAGAAATGATTTAATATTTGAAGAAGCTCAGATCATCACCATTCAGTACCGATTAAGCACAGCCAACATGCTCCACTGATGACATGAGAGGCAAAGTGTGTTCCCCCAAACAACTTAGCTATGTCTTTGTTGACAAGAAGTTAGTTGATTTTCAAACAATATTTTCTATTACTTAAGCTCTTTTTTCTCTTGGTTCCTTCTTTTAAATTTCCCAGCTCCTTTAAAAATGTCCCTGGATGTAAAGTTTGAATATAGTTTCAAAATAATGCTTTTTTTTAAAATCATGAATTATTTCTATATTCACAGCTGTAGACTGTTCCAATCTTGACTTTGATTAAGCTAACCCATTTCCATTTCTTTACACAGCAGTGTGATTTGCAGAAGGTGGGAGATATCAGTCAGTTCATACTTGCTGATGCCTGTAAAGACTGTTGAGCTGTTTGAAAGAAAGTTGTGGCTTGGACAACTCTCAGTACCATTCTGCCATCTTCTGTGTAGACTAGTCTATTGATCTCATAAAACTTATAGATGTACTTCAAATTGTTTTACTTGTAGAAACCAATCTAAGAAGAGTTTAGCCCTTTAAAAAGCAGCTACCGGGCATAGAGAGGCTAAGAGTTCAATGCCTCAGAGTATTTGGGGCTAGTAGAAAAAAAATGAAGTTATTTTTCTTCAGATCAGAAAAGACTAAAGGGACAAAGACTCCAACACATTAATAAATGAGACATGACCTTTTCCACTGATCCCAGATATTAAAGTTGCTTTTCCAAAGTAAGAGTTTTATTTTTCAAGAGAGACAGGGTCATGTGGGAGAGAAAAAGATCAGAAAATAAAAGGTGATGTCACATCAGAGTAGTTATAATTAATAAGTGCTGCTGGAAACAAGATGAGAAATGTCAAGAAACTAAAAAAACATAATTTTAAATGACTACTGTAATCTAGAATATTGTTTTCTAAAGAAAAAATTCTTTCAAATACAAATCTGTGTGTGTTTAATCAGATATAGCTCAGTTGAAACTAAACAACCAGAGGTATACTAAGTGATTTCAGGGCAAGTGGGATTAATCTTTTTTAGTTCACCATGTGGAAAGAAAGATAAGTCACCCTATGGCCAATGTCTCTTTCTTATTTGGGGAACATTATGTAGCAACATGTTAAAAGACTCTGTAGTATGGGAAATTTAAAATGCATACAGAAATAAAATAATAATAATGCCATATTTCCATCACCTGGCTTCAGTGAGGATCAGTCAGGATCAATGATTCTCAGCCTGGACACTGCATCATTTCAATAGTAAATATTGTTTTAACACTCATCTCCAAACACATGGATATGTATTGTCATTTTCATAGTCATAATCAATGTTTTCTGTTTGTAAAATCCTTTCTCTCAAATGATTACTCTACTATTTCTTCTCTCATATATTAGTTCTCCAACATTAATGTGGGTGAGAACCACCAGGGAAGCATATAGGATGGAGATGGAGAGTGTGCATTTTAAACACATATACTGGGAATCTTGATACTGTTGATCTGTGGAACACTTTGAAGAACAGGACTATGGTAGTTCATATTAGAGTTTCGAGGTAATCCTGTGAGGTTAAAACTAAAGTGTTTCATGTGAAGTCTAATTTTAAAGTTTTTTCTCTATGTCCATCATACGTATTTAGAACTCACCAATGTACCACTATCTGCCACTTCTTCTTATGATAATTTTACATTTGTTCTCTGTTGAAGTGATTTTCAAGTTTCATGTAAGTGAGGTCTATGTGTTATATTTTTAAATAAATTGAAGTTTTATCACTTCTTTTATGAAATGTTTGGTTTTAATTATTATTATTATTATTATTATTGCCACTCTGCACAGCATGTTGAGCCATAGTTCCCTCGACCAGGGATCTAACCTGTGCCTCTGCAGTGGAAGCATGAGGTTTAACTACTGGACCACCAGGAAAGGCCCATGGAGGTGTATGTTTTAGAAAGCAGTTGTTTCTGATCCTGTCTACAATATTTACTATGGGACTTATTAAATATTTACTTTATAAATTGGGTAGCTGAAGTTCTCATCAGGAAGGAAGAGATAGTTTTGGTTTTCTCTTAGAGAAAATAAACTGTATAGTCCATGGGGTCACAAAGAGTTGGACACGACTGAGCAAATTTCACTTTCACTATAAAAAGGTATTCCTTCTATCACTTAAAGTAAAATTAGAAAACCATTCCTCTGGTAGAGAAATGCTTGGGATGATCTTTGTCTTTCTGACTCCGCCCATAGAGAGAGGCAGACGAATAAAACATGAGTGGGCAGACTTAAAAGCCAAGCTAAACAACGTGGGCCAAAATTCTCAGACTAGAAGGATTATTGTGAGGAAAAGCTAGTGATTGCTCTTTCATAAGTTGCAAGAAAGCAGGGATTCTTACTAGAGAGACAAACAAATGTTTTTCCTGATCAAGAAAGGCAGATAGACATTGACAAACACTCTCAGCAAGCATCATTATAAAGAATTTGGATCTCTACTGGCCCCAAAGGAAAGTCTGAACAGAAGAGATGTGGTCACCAAAAATTACAAAAGGGAAATGAAAATCATCCTACTTTTAGGATGAAGGTAAGTCTAGCATTTGCAAGAAGGCCTAAAGAACATCTCATATCAGAGCTGGGGGCTGCTTAATGTCATTCTAGTGGAGTTACAAGTATGTTTGAGGTCCTCCTTGGTCCCCACTTGTACAAATCAGCCGGACATTATTAGTAGATGAAAAAAGCAGATGTGGCACTTAAGTTTGAAGTGAAGCAATGGAAATAGAACTCATAATTTCTCTGGAAAAAAAGTATTACAGGTAGAAGAATGAAGGGAATTATATTTAAATACTGTGGTGTCAAGTAGGTAAACCAGGTAGGTGCTAATAGGAAGTAAAGGAATAAAACTTCTCTAATGATTAACAGATATGCTCCACTAGGCCACCTTTTATTTCTGAGTTGGGGATCTGTTAACGTGGCTAGTGAGTTCCTTAAACAGTATGATCAAAAGCCAGAGGGGGACTTCTCCAGTGATCCAGTGGCTAATAATCTGCCAGCCAACGCAGCGGATATGGGTTTGATCCCTGGTTTGGAAAGATTCCACATACTGAAGGGCAACTAAGCCCGTGTGCCACAACTACTGAGCCCGTTGCTTTACAGCTCATGCAGCTAGTAGTTACTGAAGCCTGCATGCCATAGAGCCCATGCTCTGCAACAAGAGAAGCCACTGTAATGAGATGCCCATGCATCACAGCTAGAGAGTAGCCTCTGTTTGCCACAACTAGAGAAAACCCACACACAGCAACAAAGACCCTGCACAGCCAAAAAAATTAAAAAGCAAGAAGACATTTGGCATAAAAATACCCTTATTTTAGAATACATGTGCTTAAGTATTTGGTTGTAAAGTGTTATAATATGTGTGATGTACAGTCAAAAGAGATAGAAGCATAAAGCAGAAGTGGCAAAATGTTATCAACTGGTAGATTTCAATGAAAACTGCCATTTGTTCAGTGTTTCTGTGGCTTTGAAAATTTTTTAAATAAAAGTTGAAGAGTAAAAGAAATAGTACAAGTATGTTTATAAATATAAAGGAAAATACCATATAAAATAGTCAAAAGACTTGAAATTTATTTTCTCTGGAGAGAAAAACCAGGTAATATTGACTGTTTGCTGTTTTTCATTACATGATTTTTGGTACTGTTTGTGTCTTTACATCCTATGAAGGCAATTCTCCCACAAAAACTAAACACTGGCTTAAAAAAAAGATCCAAATAGGCAAACTGGGAGATCAGATTGCCAGGTGATTCATAGAATCAGGAAACTGATTGATAAATATGCTAGAAAAGTTTTATCTATGTGCATGAGGACAAATGTGTACCATCTAAATGAACAGAACCACTCGAGAAAAGAGAATAATAGCCACATCAGGGAGCAAGTCAACATGAAATACAGGGAGTCCAAGTCCCTCTCCTAAGTGTCAGGAGAGGGGACAACCTTCCCTATGGTCAGTCAATTCAGTTTTTCTTCTTTTTTTTAATTAAAATTTTTTTATTTTTTACTTTTAGCTGCGCTGGTCTTTATTGCTGTGAGTGGGCTTTCTCTAGTTTTGGTGAGTAGGGGCTTT
Organism: Ovis canadensis; assembly: GCF_042477335.2. Lineage (NCBI taxonomy): Eukaryota > Metazoa > Chordata > Mammalia > Artiodactyla > Bovidae > Ovis > Ovis canadensis. The sequence goes on from NC_091245.1 coordinate 216,190,103, forward strand.
TCTTCTGTTGTGGAGCATGGGCTCTAGGCATGCCGGCTCAGTAGTTGTGGCCCTTGGGCTTATCCCACAGCATGTGGGATCTTCCTGATCAGCGATCAGACTCGTGTTCCGTGTATTGGCAGGTGGATTCTTAACCAGTGGACTACCAGGGAAGTATCAATCTATCTCCAGAGATAATACAGGATTACTTATTCATGAAGGATTACCTGAGCAAGGACATTTCCCAAAACAATGAAATTAATATAGGCATTTACTGACATCTTAAAGTTCATCTTCTATAACTAGGCTTCATGGACAGGTCATAGGTACCCTAACTACTAGCTCTTGTTTGTGGAAAATTCTGAAAGAAATGGGAATACCAGACCACCTGACCTACCTCTTGAGAAACCTGTAAGCAGGTCAGGAAGCAACAGTTAGAACTGGACATGGAACAACAGACTGGTTCCAAATAGGAAAAAGAGTACGTCAAGGCTGTATATTGTCACCCTGCTTATTTAACTTATATGCAGAGTATATCATGAGAAACGCTGGGCTGGAAGAAGCACAAGCTGGAATCAAGATTGCCAGGAGAAATATCAATAACCTCAGATATGCAGATGACACCACCCTTATGGCAGAAAGTGAAGAGGAACTAAAAAGCCTCTTGATGAAAGTGAAAGAGGAGAGTCAAAAAGTTGGCCTAAAACTCAACATTCAGAAAACGAAGATCATGGCATCTGGTCCCATCACTTCATGGGAAATAGATGGGGAAACAGTGGAAACTGTCAGACTTTATTTTTGGGGGCTCCAAAATGACTGCAGATGGTGATTGCAGCCATGAAATTAAAAGACGCTTGCTCCTTGGAAGAAAAGTTATGACCAACCTAGACAGTATATTCAAAAGCAGAGACATTACTTTGCCAACTAAGGTTCGTCTAGTCAAGGCTATGGTTTTTCCTGTGGTCATGTATGGATGTGAGAGTTGGATTGTGAAGAAGTCTGAGTGCCGAAGAATTGATGCTTTTGAACTGTGATGTTGGAGAAGACTCTTGAGAGTCCCTTGGACTGCAAGGAGATCCAACCAGTCCATTCTAAAGGAGATCAACCCTGGGATTTCTTTGGGAGGAATGATGCTAAAGCTGAAACTCCAGTACTTTGGCCACCTCAGGCGAAGAGTTGACTCACTGGAAAAGACTCTCATGCTGGGAGGGATTGGGGGCAGGAGGAAAAGGGGACGACAGAGGATGGGATGGCTGGATGGCATCACTGACTTGATGGACATGAGTCTGAGTGAACTCGGGAGTTGATGATGGACAGGGAGGCCTGGCCTGCTGTGATTCATGGGGTCGCAAAGAGTCAGACACGACTGAGTGACTGAACTGAACTGAACTGAGCTCTTGTTTGAGAGGTCAGAGATAATTCATGGGTGAACAACTGTAAAGAGATACTTCACAATTAGTGATTGTGACAGGGAAACTACATGTCAGGGTCTCTGTCTTGCTGATTGAACCTAGTTGACTTGGACTTTAAACCTTGCTGAGGTTCTAGGAACCAGGTTTGGATAAGTCATGGAAATAGACCTCTAAATGTAGAGAGAAAGACAGAGGGTGATGCTATTGGATCTATAGAGGATTTGGAAAAGATTCTTGGAAGAAATGGACACCAAGGGAGGAGGATGTCTTCTATGGGATAGCCACATTTGAGTGGTTAGGTAAGGAGTGTGCATTTTCTGCACCCTGTTAACCAAATTTTGGTCTCAATTTCAAGTAGGTGTACTTGGGAAACCCTCAGAGTACTTACTTTGCAAACGGTTCACTAGCTCATTAGTAAGACCTGAATCTGGGTTTCCCTCCGAATGAACAAGAGGACTTCCTATTGCTCCTGGTATCCAGGGCAAGATGTAGACCTTGGTGAAACAAGGTCGTCTTTGGAATATCTAAGCTGGTTTTCTCAGGTCAGTTTTCTCTTGCATCTGGTTGGTTTGCTTTTGGTAGGTTATAAGGCCCATATGCAGACTCTGATCCACTTCTTATCATGCCAGTGCTCAAAGAGCTTGGATCAGGTTCACAAAGGTAATTATTGAAATGAGAAATAGAGACAAAAATAATTAAACTAATACATTTTTCACTTTTTTCCCCCAGAACATTGTTTTAAATGTTAAAAGGAATTAACACTGCCTATGAATACAATGGCTTTCCAGGCGGCGCCAGAGGCAAGGAATCCACCTGCCAATACAGGAGACACAGAGACACGGGTTTGACCCCTGGGTTGGGAAGATCACCTGAAGAAGGAAACGGCAACCCATTCCAGTATTCTTGCCTGGAAAATTCCATGGACAGAGGAGCTTGGTGGGCTACAGTCCATGAGGTTGCAAAGAGTTGGACATGAGTGAGCATGCACACATAAATACAAGAAAAGTTTTTCTATCAACTTAATTAGTGATTGAACATGAAAATGCACTAGGCTCTGTCAAGAGCAATTAATATAGACTTAACTAACGTTTATTTATTTTGGGGATCATTCAGTTAGTGTTCCAGTACACTCCTCTAGCAGCCACTTATGGACTACTTTAATTGGGCTCATTATATTTCCATTCAACTCTTCTAATATAATTTATTATGATTTTTATTTAATTGCATATATACGTTGGTAAAGAACCAAATGCCACCATAATATCCTTAAAAATCTAAAATATAGGTTCCCTGATTTTCTACTTGTATGTTCACCATTCACACTGAAATGTGAGAGAAAAAGAAAAGAAAAAAATGAACTTAAATGCCATGAACTTAAATTTGTTCTAAGCTTTTGGAGAGGAGACATAAATTGCTAAGGAGGAACTTTAAAGACAAACTGAAAAACACTCTATTTCATTGTAGCATGCTTCATTTCATGGGTTTTTAAACTTAACCACAGCAATATGTACTCACGGTGGCAGAGACGTTCCACAATCGTTTGCACAATTCCACTCAGGCAAACTGGGTCAGGCAAGGAGGCATGATTGAAAGGACAAATCGTCTGCATTCTCTTTCAATTCTTCCTCCTCTCTAGCTAGTCATCCCTAACCTATTATTTAAGGCCACATCAAACCCTGCTTCTCTTGTACAAATTTTCTTCATTGGGAACCCCCTGCTTTCTCCTAACCTGTTTGCTTTTAGTGTTGGTACCTGTAGTTAGCACATTACGTGGTAGAAAATTTTATTCCATATTTTTTTCCTCCATTGTACCATGTAACAAATTATTTTCTTTCAGATATGACATCACTTAATTTGAAAAGAAAAACAAGGGGAGCAGGCATGTTGTCAAGAACTCAATACTAAATAGTTATAGGTTAAGGTGGTTAAGTCTTTCTATTTTTTTGCTCTCTAGGATCATTTCTTTCTCAGATGTAACTACCTCAATTCAACTTTTTCACATGTATGCCTTCAAGCTTCTGTGCCTTTTCATTTCAGGCCATTCAGCCTGGAATGTGTTCTCACATTCTTTGCCCATCTTTCAAGACTCTTGAAAGTGGCACACTCTAGCTTCCTTGGTGTGCCTGGTCAGTGCTTTCTTCTTTGTACTCCCTGGATATGCTTCTTAGACCACTGTTTAATGCTCATTTCATTCTGTCCTGTTGTGCAACAAACTCTTCTGCTCTTATGAACTTCACTATAGTATGATATTCCTTCCTTGAGGGAAGGCGCCTATTTTATGCATCTTTGTACCACCTGCAAAATCAAAACTCCACTCTTACTATATACTGAAGTCAATGAACTGAATATATATGACAGAGTACATCCATTATCTGTTTTATGAGGTTTTTTCAAAGCCAGACTATCAATATCTTTGGGGCAGAGGCTGAGACTTTTTGTTTTTGTAATGCAACAAAAAATGAAGTTAGTTAAAATATTGCAATTTCATCTTCCTGTATGTTTCGCTTTTAAAAAACTCTTTAATTTACAAAAACTAATTTGGATATCTCAACATCCTATATCAGCAGGCTATAATGGTCTAAAGGAAAAAAAAAAGTGCATGGTCTTTTCCACGGTCTTAGAGTTAGCCAGACCTGAGTTTGAATTCCTTCTCCACTATCTACAGGCTATGAGATCTTGGAAAAATTCTTTAACTTCTCTAAAAGCTGCATTTTTCTCATATTAAGGCTAACAATTAATTTTACAGAATTGTTGGGAAGAAAGTGTGATATATGGATGTAAAGACATATGATTCATATTTGACATTGAATATAAGTGAAGATTTCCCTTCCCATCATGCTCCCTAGGAAACAGAGCTTTAGATGGGCTAACGGATTGTCCAAAACCACACAGCTGGCAAAGGATTAAAAATAGTAGCAAAACTAGGAGTAGAATCAAGGCCTCCTGAATCTAGGTGTATGCACATTTCTCTGTGCTTAAAATCTGGGCTGAGACTGCACATTCCTGCAGGAAGCCAGAAACTACTCACTTGCTATCATCCTATTACCACGCAGACTCCATAACCTAAGATACCACTGCAGAACTTCTGCTTCCTGGTATAATGAGGAAACTGAGGTCCACAGAGGTTAAGCGCCTTGACCAAGGCCATATGGCTCTCTGAGGGCCATGTCCACCTTGCTGTCATCACTCTTGTCTCGTGACTGAGACACTGTGGTTGAATCTGGATGGACCCTGGAAGGAGGAGACAGGCCCAGCTGTAGGATGGCAGGATGAAGCCTGGCTCCAGAGCATCACACAGAAAAACAGAAACTTGGTGTTTCTTTGGCAAGCTAGACTCAGACCACTGTGATAAGAAGGAGAAGGAGGGTTAAGATGGCCGAGAGAGAGGAGACTCAGAGGACAGTGAGGACATGGATGAGATGAATGATTCCAATGAGTGGCCTGATGATGGAGAATCATTGAGATGGACATGGAAAGCAACAGAAAGAACTAGGACCAGTGGATGACCATGGGAGACAGAGCAGGGTAGCCCAGGAAGGTTCCACACCAGCCAATCTGCTCTATATCTGCTGCAGAACCAGCTGATGGTTGTATAGGAAAAAGAAAAACAAAACATAGGGAACTTCTCTGGAAGCCCACTGGTTAAGGCTTTCAACACAGGAAGCATGGGTTCAGTCCCTGACTGGGAAACTAACATCTCGCATGTTGTGCAGCGTAATCAAAACAAACAAAAATAATACCCAAATAAACAGTTTTTTTAAAAAAATACAATTAAAAAACCCCCAAAACACAGCGAGAAAGACTTCTGCTCACCTGACCTATAGGTGAGGAAATGTCACACTCAAGCCATCTCCAAGTAAGGAAATGCAAATAATAAAATTGTGGGTAATTTATTAAATTTCAGAGATGTATCTGTTGCTGATGAGTGAGTATCTAGCTAACATAAATTGGTTAAAATCATACATTCAGTAATTGAAATTATTACCCATGAATTGGAACCGGGAGAAAAAGATACTGACCTGTAATGCATTCCACTTCACCCAACACGTTCTTTCTGCCAACTGCATTCCCTCTTCCTCCCTTGCTAAGATCTGTACAAATTAAGTTGGAAAAAAAAAGAAATGTGGCATGTGTATAGTTAAGCAAGAAGTGTGTTTAGTTTAAAAAAATTAACCCTCATATGCATTAAACAACGATCCTCTAGTACAAGGAGCCTGGAAACCATTTGGATGATTGACTACTTATGATTTCATGGAAACTGTCAGAAGAAGTAAAGAAATAGGAAATTTAAAGGGCTTGGAACTCCTGTGATGTCACAGAAATGTTTGCTGGAAGGATTTCAGGAGATAAAATTCAAAGCAATTTCTGAAATTTCTGTGCTTTAGATCAGAGCTTTTCAAATTTCTAAGGCGGGTATGAATTGCCTGGGGATCTTGTTTCAAAATGAAGATCCTGATTCTGTAGATTCCCAGGAAGTCACAAGTTTTCCCTTCTCTAACAAGCTCCCATGTGTGCTGATATTGCTGGCCCTCAGGCCTCACTTTGAGCAACATGGCTTTAGACCATGTTGACCATTTATAGGTTACTGAAACACTGAGATCCTTTAAATAGTTGCTAAAATTTGCATTTTGAAAATAGTGGTTTATCTGGATTAATGATAACGTAAAAACAAGTCATGAGTCAAAACTGAACTCCAGGTTGAGCTTGAGTCATAGTGACATCAGCTTTAGAATTTATTTTAATCCATATGAAGATAAGCCTACATTGTTTCTTGTGTCTGTAAGTGCTGAATTATTCATATGAATGCTTCAGAGCAGCCTTCTATAAATCAAACGGTGAGAACTGAACTGAGAATTGTAATGGTGAGAAATTTTGAGCTCCTAACCTGATTTACCTGAACATTCTGTCAGTTATCTTTCTCCTGTTCTGACCCAATCATTCCTGGTGATTTAATAGCACCTAAATATAGCCCCAGAGACTCTTTCATTGCAGTGTGTGATCTTTAAGCTCTGTGATTTTAAAGCCTTGATAGAGTTAAAATTGAAATCTTGAAGTGCCATATCAGAGACCTTCTAGAGAATGTTTGAGTTGGTTCATCCAAATGCTTTCACTTGGTTAACAAAGTTGGCCTAATATGGCTCTTCTGGAAACAGTTATTTGTGACAAAAGCATCTGATTTGACTTATTTTACGGAAATATTTTGTTATACCCTTTAATGATAATACAATGTTCTCCCCAATCCTTCTCAAGACAACTTGGTTTGTGTAAGGATTGAAATATTTTATATGGATGATAATCATTTATTTATGTTGATTTTCTATTGATTAATGGATCCTGACTTAAAGAAAGTAGGGAAAACCGCTAGACCATTCAGGTATGACCTAAATCAAATCCCTTATGATTCTACAGTGGAAGTGAGAAATAGATTTAAGGGCCTAGATCAGTTAGATAGAGTGCCTGATGAACTATGGAATGAGGTTCGTGACATCGTACAGGAGACAGGGATCAAGACCATCTCCATGGAAAAGAAATGAAAAAAAGCAAAATGGCTGTCTGGGGATGGCTTACAAATAGCTGTGAAAAGAAGAGAGGCGAAAAACAAAGGAGAAAAGGAAAGATATAAGCATCTGAATGCAGAGTTCCAAAGAATAGCAAGGAGAGATAAGAAAGCCTTCTTTAGCAATCAATGCAAAGAAGTAGAGGAAAAGAACAGAATGGGAAAGACTAGAGATCTCTTCAAGAAAATTAGAGATACCAAGGGAACATTTCATGCAAAGATGGGCTCGATAAAGGACAGAAATGGTCTGGACCTAACAGAAGCAGAAGATATTAAGAAGAGGTGGCAAGAATACACAGAACTGTACAAAAAAGATCTTCACGACCCAGATAATCATGATGATGTGATCACTAATCTAGAGCCAGACATCTTGGAATGTGAAATCAAGTGGGCCTTAGAAAGCATCACTATAAACAAAGCTAGTGGAGGTGATGGAATTACAGTTGAGCTATTTCAAATCCTGAAAGATGATGCTGTGAAAGTGCTGCACTCAATATGCCAGCAAATTGGGAAAACTCAGCAGTGGCCGCAGGACTGGAAAAGGTCAGTTTTCATTCCAATTCCAAAGAAAGTGAAAGAGGAGAGTGAAAAAGTTGGCTTAAAGCTCAACATTCAAAAAATGAAGATCATGGCATCTGGTCCCATCACTTCATGGGAAATAGATGGGGAAACAGTAGAGACAGTGTCAGACTTTATTTTGGGGGGCTCCAAAATCACTGCAGATGGTGACTGCACCCATGAAATTAAAAGACGCTTACTCCTTGGAAGAAAAGTTATGACCAACCTAGATAGTATATTCAAAAGCAGAGACATACTTTGCCGACTAAGGTCTGTCTAGTCAAGGCTATGGTTTTTCCTGTGGTCATGTATGGATGTGAGAGTTGGACTGTGAAGAAAGCTGAGCGCTGAAGAATTGATGCTTTTGAACTGTGGTGTTGGAGAAGACTCTTGAGAGTCCCTTGGACTGCAAGGAGATCCAACCAGTCCATTCTGAAGGAGATCAACCCTGGGATTTCTTTGGAAGGAATGATGCTAAAGCTGAAGCTCCAGTAATTTGGCCACCTCATGGGAAGAGTTGACTCATTGGAAAAGACTCTGATGCTGGGAGGGACTGGGGGCAGGGGGAGAAGGGGATGACCCAGGATAAGATGGCTGGATGGAATCATGGACTCAATGGACGTGAGTCTGAGTGAACTTGGGTGTTGGTGATGGACAGGGAGGCCTGGTGTGCTGTGATTCATGGGGTCGCAAAGAGTTGGACACGACTGAGCGACTGAATTGAACTGAACTGAATGGATCCTAAATGTTAGAGACTAGGAATTTGACCAAGAACCCTAATGCCTTGATTAGAAGAGTAAGAAGTTGAGTAAGAAAGTTAGATGTAAAGCTCTAAAAGTAATTTGAAATAATCACCAATATGATGCAAATGGTATTATGAAGATAAAACAAAAAGTTGGCCTTTGATTATGCTTTTTCTTATCTGCCTCAGAAGGCTGCTTTGAGGAAAAATAGGAAAGTGTCTTTGAAAGTGATCTGTAAAGTCTAAATGGCATGTCTGCCTTTACTATCAATCTGTTTTACATAAGATCACCACACGAACCTTCTTAAAGCATCAGTTTGATGACTTAATTTCCCAGTCCAAGTGCCTTCAACCGCCCATTCCAATGTCCTCCTGATGAATTGGTTTTGGCTTCCCTTGGCTTTTAACAAGCATCATGCTGCCATTCTAGTCTTCCAGTTATTTTGCTATTCTAACCTTATATTCCAATGCTACAGGATCATGTCTGGAATCTTCTGAGTTCCTGGACCAAATTTTCCATTGTCTCCTGGACATTTCCATTTGGTTGTCCCATAGTGACCCTAATTCCAAACATGTTCCAAACTAAGATCATAACCCTTCCTTATATATTTTCCATTATCCATTTAGTTGCCTAAACCATGAAATGGGGAGTTTGGGTTTTTGTTTTTTACCTGCACCTATCTCACAAGCCCACTGTCAATAAGTAATGGGAAATTTTGCTTTACCTGCCCTTCTCTCACAGGCACACCCTCTTTATTCCCCACATTCATTAACTCTACCAGACATTTTTTCAGAGGTAATATCCTATAGTTCTTTTAGTGAACAAATATTGATGAATCACCTGCCATGTTTTATTGTTGCATAAGTTTTATATTGTTGCTATAATATATTACTGCAAATTTGGTGTATTGAAACATTATTTTACTTTTGGAAGTTAGAAGTCTGATATGGATCTCACTGGGCTAAAATCAAGGTGTGGGCAGAACTATGTTTCTCCTGAAGTCTCCGAATTTCTCCTGAATTTCAAAATTCATGACACAGTAACATCTACAAAGTAACTTTTGCTATATTAGGTAACATATGAATAGGATGTGGAGGTCTTTGCTGGAGACAGAGGTGGTTACATGAACATTATTTTGCCCATCCAAAGCAGTATGAACACAAGAGTCAATATGATGATATAATCCCTGTCCTCAAGGAGTCAAAGCAGTGAAATGAGTGGGTAGCTATTTTATATATATTCTGTAATTATTGCTGTGTAATTATAATAAATATAAATATAAATATATATTATATATAATAATATATAGTATATATAAATATATAAATATTATTATATAAATACAATAAAAATTTCTTTGGGAATCAGGGAAGGCTTTGGAATGAAGTGATATCTAAGACATATGATTAAAACTCTCTTTGAGGTTTTTGTTACATTTAGGAGGGAGAATAATGGCACCAAAATAAGTTTAGTACAGCAATTAAGGTATTAATTATATCAATATGATTATTTCACTTTTACAGTGGTCACCAGTCTGGCTTAATATAGACATTAGTTCTCCTGCAAAGATACAAATATGGGTACTCTATGTATGTACTATATTTATACACATAATATTTATATATATACAATATACCATTTAACAGGTAACATCAGCTATAGAACCAACACATAAATGCAAGGCACTTTTCTATGGGCAGAGTGGAATAGCAAATCAGGCAAAATTCTTCTGTCTAGGAACTCACACTTCAGAAGGGATACAGGACGTGGGCATACGTATTTACAAAAATATGAGGCAGAAAGAACTGACTGTCATAAGAAAGATACAGATACAGCATTGTGTATATAGAGCTGGAAGGTGAATACTTCCAACTGAAAGAAACCAAGGAAGCAACTTGCCTGGTGATGCGGTGATTAAGAATCTGCCTTGGAATGCAGGGGCCCCATGTTCAATCCCTGGTCAGGGAACTAGATCCCACACATTGCAACCAAGGATCTTGTGTGCTGCATCTAAGACCCGACATAGCCAAATAAATAGAATAAAATAATGATAAAAAGGAGAAGCCGGGGAAGACTTTACAAATCATCCCTAATTTGAGTTGGAGTATTGAAATATGGGCAGTTGAACTTTTCCACTTTGGTGATGAGAAAAAAAAAAAATTAAAAGGCCATATGTGGTACTTCCCTGGTGGTCCAATGGTTAAGAATCTACCTTGTAGTGCAGGGGATGAAATTTTGATCCCTGTGGGGGAGGGAAATAAGATCCCACATGCTGGGGAGCAACTAAGCCCTTGCACTGAAGAGTTTAATTAATTAATTTAAAATAAATCAATTTTTTAAAGTTATTTTATGAAAAGGCCATGTGCTCCACATTGCTCTTAGACAGAAGAGAGCAAAGTTCCTGTGGGGATCTTTGAGTCTTTGGAGATGAGAATTCTAATTATAATTTCACCTGCACTGAACAAAATTATTTATGCACTTCTATTGCTCCCACCAAATCTTCAGAGGGATCTTTCTGCTGCAGTTTGGTAAGGGAAATATAGAGAAATAAATCACATACTTTGTTAGAAAGGGACAGATTAAGAAATTTACAAGGGGGAAATGTACAATTACTGAATATTTTCTAGAGGGAAAACAGAAATATTTATAGCTTTGGGAAATTATTTTACAATAATTCATTTGGTATATATTAAGCACTGACTCTGCAAAACACTGTGAGAGATGATTTGGGGAATACAAGTATTTTAAGACATAGTCCTTATTTTTAATTCATCTATTTGGGGAGGAAAAAACAGAGATTGAGTACATGATAAAACTGTATATTTTATGTTACATGGCTAGGATACAACTTGGATCAATTTTAGTGGGTCTGATTTGGGAATGCTCATGAGAGAGAGAACAACCAAGTCTGACCTAGAAGAATAAGCAGGGTTACAATAGATTAAGGCATGGTCACTGGACAAAGGTTAAACTTGTAGGGATAAAATTTTGGCAAAAAAAATCACAGGTGAAAAATCATGGAGGTAGAGTAGTCAAGACATTTTCAGGGACTTACATGTCATTTTCTTTTACCAAATCTGAACTGAGCAGTAATTTCAGGGAGTAAACTGAAAAGAAGATGGTCCCTGACTTCAATGAGTTTACAGCCCTGATGAGGGTACAGAGAAAGACAATTAAGTAAAGTGTTATTTATGTTGTGGCAGAGATAAAGCAGAAAACCCAGTTTTTGCCTTTTTAGAAGTCACGAAGAGCAAAGGGAGCTGCCCAGTGCCATTTGAACTGAGTCCTATGGGATGACCTTGAGCTGGCCAATGAGCAGGGAGATGGAGTTGTCTGCTTAAAGACCCAGAGCACAAACAGCACAATGCATTTGAAGAACTTGAGAACATTTCTTTGTGATTGAAGTCCAGGCCTTTGGGAGAAGAAGATGAAGAAACTTATTGATATTGATAGCAGTTGGACCATATGGGATTTTGGAGACTATGTTCAAGGTTGTTTTAGCATCCAGATTAGAGTGATTGAGAGTGAAAACTGTAAAATGGAATTGGGAGGCTTCCCTGGTGGCTCAGTGGTGAAGAATTCACCTGCCAATGCAGGAGACATGTGTTCAATCCCTGATCTGGGAAGATCCCACATGCCACAGAGCAACTAAGCCCATGAGCTACAACTATTAAGCCTGTGCTCTAGAGCATGAACCACAACCATTGAGCCCACATACCTCATCTACTGAAGCCTGCACGACCTAGAGCCTGTGCTCAGCAGCAAGAGAGGCCACTGCAATGAGAAGCAACTACAGGTAGGCCCCACTTGCTGCCAGCTAAAGAAAAGACTCAGCACAGTCTAGTTTTGTGTAGACTAGGTTGAAGACAGTCTTGGCAATGGAGTGACCTTAGCTAAGTAAATGCAACTGATGGGTCTTTTTATCTAACATACAGAAGAGTAGTTTAATAATTGACCAAGATATTCAAGGCTGAGTCCTCACAAGAGAAAACTAATGTCGAGTCTTGATTCACCTCTCCATTTTACTGTTTTTGCTGGTCTACATAGCAAAGAAAGGCTTCCCTGGTGGCTTAGTGGTAAAGAATCTACCTGCCAATGCAGGAGACTCAGGTTCTATCCTTAGGTCAAGAAGATCTCTGGAGAAGGAAGTGGCAACCCACTCGAGTATTCTTACCTGGGAAATCCCATAGACAGAGGAGCCTGGTGGGCTGCAGTCCATGGGGTCATAAAGGGTCAGACATGACAGTGACTTAACAAGAATAATAGCATAGCAAAGAAAGGATAAAGTATTTTCTGATAGATGAGCATAATTATCTCCATGTCAAATGTATATAAAGCTATAGTTTTATATGTCTTAGTTTTTGGTAAAAAGAACTTTCCAATTTAGGACATGGAAAATGTAGCTTAACGTAGAATTTGAACTGTGGGGAATTCAAGGAGGAAATAGAAGAGCTTGAATCCTAATTAATGAATATCATCTTGACGACTGTTTCCTCCCTCTTTAGATTTTTTTTTTTTTTCTGAAGATGATGATTCATCAGCTTCAGCTATAATTATTCAGGACTTCAATCTTTCCCAATGGCTTACAGCTCTTGAAACAGACATGTGTTCTTATGTTCAAACTGTTGGTTGCCAGAGGAAAATATTTCTTAAACTTCTCCCTCCCTCCTTAACGCATCTTTTCACATCTGCTGGGCATCCCAGTTTTTTTCCCTTTCTCTACCTCGCCTAACTCTCCAAAATGTTTTATTCTAAGCTGTGCATATATCCCTAAGCTCTTTCATTTTGTCTGGAACATGATATAGTCTCAGTGTAGAATGGCAACCTGATGTAGACATAAGATATAACGAATGCTAAGTGTACTTAGATCAACTAAAGAGTTCCTTCTATATACAGTCTTATTCACACAATACACAATTATCCTTTCATCACTTTTAAAAACATGCACAGCTCCATTGCATGAACTCACTCATGTTGCTAAAAGCCGCATGAAAATCTGAACAAAAATAGTTTCCATTAGATATTCTCCACCTCTAATGTGGAACCTTTCCTGTATCACTTCTGTTTAGTTTTTTCTTCTTTTTTGTAAAATAACTAATTGCTGTTCCTAGGCTCTTTAGGACTTAAGGTAAAAAAAAAACATACTAATAAGTCACAACAATAGTGTGGGTTCCAAGAATCAACCTCAAATAGAGACGGCTAGAGAATTAGAGATGACATAGACATCTTGGGCAGTGGACAAAGAAATAAAGAAACAATTAAATAAGATCTTTATCAGTAGCAGGGGGAAAAGTGATTAGAGAACTGTCTGCTGCTGTATAATTTGGGAAGAAACTCAAGACCATCATCTAGGGTATTTTTTATTGGAGTATAGTTGCTGTACAATGTTGTGTTAGTGTCTGCTATACAATGAAGTGAACCAGTTATATGTATGTGTTTGTGTGTATATATATACGTATGCATGCATATATCCCCTTCCTATTGCATCTTCCTCCCACCAGTATCAGGCCAACCCCTCTGGGTCACCACAGAGCCCCAAGCTGAGCTCCCTGCACTATACGGCAGGTTCCCACTACCTAGCTATGATACATGATAGTATATATAGTGTATCTTAAAGTTGTTAAGACAAACACCTTTGTCTTTAAGATACCCTACTTGGTAGAAATTCCTTGCAATTCTGTGGTAGCGTCTATCAGGCACTGGTTTAGGTTTGTAAAACCAGGAGCAGGTGAAGGTGTACTTCTGTTGTTGGTCTTTTCTGACTCCAGTCTAGATCAAATTACTTACCCGTCACAGATTATTTTCTTACTATTGATTTTTTTCTGATTATAGGACTCTGCAAACTTGTTGTTTTTAAGCTAGTTTAATAGTAAGTGGTAGTTAGAAAATATGGTCTGTAGATGTGAAGTATATATAAAACATATATACTTAATAACACAAAGCCCCATGATGCCTTTCTGTGGACTGGGATCATAAGCCAGAGGACCTCCCTTTCACTGACTAGATGGTTTTAAACTCCTTGGGGATTTCCCATCTGGATGTAAGATGTCACATACTAAGGCAACAAGCAGGTTTTAGTCATAAGCACACAAGATAGACAGAGGTAGGAACAATCCACATGAGGTTTCTACATGCTCTTCTACAGTCTTGTAGATTTCAGAAACTAAAGCTAAAAAGTTCTCAGTTTTACAACAGCATCCATTTCACTCACGCCTGAAATCTTGACTTACCTGGGGGAAAAAAAAAATAAAGCTAATTCCTCCTTACCTGTTATGTCAGTATAACTTTTAAATGGATCAAAAGAATTAAACTTTAAATAACCAGGCTGTAAATACAGAAGAAAATATGAGCAAATTAACAAAAAATTCTTGGAATGGGAAATGTCTTTCTAAGCAAGACACAAAATCCAGAAAACACAAAGGAAACACTAACACACTTAAATAACAAAACACAGTCATTTTTTCCCAGCACGAAATAACATAAAATTCAAAGGAAAATTGAGCAAAATTATTTACAACACACATGACAAAAAGCACTGATTTTATTTATCTGTAGAGAGCTCTTATGATTCCATAAGAAGAGATTAATAAATAGAAAAATATACAAAGTAAAGGAAGACATTTAATATAAAAAGAAATACGATGGTCTATATGCATAAGAAAAGATGTTTTACCTCAGTTAAAAAAAAAAACAAATTAATACAATAATGACTTTTCACTCATATTAAAATGGAAAAGATAAAAAAGTAATAATTGCATTTTTGGCCATAGTGGAGGGAGATGGGTACTCTAATACACTGTTGGTGGGAGTGTATGTTTGTATAACATCTTTGAAAATCAATCAGGAAATAGTCAAATAAGAAAAAATATCCTCTGATACAACCTTATTCTTACAACCTGCTTGTAAGAATTATCCCTTAAGTGTGTATTTCCATTCATGTGAACAAACAGATGTTCAAGGATTACATTTTGTATAATACTTTTTGCTTTTTTCTGTAATAACAATGATCATTCTGTTTGTTCTGAGTTTTCTACGTCCTTCTCAAGTTCAGAAAAAAAATTTAAATCCATACCAATGATATTTTTTTTTTCACATGCTGAAACATAGCAAATACTCCATTTTATATTCAAGACCTCTCTCTCATGGTCCCCAGTGACACATCTGAGCTGTACTGGTTGTTTTTTGGTCTCCTGAGCAGTTCTGTCTGTTCTTTCCTTCTGTCTCCTAAAGCCATGACTTCTTGAATTGATACACCTGGATCAATATTTTGTTTATATATAAAATTCTAAGTAGATCATTAATTTGTTCAATGTCTTCCATTTCCAGCGCTGATGTTGAGATCCCCTTTTCTTTGTCTCTAGAAGCTTTAGAAACTTTTCTTCTGATGCCTTGACATTTCATGACTATATGCCTTGAAGGAGTGCCCTGTCCATTACACTAGGCAATGGTAGGTTCTTTCATTTGATAAAATCATATCCTTTAAGGCTGAAACATTTTCATGTATTACCTCTTTTATTGCAACTCTTTTTATTTCATTGTAAATTATGATACAGGTGCAGAAAAACCTCACGAAATAAGTGTTTGTTTAATAATACATCATTATAAGAAAAATACTCTGGAAAAAACCACCCAGATTGAGAAACAGAACTTTGCAGACCTCCTCAAAAGTCCTTCACATGCCCTATCCCAATCACAACTTCTTTTCTCTCCTTTAAATTAACACCATCTTAGGTGTTTGTTATTCATCTTGCTTTTCTTTATATTTTTTCACCCAAGGGTACTTTCTTAAGCACTTTTCTAGTTTTTTTTTTTAAGTTTTCTTTTAATCTACTTATCTCACCATAATTTTTCCTGCAATTTTTTGTTGAAGAAGGCAGAAATTTTAATTGAGAAAATGTCCTATATGGTTTAACTGCTCTTTTGACCTTTAAACTTCTCAGTAGTTGCACCTAGAGATCTAATCAGATCCAGGTTCATTTTTGGGTGCAAAATTTCTTCAGAGTTGGTGGATTTCCATCCAGAGGCACATCATGACAGGTTGTTTCTATTTTTATAAAGATACTAATGCACAATAGTTAGAACTATTAATTTATCAGAAGTGAGAAAAGGTAAAATTGTAATACAATCATCCTTCTTTTATTGGCTGAAATAATTCTATAAAGAATAAATTCTTTGTATCTACAATTTGGCTACCTAGTAATATAATTCACAGAGGAGTGATAGGACAAATTCTTTAATGCTTCTTTTTATTTATCAGTTTTCAAAACAATGAACTGAACTCCAGTTATTATCTATAAGTGACAGAAGAGCTTTTATTTTAAATCTATTATTGACTTATGAATTCTGATCAATTGAAATTATCCTTATCAATATTCACATTGTTCCATCTTTAGATAGTGAGATCTTCAAGTTGACTCCTGAGTCCTTCAGATAAATTTATAGAAGTCTTTGGCAAGATGTTCCAGATTCATCTGTTATAGTTTGTTTCCCAGGTCTCTCTTTCTCCTTTCTCTCTCTGTTTGCTTTTAAAGTAGTGAACATTATTTGAAGACCACAATTCAAACTCTGGAGCTGCTCATTGCTACTGACTTGATGATTCCTTGCATAACTTTTTGTTTATTCTGACACTTCCATTTTAAAATCCAAACCATAGCACTTTTATTTAACCTGTTCTATCTTGCATCAACATATCCTTCCTTCCACATTAAGACTCAGTTCAGTTCAATTCAATCGCTCAGTCATGTCCGACTCTTTACAACCCCATGAATTGCAGCACAACAGGCCTCCCTGTCCATCACCAACTCCCGAGTTCACTCAGACTCACGCCTATCATCAAGTCGGTGATGCCATCCAGCCATCTCATCCTGGGTCATCCCCTTTTCCTCCTGCCCCCAATCCCTTCCAGCATCAAAATCTTTTCCAATGAGTCAACTCTTCCCATGAGGTGGCCAAAGTACTGGAGTTTCAGCTTTAGCATCATTCCTTCCAAAGAAATCCCAGGGTTGATCTCCTTCGGAATGGACTGGTTGGATCTCCTTGCAGTCCAAGGGACCCTCAAGAATCTTCTCCAACACCACAGTTCAAATGCATCAATTCTTCGGTGCTCAGCTTTCTTCACAATCCAACTCTCACATCCATACATGACCACAGGAAAAACCATAGCCTTGACTAAACGGACCTTTGTTGGCAAAGTAATGTCTCTGCTTTTGAATATGCTATCTAGTTTGGTCATAACTTTTCTTCCAAGGAGTAAGCGTCTTTTAATTTCATGGCTGCTATCACCATATGCAATGATTTTGGAGCCCCCCAAAACAAAGTCTGCCACTGTTTCCACTGTTTCCCCATCTATTTCCCAAGAAGTGATGGGACCGGATGCCATGATCTTCATTTTCTGAATGTTGAGCTTTAAGCCAACTTTTTCACTCTCCTCCCTCACTTTCATCAAGAGGCTTTTGAGTTCCTCTTCACTTTCTGCCATAAGGGTAGTGTCATCTGCATACCTGAGGTTATTGGTATTTCTCCTGGCAATCTTGATTCCAGCTTGTGCTTCTTCTAGTCCAGCGTTTCTCATGATGTATTCTGAACAGAAATTAAATAAGCAGGGTGACAATATACAGCCTTGATGTACTCCTTTTCCTATTTGGAACCAGTCTGTTGTTCCATGTCCAGTTCTAACTGTTGCTTCCTGACCTGCATATAGATTTCTCAAGAGGCAGGTCAGGCGGTCTGGTACGCCCATCTCTTTACTGGTTCTCAAAACAGTGGAAATGATTGGATTAGCATATCACAATATTGTTTGTTTGCTGTAACCCTCACTACACAGGTGAAAATTTGTGTAGCAATAGCACTATTATCAAACCTAATAGGATTGCTGAAAGTAATGAAAATTTTGCAACTGATTTTCCTTTCTCCTCACATTTTTTATAGTTGTATTATGTTTACACTGTCAAAGCATGTAGCTATTGTCCAATGTACTCTCTACTTTATAATCCTCATTTAGTCATAGTCATATGAGTGAATATACGTTTAGTGTTCAACATCAGTCTTTACACCAATGTCTTCTTTCTGTTTGTCTGGGATAATTTTCTGATAAATTTCTCAGGAAATGTTCATGGAAAAAATATTCCCTGAGTTCTTGAATGCTGTTAATCATTTTTCTATGGCCTTCATAGCTGTATCTTAAGTAAAGTTAATGTCTGAATATAAAAGTCATTGGCTCACATTCTGTTTCCTTGAACATATTACATATGATAATCAATTTTCTTCTGGCATAAAACAGTGCTTTGGAAAAGTCTGATGATAACCTCATTATGAGAGTCTCCATCATAAAAAATTTGACCTTATTACCTGGATATAAATACCCAAAGAGTTGTTTCTTTTATTTCCAATAATCTCACTAAAATAGAATATGTCTTAATATATTTTTTATCAGTTTTCTCCAGTATTCAGAGAATTTTTTCAAAATGTAATTTCAAATCTTTTTCTACTACATTTTCTGAAATTACACTTTTATTGTATTAATTTTGTTCTGTGTTTTGGTTTCCTTTTAAGAAGATTCCATATACACATATATTGAGTCTCATTTGTCTACCTCCTTATTTGCCATTTATACTTGAATCATTTTCCTTTTTCCTTCTTTTCATCTTTATTAATGGACTTTTTTTCTCCTTTTTGCCCTCTATTTCCCTTTAAGAATTTTTAAAAGCTTCTTAAAGCAGTCTCTGCTCTTGTGTTTAATTTAACCTTCATTGTTTCTTTTATTTATAATTATTTCTTGAGTTCTATTAAAGCACTTTTTAACTTTTCTAATGCTGATTTATGTTATTTTATTATTTCCTAAATGTCCTTTATCTAATTTTTATCTTCCAAAAGCTTTATAAAAATCCTAGTCTCTTCTTCTATTCTTGTTCTGATAGATGTATGTATTTTTCATCTCTTGTTTTTGCGAGGATTAGGGAGAGGGAAGAAATAGACACATTTTCAGTCCACAGTATTTCATCAGCCCCTTTTTACTTGTGAGTTGTTGTTTTCCTATTAATTTACAGGAGCTTTATAGTCAATGTGTTAATTAATCTTTCATTGCTTATATGTGCTCTAAATATTTACTTTCAGTACCAGTACTTTGGCCACCTCATGCGAAGAGCTGACTCATTGGAAAAGATTTTGATGCTGGGAGGGATTGGGGGCAGGAGGAAAAGGGGATGACAGAGGATGAGATGGCTGGATGGCATCACTGACTCGATGGACATGAGTCTGGGTGAACTCCAGGAGTTGGTGATGGACAGGGAGGCCTGGCGTGTTGCGATTCATGGGGTCGCAAAGAGCTGGACACGACTGAGCGACTGAATGGAACTGAACTGATGTGCTTGAAATTGTTTAAAAAATCTTATTTGATATATTGAGATTTTAATTCCAATTCCTATCCTTTCCTTTATCATTTATACTATTTTTATAAATTCTTCCCTACTTCAAGGCATGACAATATTTTGTTATATGTTCGTCTGAAACATTTGAAGTTTGCTTTTCACATTTATATCTTTAATTTATGTAACTTTTTGAGTGTAGTGTGACATAGAGATAATTTTCTGTCATGCAGATAACCATTTTTAGCTGAAGAGTTTTCCTTTTCTCTTGATTTGTAATGTTGCTCTGGCATACACCAAATTCCTCCTTTTTCATTGATCTGTTTGAGTTCACTGTTATTCTCCATTTGTACCTCTGAATCGATACTACAGTATTTTAATTAAAACAGCTTAATAGCAACTCTTGAATTATGGTAGGTGAATTTGTTGCTCCTTATTCTTTTGCTTCAAAATAATCTTGGTTATTTTTGATCTTTACCCATCTAAGGTTTGGAAACAAACAAACATACCCTGATGCAATTTTGATTAGTTTGGATTCATGGATAAATTTGAAACAGTTTTATTTATTTACTTTATCTCATAAAGCAGACATACTACATGCTCCTGTGGAGCATTTCCAGATAACTTAAAAAAGAATATATACATTTTCTCCTCCATGTCCACACATAGGCAATACACATTTGCACATTATTCATATATAAATATAATATTTGTAATATATATATATATAAATTAGTAACTGTCAATGTTTCTGGGGAAGGAATTAGGATTTGAAGTGAGAGAGATGATTACTTTAAAATATATTATTCTATTTGGATTGTTTTACCGTGTTCGTGAGTCATTTTTTTTGTATGAAACAATCCCATTTGAAGACTACAGTTGCCTGGCCTAAATCGGCATCTAAACTATGACAGATTTTTAGTATAAGAATTGGGCAAAGTATTAAAGTGGCAGAACCACATTCTTTTTCTATGATACCATTTACCATAAAAGTGCTAGCCACTCAGAAATCTTTAAATAGAAGTTATAGAGTAATTACCCTAATTTTCCTACTAAAGATGACTATGATGCCATTCAAATATTTTAAATGAAAGAAAATCAGTTCTTGAAATTTACCTGATAATGTCTCTGGCTATATGTGTAGACAAAATGAAGAATTAAATCATTTGGTTGTTATTAATGGGTGTACACATGCTATAGTTTATTCACTTATCTATCATAAATAGCTCAATGACCTTCATGTAATAGATCTTTAATATTTTTTAAATAATTATTTAATGAGTAAGTGCATGGAAAACAACTGATGGCTGCTTTGAGGGTGGTGTGTGGCAGTTTGCTGTGGGGTGTAAATATAAAACCTAGAATATAATAGGTGCTCAGCAAATGTAGCTACTACTGTTCTCAGTACTATACATACTACTTCTATACTTATTACTCCAAAGCTTTGTTCTCATCCTGAGTCTGGACAGTGCATTTGTTAATGGTCTGGGTCAAGAAAGAAGGAAGTTTACCATTTTGATGGATTTCATTCCTCTTGGATGGAAAGATTTTCAGGTGGCATTTAATGCTGTTCAATATCCTAAAGATGAGGTAAACAAATTATCAAGGACAAGATAAAGGTAGAATTTTCTTAAAGGCTGTATGTGTGTAAGATTTTAAAGAGTCTTAATAGGGAAAATGTCTCAGTCTGAATTGCTAGTGTACTATGACCACTAAAGAAGGTAATACCATCATAAATTATACTTAAAAATAGTTTCTACGGTGAGGATATTTATAGTGGTGTTCTATGAAATAGAGATCAACCTGTACTTGAAGGGTTTGCTATGTTCAACTCTTGACATCAAACTTTCTGAAAAGTTGGGTAGTATATTCAAAAAATAGTTTTCAGAATGATGTATTGAAAACAGAAAATTTTCCTTGGAGAAGAAAATGATTCATGGAAGATATAATAACAGACTTAAAACAAAAAGGAACAGTAGATAATAATAAGGAAGAAATTCTAAACAGTCCCATATGTAGTAGGCTGCTTTAGAATTCCAGACTGATAGTATTAGATAGGGTTGACAACCACATGTTAGGACTGTAGAAGAGTATTAAGAAATCAGTTAAGTGGTTGGATCAGATGAGCTTTAAGTTGAATATTTTGTATCCCATGATCTATTTTGGCCTAATAAAGGGTGACTTTAGATACAGCAGTTTTATTATTAGAAATAATTGTTATACATTTGCCTCTGTTGATGGACTTGCTCAACAGAACTCATATATTTCTGATAACTCAACAAATGTTTTATGTTTACTATTTTGAGACATATCAGAGAGATAAAACAAGATGTTGCATAATAATGTGGTATAGTTGGTAGCACAGAAGGTAATCTGAGTAGTTTAAGGGTTTAAACCTATTCCTGGTGTGGTAATTATTATTTGTTATTGGGTAAATCACAGAGTTGGCTCATGTGTTTAACACTCAGCACATTGTCTGGCACACCTTGCATACCATTTGGTGAGTGAATAGATGTCTAATTTCTCTCATTGCTTGACTGGTGGTCACTAGCTTCCAACCTGCCTGAGGCATTGCTTATTGACCAACCTAGATAGCATATTCAAAAGCAGACACATTACTTTGCCAACAAAGGTCCGTCTAGTCAAGGCTATGGTTTTTTCCAGTGGTCATGTATGCATGTGAGAGTTGGACTGTGAAGAAAGCTGAGCACTGAAGAATTGATGCTTTTGAACTATGGTGTTGGAGAAGACTCTTGAGAGTCCCTTGGACTGCAAGGAGATCCAACCAGTCCATTCTAAAGGAGATCAGTCCTGGGTGTTCTTTGGAAGGACTGATGCTAAAGCTGGAACTCCAGTACTTTGGCTACCTCATGTGAAGAGTTGACTCATTGGAAAAGACTCTGATGCTGGGAGGGATTGGGGGCAGGAGGAAAAGGGGACGACAGAGGATGAGATGGCTGGATGGCATCACCAACTCGATGGACGTGAGTACGAGTGAGCTCCGGGAGTTGGTGATGGATAGGGAGGCCTGGCATGCTGCGATTCATGGGGTCGCAGAGTCGGACACGACTGAGCAACTGAACTGAACTGAACTGAATTGAATTGAAGACTTTCCCCACAAATTCCACATCTTTGAAGAAGTCATAAATAAAAATGGGAGAAGGCATCTGAATGGAAGCTGCAGGAACTGGGAGTTAGGGGCGGGGCGGGGGGAGATTTCCTGTAGTAGAGGAATTCCACTCTGAGAGGGAAGCTGAGTGTTTTCAGGAGAGAAATAGAAATGTCTAAAGGGAGATACAAAGCAACTTTCCAGGATGGGAGCAGTACAAAAGTCTTCAAATTATGATACTCCATTAGAAAATATTGCTTTCATATGCACATTTACAGAATATATTTGGGACTTTTTTTTTTGAATTTAAAAATAACATTCTTTCACCTGTAAGGAAATGTAAAAATATAATGAGAAAATGAAATAATACCAACATGAAATCCTACTAAACATCAAAATCCTTTCATGGAAAGTAATACTCTGAAAATGTGTTTTTGAACTGTTTATTTGGTGCTGATACATATGTGGCCACAGAGACCAGCAAAGAAAGCAATGACAACCATTTTTAACAGTCTGAAAATACTGGTCTTTAGACCATGCATAGGGAAATTCTATGATGTCCTATTTGTTTACTATACTTCCATCTTGGGCAATATTCAGATGAGAAATACCACACTTCACTTAGTCTTCCCTACCAAGATCATTACTGATTAGATTGTACAAGGCTAGAAATATCTCTCTCTAGATTTTATTTTTGTGACATAAAATAAAATTTTGTGATTTTATCTACTGACACAAGTTAACCAAGACTTGGGTCAAGTTTTAAACTTGGTGCCTCTTTCTAATTATGATTAATCTTATTCTCTAAGGAAAATAAATTATGGTTTAATGGGTTTTGTTCAAATCCCTGTGTATCATACAACTCTGCTTTTAAAAGCAACTATTTGGAGGCAAGAAATCATAAATTAAAAATTGAGAAGCTTTTCTTCCTTTCTTTCTCCTTCAGTTCCTCACTCCCTTTTTGCTTTTTCTCATCTCTCTCTCTTTTGACAAGCTGTGTAACAACTGTATCCAAGTTCCCAAACTTTACTCTCCAAATTCTTTCCCTGCCTTTACCAAGAGGTGAACAGATCATAAAATATCATTGTTTCCATCAAATCAGAACTGTCAGCATATGTGTGGGCACTAGAAAGAAGTTGCAAAGAAACATTTATTTTGGAAATGTTTGGGGGTGTGTCAAGCAAAGAAAAAAATTATTTCGAGTTTAAAAATGGCCAACACAACTTGGAAAACATGGTAATATTTATTTGTGATGATGAATTTGTTTTAATGAAAGCCACGGATGTCAAAACACAAACTGAAACGTGACAACCCAATGGCCTTTTATTTAAAAAAACATGACATATGTCCCATTAATATGCTAATGATAAGTGCAGAGAGGGATGAATCAAAAACACTAAAATCCTTCTAAACACACCATCTAATACAGATATCAATTCTGGATATGGCATTCAAAAATAGTTTCTCTGCTTTAATTTCATCTGCTGAGTTTCTGTAACTGTATTTGTACAAGTTTCTTTAAAGCTCTAATTATTATCATTCATTTCAACACAAAACTGCTAGCACTTTGGCTTGACTTTTCAGAGAACTATATTCTGTCACATCGATACATATATAGAGAGATATATTAATACAATGTCATTTGTCATTTGTAAATATGTGAGTCTGAAAGGGCCATCATAAATATTCTATAAACCATATAGTTCCTAAGCCATATATACCATATGGTATATATAATGACTGACTAGAAAAAAATTACATAACTGTTTGATTTATAATTGTTGCTGACAACTCAGACTTCTTTTACATTAAAATTATTTATTTGAAAAAAAAAAGTTTGCTATAGATTTAAATTTCTACATGTACCATTAAATAAAATGCTAAATAATTGTTGTTATCCAGAAACTCACCTTGCTCTGTCCAGAAGTCATTTGGACCCATTTGGTAACATACAAAAATTAAACTAAATGTAAGAAAAGACTTTTTTAAATATAATTTTCTCACTGAAAACTTATAAGATGGTCATCCAATTATACCTTTTAAATTGAATTATTAGGAGCTGCAAATTAAAAAAAGACAATAATGTTCATAAATAAAATCCTAGAAGAAAGGCACTTATGCCCTGCACATGGTTATTCTACTTTGTAGATGCTACAACCTTTTTCAAATTGAGCTGGTTTCTGGCTTGCATACGAATACAGCAAAGTGTCAGAATAAAACCAAATCAGAATGCTTATGAAAAATAATCAAGCTGGTTACTAAATACGTCACCTCAGTAGGAAATTTCTTTAGTGACTTCTGATGGAAATTTGTAGTGCATGCTGCTATATCAAGTGTAGGAGAGGTATAAGGCTGTTGGAGAAATTCCCTTAGTTTATTGACTTAAAAACCAAAGCAACTGTCGTAACAATAAAGCTTGACAAGATAATTAAATGAATGATAACAAAATCTCAGCAGGGAAGTGCCCATTAATTGAATTTATTTGGGAGCATGTTTTCACAAGTATAACCAAATTATCTAATTTTCACTCACATTAAAAAGTGATAGTCTATAACAACTAATTACTAGAAATGAAGGGAAAGGCCAGTACTTTGAACCAATAACACAGAAGAAAACAAACTTCAGAGGATTGCCATGATATTTGACAGCTTCCTAAGAACTCCATTTATCATTTTACCCTGTGAAAGTATTTCTGTGAAACTCGCCAAAGAAAAGAATCCCAGTAAGTTCTACATAGCAGTGTCTTTAAAACTGGAACACAAAACCACATTCTTTGAATCTTTTCATTACATTAACATGTGTCATTATAAATATGTCAAGAGGTGAAATAAATGAGGAGAATATGTTATAGAAAAAACAATTGAGTTTTGGCATTTCTTTTCTGTAAGAAGATTACTGGCATCCTTGCTATTTTCTTTAGTATTATGTATGGTTGATTGTTTTTAAAAATTTCACTGCTGCTTTCATGTGGTACAGATCAAAAAAATTAGAATTAAAGCATTATTTGGTCAACTTTCAAATTTGAAATGAAGAATAAAATAATCTATATGTTACTCAAATTTTCTGCTTTGAGCTATTAGCATGATCTCTCCAGATTCAAGCTGGGTATTTTTCACGCTATAGCAAATGATTTTCCAATTTCTTACAGTTAATAATGGAACTCACGAGAAATCTGTAGTAGTCAAGTAGATTTTGTTCACAGTCAACATATTCAACAAAAATTTAAAACTATGAGAATTGTTACTTTTATATTGCTAATCCCATTCTCTAAAACATTAAACCATTGATAAATACTTGACAATAATTTGTGTAATAGCTATACAATGAAATCAGATCATGAACTTTTTATTGCCAAATTTAGAAGTAAGTTGAAGAAAGTAGGGGAAACCACTAGACCATTCATGTATGACCTAAATCATATTCCTTATGATTATACAGTGGAAGAGACAAATAATTCAAGGAAGTAGATCTGAGAGACAGAGTGTCTGAAGAACTATGGATGGAGGTTCATGACATTGTACAAGAGGCAGTGATCAAGACCATCTCCAAGAAAAAGAAATGCAGAAAGGCAAAATGGTTGTCTGAGGAGGCATTACAAATAGCTATGAAAAGAAGAGAAGCGAAAGGAAAAGGAGAAAAGGAAAGATATACCCATTTGAATGCAGAGTTCCAAAGAATAGCAAGGAGAGATAAGAAAGCCTTCCTCACTGATCAATGCAAAGAAATAGAGGAAAATAATAGAATAGGAAAGACCAGAGATCTCTTCAAGAAAATTAGAGATACCAAGGGAAACATTTCATGCAAAGATAAAAGATGGGCACAGTACAGGACAGAAATTGTATGGACCTAAAAGAAGCAGAAGATATTAAGAAGAGGTGGCAAGAATACACAGAAGAACTGTACAAAAAAGATCTTCAAGACCCAGATAACCACAATGGTGTGATCACTCACCTAGAGCCAGACATCCTGGAATGCAAAGTCAAGATTACAAACAAAGCTAGTGGAGGTGATGGAATTCCAGTTAAGCTATTTCAAATCCTATAAGATGATGCTACAAAAGTGCTGCACTCAATATGCCAGCAAATTTGGAAAATTCAGCAGTTGGCCACAGGACTGGAAAAGGTCAGTTTTCATTCCAATCCAAAAGAAGGGCAATGACAAAGAATGTTCAAACTACTGCACAATTGCACTCATCTCATACACTAGCAAAGTAATGCTCAAAATTCTTTAAGCCAGACTTCAACAGTACGTGAACCATGAACTTCCAGATGTTCAAGCTTGGTTTAGAAAAGGCAGAGAAACCAGAGATCAAATTGCCAACATCTGTTGGATCACCAAAAAAGCAAGAGAATTCCAGAAAAGCATATACTTCTGCTTTATTGACTATGCCAAAGCATTTGACTGTGTGGATCACAACAAACTGTGGAAAATTCTGAAAGAGATGGGAATGCCAGACCACCTTACCTGCCTCCCAAGAGATCTGTATGCTGGTCAAGAAAGAACAGAAGTGGACATGGAACAACAGACTGGTTCCAAATAGGGAAAGGAGTACATCAAGGCTGTATATTGTCACCCTGCTTATTTAACCTATACGCAGAGTACATCATGCAATATGCCAGGCTGGATAAAGCACAGGCTGAAATCAAGATTGCTGGGAGAAATATCCCTAAACTCAGATATGCAGTGCAGATGACACCACCCTCATGGCACAAAGCAAAGAACTAAAGAGTTTCTTGATGAAAGTGAAAGAGGAGAGTGAAAAAGTTGGCTTGAAACTCAACATTCAGAAAACTAAGATCACGGCATCCAGTCCCATCACTTCATGGCAAATAGATGGGGAAACAATGGAAAGAGTGAGACTTTAATATTTGGGCTCCAAAATCACTGCAGATGGTGACTGCAGTCATGAAATTAAAAGACGTTTGCTCCTTGGAAGAAAAGCTATGACCAACCTAGACAGCATATTCAAAAGCTGATACAGCACTTTGCTAACAAAGGTCCATATAGTCAAAGCTTTCGTTTTTGCAGTAGTCGTGTATGGATGTGAGAATTCGACTCTAAATAAAGCTGAGTGCCAAAGAACTGATGTTTTTGAACTGTGGTGTTGGAGAAGACTCTTGAGAGTCCCTTGGAAAGCAAGGAGATCCAACGAGTCCATCCTAAAGGAAATGAGTTCTGAATATTCATTGGAAGGACTGATGCAGAAGATAAAACTCCAATACTTTGGCTACCCGATGCGAAGAACTGACTCACTGAAAAAGACCCTGATGCTGGGAAAGATTGAAAGTGGGAGAAGAAGGGGACAACAGAGGATGAGATGGTTGGATGGCCTCACCCACTCGATGGACATGAGTTTGAGCAAGTTCTGGGATTTGGTGAGGGACAGGGAAGCCTGGAGTGCTGTAGTCCATGGGGTCACAAAGAGTTGGACATGACTGAGCGACTGAACTGAACTGAACTGAAGACAATGAAATAAAGTTAATTTTGGCTTAATGTTTGTATAAATTGTAGCAGCCTTGGCTATTTGCAGTTTCAGCACAGGCAGGGATGTATGAATTAATATGTGACAACAAAAATATTCTTTTAATTTTGTGACTTGTTTTCTAAAGAAAATCATCATCTAAATAAATATATTTAAAACATTTGGGTAAAATCTAATAACATTATTCAAAATACTTATTGCATTTAAAATTTTTTTCAGCTTTAAAAACAGCTCTTCATATTCTATTTATTGTGGGACATCATTTTACATTCAGAAAAGTAGCTGCTGTAATATAAAACTAGAAACTAACGCTCACAATGACGACATCATGACCTCAGACAGTAATAAAACTTAGAGCTGCTTTATCTTTCACAAAGTTTTTGCTACATTAATAAAAACAAAATAGGGCTATGGTTTGTTTTCCTAGGTCATTTCCCTAAATTAGTATAAAATAAATGTCTGTTATGATAGCTAGGTAGATCGAGTAACAGATAAGTTTAGAGCAACAGATAAGTAGATATAAATAAGGCCATCATTAAAATAGAATGGTTTTGCTAACTGAAGTAATGCATACGAAAGATTTCATTTATATCTTATTTTGTTTTCATTTCTATTTTTGTCTTTATCTTTTGTTTAATCAATATAGTAAAAGACAGTTTTCTGATTAAACAATATTTAAGATGCAAAACAATTCTTTATGTTTACATTGGCAGTTCACAGCCTAAAAGCATAATCACATCAGGCAAAAACTGAACATAGACCGCTCTGGATTTTGAAGACTTTTTTTTCTTCCAATAGATTTTTATTTGAAGCTATGGAGCAACATCTACATTTTACTGATAGTTAATAATTGGAAGGGGGAATTATAAGTAAATAAATTCCTCAAAATAGAAGATTTTTATCTTTATTGTTAGCTTAAAGTCTTGCTCAGCACTTTAAAATTTTCTTAGAATGATAACTTTCTATCCATTACTTTATGGGAATTTAATCACCCTGATATTGGGAACCTAGATATTGTATTTCATAAATGTTGCACATTTATTTCCAGTAGACCTGTTTCTTGATGATCAGAATTGGACCGTGTGTTTCTAACTGAAAACGATTGGCACATTTTATTTCCACACCACTTTCACAAGAAGAGGTATTAAAAATACAATGCTAATACTTTTCATGAGTTCCTGGGCTTATAAATTCATAATAAAATTAATGTTTCATCAGTTTCATTTTAGATGACACTTGACTTTAAATACACAGTGTGTCTTCTGTAGAAGTTAACTACATGTCTTCAAAAACCCGACTGGTCTAGAGAAATGACTCTCTGAGACAGTCATGTTTCATTTCTTTTTTCCTTTTTTTTGTTTTAAAAAAAAAGACAAAACAGCAATAAACATTTTAGCTCTTTAATGAGCAAAGATCATGTCTCTTAGCATTGGACTAATAGTCATTATTATCTTTATTTCACGCAATGACCAATGACATGGCCAAGATGTACAAAGTTGTTTCCATCAAGTAGTATACAATTTTTTTTTTTGTATAATAAGCTTTCATTCTTGAAAAAGAGTAACTGAAAAGAAAGGTTTCTGTTACTGCAGTTAGTTTGTCAGAGAAAGTTCTTTGCATTATCTTACAAACTATCAAAATTGCTAGTCATCTGAAAAAATGTAAAAAAAAATCACATAACTTTAGTCTAATAGAAATATAGTACAGGTAAGAGAGAAAGTATTTATCAGGATGTGCTCTTTAAGTCCATCTCAATTTTTTTTAATATAAATGTACATCTGATTACATATACAAACATTTGGAAAGGTCTGTGATATACTGTTACTGGTAAACAACAAGGGGATGAAGAGTTTTCTGTGGTCTTAGAATATTCATTTAAAATCACACGTACGTGTAAGACTACAATTCTCCAGGTGTTGACGCTCCTTCTAGGTTCTTTATCTACGTTGCACTCTATTGAGACTGTGTGAGTAAATTCCAGTGAAGGAACCTCAGTGAGAAAGATAAGTGACGTGAGGAGGGACATAACTTTATACTGAATTATTATCAGTAAACATTTTGTCATGCAACATGAGTAAATCAATGAACTGAGAACTGTAATCAGAGTGGTAATTTGGGGCATCCTCAGATCATAAAGACTTGCAAGTTACTCTTTGGACACACTTCACCTTACCCAAAGGAACAAAATACAGAATAACAAAAACCACAGCAAATTATAGATTCTGCAACGTATGTCCGATTAGGGTTATATTTCTAGAAAATATTTAGATGGGAATGAAAAGAACATTAAAAACACAGGAAATTTTTTTTTTCTGGGATTCATATCAGCGAGTATTCACCACTATGCCTATAGTTTCTTCAGATACATTTAGTAACTAATTCCTTCTATTATCAAAACTACTGTGAATTATTTTATTGTAATTACTTTTGCCCCCTAAATTCTTCTTTAGTTTCTGCCAATTGATGGAGGAAGCTTCTATTAAAAACTTCAGTGGGATAAGAAGAATTTTAATTACGGCTTAATCAGCAGCACAGCCACCAAGCATATAAATTATCATGCACATCGTGCTAAAAATATCCAGTTTCCTTTATCCCCACAACTTTATACTGACAGCACTTATGTGATAATGTTGTACCTGCCAGTCTTTAAACTTCTTTGTTTTACTGGCAAATTTCAGCATGAGCCTCCGCTAAGGCCATTAACAGCATTGGTGCTTTGTGTACTTATCCAAATATGTAAATATGGTCTACACAATAAAACAGCTCCAAATAAAAACTGGTGAAAATTATCTGACATTCCATTGGTGTGTCCCTTGTGCATATTCATGGTTATTTTTAAAATTTTTATATTTTATATTTCAGACATAGTTCTTTCCTGTTTGGTGTTCCACATGCCTAATTCCATCATGTAACATAAATCTTCAAAAAATTAATTCTTGAATGTGAATGAAAAAGTATCATTCAGAACAATTGCTTCAAGCAATTGAAATTCGCTTTTAAAGTTGATTTGTGTATATATGTACAATTCTTTTTTTTTTCAAAACCCCCAAAGTTCTTGATATGTATATTCACATATTATTCCTCCTTATTTAAATAGTAAGAGTCTTGTAGGTTGAAAGCCAAGGAATCTTCAGCAATCGTTTACTGCAATCCATCAAAAAAATAGTTTGTTTCTCTTATCTGGCTATACCCTGGTTGTTGAATGTGAATGGGGGTGGGGGTGGGGATGGGGCAGAGTATTGTTCTGTCCTCCAGTAAATGTATTGAATGTGTGTAAGGGTTGAATCCCTGGTATAGTGTTGGGAATCATTGTGATGGTGTTGGGTGTCATTAAGGGAACATCATCAGGTGACCTCCTCATAGCTAGTGTGTAATCTGGGGGGCAGGCGGTCCGGAGAACCACCTCGTGTGGATGGATGGACTCACACTCATGATCCAAATCAGTGTGCTTCATTTGCAGGGACATGATCTCCTCTTCTTGTGCGTGGGTCAGATCATTGGTAGTCGTGCGCTGAGGGCTGCATCTCCTGTGAACGTCATGTCTCCTCTTATCCTTTTTGTAGTACAGGGCTGCAAAGGCCAAGATGTTCAGAAACAGCAGTGATGCTCCAACGGCGATAGTGACGCTCAGCTCTGTTGAGTAGTCCCTTTGATCCACTGAAAATGGACTTGGCTGTTGTTTGGGATCATCCTGCTTGGCAGTGGGAAAGGCTGATGTGACAGGTACGGAATTTTTTCTTGTAGGTCTGAAAGTGATGTCAGTTGATGGCACTTTAGTTGTTGTCGAGGTATACTGAGAAATGTCATTGAGATTATGCAGATGAGGTACCAGCTCCAACCAGAGGTTTACTTTATTGGCTCTGTAATGTTCTTTAACTCTTGGTTTTAATCCAATATGGAGATAAAGTTGGTCTTTCTGGGAATATCTGGTCCATGCTACTTCTTCAAAGCGATTGGGTTTGGTATGGATGAATTTTGTGTCTTGAGGGACTGGTTGATTTGGGTCACTAAAAAAGAGAAATTATGAGAAAGAAATTTGCTTTATTTTTAAAAAATCATAGTAGCACTAGTTTAACATTTAGTTGAAGAGGTAACTCAGCAAGGCTTTAGACTGTTTTAATATAACTTGGGTTAATTTAGAAATAGCAATTCCAATTTCAGGCAGGTTGTTAAATGTTTGATAACATAATTTGAGTAAATCTCACTTTCTTGTTCTCTCTACTCATGGACTGCTACACATCCAAAGATTAAAAAATTCAAGTACAAGTGAGTTTTCTCATAGGCAAGATAGCAGAGACAGCAATGGGGAAAAGTTGGGATTTGGAATTGGCAGGTGAGGATTGGAGTCCTAATGCTGCTATATACTAGATATTTGAATATATCTATGTGAAACTTTCATAGCCTAAGGCCCTTTTTATGTAAAATGGAATTATGGTATTTGACCTGCTCTCCTCACAAGGTACTTGGGAGGATCAAAAGGCATACAGTACTATAAACTGAAAATCTCTATAAAATAAAACTTGTCATTATTGAATAATAATAATAAATCCTGTGTAATTAAAAAAAGAAACAAAATAAATTTAACTGAGTAATGCAATAAAGATAAAAGACTTTCTTAATAAGCTTTACAAAGTAAGAATAAAGAAGTGATTTCTGAAACACCACAAATATAAATTTTGAATAAAGGAACTTAAATATCACTGGCATTAACCTATTAAATCATTTGGACACAAACCATGTATATTTTAAGTGCTTAAGAGGATATTTTTACTAAAGTATAGCAAACTTCATTTCTTAGGTACCTACCCAGTTTTAGCAAAATTTGTCCAGTATGTCATTACGACAGCACTCAGCATCACATCATTTTTGGAGAAATTGCAAGGAAATAACTCTGTAGGTCCAATCATGGGTATTCCTAGTACATAGGGAACCTCATCTCCATGAGCTGCATCAGCCCAGGCTGGAACCTGATCTGTTTGGCAATGATGGTAAAAGGCATAGAAATAGGTGGGCGAACCAAAATTTGAGTGAAGATCTGCTGTAGCCACAGCTGGTGCCACCCACTGATGGTCTGTAAACAAAGCTAATAACGTCTTCCTTCTGGTTTCAGGGTTATGACGGTCAGCCCAGTCAGTATACATGAATTTAATGGTTTCTCTCAAAACATCTTTGCCTTCAGGATATCCATATAAGTTATCAACAAAATTAGAAACAGCAAAGTCAAAATCACTAGCAGATATACCATCATCACTATCTACTATATTTTCAACAAATTTTAATCCTTCCCCTTGGTTAACTCCTAACATTATATCATAGTTGAGAAACTCTCCTTGCTCCATCAGTATCTGAGGGTCATCTGGTATCACATCACCATCAATCACAGGTCCAAAGGCTATGTGGTATCGTGCTGGTTGAATATCTTGGTCAACAAGTTCTTTGTAAGGCTTCTTCTGCAGGCATTCCACTAACTCTACTGTATCTGAAACATTGCAACCAACTTTTGTGGCCAACATTCTAGCATATTTTGCAGGTTGGAAACTAACAGCCCAGCTGGAAAGGGCTGTTCCACTTTGAGCTATTGCTCGTTGAAAGAGTCCTATGGGGAAAAAAAATAATAATAACAAAACATTTCAGATGACCTTTGAATAATGTTGTGGTAAAACAATCAAATCTGATATTTGAGATGTGTATATAAAAACCCAGATATGACTCAAGAAACAGGGAGATAGAGACATTTTTGCTTAAGAGAAGGTACACAAATTCATCCCCAGGGTACAATGAATTGGAAAGATGGATTAGAGTCTTCTGCTTTCAGTAGCAGCTGCTTTGAGAAGAAAGAGATCTAAATTGTGCACTGTCTCAAAAAAGAGTAAACAAGGAGAAATGGAGAATGTGGAAATAGTAGTGGTAAAAGAAGTCTCAAGTATTCATTTGCTCAGCATGTAAACACCTCTGTTACTGTCACAGCCAACCAGATGGGGCTCTCTCCTCTTTAGCTCTACATCAGACTTTGTATTGTCTTTTGAGGATATTTCCTCCAATTTGGCTGCATGTATCTTTCTTCAAAATGGCTCTGTGTGTTTGTTTTAATCAGAATTTATTTGAAAACAATTGTTGATATGTTTACATAATTACTGGGACTGGGAATCTGCTAATACCCTGGGGATGGCCTTAAAGGCACACAAAACAGAATATCACTTTAGACATACTCTTTCCAACTCTTTATATTAGACACAGTATGTTGAATACTCATCTTTCTGAGGAAGATATAACATTTGCAGTGTATTCACTAGGTTAAAGAGAAAACCATCAGCAGAAGGATTTAGTGGGGGCGGGAGGTGATTTAACTTTTTCCACTGTTGAACGTGCACTGCTATATTTTATCATAAAAGATGAAAAGTACATGGTCCATTGCTTTTCATTTAATTACATTTAAAAATTATAAATCATGGTCCCATATGCAGCTTGATAAGAGCTGCATACCATTCAAATTTATAAATGAATTTTACTTATTAGGGTATTTTCTAATAAAATTCTCATTTTTAAAATATAATTTATCTATTCTATTTTAAAAATTACCTTTATTATCAATTTCCAAACACAGCTTTGTATTTCAGTTATTCAAACACATGCTCAATCATTCATATGTGTTAACGTATAAGAATTATTTTTCACAAAGGTGCTAAAGTAATGACTAAATTAGAAGCAAAGCTTTCTCTTTTTTCTACAAACACATATACGTATTCAAAATGCCTGTAATGTTTCCAGATAATTATAAAATATTCAAAAAGTCAAACAATACTAATAAATATTTGTTTTGATTTCTGACATCTTTATGAAAATATTTTGTTTGCTACAGCAAAGAGAATACCTATAGTACGAATAACTTTTTAAAATTGTGCTTGTCAACATTGGCTCAGAGAAATATTTTACTGCTTAAAAACTTTATAGCTAAAATAAGACATCTATAAGATTCTTTCCCATTATAGGGACTTAATGATGTTAACTAAATACACCCAAAAAATACATATATCACATTTAATATAGTCTGAAATATGCCATCTAAATGGTACTGGGAAAATCCACATATTTTATCACTAGTGAGAGTACTAGTATGCATTATTGTTACAGGCCTGAGAATTGTTGCAGCTCTGGGAAGTTTCCAAACTTTAAAGTCTATGTCTGCAACGGAGATAAAATTAGCCTGATGATTCCAAGACCCCTTCTGAGCATCTCCTGGTCAATTTAGGCAGCTTTGTTACTAGAAGTAAGCTTAGAACTAGATCACACATAAGTACATTTATCTAGCCAGGCATGGATAGATTTCCTTGAAGAGTGTGTGTGATGGAATGCTATGTTTTCACCTGTTTACACAGCCATTTGCCACTGTTTACCACATTGATTGATTGATGAATAGCAACACTATCTGATGAAGTAATTGATTCATCTCTTTAGAAAATGCTAGTTTTATACTGGCTGAAAATGGCTGTGATACCCATGTTCATTTTACATTTAGAAAAAAAATTTAGAAAAAAATCAGTGCAAATACCCTTTGAGACCAAAAGACCCTATGAAGTCTGAAAAGATTGGCTAACGTTATCCTAGATGAGTACTGGCATTAGTATAGTCTTCAAGCTAGAACATTCTAATCTGTTCAATTAAGGAAAAAAACAACAAACTTTATTATTTCAAAATAAGTCATTTCACTGAAGACCAAAATCTCTATACTTTGGAAGAGTTCTCATACATGTGTCATTTTGTTATCTCAAATCAGAACTCTACTGATACAAGTGAGATATTACATAAAGTATGTCTACAAATTAAGTCAATAATAATATATGATCCTCCAAATATATAAACTCATTTAATGACTGTTATTCTGAAATTTGACATTAATGTGTCTTTGATGCCAAAAACAAATATTCTGTGTCTGGTGCTCATATCCTAAAACTTAGTCTTACAAACTGACGAGCTTCATGATTTAAAACTGACAGTGTATACTTTCTTAATATCTACAAACTGACAATGGAAAAGCAGAAAACACAAGATGGTCTATGTTGATATGTATCCTATCTTTTCCTATCTATTCTGTATGTATAATGGAGAGAAAATATTCACTTTACAGACTTCTCCAACAAAACACCACTGTTCTTGCGGATATTTCAAATTAATAATGCTATAAGAATGGGTGACTAAACTCATGGTAAAATGGGAGTTCATAAAGACCAGCATGATAAGCCTTGCACAGGCATTTTGGAAAAAAGATGTCAAGGCCAGAAAATGGAGACAAAAACAATATCTCATGGATTTAACCAGCCTCAGTGCTCCAGGCTGCTTTGACAGGCTTCAGGGGGGGAAAATAACATTTTTGGAGTTGAAAATAGAAAAAGAACAAAATCAAACATATTTTTCTTTTTAATCAAAAGCTCTACTAGTGACCTTAATGCTTTGACAATTTTGGATCATGCATGCAAGATAATCAAACGTCTGTCCTCTACTCAGACAAGTGAAAATGACGTTTTCAGATGAACTAGCTTACAACTGCTTCCTTATTATCTTCATACTAGTAAAGGGTTAAAAAAGTTTACCATCTAGAAAATGGATTATATACAAGCCTTGCATTAAATGATAATTTTTTTAAAAATCCATGTCTTTGATTTTGATTACTGAATCAACATAACAGAAATGTGAACATCTTTGATTTTCCCCAAAATCACCCTTTGGAGGAGAGAAAAGTTACTGTAATGCTAATTATTCTGAAATGTGCTTATAAGGGCATCCATACCAAGCTCCACAGGAAACAAAGAAAAGAGTTTGACAAAAATTTAAACATGCATAGAGAAGCTGAAGAAACAAAGTTTGAAACAGTTATTGAGTTCACTCTAACATTTAGTTTAAACAGAAATATATACAGAGCATCACATACTACTGATGGTGGTGGCATGCAGACACCAAAATTGTCAAAATTTGCAACCTGCATAATACCTTTGGTTGAATTGCTCCAACGGTTACCTTCAGAATAATGGGATAAAGTCAGCAGATTGACACATGAACCCCCAGCGCCAGATCCAAAAACAGTGATTCTTAAGGGGTCACCACCAAAGAATCCAATATTCTCACTAGTCCATCTTAAAGCCTGTATGAGATCAAGGAGTCCATAGTTTCCTTTTGCAGCCTGATCCCCTGTGCTCAAGAAACCTGGAAAATAGAAATCAAAAGACATCAAAGAACACCCTTTTGAGTTGACATGAGTCAAACAGATATAAAATTTAAATAAAATTGAAACCTGTTTTCATCAAGATGAGTAAAACCCAAGTTCTTTAGGGAAAAATGATCTTCCGCCAGAATAAACTAATTTACTTTAGGAAGAATAGCAGAGACTAAAATCTGGAAAATTATATTTATCTTCCCCAAATGTTTCCCAAGCTATCCAGGTAACAGGTAACAGGTAGCAGGTAAAGAGAGAATGAAAACATTGTGAAAGACCTCAAGAGAGACATTCTAAGGGCTGACTTACTTGGTGGAGATATTTGAGATAGTATCATGGAGTGTGGAGAAAGCAATGGCACCCCACTCCAGTACTTTTGCCTTGCAAATCCCATGGATGGAGGAGCCTGGTAGGTTGCAGTCCATGGGGTCGCTAAGAGTTGGACACGACTGAGCGACTTCACTTTCACTTTTAACTTGCATGCATTGGAGAAGGAAATGGCAACCCACTCCAGTGTTCTTGCCTGGAGAATCCCAGGGACTGGGGAGCCTGGTGGGCTGCCGTTTCTGGGGTTGCACAGAGCCAGAAACGACTGAAGCGACTTAGCAGCAGCAGCAGTAGCAGTACAGCATCATGGGGTGTATGAGGGTGTGTTTTTGCATAAAAACGGTCAGTCCTCAAGTTTCTCGTGGTCTAATATGGTTGGAATTTCAGGTATGTGTGGTAGACTGGCAGGATATGAGGACACAGAACAGGGGTATTTTTCTAAGACTTGTGCATAAAATTATATGCAACTCGTTGTATGTATAGGTATATGCACATATTTATTGATGATGTGCCATGGTTAAGAATCACTGTAGCTGATATACTTTGAGATTACATTTTAGAATGCCCCAAATGATAAACTGAGATAATATAAGAAGTTAGAAAACAATATAGAACATTTGAAGATTTTTGAAGAGTTGAGATTCATATTTCTCCAATGTTCAAAGCTCCATTTCATAGTGAAGAGGAATATATGTTGATTAATAGAGAGAATGAGGGTGGGGAGAGGTTACAAAGATCTAAACTGACAGAGTAGAAAAGGCAATTTAAAAAAAGGAGATGGATAGTGTAAAACTGACAAACAGAAACCTCAATTAAAATAGAGCTGGGAAGTCAGAAAGGGGAGCTGTCATGCACTGTAGAGCAGAGCCCAACAGAAGAAAAGCTTTCCTTGCCTGGCAAGAGCTCAGCCAGAGAGACTCTCACAACTCAGTCCCTGAAAAGCCTCTATACTTCAAACTCTTCAAAGTCCTCCAACAGACTCTTTGTTTACTATATGCTCCCACCTTCCTTTTCCCTTCTTAAAAAAAGTCCTTCTCTCTTTGCTGTGGGGGGACTGGCATGTGGCTCGCCACAGTTGTAGACCCCAAACTGCAATTCTTTGTTGACCCCAAGCAAACCCATTTCTACTGGAGAAATTGCTGGCAGTCTATTTAAGTCAACATTTTGGTGGCCTGCATGGAGATCCAGAGAAGATCCCTGATGATTTCCAGGTTAGTGATGGTAGACAAGTGTGATGCTCACATTGAACCCATTGCTGCTCACTGCTTTTCTTGTCAGCCCTGGGATTTAAGAGTTAGTCTTTCTTCTGGTTGTAAGCTTCTGCCCTATTTGCATTTTGAAGCCCTCCAGTCTTTACTGGGGATCTGTTTTAAGACTATGTCTTTTCTGGCTACCTGGAGAAGGAAATCACAATCTACTCCACTACTATTGCCTGGAAAATGCCATGGACAAAGGAGCCTGATAGGCTACAGTCCATGGGGTCGCAAAGAGTCAGACACGACTGAGAGACTTCACTTCACTTCACTTCTTTTCTGGCTAAGACTTTGTTCTGTATGTGTGCGAGTACTTATTTGGCATCTGCCTGATTTTTGAAATTGGCCTTCATGAATTGGAACTGTGCCCATCTTCGGCAGGATTCCTTCTGGAACAGGGGGTGGGGGCTGTTCCTCCTGGAATTGGCTAGCCTTTGGTTCATTCCACTGGGATCAGGGGCTGCTTCATTATAACTGTGTGGGTTCAGCCTTTGACTCAATTCCTTTTGGAAGAGGGGCTATTTTATTGGCACTGTGCTATTAAGCCTTTGGCCTGATTCCCTTTGAATTGGGCTGTTATATTAGAGCTGTACTGAGCAGACCTTCAGAACTAGAGTGTTCCTTCTGAACTGGCTGGTATTAGACCTGCAGGCTGTTTGAGCTATTTGAGTTGCTTGAGATGTTTATGCTATTTGAAAATTATCCTTTTACTCTAGGTAGAAATCTTTGAGAAATGGGATCCCTACTATCTAAAGTTTTGAGCATGCCCATTTACAGGCAGTCTGGCCAATTTTATATTTAAAAACTATAGTCTTTCCTCAGGCATATTTCTAACCAAATGGACCAACCTAACTAAAGGTAATTTAGAGTATCACTGGCCATTATGGGGAATTTTTTAAATCCCCAAACTCATTTTTCTTAAAACCAAACTGGATAATAATCCAACATTTTCAGAAACTTAATGTAATACTTATTTTTATTTGGTATTCTCAGGTTTCCAAATGTTATCAGGAGCTTAAAATTGCTTCTTTGCAAAATAAGATGTTTAAGATGAATTGAGGCAGAAAAAAAAGAAAAAGATAAAACAAAGAAAGATTCAGTTCAGTTCAGTCGCTCAATTGTGTCCAACTTTTTGTGACCCCATGAACCACTTCATGCCAGGCCTCCCTGTCCATCATCAATTCCCAGAGTCCACCCAAACCCATGTCCATTGAGTCGGTGATGCCATCCAACCATCTCATCCTCTGTCATCCCCTTCTCCTCCTGCCCTCAATCTTTTCCAGGATCAGGGTCTTTTCCAATGAGTCAGCTCTTCGCATCAGATGGCCAAATTATTGAGGTTTCGGCTTCAACATTAGTCCTTCCAATGCTTCTAAAACCTCATGCTTCTTCCCTGCCTTCTTTGTCTCAGGACCTGCCTCTGGTGCCATATTCCTCCTTCCCTCTATGTCACCTGGTGGTGGTGGTGGTTTAGTTGCACTAAGTTGTGGCCAACTCTTGCAATCCCATGAACTGTAGCCTGACAGGATCCTCTGTCCGTGGGATTTCTCAGGCAAGAATACTAGAGGGGGTTGCCATTTCCTCCTCCAGGGTATCTTCCTGACCCAGGGATTGAACCTGGGTCTCCTGCATTGCAGCCAAATTCTTTACCGCTGAGCCTCCAGGGAAGATCTTACATCACCTACACCTTCTTTATATGCTAAATTCCTCCACACTAATTCTCTTGCCAAACTTCCCTTTTCCTTGAAATCATAGTCAAAGATTTTCCCAAAGTAACAAAAAATCCTCACAGAATTACTAAGGAATTTAATATAGTCATTCAGACTTATCTACCTGGTTTATCTGACTTATATCAGCTAGTTCATAAGTTTGTTGGTGAAGGCCAGACCCACTACTGGATGAAAACTGCTAATTGAGAATATCCTGAAAGGTTTCTAGAATTACAACTGAAAGAGCAGCCTGCTACTTTACTATCTAATCAGGCTCAAGCAATCACTGGTGACTCATCAGGCAATTCCTAGGGATTTACCTAAGCCTGTTGATTGGACAAAATTCAGGCTTGCACACAAAAATCTGATGAAACTGGTCATAACTATTAAAATCAACTTCAGATTATTTTTAGAGAAAATTCTTTTCTTCTTTCAGATGTTGATTCTATCCTGGTAACTTTAAACTCTATATTTATGAATGGGCTAAACTGAGACCTTTTCTTCCAGTAAAAAGAATCAGGATGGAATGGAAAACCACATCCACTCCTGATTTAGTTAATCTGACAAGCCAGCTTTCTCTCACTCTAAATGAGTCACCCAAAAGGAAAAACATCAACATTCTTAATCTTCAGCTCCAGCAAATGAAGATCCCTAAGCAAAACCTAAGTCTTTCCTGATGGCTCAGAGTAAAGAATCAGCCTGCAATGCAGGGGACATGGATTTGATCCCTGGGTCAGGAAGATCCTCTGGAGAAGGAAATGGCAAACCACTCCAATATTCTTGCCTGGGAAGGCCCATGGACAGTGGAGCCTGGAGGGCTACTACAATCCATGGGGTCGCAAAAGAGTTGGATACGACTTACAACAACAAACAAAACTCAAACTACCCTGGTTTCTTCTACTATTGAAAAGAGCCAGGAAATTGAAAAAGAGATTGTTACAAATTTAGGTGCTGTAGGTACCTTCAGTTTTCCAACCTGCCTTTCTATGTTCCTTTCACTTCTCAATGACGGGGCTCCAAAGGACCACAGGGGCTCTTCCCAACCCTCCCTCTTGATCGGCTTGGAGAAATATTACTCCAGATTGGGGATGAATCTCTTCCAGTCCTAAGTCACACTCTCCATGTTCAAACACACTCCTGTAAAGCAGCTCTGCTTTGGAATACTAAAAAGTTCAACTAGTGGGGTTGAACCTCAAGAGGTTCCTGTCTCTGAATCTATTGCCTTTGTTTAGGCCCTTTGAAAGATACACATCATATGAAGTCAAGACTTCTTAGAGAAGAATCATGCCAGAATTGCTCTCTCCCAAAAGGGGAAGACAATTCCAGAACTTTACAGCAATCATCAAAGTAACCTACCAGTGGAATTTAATTACCCTTTGACATATTTTATTCATTCTGAATCTGATGATACTAGGGCTGATTCTGGAAACACTGATCTTTGGCCCTATTACATCAGTTACCATCTTCCTTATGGGTAAATCATTAACTGATGTTGGTAATTACACATTACATCTCTTATCAAGATTCAGATGGGAACTTCCCTGCTGGTCCAGTGGTTGAGAATCTGCCCGCCAATGCAGGGGATATGGGTTGGATCCATTCCTGGACCAGAAAGATCCAACATGCTGTGGAGCAACTAAGCACATGTGCCATAACTACTGAGCCAGGTGTTCTAGAGCCCAGGCTCTGCAGCAAGAGAAGCTCCAGCGATCCACAACTAGAGAAAGCCAGCGCGCAGCAACTAAGACCCAGCACAGCCAAAAATAAATTAAAAAAAAAAAAAGTTCAAATAGATCCCTCAAAATCTTTCCCCAGAATTAATCAATACTTTACCGTAAAGAAGGCATGAAGCCCATAATTGAAGATTACAAGGCTCAAGGCCTCATTGTCCCTTGTACTAGTCCCTATAACACTACCATTTCACTGATGAGAAAACCTAAAAGCCAAAGGTGAAAGTCTGTCCAGGACCTCTGAGCAATAAACAAATTGTTATGCCTTGACACCCTGTTATTCTTAACCTTTATGCTC
Source organism: Ovis canadensis (assembly GCF_042477335.2). Lineage (NCBI taxonomy): Eukaryota > Metazoa > Chordata > Mammalia > Artiodactyla > Bovidae > Ovis > Ovis canadensis. Next base: position 216,232,831 of record NC_091245.1, read on the forward strand.
TGCTGATATCCACTCCTTCTGGAAGGGAATCCTTTACAGTAATTGATTATGTGGCACATTCTTTAGTATTCTAGTTGTTGAAGGTAGCCAATAACTCTTTGCTTTCACTTAGGAAGAAAAACAATTCACCTAGCCAGTAAAATAATGTCTGATGGTTTTGCTGAGAGTTTTTATTATTATCAATCCTGAAGGATGACCTGGATGACACAAAGTTCCTCAGAGGTTCTACTTTGGTGCAATATGTGGAGATTTGTTTCCTTGCTTTCTTCAACCCTTTTTACAAGAAGGGAACCACCACTTGCTAAGACTTTCAGCCTTAAAGGGACATGAGGTCTCCAAGGGAAAACTGCAGTTTGTTCAAACCTGGGCTCGATATTAAGGGCATCTGATGTTATTAATAGAACAAGGGCTTTACCTAGATCCAGATAGATTTCATGGTGTCTTAAATTTCCTTAAACCCAAGACTAAGCACCGACTCTGAAGTTTCCTTAAGCAAGTCAGTTCAGTTAAGTTCAGTCACTCAGTCGTGTCCCATTCTTTGCAACCCCATGGACTGCAGCATGCCAGGCCTCCCTGTCCATCACCAACTCCTGGAGTTAAGCTAGTCAGTTACTGCCAAAAATGGATTCCAAAATTTCTCTTATGGCCAAATTTCTATATGTTTTTCTCAACAATAACAACCTTGACCCAATTTTATGGGAAGAACTGGATGATGACATAGCCTTTGAGGCCTTAAGGAAGAGTTTGATGAACTTACCTGACCCTTGGATATCCTAATGACCAGATTCTCTTTTTCTTTTTTTTTTTATATATAAAAAGGAAATGAATGTCTTGGATGTACTCGCTCGTAAACACGGGGACCACCACTGACCCATGCATGCAGTAGCCAGCAAATCACCCCCTGGCACAGGGATATCCCCCTTCGCTTAGAGCCACTATGACTACTGCCCTTCTGATTAAGGCCACTGAGAAAATTTCTATCCCCTTTCACTATTTTTGTATACCACAGAGTAGAAGCCTTCCTAAACTCTCATCACACTCAACATTTCTTTGTCAGCCACCTCATGTCTTATGAAGTGCTTTTGTTAACTGCTCCTCACATGAATCTTCTATGTTGTAACAACCTTAACCTTGCTACTCTTCTCCCCTCTGTCTCTGGTGAGGTCCCTCACAACTGCTTAATGCTGATGTACCACCTCCTGACTCCTCCTGATGATCTACAGAAAATTCTTTTGGGTAACATTTACTTCTCACGGTTCACCGATGGTTCGTATTTAAAAGGTAACAACGGGAAATATTGTGCTGGGTTTGCTACTTCAACTCCTTTTGATAGTGTTGAGACAGCACCTTTACTTATGGCTACTTCAGCCCAACACACTGAATTATACTCTCTTACAGTGGCTTGTACTTTAGCCAAGGGCAAAACTGCTAATATTTATACTAATAGGAGACATGGTTTCAGAGTACCTCACAATTTTGGAATTTTGTGAAAGCAGTGTGGCTTCCTTACTTTCAGCATAAATAAAAGTGAACCCTATGTTCAGGAACTATTGAATACAATGTTTTTATCTGCTGTTTTAGTATTAAGATTCTGGGGCATTATAAATTTGACTCTCTTGAAGCTAAGGGAAATCACCTTGCTGACCTTTCCACAAAGAAATGCTATCTCTGAAGGAACCACTAGATAAACTTTAATAACATGTATACATAAGAAAGACTCGGGAAGACTTTGCCAAAATGGTTGAAGCCTTCACCTTAAATGCCATTTCAGCTAAAGGCAAAAGAGGATGCTGGTTTTGGACTTCAAAGGGAATGAAGGAGATTCACGTGAAGATGGGCCAGGCAGAATGGAGATGCAGATGTAGAAAATGGACTTGTGCACACAGTGGGGGAGAGAGAGAGTGGGATGAGGAGAGGAAGTAGCATCAGCATATCTACACTCTCAAGCATGAGATGGATAGCTGGTGAGAAGTTGCTGTATAGCACATGGAGCCCAGGGTGGCGCTCTGTGATGACCTAGAGGGATGGGATGGGGGGTGGCTTGGGAGGCTTGGGAGGGAGGGAAGGAGGAAGAGGATGCATGTAAAATCATGGCTGATTTGTATTGCTGTATGGCAGAAAACAGCAAAACATTGTAAAAACTAAAAAACTAAAAATAAAAAAATTAAATTAAATTTTAAAAATATGTACCAGGCAGAGACATGGGACACAGAGCTGACTTTAATTTATATGAATTGCTAAACTCTCCCTACCACATTGAGCCCATATTCTTCATAGCTATCCCTGGGGACAGTTCACTTCCTATTATGGGCCCTTTTATCTAATTCTTTAGGCAGCTTTAGGGGGAAGTAAAAGGAAGACTTATTGAGTCTTCTGTTTCTTAAAAATAAACAGCCTAAAATAATCTTCATTCCAAAGACACATTTTGGGGTGACAAGTTTTACTTCCCTAAAATATAAATGAAAAAGTATTTTATAAAAGATTCTATTTTATAGATTATTAGTTTATTACACGGAAAATATTTAGAGATATATAGAGATTGATTAAGTATATTAAGGGATGTATTTTCCAATTTCTGCAAGTTTATGGAACTAATTAACTTTAAAAAGTGGATTTATTCTCTTATTGAAGACCCATTATAGAAACTTAACATAATAGTTCAATGTTTGTGATAAAAATTATTTTATTCAATTTAAAATATACCTCTAATTTACTTTTTTGGAAAACAGGAAGTCAATTACATTTGTGAAAACAAGACTGTGATAATAATTTCTTTTGACTGAATAACTCAATCCATTCTCAGAATGGATACATGAACCAGAAATTCTTTAGGGTCATTGTGGGAAACAGATGAAGTCAAATCTTCCTGGATAATTTTGAAAAACACTAAGAAATACAAATGATTAGTCTTTCTTTTCCTACAAGACCCAAATGCTAAGAAACAAAAGGACAATTCCTATCAGGGAAGTGAGTGTGTGTGTGTACAATCCTGGAAATATTAAATCATTTTTGAGATGGAAGTTTTAAAAAATAGGTTCCAAAGACACATATCTTTCTGGTTAACTCATCTTTTATTGAATCTACATAATAATTTAAGGAAAATTTCATGATATCTTCTTACATAAAAGAATATTGCAAATATGTAATATTCATATATATGAAAGCATATTAAAATATTAAAAAAAGTGACAAGGAACTCTTTTACTTTATTTGCTATTAAGTGAATTTTGGTATAATACAGAACCATTAGTTTAAACTCCTGAAGGAATTTGTTATAAATGTTTTGATCTATAAAAATAGGCTGATGGCATGAACCCTGAAAACAACATTATGGAAGGATTACTGTGCATTAGATAGAAAGGACTCTTGAAGGACAAAGGAGATATGAGTGTGTCTGTGTTTGTGTGTGTGTGAGACAAACAGAGGTTGATTAAGAGAATAAGAATACATTCTAGGTAGTTTATTGCTTATAATTCTATATCAAAATATAGATCTAATATATTCAGATCAAAATCTGATATCTAAATATAACTTATGACACAGTGCAAAATCCAGGGTTTATATTTAATTCCTCTTGAAATAATATTGAATGAGTCCAGTTACAGTCAAATAAATCTCTACATTCACACAAAAACTGATTTACTGATAATGAGCATTCAATACATTACATGTAAAAATAAAAAGTAGTAATAAATTATCTCTACAATAACTAAATGTAGTATCTCTTCTATAATTCTAGTTTTAGTTGCATCATTTAAATCACTCAGGAAGATTGGTCAAATAGTTTTGTGTTTGTATAATACTGTAAAGCATGTCAATTATCTCCTTAACCACCTCTATATACAATTAAAAGAAATCTTATAGCATCTTAAAAAAACCTTAAAATCTATTCTCCAAAATTGCACTAAATCATAGCATAAAAAATGGAACAAATCAATGGGCCAAAAAACTAAACAGACATTTCTCCAAAGAAGATATACAGATGGCTAGCAAACACATGAAAAGATGCTCAACATCACTCATTATCAGAGAAATGAAAATCAAAACCACAATGAGGTACCATTTCACACCAATCAGAATGGTTGCTATCCAAAAGTCCACAAGCAATAAATGCTGGAGAGGGTGTGGAGAAAAGGGAACCCTCTTACACTGTCAGTGGGAATGCAAACTAGTACAGCCACTATGGAGAACAGTGTGGAGAGTCCTTAAAAAACTGGAAATAGAACTGCCTTATGACTCAGCAATCCCACTGCTGGGCATATATACCAAGGAAACCAGAATTGAAAGAAACACGTGTACCCCAATGTTCATCGCAGCACTGTTTATATTAGCCAGGACATGGAAGCAACCTAGATGTCCATCTGCAGATGAGTGGATAAGAAGGCCGTGGTACATATACACAATGGAGTATTACTCAGCCATTAAAAAGAATACATTTGAATCAGTTCTAATGAGGTGGATGAAACTGGAGCTGATTATACAGAGTGAAGTAAGCCAGAAAGAAAAACACCTATACAGTATACTAACGCATATATATGGAATTTAGAAAGATGGTAACGATAACCCTGTATGCGAGACAGCAAAAGAGACACAGATGTATAGAACAGTCTTTTGGACTCTGTGGGAGAGGGAGAGGGTGGGATGATTTGGGAGAATGGCATTGAAACATGTATAATATCATATATGAAACGAATCACCAGTCCATGTTCGATGCAGGATACAGGATGCTTGGGGCTGGTGCATTGGGGCAACCCAGAGGGATGGTATGGGGAGGGAGAAGGGAGGGGGCTTCAGGATAGGGAACACGTGTATGCCCGTGGCAGATTCATGTTGATGTATGGCAAAACCAATACAATATTGTAAAGTAATTAACCTCCAATTAAAATAAATAAATTTATATTAAAAAAAAATTTTTTTAATGGAACAGATCACTGGGTAAAAGACTGTGTCCTAGGTACCTTAAACATATAGATATTTAAAACTGTGTGACTAATAACCTCAAACTCTCTGGCTAAAAATCCAATCAGAAATCCCAGGTGATAATTCTCCTGATCTTCCTAGGTGCTAAGTCCAGTCAATTCTTCCTTACACTCTGTCTCTGTTTTCTACTCATGTCACTGACTTATTCTAGATACTCTTTTCTTGTTACATTCACACAATCTTTCTGACTAGTTGCTCAGCCTTGGAGCAAACAAGTTTTCCTTATATTCTGTCACCAAACTCACTTTTGAAAAATACTCTGTTTTGAGGGGAGACTGTAATATCAAAATAAAACCCTTATGTTAAGATATAATTGGTTAGTTTCTCTTTATTTTTTGAGTCAAGATTGTTTAAAATATGATGACTTAAAAATTCCTCAAATTGGATAATTTGGGGTCTGAGTAGGGGAAAAGAATACACACAGTATATTTAATTATACATCATCTTTAGCTAGCTTCCTTGTTTTTGTGTTCTCTTGAGAGCTACTGTCCGAATTCTTCTCGGAAAATAACAAAGGATAAAGTTGAAATAATTTCTTTTTTGTGTATATCCTCCAGAAAAAAAATTGCTCTGAAATGACACTGATATCTTAATATCATATTACTCAGTGGTATTTCTAAACTTGTATATTTTGGTACATTGGCTTATTTGTTTCTTGTGAGATAATTTGCTTTTTAATGTCCCATGTTTGGGAAAAGGAAACTGTGTTACTGACCAAGGCTCTTGTTCCTGGTAGCTAAACATGAAGGAATACAATGGGAGAGCAGGTGAATGCTAAAAGATGTATGGAAAGAAAACACCTGTAGATATTTTATTTTTTGCCCCCAAATTCCCAATATTTTCAACATGCCCAAGGTCAATAGATGAGACTGATCCTTCTATATTATAATCTAATTTTAACATTTTGTGACTCCTTCGGCCAAACAGGACTAAAATATTTATTTTAATCAATTTCTTTTGAAAATAGATAGTAATGGAGAGGAAAAAGACCATGATTTGCTTAGCCCTGAATTATGTATACTATTCCCATTATAAGAATGGCTCAAGGGACTTCCCTGGAGGTTGAGTGGCTAAGACTCTGTGCTCCCAATTTAGGGGGTCCAGGTTCAATCTCTCATCGGGGAACTAGATCCCACATGCCACAACTTAAAGATCTTATGTGCCACAACAAAAGATCTTGCATGCCTCAACTAAGACCTGGTGCAGCCAAATAAACAAATATATATATATATACATACATACATATATATATATATACATATATATGTGTGTGTGTGTGTGTGTGTGTGTATATATATATATATATATTTTTTTTTTTTACAGGAGGGTTCAAGATGCTGGGTAAAACATCATCCTCAACCCCAGATCCCAGTGCTATGGCCTCCATTCTCCACTCCAGCCTAAGATTGTTCATGTTCACACTTCTTGGTCACTGAGTCAAGAAAAGCTTACCCAACATTCCTTGAATTAGGCTATTGTGTACTCTTGCCTGGAAAATCCCATGGACGGAGGAGCCTGGTAGGCTACAGTCCATGGGGTCGCGAAGAGTCGGACACAACTGAGCGACTTCACTTTCAATGTTCACTTTCATGCGTTGGAGAAGGAAATGGCAACCCACTCCAGTGTTCTTGCCTGGAGAATTACAGGGACGGGGGAGCCTGGTGGGCTGCCGCCTATGGGGTTGCACAGAGTCGGACACGACTGACGTGACTTAGAAGCAGCAGCAGCAGTGTTTATGTATTTCAATCTGGAAAAGAAACCTGCTACCAAAACTGACAAAATTTCTGTTTTCTGGATAATCTTTCTCACTAATAAGTGATAAAAGAGAAATCTCCTTTCTAAAAGGTCCACAGACAAGAAATCACACTGTTTAATTGCCTTAATTATGCAGGAATGTGGCTAGTGATTTAAATGCATAGTTTACAATGAGGGACCCACAATGGCTGCCATATAAAGAAAAGGCTTCAGGAACTACCCACTCCAGTGTTCTTGCCTGGAGAATCCCAGGGACAGAGGAGCCTGGTAGGCTGCCGTCTATGGGGTTGCACAGAGTCGGACACAACTGAAGCGACTTAGCAGCAGCAGCAGCAGCAGCAGCAGCAGCAGCAGCAGCAGCAGCAGCAGCAGCAGGAATTACTACACAGTTTAGAACTATACTATATTGCTTCAGGAACAGTAAGGGCTATACAAATTTTTATAAATATCTAACTGTCTAACATAGATTTTGGTCTCTCTTATGTAGTATGTGTGTGTATATGTACTTGATAATTATAATTTATATTTACAATTTGCTCATCTTCTTAAATTTTTTCTGAGCTGAATGTTTCACTCCATCCACCCCCAATGGCCATGCTATACCTGTTTGCTGAACAGGAATTAATAAATTACAATTCTGTTACCACATGGAGACCAACCACTAAACTTTCCAAATGAAACTGTTTGTCTTTCTTTGATGGCAACAGAAGAGTGAAAATTTAGGAGCAAACCCTCTCAGCAGACAACCTCTGGGGAAAATGCTTTTAGAGGTAAAGTGGGTGGCAATAATTTTAAAGGAATTAAAATAGGACTGTCCTGGGCAAAGCCTATGTGTAAAAAGAAAAATACTATTTTAGAATAGTTACCAAAACTGTTAACACATATTAGTTGCACATATTTACTTTGACCTGTGGGATGAAATAGCAAAAAAAGAAAACAAAACCCAATTTAAAACAAGTGATATTTGAGTCACTTTGACCGTTCTAAAACAAGCAGCAGCAGTCAACAGCACAGAGCTGCGATCTGAGGAGGAAGGAGGCAGGCTGTGTTCCTCAATCCCACACTAGCTGATCCCTGAGAACACAAATAATAAAAAGAGAAGGACAGGAAATATAGTCTGGGCAATGAAGAAATCTGATAATACAACTTAATTTCACATGAATAAGGCCAGATTGTTTTATTTCTATCATCACAGACTATTTGAGAAGATACACATCGTTCTATGGTATGACTAGCAAAATCTGGTCTTTACTAAGTGCTGCTTTTACTATATCGCTCCTTATTAAAAGATAATCTGACTGATTTAATGATTTACATTATTTTTGAATATGTTCAGTATTACAAAAACTTTTCAAAAACCAGAATTAAAAATTACTGTGTATTTCTTCACCCAAATTTCCTACAACCCAACGCCTTCCTTCCTCACTCTTTTCTCTCTTCTTCCTTCCTTCTCTTCTTCCACCATTCCTTTCCTCCCTCTCAATCTCTTTCCCATCAAATCTGGACTCACAAATGGAATTTAGTTTTTCACTTAATCTCCTCAATTTCAAACAGTTTGTTGGTCTGTCCTAGCTTTTCTCATTTTTGCATATTTAACTTATCTGCAGAGTACATCATGAGAAACACTGGGCTGGAGGAAGCATAGGCTGGAATCAAGAAATATCAATAACCTCAGATATGCAGATGACACCACCCTTATGCCAGAGAGTGAAGAAGAACTAAAGAGCCTCTTGATGAAACTGAAAGAGGAGAGTGAAAAAGTTGGCTTAAAGCTCAACATTCAAAAATCTAAGATCATGGTATCCTGTCCCATCACTTCATGGCAAGTAGATGGGGAAACAGTGGAAACAGTGGCTGACCTTATTTTGGGGGGCTCCAAAATCACTGCAGGTGGTGACTACAGCTTACTCCTTGGAAGGAAAGTTATGACCAACCTAGACAGCATATTAAAAAGCTGAGACATTAGTCAACAAACGTCCATCTCATCAAGGCTATGGTTTTTCCAGCCTTGTATGTATGTATGGATGTGAGAGTTGGACTATAAAGAAAGCTGAGCACCAAAGAATTGATGCTTTTGAACTATGGTGTTGCAGAAGACTCTTGAGAGTCCCTTGGACTGCAAGGAGATCCAGCCAGTTCATCCTAAAGGAGATCAGTCTTGAGTGTTCATTGGAAGGACTGATGTTGAAGTTGAAACTTCAATACTTTGGCCACCTGATGCAAAGAGCTGACTCATTGGGAAAGACCCTGATGCTGGGAAAGATTGAAGGCAGGAGGAGAAGGAGATGACAGAGGATGAGATGGTTGGATGGTATCACCAACTCCATGGAGATGAGTTTGAGTAAGCTCCGGGAGTTGGTGATGGACAGGGAGGCTTGGCATGCTGTGGTCCATGAGGTTGCAAAGAGTCAGACACAACTGAGCAACTGAACTGAACTGAACTGAACTTGCTTTTCTTGACTTCTTTATTTTTTGAGAAATATAAGTCAGTTATGGTGTAAAATGTCCCTCAAGTAAGGTTTATATGCTGTGTTTCCTCATGATTATACTTCCTCAAGTTATGAATTTGGGGCAGAAAAATCATAGATTTAATGTTTTTTTATCTCAATCTAGCATAATGGGGGGCACTGGTTGATTTGAAACAAATATTAAATTCACCACATTTTATTATTAGATGAAATTGGCTGCTTTTCTTTCTCCCTGATTTGGATTCATTCATTCCTTCATTCTTAGCAGTATAGTCTCATGGCTTCTTCCTATATCCTGGGGATTATAACCTTTTACTGCTAAGTCACTTCAGTTGTGTCCGACTCTGTCCAAACAACCCCATAGACGGCAGCCCACCAGGCTCCCCCATCCCTGAGATTCTCCAGGCAAGAATACTGGAGTGGGTTGCCATTTCCTTCTCCAATACATGAAAGTAAAAAGTGAAAGTGAAGTCTCTCAGTCCTGTCTGACTCTTCGCGACCCCATGGACTGCAGCCTACCAGGCTCCTCCGTCCATGGGATTTTCCAGGAAAGAGTACTGGAGTGGGGTGCCATTGCCTTCTCCAAATCTTTTACTGCTATTATTTATTTTGATGTTTAGATGGTCCCACATTTGGCCAATGGAAGCTTCTCTATATTGCTTCCAATGTCATTTTGACATGCTTCCATAATCTTTGAGCACATTCTTATTTCTCTTCGGTGCAATAAATTGTCATTTTTTGCAAGAAATCTCTAACTAAAGGTTGAGTTCTTTGACTTCTCTTTAGTTAAAATTTTGAATAGCCTTTTCATATATAAAGCAATGAAAAAATTTTAGTAATTACAAAACTAAGTAAATTTACAACGAAATTTGGTAAAGTATGTTAATTAAGGTTACGTAGAATAATTACAGAGATTACAAAAAGCGTTAGCACTTTCAAAAGATAGAAACTGAGGCATCCTGAATTTTGGAATATAGGAATATCTCACTGTGTAAAAAAGTGGAAAACAATAAGGTAAAACTGCTAATCTGGAACAACACTAAATAATCTCACTAATATCACATATAGAAGTATCAACATCCCATTATACACACACACAAACACACATGCACACATCAAACAACACAGGTAGCAAAAATAAATCTATAACTCTCCTTGTGTGTGCTCCATCACCCAGTCATGTCCGACTCTTTGTGACTCCATAGACTGTAGCCCACCAGGTGCCTCTGTCTATGGGGATTCTCTATGCAAGAACACTGGAGTGAGTTGTCATACCCTTCTCCAAAGGATCTTCCCAACCCAGGGATCAAACCCAGGTCTCCCACATTGCAGGGAGATTCTTAACATCTGAGCTACCAGGGAAACCCAAGAATACTGGAGTGGGTAGCCTATCCCTTCACTGGGGGAACTTCCGGAGCCAGGAATCGAACTGGGGTCTCCCTGGGCTGCAGGTGGATTTTTTCCCAGCTGAGTCACCAGGGAAGCCCATAATTCTCCTTAGCTAAAAATAATTTTAATGACAACGTTTGAGGATTATGGAAATCGCATGGTAGTTTGGAGAAGAGAAATGCTACCCACTCCAGTATTCTGGCCTAGAGGATTGCCTGGACTGCATAGTCCACTGGGTTGCAAAGAGTCAGACATGACTGAGCGACTGTCACTTTCACCAAATTTTCAGTTTCAACTTTGAATTACCTAGATGATACGAACAGAACAAAATAAAGGCAATGGGCAGGGCAGAGAAACAACTCTTTCTGAACACTTCAAATGCACTTTGAAAACTGTAAAAGACAGGAAACATGTAGACAAGATGGTTTAGCAACCAATCTCTGGGTTACCTCTATCTGAGCTCTTGCCAAAGTATATTATCACTGGTGTATCGGCCTATCCCCCTGATTAAACAGAGGCCATCTTTGTGTTCCTAACACTTAATTATCATTGAATAAACATTCCATGAAATAATTAATCCATAAATAATGAAAGAACTTTGCAGTAGAACTTTTACCACCCTGCTCTCTCGCCTGATGGAGTATGTAGCTAATGTGTATAGTATCTCTCAGTTGACTGTCAAAATATCCCAGGAATCAGGTAATATTAATATTGTTGTTGTTCAGTCCCTAAGTTATGTTCAAGTCTTTTGCGATGCCCCCCAGGACTACAGTCCACCATGTTCCTCTGTCCATGGGATTTTCTAGGCAAGAACATTGGAGTGGGTTGCCATTTCCTTCTCCAGGGCATCCTCCCAACCCAGCAATCGAACCTGCATCTCTACGCTATGTTTAATACATTTAGAGCTGCCTTTGTCATTTTTGAATAAAAATTTTCTTTTAAGAAAAAGCCTATAGGGTGAGATGGATTGGGAGAGCAGCACTGACGCATATCCACTACCATGTGTGAAACATATAGCTAGTGGGAAGCTGATGAATGGGAGCTCAGCTTGGTGCTCTGTGATGACCTACAGGGGTGGGATAGGAGCAGGGGGGTGGGAGGGAGGCTCAAGAGGGAGAAGATATACGTATACATGCAGTTGATTCATGTTGTACAGTAGAAACCAATACAACATTGTAAGGTAATTATCCTCTAATTAAAAACAAATTTTTTAAAAAAGAAAAATACTAAGAACTATAATAATCTTGAATATTCCCTTTTTTAAATTTCCAAATTCACCAAAATATTACAGTCATTGTAGTTAGTGGGATCCTGGCTCTGATTCCATTACTCTCACCCACTGATTCTTCTCTGCAGAGGACCACTGTTTTTTGGCTTGTTTAAATGGTCAACTTCTACTCAGTCTCCAAGCCTCAGCTCAAATATTGTTGTTGGGAGAACTTCAGATACAATTAGCCCATCTTCCTTTCAATGCCCAGTTTACTCTGAACATTCCTTTGTAGGTATGTCCTCACACTGGACTGTAATCATTTGTTTGATCCTATCCCCAGATGGGGCTCAGTACCGTACATTCAGCAGATATGCAAGAAATGTTTGTGAAGTTAAAGATGCCTATTTCTAAGCACTTCTAATTCCAGAAAAAAACAGTTAAAAATATATATGACAAGAGAGAATTAATGATTTTTTTAACGCAAGTCAAATTAGGTATGTAGTTGGAGTATCCTGGTTTACAAATACCAGAAAAATCTAGCACCATTCTTGATGCTACTGAGGAAAAACAGCCACTGAGGAAAAACTGAACATCCATGAGATAAACCTTGTGAAGGCAGTATGTTAACTTTCCTCTAACACAAGGTGGCTCAGACAGTAAAGCGTCTGTCTACAATGTGGGAGACCCGGGTTCGATCCCTGGGTTGGGAAGATCCCCTGGAGAAGGAAATGGCAATTCACTCCAGTACTATTGCCTGGAAAATCCCATGGACAGAGGAGCCTAGTAGGCTACAGTCCATGGGGTCGCCAAGAGTTGACACGACTGAGCGACTTCACTTTATAGACATTATAGTTAGATTCAAAGGCAGAAACCAAGCATGGGTAACTATTCTACAGCAAATGGTCTAAAAATAAGTTGAAAGAGAAACGTCTCAGGTTAAAAATAGTGAAAGCTACAATACAAAGAAAACCACACCAAGTTACTTCCCAATACTCAAACCTCTAATTAAGCTTGAGTGATAATCCAAATTTCCCAAATTTTAAATCATATATTTTGTAAACCTAACTTTTCTTAGTTTCAATTAGTGGTTCTTCAAAGAAGCTTGTGAACTCTAGATTAGGGTTATATGGCATGCTGTTTAGAGTGGCTGTTAAGTGTACATAAAGGCAGTAGAACAGGGACCCAGAATATCCTAATTCCAGAGTCCAAAGTAGCATCACCAGCAACTGGCCTCAGGTGATCTCATTTATTGACGCCAAAAGGACATGTGATAAGTCTTGATTAACTGTTAACCATAAATCCACCTAATACTGAAAACTGGAATAATTCTTTGCTTTTGGATTCTACTGAAGCCTAAGTGACATGGTGATATTGGTTCTTGCAATCCATCAGAAATACTGCCTGAAGCCTCAAATCTATTGCTGCATTAACCAGTGAAGGCTCATCGTGGAGGAAATTCTATATGTAACTTGGCCTTCAGTTAAAGAAATTCTTCAAAAGTTTTTGTAGCCCAGCAATTCCTATAGTAGCTAATATGGATCTTCAGCTCAGAGGGTCATGGGATGCTGTTCAATAGCAAAGGAAATATTGAAACAAGTAGAAGGTCAATTTAGAAGAAGCAGTGATCTGAATCTCCCCCAGGGTGCCCTCGCATTAAGCTTGGATTTGTAATTGAAAATAAATCTTTCATGTCTGGGTGACAAGTCCGAGGTCCTGTCCTGGGTGCAGTTTTCATGAAGTATTATATTTTCCAACTTGAAGTCACTGTCCTTTTCAGCTGATTTTGACCTGCCATGCCACAGTAGGCTGTAGGCTGCCAAGTGATTAGCTATTCAGGAAAAAAGTGAAACTAATCTCTGTATTAATATACATGAAGTGAAATGAGAAAGGATCAGAGACTTGGAGGCACAGAGACTGATGTAACAAGCTGTGCAGCGAGGCAGACTCCCCCAGACCTGTTAGGAGAACCAAATCCCAGAGAGGAAGGGTGACATTTGGCAGAGGTGCTGGAAGAGACAGTTGCTGCGGGTTGAAGTGACAACTTGATTTTCTTGCACTTTAATGTAAAGAGTTAGTCCTTTTTCAGAATGAAAAGAGCATTCTGTTATTATGCCACTTAGCGAAAGGCATGCAAGTGGAGAACTCAATTTTTTTTTTTCTTTTGCTTTGAGGATGGGAAGGGAGTTATATTGAAGAGATGTATGACTTAAAAAAAGTTGCTAAGTTAGTAAGTTACAAAGCATTTCTGCATCAATTTGGAGTTTTCTGAGGAATGTATGTATATCATCTATCTTCCAGCAGAAATACCTTCTTTCTCTTAGAGAATCAGATAATCGTGGAGATGAATTCATATCAAAATATGAATCTTTTCATGAAAATTAGTTCATTGAATCAGCATTCATTGGGCACCTACTTTTTGCCAGGCACTCTGCAAGATCCCCTGGAGAAGGAAATGGCAACCCTCTCCAGTATTCTTGCCTGGAGAATTCCATGGACAGAGGAGCCTGGTGGGCTACAGTCCATAGTGTCACAAAGAATTAGACATGACTGAAGCAACTTAGCACGTACGCACTGCTAATTATGCAATGTACAAAGTCTAGTCAGACATGTCTCCTGTTATTCAGAAAGTTAATTTTATCCAAATGTTTCCTGAATGTATTTCTTGGTCTTCCTGCAGTCTCACCATGGAGAGAGTATATGAAAAAGATTCTTAGGAATCTACCTACTGAATCAGAATGTCTGGACAAGGGGTCCAGAATGCCTGTGGGTGGAATATGCACTCTCAGCAAGTTCCCAGATGAGTTCCATGTGCACTAAAACTTGAGAATTCTGATGTCCTAAAGGAAAAGAGTACAAGAATTTCCTACCCAAAATATTAGGGCTGGAAGTAACTTTAGTAACTAATGTCATCGTGTAATTGTATGCATGAGAAACTAGTATCAGAGACTGAACATAAATTGCCTGACGTCACACAGCTGTTCAGGCGTCCAGTTTTCCTATCTTCTAAGCCCTATGCTTGCAAAAGGTAGCTACATTGTCTATGTTCACTCTTCTTTTTGTGCTACTAACCAACAATTCCCATGTAATAGTGTTTTGGGTTATAGGATTATGATGGCGAAAATTAGCTATATGAATTTACCCTTCCGACCTCTTTTCCAGACTACTTTATATTTGCCTTTAACTATTCTAGAAAAACAGGGGTATTTATTCATGTAAAAAATCAACTCTCCCACAACAAAAAATGAATATATGAGGTCTATTCTATGTACCTTTATTAACTTTTCTTACAGTGAAAAATGCTTATTATTATCTATAAATTATCCTTATATTTCCAAAGGAAAGGGAAAACTGAATTTTAAATGCAGGGTAATCAAATCTTTAATCTTACTTTTAAAGTTCTAGCTACCTTGGAAAGAAAATTCTCTTGTCAACTCATTTTTTATTATTCTTTTTGGTAGGAAATTCTTTTCAGAATTGAAATACCTATATAGTGCAAGCTAGTTTCTTTTTGTTCCGTACTCAGAGAAGATAGAAAACATCTGGCAGCTTCTTCTGGCAGGATATTCAAGAAAAATCTTTATACTCTCAGGCAAAATAATCCAGCTTTTTTCCCTGCCTCCATTGTATGAATCTATTTCCCATCTCTTATATAAATGGATAAATGCATAATATAGATGAATATTTGTTGGTCAGAGCCAAGTTATAGTAGTTTAATTTGCAATTTATTTGAATAAAGTTAATTATAGCAAAAGCAATGTTATTCTACAGAAAATAACGTGCTCTTTAGGCTTTTCACCTATTATCCATGCCAAGAGAAAAATCATTATGCAGCATGCTAAGAATTTTTTTGATCTCTAAGAGGAAAGGCCGCTTGCATATTGCATTTGACCAGCTCTACCTCTGTGAGGTAAATTTACTCATTAACAGAGCCACCTGAATGAGGATATTGTTGCAGCACAAAGGAGTCAGCCTGTAGAGGGAGCCTTTTTCTAATTCACACAGAGGTGCATTCTGTGTTTTGCAGAATTCAGGGTAGCTGACCCAAGGGGTACCCAACACGCTTCCTCCAATCATTCAGGATTATATTTGTGTATAAACAGGCTTAGACTCTTTCCCCATCTCACTATTCTTACAAAGAAAATAAATAATAAATTATACCCTGCAATTAAATGCACATTATTTATAAAGCTTTCATTAGTTCTTAATCATTTCTGTAAATATCTTAGAATTATAAAAATAGCAGTTTTGTATTTTATACTTGACTGCCTTTTGTTTCTTAACATTGAAATTGGAATATTGCTAGCACCAAAGAGGAAAAATTCTACCAAGGCACACATGAGGGGCTGACTCAACAAAAGCAGTCGGCTCCAGTTATAGGTACAAGTTTGGCAATGGAGCAAACCTTAATTTCCTACTAAACTGAGTTGGTATGGTCATACTGTACCCAGTGGTAAAACAAAAAATTCTCTTTCCTTATTAAAAACAGCATGTCAGGTTCTGCCCAGAGAAACTTCACTCAGAGGAACAAGTATGGCTCAGAGGGTAAGAAAGGGTGATCAATATTTGATTATATAGATCCTAGGTCACAGCTGCTCCTTTCCTGAGCTGGGCCACAGCTCCTCTTAATTATTTGCGATCAGAAGTAAAGAATGTTAATTTCTCAAACTCAGCTTTCAGGCCCAGCACCTAGTCTGCTCCACTAGTATGACCTCCTTCTCCTCTTTTTTTCAGCCTCTGTTTCAGCCAGGTCATGCTTCTATTCTTTTTTTCCCCAGACTCTTTCTCCAGGCTTTCAGTTATGTCAGTGTCCTTCTACTTGTGTTTTCTTTACCATCTGAAATTTTCTCTACATTAGATTCTCACTCCTCGAGGTGCCATTTTTTTCTTTTACAGCTCTTTACCCTGGACACAAATAAACACCTTAGTTTACACCAAATAAAATTAAAATATTTTAATATATATTATAATAAATTACATACATATGATCATTCCAGAATATGGACTAATTACATGGATTTTAGTAATACCTATTCTATATGCTTCCCAGGTAGCTCAGTGGTTAAGAATCCACCTGCAATGCAGGAGACACCAGTTCAATCCCTGGGTCAGGAATATCTCCTGGAGAAGGACATGGCGACCCACTCCAGTATTCTTGCCTGGAAAATCCCATGGGCAGAGGAGCCTTAATGGGCTACAGTCCATGGCGTTGCAAAAGAGTCGAACACGACTAAGCAACTAAAACAATGACATCATTCTATTATATGAGATTAGTTGCTCAGGCGTATCTGAAGCTTTGTGACCCTATGGGCTATATAGCCTGCCAGGCTTCTCTGTCCATGGGGGGATTCTCCAGGCAAGAATATTGGAGTGGGTTGCCATGCCCTCTTTCAGGAGATCTTCCCAACTCAAGAATCGAATCTAAGTCTCCCTCATTGCAGGCAGATTCTTTACCATCTGAGCCACCAGGGAAGCCCATTCTATTATAAAGCAATCAATAATTCTTGTCTTATGTACCACAACTAGAATTTAGTGAGAACATTACAGTACACTAGGCTCTTGTTTAGGTACTTTATATATCACATTTCATTTAACTAGATAATGACCCTGACTAGTAGATAAGAGTGTGAGGTCACCTAGTGAGTTAATGAAAAAGTAAGACTTAAAGATTTTGTCTTGAAAAAAAAAAATGCACTTAATATTTTGATAAAGAAGTTTGCCTGTATGTATGATCTTTCTTTACATCTTCTGTAGCAACCTAAAGGGTGACTTTTCCTGGGCTTCTAAGCATTCCTCTTTTCAACACTTAACTTTTTTTCTCCTTAACAAATCATCCAACCGACATAACCCCCATTTCTTCCTTGATAATATAATCTTCTCCTTTCTACAGTCACACATTGGAACCAATGCATGATCCATTTGTGACAATGAAACACAGCAGTCTCCTTCTTATAATACAAAGGCACAATCAGAGAAGAGAAAAATAACTAAGCAAAAAAGGAAAGTGCGGGAAACTCCTCTGGTTTTAAACATAACTCAATAGAAAATTTGTCTTTCATCAAAAGTATTTCCAGGATAATGACTTGTGGTTTCTTTAGATTTCATGTAAGTAGAACAGGACTCCTTTTTCATAAAGTAGGTAAGTGGATAAAGTACTCATTCATTACTACATTAATTTTAAAGGGAATGTGAACTAGCTTCACTTGATATCAGCACTCATCTCAAAGAAAACCGCTGTCAGTCAGAGCTCCGGGGTCAGAACTGTCTAGTCTTATTTCCAGGAAGGGCTATGTTCCCTTCTCAGGAGCAACTTAAATAGACCGACACTGGACCTTTACCCTGAGTGCATCATTCTTCATATATTCTATACAGGACCATATGGTTCTGGTGGGAGGGGGCTCCCTTAATTATATTCAGAACATACAGTTCAGCTCAAGGGAAAATGTATTGGAGCAAGTGACAGGCACAGCATCAGGCACTGAGTGTAGAGAGGCATGGGGATATGGAACACACTTAATTAGAACAATCACACTATAATAAAAATGAAGACATGCTCGTCTCAACTTACTGCTGTTCTTAAATGAAGTAGTACATAATATTAAAGGTAAGAGTGGGATAGGGTATTACCTGCAACAGGCATATTTATAACGCCTAGAAAATAAGACTTAAGGTGTGCAACATCTTATTCAGAGTCTAAGGCTGTATCATTGAGAGACAAATGTACGGGCACTAATACAATTGTTATATTCCCTTGAGGGCTCCTTACGACTTTCATCTGAAGCTTTCCATTGTATGGAGGGCCATCACAAATCTTCTGGGCATGGAAAAGTCACAAAGTAAAGGGCAGAGAAACAAGGGTGGGGAATTTGGTAGTATTAAAGTAATATAAGGAGCTCTAATATTGAGGCTGTATATGGGATTATAGCGTCCATTTTTGGCTTTAACTTCCTATACTGAGATATAACCTTTATGTTAGAATTCTTTATTTTGTAATATTTATCTCCCAGTACACTTCCTAACAAACCATTAGTACTCAATAAGTGTTTGCTAAATTGGTGACTATACATATTTATTGTGGATAATCTTTTTTTTTTAAGTTTCATTTATTTTTGATTGTGTTAGGTCTTTGATTGTGCAGGGTTTCTCTAGTTGCCGTGAGTGGGGGCTGCTCTCTAGTTGCTGGGCACAGGCTTCTCATTGCGTTGGCTTCTCTTGTTGCTGAACACAGGTTCTTGGGCATGCAGGCTTCAGTAGTTGTGGCACATGGGCTCAGTAGTTGCAGTTCCCAGACTCCAGAGCACAGACTCAATAATTGTGGCACATGGGTTTAGTTGCTCCAAGGCATGCAGGATCTTCCCGGATCAGGGATCGAACCTGTGTCTCCTGCATTGGCAAATGTATTGTTTATCATGGAGCCACCAGGGAAGCCCCTTATTGTGGATAATATTTATAAAAAATTATGTACAAGACTCTTTTCCATATTAGACTATAAACATTTGAATGAGATGGAGGGGAGTGAAAAAAATTCATCTTTGTATCCTCTGCCAGCTTCTAGCACACAAGAGGTCATACATTTATAGGATGACACAATGTACAAATGAAGTTGGGGTCTTGGCTCTGCCATTCTCTCTTCCCCTCCCCTCACTTGCTAATGACCTGGCCAAGTCCCACTTGCAAATCTGAAGATAGAGCTGGAAGCCTGGCCCCTACCAGATCCGAAGTAGAACTGACTGTGCGGTGAGCCACCTCATTCACTAATGCAGCCAGTGTGGAGGACTGAGGCACTCCTGGTCTGCTAATTTCTTGTGTACAGACACAGGCTAAAAACATGTCCTGTGGATGATTATTTTTCAAGAATATGTAAATTTACATACACCACACATCTGTAAATTTTCAGGCACGTTTACAGACACTCTCAGGACTCATTCAGAGGAGGTCAGACACTGGAACAAAGCAGGGCAGAAGCCATGGAATTACAGCCTGAAATTCTAGCCTGTAACAGCTGGGAGGTTTCTGGCTGAGACAGCTGTTTGTGACTTTCTGCCATAGCTGTGATGGACTCTTGGCATTAGCTCGTTTCCTAGCCGAGCCACTTGATTGGTGAATGATGAACGCAAGTTGGTCTGGCTGACAGCTGTCTACTACCCAGGAACTATGGAAAACTGTGAGTAAAGTTAAAAGATTGGAGAGACCTCTCAGCTGCACTGATGAAACCATTTAGATGAGAAGTCTGACTAAGAGGTAAAGTTGTGAGAGAGACCTGTCACAAGGTCCTTTGTATAAGTTTTGAGAAACAGACTTTTAAGAGAGAAATGGAGGGGGTCTTTTCTTTCAAAGACATTGAAAATACCAGATAAAGTTGAAGAACTCATGTTAAAAAGAAACTCAGTGAGTAGTGAGTCTGTTGAGGTCAAGGTTATTTTTACAATTTCTAGGAATTGTGTATTCATAAGGCTTACTGTATACTAGGCTCTTAATAAATGTCCATGGACTTGAACTGAAAATGGACACAGTACTGTCAAGACTAGAGAATCACCTGTAATGCTGGTCTCTAAATTGGCCTAAATACATGGACAACTCATAAATTTTAGTGGCATTATGAAGAAGCATATACAATCTTCCTTAATGCATGACTGATTCCCTGGGTTGCCATTTCCTTCTCCAGTGCATGAAAATGAAAAGTGAAAGTGAAGTCGTTCAGTGGTATCCAACTCTTAGCGACCCCGTGGACTGCAGCCCACCAGGCTCCTCCATCCATGGGATTTTCCAGGCAAGGGTACTGGAGTGGGGTGCCATTGCCTTCTCCGAATGTAGAGAATACTTAAGATGTATCAATTTTCAGACTTGGAAATGCTCCAATTAAATAGGCTCTTGAACTACTGGTTCTTGAGGATTATTCTATTCTAAATGCCTACCTGGCCCATGACACAACACTGTTAAGGATCAATGGGCATTTAAGTTGAATTAGTTTAATTTACTCATCACCTTCTTAAGGTAGACTAACCATGCTCTCTCTGGTTTCTACTGATCCATTCATCACTGTGGCCATCTGATGATTATCAAGAACCGTTTTTCTTTATTGCAAGGAACTTACGCACCCATTCATTCATGAGTGTAATTCCTCTAGAATCAAGGAAAAGATTTCATTAAAAATGAAACTAGGGTCATCCCAAGGAGATTTTTACTGAAGCATAGCCTCACCACTTCCCACGAGATTTTGTCTGTGTGTGGAAAGCTGGTTTTACAATTATAACTAGTTGGATTTAGAGAGAAAAATCACATATAGAACAACCAATACGATTGAAAGAGCAATGATTTTATTTTCATTAAATTTGACTTTGGCCAAATAGATAAGTAAGTGTGTGGTGGGAATCTTGCTATTTTCTTATTTCTTTTAGGTTTTTTAGGTTTCTTCTAATCTCAGCAAGCCCGAACCAGGGTTAGCACTATTCTCATTCTAAAATACTTGTTTTGGGACTAGCTAAATAATCTCATCAATGACTATTGAAAGTCTAGGAGTCACCTGATGTGTATCCCTAGGGCTTTGTCACATAATAGGCATTCAATAAATACATATATTGAATTGAATTAAGAATGGGCACAACTTTGTTAAGGTGAGATGCCAGTTAGGTTCCATTACCATATTATGTGACATTTTCATGTCATAGGGGATTTTGTAGACAACATTCAGAGTTGGTTATGTGTTAAAAATGTGAAAAGAAATTGAGCAGATTATTTGAATCAAAACATAAACTGATCATGTTTTTCATATAGAGAGCTTTTGAAACTTACTTTCAGAAAACACCTAGAGGTATAATACTTGATGTAAATAATATTTACTAGTAATATCAAGAATTGGGAAACAATGTCATCATTATTTATAGCCTTTGCAGGGTTAATTGAATCTCTTATCTATTCAGTTATCTGTGTTTAGAGATCAGATTTATTTTTCTCATGTTTTTTAATTCCAGGGAAAAGCTGTTCAACCAAGAATATTTTCCTAAATAATACTGGCTAGGGAAAATAGAAGAGTATAGTTTTAAATCAGTTGCCTATTATTATTTGTCAGTTATTGGCAATATGTTCTTCCAACAGTTTTCAGAATTGATAGAATGGAATGCCTAATATTGAGTTAACTCTTGTTGCCCTTCCCCACAATCTCAACAGAAAATTTAAGTCATGTTTCATATATTAAACAACAGCAGCTATGTAAGAGAATTAGTTAAAAATAAGGGTGGTTGTCTTTTGAATTGTAAATCACTGAGACTCTAAATGCCACTTTGAAAAAAAAAAAAGAGTGCTATGAATCTACACTTCCCAAATGGAATCTAGGGAGATTAAGCTACTGCTGGCTGTACATCTGTTACACAAAACAGCTGCATCAGAGGGTATGGATTAAAATAGAAATAGATTGTGTAGATGCTCTTTTGGCTCCAGAACATCCTTATAAAACACCTAGTCACACACATCCTCCATCTAATTTTCTAGCAACAATTTAAATAAATACAAGATGTCAGACAATAGTCCCAGTTCAGGGAAAAAAGGACTTCAATTCCACCCAAGTTAATTGGGGCTAGAATCATTCCTGCGACATCTATGGCAATTTCACATTGGTGCACTTCAATTAAGGAATAATAAGAGTGCAAAGTAATTTATACTCATAGATTAGATGTCGTCTGTGAAAAATTACCGATTAACTCAAAGGCGGCCTCTGGAGTGCTCACCAAGCATTTTAATGGGGGTCTCTCTGTCACCTCTTGTTCTAGTATCTGGTCAGAAACTAACAACACTCTAAATCTGCCTTTTAGAAGATTCAATATACCTGTTTTGCACATCTATGACTTCTCCTCTTAACAGTTCTCTAAACCATAACTGTTTTGCAGTAATAATCAATTTTAATCACCTCATTGTTTTATTTTCTTCACACTTTTTTTTTCTTTTATTTCAAGTCTTCCAGTATTACTCAGCATTAAAAGGCATTTTCTTCAATAAGGTAACAATAAAAAGATGTTTTGAGGGGGATAATATTGTTATTCAAATATTCTGTATTGGTTTTTTCACCTAAATGAGTACACATAACTAACTGTCAACAATGAGAATATGTGATGTTTCTTCTAAAGAGGGACTCGATTCTTAATTACTGTTTTCTCTAAACTAAAAATTTATGTCTTAGTCAATGATGATTATCATATAGAAAATTTTGTGCATAATATTTGACCTTTTTAAACTCTCCACAAATTAAGCAGGAGGATTATTGCTTGATTATTTGTTCTCAAATCAGTACTATCTTCTTGAAGTGTCTAAAGACACAGCTAAAAAACATTAAATGAAGACAAGAAACTAAAAATGGCTTAACTGAAACCATTACTCTCTTTCCCTTCTTCAGTTCTTATCTGAAAACAACAACAACAACAAAGTAAAACATAAAGAAAACCTGCACTTATTTTATTACGAAAGAAAATGGTCTACTTTCAGTTGTTAGTAATTTATTCTAAAAGATGGAAAACCACAATTAAACACAAGTGAAGCAAGTTGACTTCCCCCTTTCTCTGTGATGAGGAAGTGTCAGAGAGCTTGGCCTAACATGGAGAGACAATCTGGGTACTAAGGTGAGTTGTCCCACTTATTAGGGGCGTGAATTTCAATGAACTGAACATATTAATTTTTGTGCAAAATTGTTTTCTGAAGGCCAAACATGGGAACAATGAAGCTACTTTGCCGGGCTAATTGCATTAACAAGGGTTGACCCTGTGAGCTAAGGGCAGTTGTCATTTTTGTAGGTCACTTTTCATATAGGATCCCAGAAGAACTTTTAAATGTTTATTTCTATCTGTAACAAGTATTTCGTGGTTCTCTTTCTAAGAATAAGGAATTGGCTACACTGTAATTAATGAGAGCCTGCAACATTACCAACCTCATATGACTTTCAGGGAACATAGCATGTGTGTGCATGTGTGTGGGGCTCTGTTGTGTCCAACTCTTTGTGACCCCATGGACTGTGGCCTGCCACGTTTCTCTGTCTCTGGGATTTTCCAGGCAAAAATACTGGAGTGGGTTGCCATTTCCTCCTCCAGGGGATCTTCCCAACCCAGGGATCGAATCTGGGTCTCCTGAGTCTCCTGCATTTGGCAAGTGGGTTCTTTACTACTCGCTCCAGCCACCTGGGGAGTCAGAGGACATGTTTGTTGTTCTTCACTTGCTAAGTCATGAATGACTCTCTGTGACCCCATGCACTGCAGCACCAGGCTTCCCTATCCTTCCCTATCTTCCCAGAGTTTGCTCAAATTCATGTCCATTCAGTCAGTGATGCTATCTAACATCTGATCACCACCCCCTTCTCCTTTTGCCTTCAGTCTTTCCCAGCATCAGGATCCTTTCCAGTGAGTTGGCTTTTCACATCAGGTGGCCAAAGCACTGGAGCTTCAGCTTCATCAACAGTTCTTCTAATGAATATTCACAGTTGATTTCCTTTAGGATTGACTGGTTTGATCTCCTTGCTGTCCAAGGGACTCTCAAGAGTCTTCTCTAGCACCACAGGTTCAAAGGCATCAATTCTTTGGTGCTCAGCCATCTTTATGGTCCAACTCTCACATCCACACATGACTACTGAAAAAAGTATAGCTTTGACAAGATGGACCTTTATCAGCAAAGCGATGTCATTGCTTTTTAATACGCTATCTAGTTTTGTCATAGCTTTCTTTCCAAGAAGCAAGTATCTTTTAACTTCGTGGCTGTAGTCAACATCTGTAGTGATTTTTGAACCCAAGAAAATAAAATCTGTCACCATTTGCACTTTTCCCCTGTTTATTTGCCATGAAGTGATGGGACTAGATGCCATGATCTTAGTTTTTTGAATGTTGAGTTTTTAGTCAGCTTTTTCACTCTCCTTTTTCATCTTCATCAAGAGGTGCTTTGGTTCCTCTTCCATATCTTAGAATGGTATCATCTGCATATCTGAATTTGTTGATATTTCTTCTGGCAGTCTTGATTCCACCTTGTGATTCATCCAGCCCAACATTTTGTATGATGTACTCTGCATAGAAATTAAGTAAGCTGGGTGATAATATGCAGCCTTGACTATTCCTTTCTCAGTTTTGAACTAGTCCGCTGTTCCATGTCCGTTTCTAATTGTTGCTTCTTGACCTGCGCACAGGGTTCTCAGGAGACAGGTAAGGTGGTCTGATACTTCCATCTCTTTAGGGATTTTCCACAGTTTGTTGTGATGCACTGACAGAGGCTTTCATGTAGTCAATGAGGCAGGAGTAGATGTTTTTCTGAAATTCTCTTTCTTTCTCTATCATCCAACGAATGTTGGCAATTTGATCTCTGGTTCATCTGTGAGAGATCCTTTTCTAAATCCAGCTTGTACATCTGGAAGTTCCCCTTCATGAATCACAGCCTTGTCATGGCAAAGGGCTTGCATAACTCAATGAAGCTATAAGCCATGTTGGGCAGGGCCACCAAAGACAGGTCATAGTGGAGAGTTCTGACAAAATGTGGTCCACTGGAGGTGAGAATGGCAAAACACTCCAGTATTCTTGCCACAAGAACCCCACAAAGAGTATGAAAAGAGAACATATTAGAAAAGTTTAAAAAGTGGTTGAGATATAAAAAGTGATACAGAGGGGGATTTGAAGAAAAGGCCCAAGGGAAGTATGTGTGTGCTGAGGTGCATTAGTCGTGTCCAGCTCTTTGCAACTCTATGGATTGTAGCCCACCAAACTCCTCTGACCATGGGATTCTCCAGGCAAGAATACTGGAGTGGGATGCCATGTCCTCCTCCAAGGGATAGTCCCAACCCAGGGATCAAACCTGTGTTTCTTATGTCTTCTGCTTGGCAGGTGGGTTCTTTACCACAAGTGCCACCTGGGAAGCCCAAGGGTAGGGACCTGGCTAATTTAATGTTAGGTAATAATTTCTGAACTTCAGTCATGAAAATGTGATTTTTCTTTGGTTTGGAAATCTTGCTTTGTGGCAGCAGCTTATTTATACTGCTGACTCTGTTCATTTAAACCTGTCATTGCCAAAGTAACTATATCGCCAGCCCACCTACCCAAAAGCCTAAAAAGCCAGTAAAGTCCTTAGATCCAAGAAGATAGATATGGTTAAAAGGAGGAATTTAAGTATAATCTTCCTCTTCCTTGAAGCAAAGGGTTATTGAAGCAGTACACAAAGGACATACTTATTTTAGAAATTAGGAATGTCTATAAGTGAATATTTAAATACCCCCATGGCTTGGGCCTATTTAAACATTCTATTCAGCTTTGCAAGATATGTGATTAAAAATGGTAGGTGACTAAACAAACCCAACATACCCTCTCTCAACTTTCCCTCAAATAATGAAAAAGATGTGGAGAAACAAAATGCTTTAATGCTTTAAATGACAATAAAAATCAAGTCTGGAAGTAAGACTATGACAAACCTCTTGGAGAACTTGGAACTGATCATAAAATTGATCAAACTGGATTTTATTCATTTCATATTTACAGATCATTTACAATATGCTAAGCAGTGTAAGCAACTTACAAATGCTGATTTATTGAATCTTGATTAACCTTATTACTAACCTCAGCTCAAAAATCACACAGTTGATAAGTAGTACAGTCTGGATTTGAACTTAGATGCTCTAACTCCAAAGTCCATGTTCAACCCCAACATACTTTGCTGTAAAAACTAAAGATGACTTCATGGAGCTGAGGTGCTGTGCTGGGCACACAGTCAAATTGGCAAGGATGTGTGTATAGGTGGGCTTACTGGTTTAGAACCTATTTCCCCAAAGACTGTAAGATCCTTCAGGAGCTATGGTGTGTTTGTTCTCTTATGTACATTAAATACCAGGAAGATGTTCTTTGTTTTATTGGCAGATAAACGTGTCCCTGAATGTTGGTTAGAAAACTGTTTCCTAGGTCTCCTGGCTGAGAAGTCCAAGGTCAACACCTGGTTAGGCATTCATCTCTCTATTGCATGAGAGTCTAAGGCCATACCATCCTGAACACTCCAGATCTCATCTCTACTGCATGAGAACTACATTTAAAATTTGTCCTTTTTTTTTTAATGAAAAAAAGCAATACACTAAAGAAAACTTGAAACCTAAAGAAGAAAATAAAAACATAAAATGGAAAAAAAAATCTTACTAAAAAGAAAAACTATGACTTACATTATAAAATGAGAATTTTCCAAAGAAAGGAGGGTTATGATTACATTTTCTAGTAATTAAAATGATTATAATAGGATGTTATTCACCTTTGTTTTTTTAGGAGAAAAGTAAAGGAGAAAAAAAGATGCAGTGTTCAAAGCATTGTGTGACTCTCAAGACTCATTTTTGTCATTTTTAGCAACTGTTAGTCCAGGATAGCACCTATTATTTTACGTAGATACCAGATAAGTCATGCAAGGCCATCTCAGTTGTAAAGTAGAAGATTTCACACAAAGAACACATTTTGGAAATTGGTGAAGTGTGGAAAGAGAAGAGAAACAGCTGAGGAAAAAGGGAGAACCTAGTGTCTCCCCCAGTTTGCAGAATTGCCCTGACGAGACATTTTCTACCTGGATTCCTGAGTTGGGACCAAACAAAGAAGGGGAGGAACCATAAACCCTCTTACATATTTCGTGTACTTGAATTCTTACTTTGTTTCAAGATGATGCAGGTGTGATATTAATTCTGAGCCCTTGAATGTCTGAGAATAGGAATTTTGTTGTGTATATTGTCCTTGTGCCATGACGTTTTTGCCTAACACTTGTGTTGTCTTCTGGAAAGAAGTTGGATACAGGGCTGGGGCCAGTGTGATTTTTTTGCTTCTTTCTAGGTATTCTGTGTTGGTTTTATTGTTTGCATTATATACTTTGTTTGGGGGAGACACAAGATGAGAGTATGAATTTTTTCAGTCTTTGTAATTAAAAAAAAAGTTTTAGGACTTGTCTGAATGTGGGTATCTATTTTTAGTCTTTGCTTATAGTAAGGGAAGGCTCTTTTATTTGGTATATTCATTTTTTCAGCTCAAGAAAACTGTTCCATAATACATTTCATTATGCTTCTATTCCAATTTTTAGATCTTTCTTAGAAAACTCTACTATTCTAAAGTTAGTTTTCTGTATTTTTAATATCATACCTGTTATTTTCTCCCTCCTCACTGCAACTCTATTCTCCTTTCCCCCTATATTATAAGTGGGCTTTTAAAGTATAACCTCTTTATCAGTGGGGCTTCCCAGGTTGTTCCCAGTGGTAAAGAATCCACCTGCCAACGCAAGAAATGCAGGAAACATGGGTTCCGTCCCTGGATTGGGAAGATCCCCTGGAGCAGGGCATGGCAGCCCACTCCAGTACTCTTGCCTGGAGTACGTGGACAGAGGAGCCTAGAGGACTATAGTACAGTGTCACAAAGAATCAGAAATGAGTGAGCACCCATGTGTGGCATGGCTATGTCTGTGCCAATGAATCAGTTTTCTGCTGTATTGATTCTACTCTTTGCTAACATCAATCACTGTGGATTTAAAAATCTGTCACTATTATTTAATTCTCTTGATAGCCTCCCTTATCTCACCACCCATTTTTAAATATCAGCCTGATGTTTTTTATTTCAATCTATTCTCTCCAAGTTGATTTATACCTCTGTTTCAGAGGTAATACATTATACATTCTAGGAAGTATGTCAAATTTCTATAATTATATTCTGGCTTCTGTATCATTTTCAGAGGTCTGCTTTTTTATTTTCATCA
The DNA here is from genome assembly GCF_042477335.2 of Ovis canadensis. NCBI lineage: Eukaryota > Metazoa > Chordata > Mammalia > Artiodactyla > Bovidae > Ovis > Ovis canadensis. Next base: position 216,261,346 of record NC_091245.1, read on the forward strand.
TGGTGATAACTTTCTTTCGGTTAGTAGTATTTTTAAATGGGAAAATATTTTTAGTTTTGATGTTTTCTCCTTTATTTTTTCTTGAGCATGATATCCAGACCCAGAATTTGTCAAATTACAAGTTATGACTTGTTCTTAGTCCTACTCAGTTAACTTTTCAACTGGCAAAATTATTTTCTTCTTGGATCTAAGACTAAATAGCTGTTTGATGGACACTGTCCTTGACATAGTTTTCAGCAGTTAAAATTTTATGGACTGCCTCTGTCTCCAACATGCTAAAACACATAGAGATATAATAACTATCATATTAGCTAGGATTCTTTTAATTTATAAAAGGGATGTTTAAAAACAAACAAAGCAAGCAAAAAAAAGCAACAATAAAGGGAATCTATTGGGTCATATAATAAAATATTAACAGCTAAAAAGTAATTGACATCATGCATCATGCATGGGTGCATCCAAAGGTTTAACCTCTACTGTCATGACCCTCTCTTGCAAAAGTTCTAGATACAAGTGGCCAAGAGAAGATTAGCACAGTACAGACATGCTAGATGCAAAGATGTAAGTTCTCACATAAGATGTAAGATTTGGGCAGCACTTCACTCTGCTTTTTAGCCGTAAGTATGAAATGGGAATGTAATCAGTTCCCAGGTAGGTTCTTGATGATCAGAGCCAAAGCATTTCATTCACCCTAGTGAGTAGTAAGCATACAGTCAGTGTAGATGACATCCCATTTGAAAATAAAATAAAAAATTAAAGAGATATTGAGAAAGAGAGAATAATATCAGCATGGCTTAGAAAAAGTGCTTATCTCCATAAATTATTTACTAAGGGGATTGGAAAACAAATATGGACAGTATTATTTTACACTCTCTGTAGGGTACAAAAATGTATATAGTATGTGAAGCTGGATTAGACAGTTATAAAGATAAAATAAGTGTGTGCTGAAAATGCAATCTTGAAGGAGGAAGAAAAACTTAAACTCCCCTATAATAGAGAATAAAGGACAAAGATAGAAAAAGAAAGAAAAGAAATTAGAGTTTGAGACAATAACTATGTAACCTTAGTGTTGTAGATATACATTTTAGAGGAAAACATCATCAAGGTTATTAAAGAAGGCAAATATCAAGTACACATTAACAAGGCAAAATTTCAAGTACAAGGATGGTATTTTCCCTGAGTTTAAAAATGAATATTATAATGGCCTAGAATAAAAAGATACAAATAAATAAACACCTACTAGGTCCTTTGAATCACAAGGACAATTAATACATCCTTTCATCAACTGTATAGATAAAAAAGTTGCCCACAAAGGAATAAAAGCCTGACAAGTTGAGACATGAACTAGAAAACAGAAAAGGTGCTACTGAGTTTTCAGTATATCAACCTATGACTTAAATTTTTTTTTTCCTAAATATTTACTCACACATGAAAGCAATAGAATGATAATGTCAGATATGCTTGGCTCAGAAATTATGTCCATTCTGCAGATATTCTTTAAAGATGCATTCCAAATGATTGAATGACAAATTAAAACTCAGAATTTAAAAACCGGAAAAATGTATCATTAAAGGACATCAGTCATGTCCAGCTGTTTATGATCGCATGGACTTAGCCCACCAGACTCCTCTGTCCATGGGATTCTCCAGGCAAGAATACTGGAGTGTGTTGTCATGCCCTTCTCCAGGGGATCTTCCTGACTCAGGGATCAAACCCAGGTCTCTTGTATTGCATGCAAATTCTTAACCATTTGAGCATTAGGGAAGCCCAGTTAAATGACTGGATATGATGTAAATTTGTTAAACATAGTTAATACTCTTAGTAATTGTAGTTTTGGATAGACGAACAAAACATAAAACATTTCTGGAATAGAAGCTGTTTAAGCTACAAATAAAAATAATGTATATTTTTAGATTTAAACAAGTAGATTACACTAACAAGGCCTTAAATTGTGTGTGTGCTCAGTTGCTCAGTCATGGTTGACTCTTTTGTGACCCCATGGAGTGTAGTTCGCTGGGTTCCTCCGTCCATGGGATTTTCCAGGCAAGAATATTGGAGTGGGTTTCCATTTCCTCCTTCAGAGCTTTAAATTGGGAGGAAAGCAAATAAAATTGAAGATATAGTATTTAAAGTTATTCGCATTAAATTCGGAAAGCAAAAAAGACTTTAATTTTGGAGTTTACCCATGAATTAACTATAACTAACTCCTTGAAAGCAACTCACTAGGATTCAAGTTCCATGTTTTCTTGACTTTTAATTATTGATGTATCTCAGCTGCCTAAAACACTTCCTAGTATACAGTAAGTGTACAATAAATATTAGTTGAATGAATTACTTAATGAACTCACTCTTTAAAGCATAGTGTGTATGTGCATTTACTTCTATAGATTTAGAAACAATTGTCCTCATTGGAAAATTAAAAATAAACTCACAGAACCCACACAACAAAAACTAAGAACATAAAGATAACTGTTTAGGAATTTTAACCAAGATAAAGAATAATAATAATTTTTAAAAAACCCTAAAACTAAGCTACATAAGGCCAAGCAGAGTGGCAATGATAATACATCTAAGTAGGATAAATTCTACTTTTAAAAAATGAATTTCTGTTTGATTAAGAAACAAAATCCAAATACATCCTGATTACAAGCAACATGTAAAAAATGTAAAAGTCATTGGACATAAAAGCATTATAAGGTAAAGAAACTAAAAGCAAGCCTTGAGGACAGAAGTATATTTAGATACAGGAAAAGTAAAAAAAATATTAAATAACATATATTTACATTTTTTCCTAAAGAAACTCTGGTCCACAGTTGGACCAGAGTTATAACTTACAATGAAAATAGTTGTCATGAATATTTACATGACAAAGAGAATAACATTAAAATATATAAAAGTAAGCCTCCTAGAAAAATAACAATTTTAAAAATTAATGTGCTGGTAAAAGAACAATTACTTAAAAGACGTTTATGTAACTGGGTATTTGAGAGACTAAGCAGGAAATATATATAGACACAGAGAATTTGAATTATATGATTTGAATTATGGATTACAGGTTGAATTAATTTGGTTGTAGTGAACCATAAGCACCCTGCAGAGAACACAAGTTCTTTTCACACACCTATATCATAGTTGGGTTTCCCAGATGATGCTAATGGTGAAGAATCCCCCTGCCAATGGAGGAGATACAAGAGACATGGATTCTACCTCTGGGTTGGGAGGATCCCTTGAAGTAGGAAATGGCAACCCTACCTAGTTTTCTTGTCTGGAAAATTCCAAGGGCAGAGGAGCCTGGTGGGCTATGGTCCATGGGTCCGCAAAGCGTTGAACATGACTAACTACTCTTAGTTCTGCCTTGTAAGAAAACACTATTCCATCTGGAATAGAGCCTTTTATATTTTTACATATTCTATCTTACTATCATTCAAAGGATAAGTTAACAAATCCAAACTTTCAAACTTCAAGTAGCAATCATAAATCTCATTTTTAATCACAAAGGACACATACATCAATAAAATATCATGTTTATTAAGGAGGACTTCCCAATTTAATTAAAACAGATTCCCTATTTTTTAAAATTCATTTATTTAACTGGAGGCTAATTACTTTACATTATTGTGGTAGTTTTTGCCATATGTTGACATGAATCAGCCATGGATGTACATGTGTCCCCCATCCCGAATCCCTCTCCCACCTCCCTCCCTATCCCATCCCTCTGGGTTGTCCCAGTGCACCAGCTTTGAGTGCCCTATTTCACACATTGAACTTGGACTAGTGGTCTACTTCACATATGGTAATATTATACGTGTTTCAATGCTATTCTCTCAAATCATCCCACCCTTGCCTTCTCCCACAGAGTCCAAAAGTCTGTTCTTTATATCTATGTCTCTTTTGCTGTCTTGCATATAGGGTCATCATTACCATCTTTTAAAATTCCATATACATGCATTAATATACTGTATTGGTGTTTTTCTTTTGGACTTATATTATTATATTGTATATGTTATTATATACACTTGTATATAATAGACTCCAGTTTTATCCACCTTGTTAGAACTGATCCAAATGCATTCTTTTTAATGGTTGACTAATATTCCATTGTGTATATGTACCACAGCTTTCTTATCCATCCGTCTGCCTATGGACATCTAGGTTGCTTCCATGTCCTGGCTATCATAAACAGTGCTGTGATGAACACTGGGGTACACGTGTCTCTTTCAATTCTGGTTTCCTTGGTATGTATGCCCAGCAGTGGGATTGCTGGGTCATATGGCAGTCCCTAGAACTGAAGTCTCAGCCAAGAAGAAATGTTCAGGGGGTGGGAATGGAAAGAGTTGGAGTTATAGACTTTGCATATAACAAGGAGGGTTAAAGAGGTAGATAATCCTTGTTTAGGGACTTCCTAGGTGACTCAGCATCCAAGAATCTGCCTGTCAATGCAGGAGACATAGGAGACTCAGGTTCGATCCCTGGGTAGGGAAGATCTGGAGGAGGAAATGGCAACCCATTCCAGTATTCTTGCCTGGGAAATCCCATAGACTGAGAATTCTGGTTGGCTATAGTCCATAGGTGACAAAGAGTTGGACACAACTGAGCGTGAACATGGACACATCCATGCAATCCTTGTTTAGTTCCCAGTTTCATTGGGTTAAATGTTCTCAAGGGTAGATTTCTAAATGAATTTAGGGGATATATCAAACTTCTGCTGCTAAGTCACTTCAGTCATGTCCCTGGGATTCTCCAGGCAAGAACACTGGAGTGGGGTGCCATTGCCTTCTCCAATGCATGAAAGTGCAAAGTGAAAGGGAAGTCACTCAGTCATGTCCGACTCTTCATGACCCCATGGACAGCAGCCTACCAGGCTCCTCCGTTCATGGGATTTTCCAGGCAAGAGTACTGGAGTGGGGTGCCATTCAGAGCATATGAAATCTGAGTTCCCAGCCCAAGTCAGTGACAAGGTTGAGAAAATTCAGATCAAATGCTCTTACATGTTGGTTTGTTGATGTGTTAACTAAAAACAAACTAGCTGTCATTAGAGTGATAAGAACAATTGATTATTTTTTTTACCAAAGTCAAGAGGGATGGGACATAAAACATGTATCAAAGGAAGAAATGTGAAGGGAAATTATTTAAAAATTCAAAACATAAGATAATTTGGGGGAAGAGATTATCTTACATATTTAAAAATTGCAGTTATAAACGGCACAATTTTATTTTACATTAATTTGGTGCTAAATGCATAACAGTGATTTAGTGGGGCAAAGCTAACTTTCATATTCTTTTATTCACATTAAATTGAAAGTAGTTTACTGAAAAAAAAGTATAGAGAATTAAAGTTTAGAGGCCCAAATAAAGAATAAAAGGAAAGAGAAACTATATGTTAATGTCATAGGCAAAACAAAAAATATGCTAGAAATTAGTATATAATACAGATGTAATAAATACTGAGACTGCATTATTCCTAAAGAAGTACATGGCTGGGGTGGTCCAGGTGGCCACTCTTCAGAGATTTGTATTCACTAAATGTCACCTTCAGTGCAGGACTCCTCTCGGCTGAAATTCCCACAATTGTGAATCATTTCTTTGGCTCAAGAGGATATGCATTCTAAATATTCAGCTATCACTATGCTATAAAGCCAAGGAATGTACAACTCCATAGTTTAAAGAAGATTAACCCAGTCTTAGAAAGGTGGACTTTTTTCTCTATATAATCACCAGGAAAAAGAACCTTAGGGATGGAGCCAGGATAAGAAAATAGGCAAATGTGGAAGCATGCCAGACTGGCAGAGCCAGTTTCAGTTAGCAGCAGCATCCCAGTTTGGGGTTCTGGAATGACAGAAAGGCATGAGAGCCCTGGAGACCAGGAATCATGAGTCTAAGGACACTTTATTTAGGGAAAAGTGATACTGTGCAGAGGAGATGGGAGCCACCAGAATTCTCCTACAATGCCATTCCTCTATGCTGTCTTGCTGGCAGCCTGCAATCTTGAACACTGAAGGCACAGTTCTTTGGGAAATTGTGGAAGAGTCTATTGTCCAGACTACCTATCTCTCATCACTTCTACCATCAGTATTTCTTTTGTTTTTCTTTTAATTAAGTAAAAAAAAAATTTTTTTTTTACTGTAGGATAATTGGTTTACAGAATTTTGTTGTTTTCTGTCAAACCTCAACATGAATCAGCTATAGGTATACAATACCCTCTCCCTTTGAACCTCCCTCCCAGCTCCCTCCCCATCCCACCCCTCTAGGTTGATACAAAGCCCCCTGTTAGAGTTTCCTGAAACATACAGCAAATTCCCATTGGCTATCTATTTTACATGTGGTAATGTAAGTATCCATGTTACTCTCTCCATACGTCTCACCCTCTCCTCCCCTCTGCCCAGTACTACCATCAGTATGTCTTTCTTGTCATGAGTTAGCCATCTGGTACTCTTGCCTGGAAAATCCCATGGATGGAGGAGCCTGGAAGGCTGCAGTCCATGGAGTCGCTAAGAGTCGGACACGACTGAGTGACTTCCCTTTCACTTTGCACTTTCATGCATTGGAAAAGGCAATGGTACCCCACTCCAGTATTCTTGCCTGGAGAATCCCAGAGACAAGGGAGCCTGGTGGGCTGCTATCTATGGGGTCGCACAGAGTTGAACACGACTGAAGTGACTTAGCAGTAGCAGTCATCCACATTTAGACTCCTAAGGCCCTAATTTTCTCCATTCCTTTTTGTAAATCTACCCTTAGCAAGCTGACTCATTGGAAAGACTGATGAACATCAATCAAAAATTAAATTTCATTTGACTCAAAATTCACTCCTACATACCTATTCCTAGGTACTCTGGGAATACTTGGGCTTCCCTGGTGCCAAAGTTGGTAGAGAATCTGCCTGCAACTCAGGAGACCCGGGTGCGATCCCTGGATTGGGAAGATTCCCTAGAGAAGCAAATGGCAATCTACTCCAGTATTCTTGCCTGGAAAATCCCATGGACAGAGGAGCTTGGTGTGGTACAGTCCATGGGGTCACAAAGAGGTAGACGTGACTTAGCAACTAAACCACCACCACCACTGGCAATACAGAGACAAATAACATCCAGTCTTTGCCAGTCAATGAGGAACCCAAACCTATAGTAAAATATAGCATGAAAAGTATAACAATACAAGGTGTAGAAAACAGTGATGCAGCATAAGAAATCTTGAGGAGGCTTCCTGGAGAAAATGATAAAGCTGGATTTTGCAGGATAATAAGAACAAAAGCCAATATTCATTGAGTATTTTCTATGTTGTTGGTTGAAGCTGTATTATGAAGGATCATATGTACGGTCTTCTTATCTTCTAACCTTACACCATGAGGATTTGAGGCAAGGTTTTAACAAGCAGGGTGAAAAGGAGATTACATGAATCTTCTATCAATTTGGCATCAACATGTAAAGTATATCGGAGAAATGTAAGGCCAGAGAGAGAGCATTTATTTAGAAGGCTATTCGATTACTCTCAGTGCGGAATGATGTCACCTAAAGCAAAAATCATAATAATGAGGAGGGAAAATAGTAGACGGTTTGTTGCAAGTAAACATTTAATCTGCTACTCTTCGAGGTATGTTTGCCTACTTTCAGGGGTTACACCTTCACTAAACCAGGACATTTTTCAGAGTGAAATGGGACACTAATACCAATTATATCTAGCGAGACGGTATGAACAAAAAGACTATTCCAGGTAACCTGTTAAAATTAGATTTAAGTAAACTAGTGGTAAACTGGCAAAGAGGTCACTTAGGGGTGGAAAGGAAAGAGACATCTCAGAATGCCCGATATAAGTGGTCAGCTCTGAAGGACTGCCTTGCTGACACCTAATTCAACGTGTGTTTTTGGAAAGCAGAGGGCAGATTTGCATACTTTTTCAGCTATAACTGCCATATATAAAGCTACTCAACATTTAGAAGCTTCCAGACATTGTAACAAGTAACTTCTCACTGGGGTGATTTCTCAATACCATGCACTACCCTTGGCTCTAGTTGGCTCTTCCTTGGAGTAATGCTCAATTCTCTCTGAGCTCCTAAGAAGTACAAATATTCTGCTAACGGGCAGAATATTCCATTAACCCAGCTGTGCTGTGACTGATACAGCAGAAGCTTTCACAAAGCTCTCCTTAGAGCTGGAGCAGCATAAACTTTAGCAACAGGTCAGATGTGCTTTTGAGCTGCTGCTGGACAGCAAGTTGACACTGTTATCATTATTGTTCAGTTGCTCAGTGGTGTCTGACTCTTTGCAACCCCATGGATTGCAGTGCACCAGGCTTCCCTGTCCTTCACTGTCTTGCGGAGCTTGTTCAAACTCATGTCCATTGAGTCGGTGATGGCATCCAACTATCTCTTCCTCTGTTGCCCTCTTCTCATCCTGCCCTCAATCTTTCCTAGAATCAGTCTTTTTCAATAAGTCAGCTCTTGGCATCAGGTGGCCAAAGTATTGAAGCTTTACTGATATGACACTGATATGAAAGGAGAAAGTATCAGAAAACATTATGCACCAATAGGTAGAATTTTATAGGGATTAAAATAATTCCCATAAGTCAATCACATGCTAATATTTTAAAATACTTTGCTGGGCTTCATAATGTTGTTTGTAATCATATTTATGTAGTTTTAAAAGGTATTTAAGTGCCAGTATTAGCAGTACATGCCATTGTTGGAGAATCAAGAAAAAGAAAACTATGATCATGAAAATAATTATTCAACATTTCTTCACTTGAGTACCAACTGTTAAATGATAGGAGAATTTCTTACATCTATATACACAACATGTACAACTTTCATTTGGCTTTTTCATTTAAAATTGTATCAAAATAATTCCCTACACTATTAAAGTCATTTCAAAGTATAATATGTAAACAGGGTAATATTTTGTCTTATAAGTATACTATAATCTCATTCATATCTCTATACTTAAATGTTTAGATTGATGCCAATATTTCACCAAAACAAATAATGCTGAAGTAAACACCTTTGCACAAGAATCACTTTTTCCTATATTCTGATCACCTTTAGATTTTTAACAGCGAAAACACTGGGAAGAGCTCTATTCATATTTTAAGGTAGATAGTGCATGCTGCAGTTCATGGGGTCACAGAGAGTTGGACACGATTTGGCAACTGAACAGCAACAACTACAACAACAATAATATATTATGACATTTCTTTCAAAAAATTTCATATCATTTTACACACTGGTAATTGTGAATGTTAGATCCATCTCACTCTCCTACTCTTAGCACCAGGTATTATAATTTTTGTAATCATCTTTGATAACTTCATGAGGTGAAATGGCGTCTCATTTTCTTTTAATTTGTGTTTCTTTGATTTTTTAGTGAGAATGCAAATTTTCTCATGCTGTTCACAAATACATTTAAGCTTTCTTGATTGAAATTTTCCAGGAAAATAGTCATTTCAATTCTCAGTCAGCTTTTGAGGTTGCATGCAGTTTTTTTCTGTTTTACACTTCTCCAATGACAAAAGGCTCAAAAGGTGCAGAGGAAGGTGCTGTATACATGGTGGGTGTTCAAGACACATCAGGGTGTCTCATTTGCACCTGGTTACATTGCCACCTATGAACATGGGAGGCCTTCAAGTGTAGGAAAAGCTTCTGGAAAAATGTATCTGAAGACTGTAGCAAAGTGGGAGGAAATGTTAACGAGAAGTAATTTAAGGACGTCACTGAACTTCCTTTAATTCATCTGTTTAGGAAGAGGTGTTTCCTGTCAAATCAATATCACACAAGAACTGCAGGCTCAAGGATATTTTGCTCAGACAAGAGTGGAGAGATAGGTTCCCATATGTAGGCAACAAAAACAACAGTAACAGCCTTAGGGAAATCAGGCCTAAGAATCAGTAGTCATCTTCCTACCAAAAGAAATTCTTCTAAAAGTCATTATCACATAATCACAATTATAATAAAGTGAAAATTTACTAAATCTTTTGCTTCATTCTTATTGATAACTTCTTTGAATGAATTAGCAAATCATACAAATATGTATATCTGCTAGTTGTTTTTGTTTTTGTTTTTTTTTTTTTTTAGTATTCATTGGCAGGAGATCTTTGCCTAAGACAAAGATATGAAGGAAAGTTTATTATGCCTCAAATCAAGCTACTAAAACAAATCTAATTTCAATTTTATTAGTGTGGGAATTATATAATTTGATATTGTTGCAAATTTGTGAACTGAGAGTTTTGAAAAGAAGGGGCAAGGGATTAGGTGGGTATATATCATGAGCAGACATGGGTTCAATCTCTGGGTTGGGAAGGTTCCCCTAAAATAGGACATGGCAACCCACTCCATTATTCTTGCCTGGGAAATCCCATGGACAGAGGTGACTGATGGGCTACAGTCCATGGGGTCACAAATAATTGGACATTACTGAACAGCTGAACACAGAGATACATATATTATGAGCTGGGCTTGATGGAGATCTCAGTTCCATTTTAGTTCCATTTGAAACATAACTTTTAGGAAACTTGCCTAAGGTCATACAGTTAATGCATGGAAGACTCATAATTAAAACCTACCAAAACCTACCTTTAGTCTGGCACCAAAGCACACTTTCTTTCTGCTTCAGTTTCTGTCTCCAAAGTCTGTTATGAGTCCTTTAGAAATAATAGCTCATTTAATTTTCTTAGTAATTCTATATTAATGGGAACTATAATTAATCTTACTTTACTGTGGTGAAGCTAAATGGAGAGAGAGAACTAATTTGCCCTAGGTCACCTAGCTGGTAAGTGGTAGAGCTAGAAATCAAAATCCAGTTTGAGGTTGGTGCCTGTCCCCTGAACCACAAAACTGCTTTACTTGTTGTGCTATGGAAACATGGAATTGCTGACCTTCAAAGGGAGCAGAACCTACAGCCTAATTTCTACACAGTAACACCCTCCAGGAAATTATCAGCATCTGCTTTACAATCTATGTAATACAATAGTCTACTTACATAATGAATATTTGTACTATTTCTTGGTTCCCACAGAAATCTGGCAGATGAGGAAAATCATACTATTATCTCATCAACAGGTTGCTTACTGGGGGCAGGGCATACTCTGAAGAAGAGCTGTGGAAAGGAAGGGCACATTTTATGCTGTAGTTTGAAATGATTTTTTTTTCACTTGATGTAGATAAAGAGCAAATGGAATTTTATTTGTAGGAGCATATCTCTGAGGAATTAAAAATGGCAACCATGTAGTTACCCCATGCTGAATAGCATCTATGTCACACTTATTTTCTAAAAGATATTTTAGTTCAGTTCAGTTCAGTCGCTCAGTCATGTCTGACTCTTTGCAACCCCATGAATCGCAGCATGCTAGGCCTCCCTGTCCACCACCAACTCCTGGAGTTCACTCAGACTCATGTCCATTGAGTTGGTGATGCCATCCAGCCATCTCATCCTCTGTCGTCCCCTTCTTCTCCTGCCCCCAATCCCTCCCAGCATCAGAGTCTTTTCCAATGAGTCAACTCTTCACATGAGGTGGCCAAAGCACTGCAGTTTCAGCTTTAGCATCATTCCTTCCAAAGAAATCCCAGGACTGATCTCCTTCAGAATGGACTGGTTGGATCCCCTTGCAGTCCAAGGGACTCTCAAGAGTCTTCTCCAACACCACAGTTCAAAAGCATCAATTCTTCGGCGCTCAGCTTTCTTCACAGTCCAACTCTCACATCCATACGTGACCACTGGAAAAACCATAGCCTTGACTAAATGGACCTTTGTTGGCAAAGTAAAATCTCTGCTTTTGAATATGCTATCTAGGTTGGTCATAACTTTTCTTCCAAGGAGTAAGCATCTTTTAATTTCATGGTTGCAATCACCATCTGCAGTGATTTTGGAGCCCAAAAAAATAAAGTCTGAGACTGTTTCCACTGTTTTCCCCATCTATTTGCCATGAAGTGATGGGACCAGATGCCATGATCTTACTTTTCTGAATGTTGAGCTTTAAGCCAACTTTTTGACTCTCCTCTTTCACTTTCATCAAGAGGCTTTTTAGCTCCTCTTCACTTTCTGCCATAAGGGTGGTGTCATCTGCATATCTGAGGTTATTGATATTTCTCCCGACAATCTTGATTCCAGCTTGTGTTTCTTCCAGTCCAGTGTTTCTCATGATGTACACTGCATAGAAGTTAAATAAGCAGGGTGACAATATACAGCCTTGACGTACTCCTTGTCCTTTTTGGAATCAATCTGTTGTTCCATGTCCAGTTCTAACTGTTGCTTCCTGGCCTGCATACAGATCTCTCAAGAGGCAGGTCAGATGGTCTGGTATTCCCATCTCTCAGAATTTTCCACAGTTTATTGTGATCCACACACTCAAAGGCTTTGGCATAGTCAATAAAGCAGAAATAGATGTTTTTCTGGAACTCTCTTGCTTTTTCCATGATCCAGTGGATGTTGGCAATTTGATCTCTGGTTCCTCTGCCTTTTCTAATACCAGCTTGAACATCAGGAAGTTCACGGTTCACGTATTGCTGAAGCCTAGCTTGGAGAGTTTTGAGTATTACTTTACTAGCGTGTGAGATGATTATCCCCTTAAATATACATGGTAAAGAAAATACACTGATGGTTTTAGTTTTGTTTCTTTAGCCCCTGCTGCTGCTGCTGCTGCTAAGTTGCTTCAGTCATGTCCGACTCTGTGTGACCCCATAGACGGCAGCCCACCAGGCTCCCCCGTCCCTGGGATTCTCCAGGCAAGAACACTGGAGTGGGTTGCCATTTCCTTCTCCAATGCATGAAAGTGAAAAGTGAAAGGGAAGTCGTTCAGTCGTGTCCGACTCCTAGCGACCCCAGGGACAGCAGCCTACCAGGCTCTTCCATCCATGGGATTTTCCAGGCAAGAGTACTGGAGTGGGGTGCCATTGCCTTCTCTGCCTTAGCCCCTACCACATAGAAAGTATCCTGCAAATACGTGCCTCTGGAGATAAAGGCACAAGCTGGAACCAAGATTGTCAGGAGAAATATCAATAACCTCAGCTATTCAGATGACACGATCCTTATGACAGAAAGCAAAGAGGCACTAAGGAGCTTCTGGATGAAAGTGAAAGAGGAGAGTGAAAAAGCTGGCTTAAAACTCAGCATTCAAAAAACGAAGATCATGGCATCCAGTCCCATCACTTTATGGCAAATAGATGGGGAAACAATGGAAACAGTGACAGATTTTTTCTTGGCCTCCAAAAGCACTGCAGAGGGTGACTGAAACCATGAAATTAAAAGACGTTTGCTCTTTGGAAGAAAAGCTATGACAAACCAAGACAGCATATTCAAAAGCAGAGACATTACTTTGCCTACAAAGGTCCATATAGTCAAAGCTATGGTTTTTCCAGTAATCATGTATGGATGTGAAAGTTGGACCATAAAGAAAGCTGAGGGCTGAAGAATTGATGCTTTTGAACTGTAGTGTTGGAGAAAATTCTTGAGTCCCTTGGACTGGAAGGAGATCAAACTAGTCAATTCTAAAGGAAGTCAGTCCTAAATATTCATTGGAAAGCTTTGGCCACCTGATGTGAAGAACTGACTCATTAGAAAAGACCCTGGTGTTTGGAAAGATTGAAGAAAGGAAGAGAAGCAGATGACAGGGTATGAGATGGTTGGATAGCATCACCAACTTGATGGACATGAGAAAGCTCTGGGAGTTGGTGATGGACAGGGAAGCCTGGAGTCAACGGGGTTGTAAAGAGTTGGATACGACTGAGTGACCCACTCTGGGGATAAAAGTAAATGATCTGTGCTAATAAGACCATGATTAAACTCATAATTGAGCCAAATCTCTGTTATGTGGAACTGCATGACATTTGATTTGCAAAAGTTGTTTCATCTGACTTTACAGGAAGACACATTGATGATGCATCATTTTAATTTCTTTCCTGAGCATTCACTGGAAAAATGTAGCAAATGGCAAGGTTGTTTATTTGTTACACTAGTGCTCCTCCAAAATCAAATGAACAAAGGCAATCTTAATTTCATGAGTCAATTATCTTAATAAATACCTACATAATTAACTGAGGAATTCCCTTTGGAAAAGCCAATTGAGTAATGATTTCAATATAAGGAAATAGAGGGAAAAAACAATTCTGAGGTAATATAAAACTTTCTTACCATTATCAAATGTGATGTAGGAACTTTCATAAATATATATACAAATATATATTACAAACCACTTAAGTATATATAATGCACAAATAATGTCAGATCTGATTATTATTTGTGCTCGTACAATGGCCAAATTTAATGGCAACCAGGAGAATTATATTTTTAATATACCAGGTATGTTTATGTAACAAATAAATATTAGATTATGATAACATTAATTTCTTTCTCCATCTCTGTACTTTGAAGATAATTTCACTTGCATTAATTAAATAACACAGTTTAATAAATATTTCTGAAAGATGGTTTGAAATCCAGGTTCCAGCATTTGACATATTTATCACCAGACATCTATTAGTCTTTAAGAAATTTTCTTTGCCTTTCTTAGGTCATAGTTTTCTCATCTATAAAATAAACAGATTGAGCTAGATGAATTGTGAAGCTCTTTTCCTGTTATGAAAATTACACTCTTTAAAAAATGAAGTCAACACAATATTGTAAAGCAATTATCCTCCAATTAAAAAGAAATAAATTATAATTTAAAATATTTTAAAAAATCTTCCAAAACAAAATAGAACTGATATCAATTAGCTAATTGGTAAATAATAAAATAATTGACAGCAAAAATAAAATAATTATTGGGTTGGCCAAAAAGTTCTTTGGGACTTTGGGTAACATTTTACAGAAAACTCGAACAAACTTTTTGGCCAACCCAATGTATATTACGTGGTATGACTACTATGTACTGTAGATAAATCAAGAGAAGATTACAGATTATGTAGTTGTTCTACATGCCATTGAGTTTTATAATATCTCTACAGATGGAAATCAGTATCTGCTCTCCTGAAAATCATTAAAAAATAAAAATCTTATAAAAAAGTAGAGGTTATAGAAGTGAAAACAATTGTGTTTGCAACTCTGCCATCATTCAAATGACTTTTGTGAACTTCCATTTATTTTCCTAATCTTTATATTCTTTAAAATGGAGTGGATAGTAGAAATATTATTATTATTATTATTTCCCCAGTAAGTAGGAAGAATGAGTATTCCCTTGGGTGGCCATGCTTTAGCCTTACAATTGCACAGGAATTTGGTTGATGTAATGAATCCATTGTGTTTAAAATTACCATTGTGTTCAATTAGTTAATTGTACTGGTAATAAATATTACTTTACGTTTTTCACAGAACATCCATGTGAACCTGGCAGGTGAGTGTAACAATTGCTTGTTCCCACTTATAAATTTAAATAAAGCCTATGTAAGTACTCCTTATTACACTTAACTTGCCTATTATTACTAGACCTAGTCTAGAATTATTTTCAATATTTGAATCACTTAAAGTCAAGGATCCTAGCTCTACTTGCTTTCATTTCCTGTATACCAGTAATAAATAACCAGATCTTTAAGATGTAACTTCATTAAAACACACGTGCTCCTTTGCATCAGGGACAAATGGAAAAAGATACTACCCCAGAAGTGAATAATTCCCTGAACTGCCAATTTGGATAGAATGGCCACAATCAGGCAGCCCAAGATATGGGGGGAATATTCACAAAGGAACATTTCAGCAAGTCACTTCTTCATTTTAGTGTTGTTTTAAATTTTAGTGGATGGTATATAGCCCTTTTTAATTGAATAACAGACATATAGCACCTGGTTCTTATGTTATAGATACTTAAAAAGTAGAGAAGTAATAAAATTCGATGCATCGTGAGTTTAGTAAAAGCTGAGCTCAACAAAAACTAGCCTAAAAGCATCTTATATATTCTTTAATAGTATCCCAGTGTTGCAGCAATTGCAAAGTCACATACAGACTAGAATTTAAAATTACCACTTCTGTGTCATGCTAATTGAACCTGGAAAACAAAACAAAACACAACTCTGGAGAAAATCCCTCTCACAGTATGACCTGCTTAACTCTTCCTACTCAGCTAGGCCAGGGTCTTGCATTGTCTGAGAAATGGATGGTCACATATACACCTAGATAACCAGGGAGGAATAGCTAATATTCCATCCCTTCCCTGCAGATACAGTATATGCCTTTAATTAGAAACCATATACTTTCTTGGCATCCATGATCATTTCCTAGCTGTGCTCATAAAAAACTTCCATGCTTTCTTCATAACAGAGACAATTCCAGCCATCTGTCTCTTAATCATCTCTTTGAACAGATTTTGATGATCCAGGAGATAATTAAGTCTTGGCGATTGTTAGTGAATTTCAATTTTATTTCATATAGGAAACATGACATTCAGCATAAAGGAGAAAATTATATGGAACTTTGTGATCATGTCTATACAACTTCTAATAAAATAAGATCACTATGCTCTTTTGCTGTATTTCATATTGGTATTTGTGCTCCCGAAATCTCTTCTTTGATATGTGTAATATGTCTTGTTACTCTAGAGTTTAATTATAGTGATACAAAAAACCCCCAAAACATTAAAAAAAATTACTCCCAAAAATGAAGATAATTCATGGTCCAAATTATAAAACTTGTTTTTCTGCAGGCTTATATTTCTGACTTGCAAGAATAATCTAATAATACAGGGATAGACCAATGGTCTTCCTCAGTGGCTCAGTGGTAAAGAATCTGCCTATAATGCTGGAGACACAGGAGACATGGGATGGATCCCTGGGCCAGGAGGATTCCCTGGAGGAGGGCATAGCAACCCACTCCAGTATTCTTGCCTGGAGAATTGCATGGATAGAGGAGCCTGGCAGGCTATAGTCCAGTGGATTGCAGAGTCAGACACGACTAAAGCGACTAAGCACATACACACAGACCAACAGTACAAGGCATTATGCATCACTTTGGTTATTCATGTTGCAAATTGGTTGGACCAGATGCTGGTTATTGAATTTCTTCTCCCCTTTTCCACTACACAAACTGAATATCTGTGGGATCCCTGGAAGGGTTTAGTGGCATCTGAAAAACCCTTTAAAGTCCCAGGCATACTTTTGTCTGTAGAAAAAGACTATATTTTCCATTAATATTTCAAGCAAGATCCAAAACTTATGTATTAGGATGTTTTTGAGACTATTATGTGGTAACTAACATCTCAGACTGCATAGACAGCCCTTCCCAAGTCAGGTATAGTATTAGGGAGATACTTAAGACAGTTGTCATTTTCTGTTTTGGGAAAGGGGAAAAGGGCAGCAGAGACAAGTAAAGAACCTGCCCCAAACCTAAAATAAAACCTATTACTAGGGCTATTACTTGGAAGGTTTGGTTTTTCCTTTTGATTCAACCTCTGTGCTCTCTGAATTTAGACACATTAATTGTTGGCTCTTGGCCTCAGATTCCCTATCTTTAAACAGAGGTACATCAGTGACGTTCAAAGCTGTTCTGTGAAAAATCCTGGGAATTTTGGAAAAATAATTGAGTGACTTTCCAAAGATGAAAGACTAGTGCAAAACTAGTTGTTAGCTTCACACACCTCCTAAAGGGAAAGGAACACGCGGTTGATGCCAAGTGAGTGTATGTGTCTACATTTACTTCCTCAACACAAAGACTCTAAGTTGTGTCAGATGGTTCCTTAGGATTTACATGTCATTCCTTTTTTGAGGTGTTGAAACTGTTCAACCTTCTAGAATAGTTTTATCTGGTATGGTAATTACTGGGTTTCCCAGGTGGAACTAGTGGTAAAGAATCTACCTGCCAATGCAGGAGACATAATAGATTTGGGTTCAGTCCCTGGATTGGGACTATTCCTTGGAGGAGGTCATGGCAACCCACTCTAGTATTCTTACCTAAAGAATCCCATGGACAGAGGAGCCTGGTGGGCTATAGTCCATAGGGTCGCAAAGAGTTGGACATGACTGAGGTGACTTAGCACACATGCTTGTGTGGTAATTATTGGGCTTCCTAGGTGGCTCAGTGGTAAAGAATTCACCTGCCAATGCAGGAGACACAGGAGATAAAGTCTTGATTCCTGGGTCAGGTAGAACCCCTGGAAAAGGGAATGGCAACCCATTCCAGTACTCTTGTCTGGAAAATTGCATGGACAGAGAAGTCAGGAGGGCCACAGTCCCTGGATTCTCAAAGAGTCAGACATGACTGAGCACGCAAGTATGGTAACTATTAGTTTACAATTCTGTTTCCTCCTCTGCATTGTAAGTAACTTAGGAGAGGCATTATTTCTTGCTTATCTATAGAACCTAGAAAGTGATTGAAACGTGGAAGGAGAAAGATAAGCAAACAAAGGTGAAGAAAAATAATGTATACAGCAATATGAAAGGTGGGTTAGAATTTCATGAGACAGATAAAGACAAGCAGAACTTTTGGGATTATCATGCAATAATAGTCTATGTGGTGGGGTAATCAGTTCAGTCGCTCAGTCGTGTCCGACTTTTTGCGACCCCATGGACTGCAGCACGCCAGGCTTCCCTGTCCATCACCAACTCCCAGAGCTTGCTCAAACTCACATCCATCGAGTTGGTGATGCCATCCAACCATCTCATCCTCTGTCATCCCCTTTTCCTCCTGCCTTCAATCTTTCCCAGCATCAAGGTCTTTTCTAATGAGTCAGTTCTTTGCATCAGGTGGCCAAAGCATTGGAGTGGGATAGAGTGGGGGTTAAACTGGAGAGATATTTAAGAATTTTATGCTAATGACTTTGTGGCCAATTTGGTAAGAAATGCAGAAGAGAAAAGCCCAAAATAACTTTTGCATTTCTATATTAGGTTCCCCCAAACCAAGAGAAAATAGAAGTAAGACAATTTGGAAAGTGGTCATGATTTGTTTAATTATCATCATGTTAATGGGAACACCAACTCATGCAGTTCTTTTGTGTCTCTGGGTATACTTTTGTGATTTGAGATGCAAAATGCCTTTATTTCTGTGGAAAGAAGTCAACAAAGTTCGAAAAACATCTTGGAGAGGTATTCCTGAGCTATTCAGTTGTCAACAGAGCACTTGTTCTGGATCTAGAATACATATTTAGAAGTTGGCCAAAGACATCTGACTGCACATACTGACTTGAGAGATGCCAGTGGACAGGTTGGTTGGAGGCAGGTGAGTGGGTGAGATTAGGAAAAGGCAAAGTGAGAAGGAGGTATTAACAGACTGACAGAAGGAAGGAAGGCAGGAAAAGAAACTGAAAGTGAAGGGACTTGTTAGGAACTTTACTGTGATACTTTTCTAGGTTTAATGCCAAAAAACTACACAGATTTGAACTTTCCCCATAGGAACTTATCACCAAGGACCAAAAGAGGCATTGATTAGATTAATGATAAATACAAAAAGCAGAAGTGGGACACCCATGTGGCACAAAGGGAGTGTAAAGCACACATTTAGTTAGGAAGGCAAGGGAAAGAGATGTGAGAGATTCTGTCAGTGGGAACAAGGTGAAACTGTCAACTCTCTTTGATCCATGTGAGAACCCCTGTTAGGAGAAGGTAAAATATTCTTGGTAAGTTATGGAAAAGATATAAAACCCCTGAAGGATTCAAGACTGGCTACTCTTCTCTCTGGTGGCACAAGCCATGTAAGATTCTCAGCAAATAAGTTCCATGAAATGTGAGAATTGATTTTGGAAAGGTGAAAAAAATATTAGTGGTATACTTTAAAAAGTACGACCTTAGAATGTAAAAAGATAAGGGGAAAAAAGTGATATTTTCAAATAAACACTTCCATTTATATCAATTCAACAACTCTGGACAGTAAAATAGATACAAACAGCAACTGGGATGGTCTAATCAACACCTGGGAAGAAAAGGAAGAAAGAAATGTTTCAGTGGTGTGCAGAAAAGAGATTACATTTACATGTGTCCTGTGAACCTGAAAAATGGAAGAGAACTGTAAACTCAGAGAAAAGAAAACTTCACTTGCCCAAACAGGAATCTTATTTGACCAGCTATATTGACTGAGCTGAATCTAATGAGTTTTTGTGCCAATGCAAAATGGACCCCAACTATAACCTAGGAACTTTTTATTCAAAACAAGTGATTGAGACAGAACCATGCTGATTGTGAAATAAATTATTTACTTTGCAAGCCACATACTACATCTGTTTACTGTGTGAAATAATGCACCCATTGATTTGAGGCAGGGAGAAGGCTTTAACTTATCAGTTTTTTAAACTTTGAATCAGACTGACGTTTGCTATGAAGTTTCTATATTGAGCAGAAGAATGTACTCTTAAGTCTGGAAGTCTTTTGTTAGTTGAAGTACTTGCAAAATAAAGCACAAGAAGGAATTACACCATCTTCTTATTATAGCTAACTAAAAGGTTTCAAACAAAATTAACACTTGGCTGCATGAGTTAACATACCATAAAGTCAAGCAAACTGTATCTGTATTTAACATGCATATGGAGTAACCCATTAATGAAAAAAACTTATGATTTAAATTATTTGAATACTTATGTCTACTTACATCAAAATATTAAAAGGTTTAGGGCTATATATTTAATTCTACTGACGAGGGTTGAATAGTGTTTCCCCAAAACTTATGTCCACCAGGAAACTCAGAATGTGATTTTATTTATAAACGCAGTCTTTGCAGGTATAGTAAGATAAAGTTATACTGGATTAGGGCAGGCCCTGAATCCAATGACTAGTGTCTTTATAAAAGATAAGAGAGGATGATGAAACTCAGACAGACAGCTTGACATTTTCAGAAAAGAAATGTTTATGTATGTTTTTGTGCACGCGTGCACAGTCATGCCCGACTCTTTGCAACACCATGGACTATAGCCCGCCAGGCTCCTCTGTCCATGGGATTTCCCAGGCAAGAATTCCTCCTCCAGGGGATCTTCTCAGCCCTGGAATCGAACCCACATCTCCTGCACCTCCTGCATCCAGGCAGCTTCTTTACCACTGAGCCACCTGGGAAGCCCATATGTTTATGTAAGTACTTCTTATCCAGGAAACTGGTTCTAAATAAACTTCAAGGATTGTTCATGACACCAAAAAGTTGAATGACTTGCCCAAGGTCATTTGGTAAATCTGTGCAACTTAACATTGGAACCCAGGACCCTCACACATTTGGAGTCTTTGCTGTAGATACTGTCTCTTGCTGCCTCTGACTTTATGAGGATAATGCTATAGAAAAATGACTCCTGTAAACTCTACTGTCAGTCAGTAGGAGCTGGAAAAGTGCTCCTGTTGATGGCTTTCGTGATTAGAATGCGGTGCAAAAGCCCCACACTCTGGCTTATAAAACAAGCTAAAGTGTCCCCTGCTTCCTCACCTCATCATTTCTGGAATGGTACTTATCTTTCAAGCCACAAAACAGTGCTGATGCCAAGGCCATAAAAAGTATTATACGGCTCTGCCTGCCATCTTTTCAAGGTGGGCTGGCAAAGCAGAGGACCACAGACAGAAAAATGGAGTAATAAAGTTTAAATAGTAGGCAATAATATTAATCTGCTGTGCTGCAGTGCCGATTAAGAGATTGAACCAACTCCCTGCAGTTCTAATTGGATTTTCCTGTGTTTTCTACAACCCTTAGGGCTTTACCCTGGTAAATCTTATTTTTGCTTGCCATTTATTCCCCATGAATGACTCCCTGTAATGGATTTATCTGTAAAAACACAAAAGCTGCTTATATTGACATAGAATTATTTTGTAGTTTTCTTTGTAGATTGCTGGCATGTTACTTCCTAAAAATCAAGTAATTAATACACTGAATCGTTGGGCTAATTGCTGTCTAAATATTTCATATGCATAATAAGATATGAGACTATAACTCAAGTACTGGGAAAGCACAATCATGTGTAAAGCGATGCCCTGAAAAACTGTATTATGATAAGACTAGGAAAATGGATCCATACAGCATTATGGATAATGTCTGAGGTAATCAAATGTAAAATGAAAGAGGAATAAAGCTTTATGTACACATATGTCAGGTATATTTCTCAAATCCATAAGATCATTTTCGCATGGTCAATTCACTGTTATTTTTGAAATAATGCTATATTCCTCTAAATTTGTCTTCAAGTGTATGAGTGTAGGAAAATACCTTTGTCAGGATATTCTGCTCTTAAGGCTCGAATCACTGCTTGGTTATGACTCCAATAACAACCATGATAGCTCCAGCTACAAAACATTAATCATATATATTTCTAAGTCTAGATCAGAGATGGAGAGTGTGTGAAATAGGGTCCCAATAGGTGCATCTGTTCAGGGGATCACCGTACAAATTTACGACTAACTTTTTGATTGAGTTAAATAGGGCTGTTCAATTTGTCTTTTATCATACATCTAGTGATGCTTCTATTTTCCTTCAGTGTGTTTTAAATTTTGATTTAGGCTAGTACCATCCATGAAACCACCTACCTCTGGTGATTTGCTTACCAGAATCTCCCCTCAAATTCCCACTCTCTGCTAGGTGATCAAATTTTCTGCTTCGAACTCTCAGAGCACACTCTCTGCTCTCCAACTTAGGGTGTCTTGCCCTTCAGATTTTGTAGACATCTTAATCCTGATTGCCAATGAATTTTTCATCCTCTCTCTGCCTGGTTCCTTCCTGCTATGGTATCCACTAGATTTCTAACTTCTTTCCACTGTCTTCCTAATGGCTTCTACCTGATACCAGATGGCTGTTTTTCCCGCTAGTGTTGACATCTGGAAAACTGATCTGCACTCAGCCATCCTACTTATTTTCTGATGGGATGTTTTGCTTTTATGCTGTTTCACTTGCATCAAACATTCTCTGATTCTCCCAGTCTCTGCTTCCACCTCTGACTAGTGATTTCTAACCAACAATATTAACAAACATTTACTGAGGATCTCTCATGTGTCAGGGCATTGGGCTAATGGGAATACAAGAGTAAACAGATATCATTCCTGTTTTCAAGGAGCTAATGCTTTGTCCAGGATCTGTTTTGTTATACTCCTTCCACGTACCAGGTGGTTTACCCTTAAATCTCACAGCTGTGGTTTTCTAGGCTTGGCAGGATTAGTACGATCTGAGACGTTTGCTAAAATGTCAGAGATCTGGGGTTTTCAGTGGTGCTCTAATGGTTAAGAATCCACCGCCCAATGCAGGAGATGTGGGTTTGATCTCTGGTTGGGAAACTAAGATCCCGTATGCTGCAGTGCAACTAAGCACACATTTCAGCAACAAAAATACGGTGCAGCCAAAAAAAAAAAAAAGGCAATACGGGCTGCATTCCAGATTTATTCAATCAGAATCTTCAGGGACGGGATCTAGGAATCTGCCTAAGCAAGTAACTCCTATAATTATGTGATTGTGTAAGAGATGATCTAAGAACCCTATCTTGAAAACTACTCAAGTGCAAGTCTCAGTACAAATCTATGGAACAGCTTTAATAATCCCCGGTTTACAGACAGAGACACAGAAGAGTACAGAGTTGCATAATGTTCCCAACTGAAGAGTAGAAGAGGCAGGGTCCAAACCCAATCTACATAGTTTTAAAACCCTTGGCATTTTCACTCTGATCCTTCACAGTCTCTTACCTGTTTCTTTCATGGGTCCTGGTTCCGATTCCAGAGTGGTCTACCAAACAAACTATTTAATTATGGCACTATCTGACCCTAGTAACAGCGGCGACGGTTACTTCTATGTGTCGATTTGCCTGGGCCATGGTGTGCCCAGATATTTTGGCCAAATATTATTCTGGATTATTGCTTAAATTAATGCTTTCTAGATGAGATTAACATTTGAGTCAGTACACTGAGTAAAGCATATTACCGTCCATAACATGCCTGTGCATAGTTGCCCAGTCATATCTGACTCTGTGCGACCCTATGGACTGTAGCCCACCAGGCCCCTCTGGCCATGGGATTCTCCAGGCAAGAATACTGGGGTGGATTGTCATTTCCTTCTCCAGAGACCAAACCCTTGTCTCCTGTATTGGCAGGCAGACTCTTTACCACTGAGTCACCTAGGAAACTCCCTTCCTAACGTGCGTGGGCCCATCTAATCAACTGAAGACTTGAGTAGAACAAAAGTGCTGAGTGAGAAAGCTTGACTGCTGAGCTGGGCAGGTGGTCTTTTCTGGTCTTTGGACTCGGACTGAAACCCTGGTTCTTCTTGGGACTTGTGCCTCCTGGCTTTTGGACTAGAACTTTGTCAGCTTTCCTGGGTCTCCAGCAGATAGATTGCAGATCTTGAGATTTCTCAGCCTCTATAATTGCATGAAACAATAATATATATATATAAAATAATATAATATATATAATAAATAATATATATATATTATATATATATAAATTCTTTTATAGGTTCTGTTTCTCTGTGGAACTCTGACTAATATAAAAGTATTTGCCAGCATTTTAGAAAATAAGGAATCATCTTTTGGTATCATGACAAGTTACCTGAAATAAAGTTGGATATTTCATACTTACTTGAAAGAGGGAAGACTGAGTATGAGCAAATATGGCAGAAAATGATCTAGGTCAGAATGAGTCACCAGCTGAACATAAACCAAAATTATTCTGTCAGGACTCAAGCATCATCCCAATCTCAATAAATGGCAATAACAGCCAGAGGCAAGCCTCCCACTTTAGGGAACTGATGAGATGCTTCCAAACAATAGAAAAAGGGCTACTGTCAGCTGGATCCCTGCACAGAGTGGGAAACGTAGAGAATATCAAGAACCAAGAAACTACAGTCACAGTGAATTCTAAGGGGGGAAACAAAACTTGGGAAATGTTGGTAACTTTTCTAGTACAAGGCTTAATGAGCAATGTCTTAATTGCACTGTTCTGACCCACTTCTCTTCAGAGTGGTCTTAATTTTGAAGTGAAACAGCTCCCATATAAGAGTTTTCTAAAGACAAGGATGTCTTTTTTTTTTTTTAAGGTGTTTACTGAATTTATTAACAATATTGCTTCTGTTTTATATTTTCGGCCATGAGGCATGTGGGATCTCAGATCCCCAACTAGGGACTGAATCCACATCTTCTGTATTAGAAGGCAAAGCCCTGACCACTGGACCATCAGGGAAGTCCCAAGGTTGACTTTTTTGAAGGAGGTCCACAACATGAGAGTGGGGGACTTCCTAGGGGGTGCTAGTGGTAAAGAACCCGCCTGTTAAAGCAGGAGACATGGGTTGGCTCCCTGGGTCGGGAGACCCCCTGGAGGAAGAAATGGAAACTCACTCTAGTATTCTTGCCTGGGAAATCCCATGGACAGAGGAACCTGGAGGGTTACAGTCCATTGGGTCGCAAAGAGCTGGACATGATTGAAGTGACCTAGTATGCACGCACACACCACAACATGGCTGCAAAACTACACGAGGTGAGATTCTTAAGGACATAAGTGCTGTTTATTGAAAAAGCAATTCTCTGTGCTGATGGGCAAAGAAAAAGAGTGTTTGTGCTAGGAAATATTTTGGCTACACTAAAAAAAATTTATAAGAGCGAGTGAAGTAAAGCAGCATTGCACTTAAACCACCTCTGATAATCTCCTTCCTATTCCTTAATCTCCCTCAAGGAAAAATGATGAAGCAATACTTAAAAAAAAAAAGAAAAAAAAAACTGTACTGGGAGCATTTTTATTGTCTGTCTTAAATCCTCCCTACTGCAATTTTACCTTATTACTCTCAGGAAGGTAAGGAGTGGTCAAAGAATGATATTAGTCATAGTTTTCTTGGTAAGTGATATTCCCTTGGTGGCAGATTCTATTACCATGAATATTCTCATTTTAACCTTGCTTGATTATTTAAAGGGAACTTAAGTGGTATGGATTCAGCTTGTCTAAAGCTTTAATTTTTCCCATGAAAAAAACAGAGTAAGCCATAAAAGAACCGTGAGAGGGCCAAAGACAATTTTCTGAGGAAATTATTCATCGACTTCATTTACTTTAAATTGCAAAACTCTGCATCTAAAGTTCATTTATTTTCTGGTGCAGGCAAACTTATGAAGTAGGTAAGGCTTGTCTTCCTCAGCCCCCTCACTCCTTTGGCTGGCAAATCCTGTGGTGCCCCTTCCCCTTCTGATGCTATGGTCCTGGGGTCTTCTGGGTGACCAAGGATTTTCTGTCACTGCACCTCACTTGGGACTGCCGTACTGGCTTCATTCCATTCTGCACATATCCTCCCTGTCCTCTCACCCTCCCCTTCACTTCAGAAAAACTTACTGGCTTTCTTTATCATTCTTCCAGAGTTCTTGCTTCTAGCTGGGTAAGGTCCACTAACCTGATGAACAACTTTATGTGTTAATGGAAAACTGTTACAGTTTGAATTGTGTCTCCTCCACAAAAGATATGTTGAAGTCCTAACCCTTATTACCTCAGAATATAGAAACAGGGTTATAACAAGTGTAGTTAGTTAACATGAGGTCTTTGCTTGCCGTTTCCAATTTCTGGTGGCCTTAGGTATTCCTCAGCTGTGGCAGCAAAATTCCAATCTCTACCACTGATGTCTCATGAAGTTTTCTTTTCCTGTGTCTGCTTCTTATAGGACTCCAGTCATACTGAATTTGTAGCCCATCCTAAAAGAATATGACCTCATATTAATTAATTACATCTTGTCAAACATGATTTCAGAGTTCTAACCTCCAGAACTGTGAGAGAATGAACTTCTGTTATTTTAAAAAAGCCACAGTGGAATACTACTCTATCATGTAAAAGAACAGAATTTTGCCATCTGTAGCAACATGGATGGACGTGGAAGGCATTATGCTAAGTGAGATAAGTCAGATAGAAAAAAGATGAATACTTTATGATATCACTTATATATGGGATCTAAAACATACAACAAACTAGTGAATAAAACAGAAAAGAAGAAGACTCACAGGTATAGGGAACTAACTAGTGGTTACCAGTATTGGGGAGGCACAAATTACAGGGTATAAGATTGGCTTAGGATTGTATTGCACAGCATAATGAATGCAGCCAATAATTTATAATAACTGTAAATGAAAAGTAAAGTAACCTTTAAAAATAGTATAAAAATTAAAAAATAAAGTACTTAAAGCAGTAACAAAAAACCACCACTAAGTTTATGATGCTTTGCTGTGGCAGCCCTAGGAAGCCAATACAGAACCTGATTTGTTAAAATGTTATATCTGAATAACTTATATATGTCTATTACAATAAGGCCTTCAGTAGAAAATGATATAGCAGGAGCAATACTACTAAGGATGTGACTCAGGTACCTGACAGGTCAATGGGAAAGGTATTTTGAAATGGAAAGGGAAGTGTGGTATCCAGCAACTCTACCTAATCCTGTATCAGGGTTTTTTGAGCTGACCCAGTATCATAATCTGATATCTAAACTATATCCTAATTATTGCATATATCGATGAGTACATGGCATGGAGGTAGTTATCACTGGCTGAGAGCCTAAAGTATTATGTCCTCTTGTAGGTCTTTGCTCTTCTCCTGCAATTTTGCTCCTTACACAGTTTTCTTAATTTCCATCTACCCATTTTTTCAAGGCCAACATAATTGGCAGATGGAAAAAGAGGTTTTCTACTGCCCTTAAATTCTCAGCACCTTGCATAGTGCATGCTACAGAGCATGAGTTCAAAACTTGTTTGAAAGACCTGAGCTGGCTTACCACCTGTCACCGCTGGGGGAGCCCTGTGTCCTTCAGTTGGTCTATCTCTCTCACTGGTTCCATGCAGCCTTTTTAAACTCTTGGAATGCAAATCCATTTGCTGATGACAGGAGGTATAGAGGGAGCTATAGGGAATCAACGGGAGGAGTCTAGAGTCTGCCCTCAGCTCAGCTACTAACCAGATCTCCAAACCTGGACAAGGCACAATTTAACAGGAATTACTAAAGAACACTGCAATGCAATTGAAAGTGAATTGAAAATCCAGTAAAATTGGATTTCTAATCTCTGTACTGCCAAAACTTCACCCGTGGGATTTTCATGAATCTCCTCTGTGTCACAGTTTTCTCCTCTGAATATTAAGAAGATTTGAATATTTAAGAGGAAGGCATAAAACCACTAGGTTCTGTGGGGTAAAGGTCTGCAAGAGTGAAAGGAATGGAAGGAGAAAGGTTGTCACACTGGGAAGCTGGAGTAGGAAAGATAAAAGCACCATTTTATTTGGATCCAGTGATGAGCGTAGAAATACTTTGCTTTTACTGTCCTCGAGTATATTCATTGGCAACACACTGCGCTTCTGTTAGAGTTCCATGGTTTTCTGTGACCTACATTTGCTGTGATGTTTTACTGACTCCTTCATATGAATTAGCTGCTTTTTTACAGGCCTCCAAATGCCATTATGAATCACCGGAGCTCATGCCATCTATCACAGTTATAAGGCATATAAAAGATGACAATCATCAGTCAAATAGCTTCACTCCTCCTGAAACAAAATTTTCTCAGTGCAAAATAAATACTCTCCCTCCTGCTAGGTTAGCTAAAATTTATACTCCTGATATGCAAATAGTCCTCAAAGTTTCAGAGTAAAGAAAGTATTCAGTGTGTTGGATCAGTCATAGGCAGGAGATACCATTTTAAATAGGAGTTTTTGCTTTGAGACTTATGCACAGGCTTCTGAAAGCATCACACTTTTATTAGTGGGACAACAAGGGGTGCTCATATGCTTAAATATATCTTAAAAAACCCTTTTAGTTTATGTCGTGAGCATTCCAGAACCTTACATGATAATAGTTAAATCCAACCATAATTTGTTTCTTAGGCCAAGAAAGAAACATTATAAGAATCTATCTAGTTGCTCAGTTGTGTCTGACTCTTTGTGACCCCATGGACTGTAGCCTGCCAGGCTCTTCTTTTCATGGGATGCTCCAGGCAAGAATAGTGGTGTGGGTTGGTATTCCCTTCTCCAGGAGATCTTCCCAACCCAAGGATCAAACCCCAGTCTCCTGCACTGCAGGCAGATTTTTTAAATAGGAAAATATAAATTTTATGTTTTATTATAAATAAATACATGATAGTATAAAATCAGTGAAGTTTTACCTAGAAGAAACCCAAGATATGTTCACTGTTAAGCCAAATGAGGATTTGAGATTCAAGGTTCAGGTCATTTCACCAGGGAAAACTCCTAGTTAATAATAGCTGGACCTGAAATTCAGAAGCCTTAGCTTTGATTTGAGCTCCCTGTCAATTCCATTAGATTCTAACAGTTTAAACAATTAATTAAACATGGCAGAAACTCCTCATTGCCACTGAATATTAATTTTTCCCTTCTTGTTCTGATTTGATTTTGGGCATCCATGCATCCAATCAAAACAATATATTTCCCAGGAAATTTTAGACAATGGTGTTTAATGTAAGGATTTTGTGTAATTTCTAAGAAGCTGGCATCCTGGATTATAAAATGACCTTCTAGAAGGAACTGAGGCTAAGATTATAGAATCCTGGGTTACTGATAACCATAGATCTGCCCCACAGATTATCTCTGAATTTCTTTTACTTGAGAAATGAATAGTTACCTTTTTAATGAGCTACTATATTTTGTGTTTTCTATACTATATATATAGTCAAGACTATTTCTAAATGTTCACTGGGTTATTCTACAATTAAAAAAAAATCTGAAAGCTTTCTCAGCAACTGAATGTTTTGGAATCTGCCATCTCAGATAACCAAAAGGACACCAAAAGGACTTGAGTATGGGTCCATTCTTAAAGAAACAAGCCTTATTTCAAGAGATAGCACTACAATATGTCCCATAAATGTGTTATGTACTTACTAACACCTTATTAGGGACCACTATTGTCACATAGCAAAGGAGATTAAGAATTCACTAATAATTATCTGTTCCTATAAGCTAGTTTTACAACAATTTACTATACATTTCAGAATAGCTAATGTAAATCCAAGTAAATCAGAAAGAGAAACACAAATACTGTATATTAATGCATATATATATTGAATCAAAGAGGATGGTAACAGTGATCCTATATGCAAGGCAGCAAAAGCTGCAAAAGAGACAAAGATGTAAAGAACAGACTTTTGGACTCTGTGGGAGGAGGTGAGGGTAGGATGATTTGAGAGACTAGCACTGAAACAGGTATATTACCATATATAAAACTGATATACAGTGCAAGTTCAATGCATCAAGCAAGGCACTCAAAGCTGGTGCTCTGGGACAACCCAGAGGGATGTGGTGGCGAGGAAGATGGGAGGGGGATTTAAGATGGGGGGGCACATGTCCACTTGTGACTGATTCATGTCATTGTATGGCAAAAACCATCACAATTTTGTAAAAGTACCCTCCAATATTGTACCCTCAAATTAAATTAATTTTAAAAAAGAAACAGAAAAATATTTATCTTAAACTTATATGAGACTTCTATTTTTGCCTTTTGAAAAATTATACTTTAACAGAAAAATTAACTATGTATATAGGCAACTATTTCAGCAGAATTTTATTAATATCAAAATTGCCTACAATTCAAATGGTGTCACATACTCCAAAAGGTAAACCATAGTGACTTTGAAAAAGTGTGACTTATCAAAAATTTTTTTCATATTGATTCTTGTAGGACGAATGATGCACATAATGTGCCCTCCTCCCAAATTTTCAGTCTATTCCACAGAATGTGTGAATATGTTACACAGGGAAACGCTGCAGATGTAATTAAGATGAATAATTTGCTGGTCTTAAAATTCGGACATTATCTTAGATTATGCAGGGTGGTCCAGGGTGATCACAAGGGTCCTTAAATGTAGAAGAGGGAGGCAGAAAGAAAAGGTCAGAATGATTTGACGTGAGAAGGACTTGACCAGTTGTTGCTGCCTTGAAGTTAGAATAAGGGAACAGGGTTGGCTTCTAGAAGCCAAAAAAGTCAAAGAAATGGATTCCTCACAAAAGCCTTGAGAAGAGAATGTCGTTCTGCCAACACTTTACTTTTAGCCCAGGAAGACCTGTGTCAGACTTCTGACATGTACAGCTATAAGTTAATAACTTTGTTCTATTTTAATCCACTAAATTTGAGGTAATCTGTTATAGCAGGTATAGAAAACAATCTTCTCTATAATGAAAAATGTCATTTGTAATAAAGCTAGTCCTAGAATTCAGTTCTTAAGGTAGGGACTGGTAGGGAGAGGAAAACAGTACGAAGACTTTGAACTTAGTCTCAGGTTTGTCAATTATTAGTCAAGAGACTATGAATCTCATTTTCTTTGTACCTTAAGCTCTTTCCAGCGTCTCATTTCTACGACATTTCAGGAAACAGAAAACTTAGTCATCAGGGGAAAATAGGCAAAGCCCCTCCCACCTTTGCTAACACCAGTCACCTTGTTAAACCTGTCTATAGTACTCTTTGAAGGGCATATTAATTTATTCCAGAAATATTTGTTTTGTACCTGTTCTGTACCAACAGAGGATGAGATGGTTAGATGGCATCACTGGCTCAATGGACAAGAGTTTGAACAACCTCTGGGAGATGGTGAAGGACAGGGAAGACTGGCATGCTGCAGTCGACTGATGGGGTTGCAAAGAGTCAGACATGACTGAGTGCCTGAACAACAACAACCAGGTATTTCAAGGAGCTGGAGATACAACAGCAGGCAAGAGAGACAGGGCTGTTAATCTCATAGAGCTTTCACAATGGGGAAGAGAGAAATACACAGGGAACACATAAGAACATAAATGTAAGTTCAGATAGTGAAAAGTAAAATGAAGAATATCAAAGAAGGGGATGTGACAGATAAAAACTGGTGTTAGCATATAAGAAAGGGGCTGGGGACTAGTAAGCAATATAATTTATGGAAATGATTTATAAGTTCAGGTGGAAACGTTAAGGAGGAGCCTGCCATGTGATGATCTGCGGGAAGAGCATTTTGGGAAGAGGGAATAAAGTCCCTAAATGTGGAAATGACCTTGGTGGGTCTAGAAAACGATATAATGCCTGGGTTCCCAATTCAATGCATAGCAGCCTGGGAGAGCAGAGGAGGAGATGGAGGGTAGAAAGCTGGACAAGCATGAGAGTAGCTAGTGGGGATGTACTAGTGTCATGAACATCATCCTTCTCCAGAGTGACAATATGCCTCCTCAAATCAACACGTATCTCATCTGATCCAACCACTTCTTTAAGCATTTACCTGGAGGAATACGTCTACGCCTGTATTGCAGAGATCTACTGGAAAATACAGTGGATACTAT
Source organism: Ovis canadensis (assembly GCF_042477335.2). NCBI lineage: Eukaryota > Metazoa > Chordata > Mammalia > Artiodactyla > Bovidae > Ovis > Ovis canadensis. The sequence continues at coordinate 216,293,443 of NC_091245.1, forward strand.
TTTAATGTTGACAAGAATTTAGTAACAACAAACTTTGTGATGTTCTTCCGTACCATGGTTTGAAGTATGTGTTATAATGCACAGGTTAAAGGTTGTAATACAAGAGAAGCAGAGAATAATGGTGCTGTCAAAGGGAAAGATGAAGGAAGACTTTAACAAAATACCAAAACAAAAGTAGCAGCACCTCAGATAAAAACATAGAACTACTACCTGCCTATGTCACTAAATGATATAGGGCTCCTCAGGTGGTGCAGTGGTAAAGAATCTGCCTGCCAAAGCAGGAGATTTGGGTTCAATCCCTGGGTCGGGAAGATGCCCCGGAGAAGGAAACGGCAACCCATTCCAGTATTCTTGCCTGGAAAATTCCATAGACAGAGGAGCCTGCTGGGCTACAGCCCAGGGGTCGCAGAGTTGGAAACGACTGACTGATGACTAACACTTCCATCACTTTTCACACTTGCTATATCACTAGGCTAAGGCACACATTGCTCCCTGCTGCAAATGTACTAAAGACCCTCACAAACACAGACCAAAAAAAAAGAGTATTAAGTTCTTTTAGGGCAGTTGATGCTTTCCTTTGGGATTTTACTGATTAAATTGAGGTTTTAGGCACTGTGCTTATTTTCTTGACTCTCGAGATTGATAAATTTTCATTCTTTTTTCACCCTTAATGGCATTATCTTGTAATAATAGCACACATTAGATGACAACATATGGATAGGCCATCAGATTCATAAATGAAAGCTACCTAAGGCAAGCTCTGTGTCAGCAATACTTCAGAGGACTGGCAAACTTTCCATGAGAGCTTAGACTATATCTGATCCCAGACTTAGCTCTGAAGTCCTTGTGATCAGATTTAAATTAGGTGTTTGGAATGGAAGTCATGTCAGCTACGGTAATGGGGAATCATCTGCCTTGACCTACCATTTATCTCCTCTTCTTGTCTGAATAAACTCACTGTTATGCTGTGGGAGCAAACTGGATCACCCTTACCCTGCTCTTTGCTTTGAAGATTTACTGAAAATTTGGTGAAGAGAAATAAAGTTTGACTTGATAAAATTCAACCATGTCTTCCACTTCCTACAGACTACCCTCAATTTGAAATGAGAATACAAAGTCACACTGCTGCTTTCCTTTGGGTGGTCAGGCCTGAAGCATAGAATTGGAAATGTACAATATTTTCATGATCTGGAAATAATGGCGAGTGGATGCCCTTTTTATATCATCCATTCATGTCCCCAAAAGGCATTCTTAAGAAGTTTCTTTAAACTAAATTGATTTGCCTTTTGCTAAAGCTTTGTTTTATAATGTGTCAAGGGGTTTGAAAAATACAGGCAGTATTCAAAGAAAGCAAAGCAAACACAAGCAGTGCTTACATTATTTACCAATTAGAAATTGGCACACACTTCTAGTTTGCATATATTTGAATTAAGAGAAATTCATTTATACATCTCTAACAAGAATATTAATTCAACTTTTACTGAAGGCATAGAATGCGTGAATTTCTATGCCTGGCACCATAAGGGGTTCAAAAAGGAGAAAGAGATTATAGTTTGGTCAGGCAGCAATACACACAAAGAATGAATAGTTTTGAGACGGTATAAGCAAATGCCTTTGAGGACAGTTCTTTGTCTTACTTGGAAAATAGGATAAGAAAATTATCCTGCTGTACAAAATATCTCTCTAGTAGAACTTTCTCATAGCTTGTGCTACCCATGTATAGGAGCCATATGCATGCGGATTATAATAGCCATTCAGTTCACACACTAAGCTTGGCAAGATAATATGAATCAATTTCTTTGTAATAAAAATGCTCATTTTATTTCTCATTGAGTTGAAAACAGAATTGCTTGTATTCTGTCTATATCCTTGTACTGGATCATTTGTACAGTAGTTGGTGGCTGAGATGGTAAAGAATCTGCCTGTAATGCAGGAGACCCAAGTTTGGTCCCTGGGTTGAGAAGATCCCCTGGAGAAGGTAATGGCAACCCACTCCAGTATTCTTGCTTGGGAAATTCCATGGACAGAGGAGCTTGGTGGGCTATAGTCCATGGGATTGCAGAGAATCAGACACAACTGAGCAACTAACACAAACACACACACACACACACACACAAGCACTACACTACACTACTGCGTGCTTACTACATGCCAGGCCCAGTGCCTGAGACTAAGAATCCTTTGGAGTCTCATTCTATGTAGGATCTGGGCATGGCCTTTATGCTGGGAGGTAGAATTGAAGGTTACACAGGCCAAGTATGTTGTTTTTGTTAATTATGACCATGTTTTGTTTCCCAGTCTTGCCCTCTTAATCATGGATGAGCTATACAAAATAATGCAGAGTCCTCATGCAATCCCTGCAAGTCTGAATGCCAACCCACTAGGCCCAAGCACCCAGGTAGTTTTTATTCACTGTTCTGCTCACTTTTTTCAGACCCACTTGGTTCTCCAGAAGTATAAACACTCAAAACAAGCACCATTCATTTTTCAAATATCATCAGGCTGGAAGAAGAGGAAAGAGAAAAAAGAATTTTTAATATCCTTTCACATTTCCCACAAAAGCCTAAATCAGGAGTCCATTGTAAGTCTTTGATGTGTTTTCCCACTGTAACTTGGAAAGCAGTCCAGGGTCTAGGAAAAGAGTGTGTGCATGCTAAGTCCCTCAGTCATGTTCGACTTTCTGCAACTGCACTGACTGTAGCCCGCCAGGCTCCTCTGTCCATGTGATTCTCCAGGCAAAATGCTGGAATGGGTTGCCATGCCCTTCTCCAGGGGATCTTCCTGACTCAGGGATTGAACCCACATCTCTGATGTCTCCTGCATTGGCAGGTGGGTTCTTTACCACTAGCAGCACTTGGGAAGCCCCCAGGGAAAGGGAGGATAAGGCAAATACACACAAACCATGTTTCACACTCCCAACTATAAATAGGTTCTCTGGAATAATCTAGGAGGCTCAGGCCAATTGAGTATCATATTGTTTCCAGCCCTGTACTAGGTCTTGCTGGGTAAATAAAGGCTTACCTCTTCCCTCTAAAGCCTATCGTTTCACAAGAATAGGAACATTTGGTGCTGCCTGGGTTCTAATGCTCTTTCTCCCTTTCTACACAGGACTTCAGAATGCCAGTTAAGATGAAAAGTCCAGAAAGCAGTTCTCAGCAGAGATCTTAGCCTGCATTTATCTCACCAGGAGCTGAAAAGAAGGCCTGAGAAACTGCAGGAGGCAAGTTCTCCAGAAGATTGACAGGTGTCCAAAGCAGTTCAGAATGAACAGCTGTGAGGGGATGAGGCTAGAACACAAGTCCCCCCCTTCCTATCTTCCTTGCAGAGTGGGTGACCTCAGTGGAAAGCAGTGATGAGAAGTCTGAGGAAATAAAGGATTTGACAGGAAGTCTGTAAGTCAAGGGAAGTGGTGTGAGGTAAAAGGGATTCTCTCTGGAAAGATGAAAGGGTGTTCTAACTAAAACACAGTTCATACTTTTGCCAGTTATTGGCCCTGCTTCTATGATGCCTGATAGTGCCTCCTTGATCTGGATCTGCCTCCTTGACCTTGGTGGCTGAAAGCTGACGTGAGCCTGGAGCACACTGTCTGAGTTCTTTCCTCTCATCACAGACAAACGGGAGACCAGTGAGAAAAGAATCACTATGCCTCCTCAAGGCCTTTGGAGGTATCTGCTCAGGAGATGACCTGTGATTATTTGTAGACTGCATGGTGCATTTTCCTTAAAAATTTTTTTCAATTATGTTTTTATTTTTGTTTACTTACAGGATCTTAGATCCCTGAACAAGGATTGAACCTGTGCCCTTCTCAGTGAAAATGCAGAGTCCTGAACACTGGACTGCAGGGAATTCTCTGCATTTCTTGATCTGAAATCAAATTTGTGCCTCAGATAGTAGAGTCTGCCTGCAGTGCAGGAGACCTGGGTTTGATCCCTGGGCCAGGAAGATCCCCTGGAGATGGGAATGGCTACCTGCTCCAGTATTCTTGCCTGGAGAATTTCATGGACAGAGGAGCCTGGAGGGCGGCAGTCCATGGATTGCAAATAGTAAGACACAGCTGAGCAACTAACACTTTTACTTTCTTATTTTTGACCTGAAACAAATATGATCATCTTAGCTAGAGAGTTCTGGTAGACTCACTTGGACTTTAACAACAGAGGTGGCTGTTTGGTTGCTCCATTTGTTTTCCTATGTTCTATATTCACTGAATTAATCACATGATTTCCATATTTACTTCACCTATGTTGATTAAAATAGTTAATAAAAATAATCATGGCCACTGCCTATTGAGCACTGGATACCAGGCACTATATTGAAGTATGTTACATGTAGTAACCTCAGTTACCTTCACACGAACCTTCTAAGGTTGGACTTTAGTTTAAGAAGACTTTTAAAGCCACACAGTTTTTCAAACAGATTTCTTCTCTACAATATATTGCGGAAGCATGTTAAAATCAAAAGAGTATGTATTTTACAATCAGAATTTAAATGCTATTAAATTTATTATTTCAGAGAAAGCAATGGCACCCCACTCCAGTACTCTTGCCTGGAAAATCCCATGGATGGAGGAGCCTGGGGGCTGCAGTCTATGAGGTCACTAAGAGTTGGACACGACTGAGCGACTTCACTTATGTATACAATATACAGTCATCTGTCTCAGTATCTTTTTAAATGGAAAATCATAGAAATTAGAAAGAGGGACATACCTTCAGGTGGTTTAATTCATTATTAAACTCTTATAAAATTTAACTTCCAAATGCCTATGGTAATATAATTTTTAAAAAGGCAAGAGATCTGCACATATATAGATACTATGACTGAAATAATATATAAAACTCTTGAAGAGTTGAAAACTTTAAAAATGGCTGCTATAATACAGAAAAGAATGAAACAATGCCATTTGAGGCTACATGGATGGACCTAGAGATTACTATGCTAAGTGAAGTAAGTCAGAAAGAAAGACAAATATCACATGATATCACTTATATGTGGACTCTAAAACGTGACATAAATGAATTTATCTGTGAAACAGAGACAGACTCATAGACATAGAGAAGAGACGTGTAGTTGCCAAGGGTTGGGGAGGGGGGGATGGAATGGGAGTTCAGGATCAGCAGATGAAACTATTATATATAGGATGAATAGACAACAAGGTCCCACTGTATAGCACAGGGAACTATATTCAATATCCTATAAATAAACCATAATAGTACAGGAAAAAAATGGCAACTATAATATAAGCATTACAATATTATTTGCAGTAACAAAAATACAGTTACTTTGCTTTTTTAATGTTAACTAAAGGCCTGGCGTGCTGCAATTCATGGGGTCGCAAAGAATCAGACACGACTAAGCGACTGAACTGAACTGAACTGAAAGTTAAAATTTTAATTTATTATTATATTTGGAGAGTTGTACAGACTAATTGTACATGGTGTACATGTACAATAATGAACATGAACTTGGGCAAACTCCAGGGGATGGTTAGGGACACCCTGTCAGGCCTCTGTGTCCATGGGGTCACAGAATCGGACACCACTGGTTGACTGAACAACAACAACTGACTAATTATAAAAGAAGTGCTGAAGTAATAGCAATAGAATTCTAAACATCTTCATTTTCTTTCTGAAAATTGTAAAGATATAATATTTAGCATTGAAAGTGAAAGTGAAGTTGCTCAGTTGTGTCCAACTCTTTGGGACCCCGTGGACTGTAGGCCACCAGGCTCCTGCGTCCATGGGATTTCCCAGGCAAGAATACTGGAGTGGGTTGCCATTCCCTTCTCCAGGGGATCTTCCCGACCCAGGGATCAAACCCAGATCTCCTGCATTGCAGGCAGACACTTTAACCTCTGAGCCACCAGCTGCTACTGTTGCTGCTGCTGCTGCTAAGTCACTTCAGTTGTGTCTGACTGTGCGACCCCATAGACGGCAGCCCATCAGGCTTCCTCGTCCCTGAGATTCTCCAGGCAAGAACACTGGAGTGGGTTGCCATTTCCTTCTCCAGTGCATGAAGGTGAAAAGAGAAAGTGAAGTCGCTCAGTTGTGTGTGACTCTTAGCGACCCCATGGACTGCAGCCTACGTGGCTCCTCCGCCCATGGGAGTTTCCAGGCAAGGGTACTGGAGTGGGGTGCCATTGCCTTCTCCGCTGAGCCACCAGGGAAGCCCATATTTAACCTCAGGCTAATTGTATTCTGAAAGGAGAATATGACAGAATCAATGTTAAATCTTCAAGGGCTTTATTTTCAATAACTTAGTTTTCTTAAGAGAGGAATTCAGTGACTTCCTAAGGGTAAAATTACCACAATTTTATTTTCATGTCACTTGAAATATTTGTTGAACATATAAAAATGATTTCTTATTTTGAATCATATAGAAATTAATAAAAGTGACACAACAATTTGTTAACTGTTTGTGTTAAGCACAATTACATAATTTCTGGATCAAGAAGTTTTGCGGCCATATAATCATGTGACTAGTTTCTAAGTTCCATTTCTGCCAAATCATTACCAGTAATCACATTTAAATCCTTCTTTAATAAACCTCTTCAGACTTTAAGATATCTGGAGGTAGATAATCCAGAAGGATTTACAGGTGGCATCTAAAAAAAAAAAACCTGTTTAAAGTTTAGTTAATATGTATTTTAATGTTTTGCCTGTCTAGAAATTCAAAAGTTGGAAAATTTTGGTCAGATGATATCCTAAACTGTTGTAGACATGAAAGAGTATCCACATTAAAAATTAGTCTTCATCTGTGAAGCTTTTCTTGGGTATTAGTCATAGAAATGCCATAATCTTCTATAATTTACCATGCATAGATACAAATCCAGTGAATCAGATTACATGTTTTTGCTTCCTCATGAACTTTTACTGTCTCAGAACTTTCACTTCTAATTTTGTTATTTAGGAAAAAAATATTTATACATTTAGTGGAGAAAATAGCAACAGAATCTGACACACTCCGCTGAAACCACAAGGACTTGTTACCATTCATGAATGAGTTTATCTTATGAACTAATCCAGTGGCTGATCAGCTGAAACTTTCAATAAGGATTTCTCTGTATAAGTGAAAACACAATTAATCCATGCTTTTGCTTCATTATATTTTAAGTTAAAATTTTTTTTACATGTGGAGACTATTTCTCTCTCTGGGAACAAGTCTGGAGTGCTGCAAAATCCTAAAATATACTCTGATTCATTGTCCTTAAAGAAGAAGAACAACAACAACAAAACTGCTCTGGTATTAGAAGTCATTAAAGACTTGAGCTAATAATATGCTAATTTTATAAAAGCTTTAAAAAAAAATAAAACCTCCCACTGCTATAAAAAATTAGAGATTTGAAGAAACAAACAGTATTCAATAAATGATTAGTATCTGATTTAATTTAACTTATGTAGCTATAAGCCTGTTGTCTCTTAAGTTTAATAGAAAAATATAAAAATATATTTTGGGCAAGATATACTTTACTTCCTTTCCCTAAAAATCTTAATATTATTGCTTTAAGGAAAATACCTGTACAATCATTACAATTTTAAAATAATGACTCCAAAAGTTCTATATTATCTGAATTAAATTATAATATCTACCCATAAAATCTGTTTTGTGTCTGTGTTGCTATGGAAGTTTTTTAAAAATAAAGAATGATTGGATTGTCTCTAATAATAACAGAAGAGCCACACAGCTTTATCATTCAATTCTAGAAATTCTGTAGATAAAGACTTAATAAAAAAACACATTCTGCCTCTTTCAAGACCTTGCTTCATGAGCATTCCGCAACTCTTGGTCTGTATTCATGTAACCTGGCTTCCTATATTGGTAATGCTGGAGGAGAGGGTACAGACGAGTGTTCTGTGGGCTTTCATCCATTTTCTTCATATACCTGGCTACTCTGGATGAATCAGATCTGTATCTGCCTTCTGCAGCTGAAACAGCATGGCTGTTGATGGAATAACAGTGCCCTGGGCAACAGAAGAAAGTCCTTAGACAAAGCACCACAGGAAACATCCTCCTTGAGCTGTCTAAAAACAAATGTGCAACCAACTAACCTGCAGGGGTGAATGCCTGCATCCTCCAGTCACTCTCTGCCCACTTCACGACCCTCCAACAAGAATCCTAGACATCCTTCAGTGAAGGAAATCCTCAGTAGCAATTGGAATAATAACCTTTGCCAAACTGCACAGGGCCAGAAAATTACTTCTTTTGTCTAGGTCACTGCAGCATCAGGCAATTTCTGCTAGTGGGGATGTGAAAAGGCAGTTCCCATGCCAAGAACTAATAAACATAGGGGAGGAGATCTTAAGTGTGTGCTTCAATAAGTAAGCCCTTCATACACATATCTGTTCAGTGACACGTTCAAATCTGTCTGCAAAAAAATTGTTAAGGGAGTGTTCTCTCTCTTAAAAGAAAAAAAACGCCCAGGAGTTCTAACAGAAAAATAAGGGCAATTTAGTCGACTGGCATGTATCACCACTCACTGAGGGTTAGAATCCTGCCCTCCGCCACCTCTGTGCAACTCATTGACTTCATCAGGGCCAGCCTCTATTATTACTGCTGCAGATATTTAGTCTCAAATAACAGATTTTTTAAATGAGTCATATCCAGGTTTTCTTCTACTTTTTCCCTGCAGTAACACCAGAATATTTCATCTGCATCTCTGTTGCCATGGAAAAATGAACATTCTGAAAAGCAGGTAGGATTATGAGTTGAAGGCAAAGTCTAATAGCAAGGAACAGAAAGAACTCAGGTTGAAAACATATACATACCACAGTTAACATTACAGAAAAATGGCAGCTTGAATAACAAGGAAAAAAGAATAGAATTTCATTGAATCTCTGACCTTTTAGATAAAGTATTTTGAGTTTCAAAACTATTTTTTCAGGTTTTGTGGGGTTTTTTACATTTTTTTTAAAGTGGAAAAACATTCTTATGCTTAGGAATAAAGTAGGCACACTATTTTCACCACCTGTGCATGGTTGGCAGGCACAAGACCATTGTGCAGCAAACAGCAGATAATTGGATTCTGTCTACACAGTGAACCTGCTGGATCATTAGCAGCCTTTCATGTTGAAAATAGACATGATTGACAGGAGCTGGGAACCAGCCTTTGTATATAGCTTAATGGAGCAAGAAGATCACTGCTGGACCCAGATCATTTGATCCCAGATTCTTCAGGTACCATAGGTATTGTGTGCACAAGACATGTGTCAAGGGAGAGAGATAAGAAAAAAGGTAGAGAGACAACAAGAGATAGGACATGTCAAGACGGTAAAATGAGAAAAAGAAGTGAATTGGGAGTGTAAGAAGAGAAATGAAGAAATAGAAATGGGAAAAGAAAGAAGCATAAGAGAAAAGAAGGGATGATCAAAGAATAATATGCAGAGAGAGAAAATGAGTAGGAAGAAATATGAAGGAAAAAGAGAACACAAAGGGGAAAAAAGCTGCCTTCAACAAAAAACTTCACTTAACAAGTCTTGGAAAATTAGGTAAAGGAGAACCACGGAAAGTGCAGTGGCATGTTACCGTCATGTTGGTCTCATGATCTTGTCCATCTAATGAGGTTTCTGTCCCTCACATCCTAGACATGTAACCTAGCAGGACGCTATGGGGTCTTCCTGGGACAGACCCCTCCCCCCATGTCCTCTGCCTGCCTCTTGTTTGTAGAAAAACTGTGATCTCTTAGGCCTCCCCTGAGTCACTAAAGCCTGAGTCAAGACTGAATGAAAGCATGTGAACATGTAGCGACACAATTAGTAGTCGGGCCGTGAGGACTGGTAACGATACCTGAACACATTTCTTGTATTATGTTATAGATGTTAAAACCTCTACCAAATGGAAGACGTTAACTACGTGATGATCATGAGCTTATAGCCCCCAGACTAGTTAACTACGTGATGATCATGAGCTTATAGCCCCCAGACCACTTACTGAAGCCAGAGAATTGATGTTAATCCCTCTGACACTGCCCTGTTGCCTTGCCATCAACCAATCATAATATTGGGCAGGAGCTGATCACAAACCCTATGACTAGCCTCTCTACTTGGCCTTTAAAAGTGCTTTCCTGAAACCCATTGAGGAACTGGGGTTTTTTGAGCATTAGCTGCCCCGGACTCCTCTTCTGGTACCTTACACTGAATGGTGTATTTTCCTTCACAATCTGGTGTCAGTAGATTGGCCTTACTGCGAGTAGGCAAGCAGACCCTGTTTGGTTCAGTCATAGGCACAAACTTTAGTTGAGAGTGGATGGAAACCCCCCGTGGGAGCTATCTATGTGTGAGAAATCTGTTTCAAGGTTGTCCTCTCCTTTTGCATTTAAACTCTGAGAAGAACTTGAGGATTTTGTGACATCTTGATTCCTACTCGTTAGACCTTATCCATCCAAATGATCAATCCCTGAATCTCCAGACTGTAATTTTAACCTGACTGTCCATGGGGTGAGAAAGCTGTCAGTAGCCCTCCGTTGCTGAGGAGAGATGATGCTGTGTAGTAAGGAGAACAGTGAAAATGCAAGAGACCTGGACTCAGTCTCCACAGGGCCACTAAGGAAAAGAGACCTTAGCAGATGCAAGAACAAATGAAGCAATTTCTACCCTGGGGAACTAAACACTTACAGATTCTGAGGATACTCTTTCTCTAGGTGAGATAAAAAAGGTTATCAGTACTCTAGACCCCAAACAATTGGAATATTTCTCCTGATGGCTGAGGAGAAATCCTAGAGAGAGGAAGGCTAACTGGTCTTTTTAAGGTTAAGTAAGACAAAGTTGCCCAATTTAATGGCTGAGAGGGAGGCTGGAGTGAGATTTTAGTCCCAGATAAAAGCCCATATAAAAGGAAAGGGTTGTTAATATTGTTACCTTGTGACCTTTATTAGTTGAAATTAATCTTTCCTCAACGTTTATAGCACTTGCTCTGAAATCTTATTCTACTGAAGCATCACTTTCTGCTATGTGTACCAATTCATACCTCATTGCAACCGATAGACTGGGAGGACATTCAAGGCTGAATCAGTGGTGGATTAATCTTAATGCCTTCCACGGCATGTAAGTTGAGCCTGTGCACATTAAGCACTTGCCGTACAGTTGATGCACAAATGACAGAAGCAGTGGAGGAAGTCTGTGTCTGGGTCAGGATATGAAGACTTAAGTTCTGTGCTTATTTTGAGCCAGCTGAGTTGGGAGCATAGGATTCAAGTCTTAGAAGCTGAGTGGCTAGTGTCTTGAGTATAACTATAAATTACTATTATGTGCTAGGAGCTTGAAAAGTTACCTTTCCTCTCAGCATTGACACTACAAGGTAAATGTTATTATCTCCATTTTACAGATGAGGAAACAGGTAATTAAGTAATTCATCCAAGGGGACTTAATGAGTAAAGGGCAGAGGCAGGAGGGCAGAGGCAGGAAGGCTCAAACTCAGGGCTGCTGGTGCATTAGTATTGGAACCCAAGCCAGATTAGGAACTATTAGACTTCCTTTATTAAATTTGGTCTCCAGAGAGAGGTCTCCATGCCTAGAAGTCCTGAAACAGGTCACTGGCAGGGAAAAAAATGCCAGACTAACTTGACTCTAATGTGGGCTTTGGGCAGATATTAAACTTCTATGTCATTTGCTTCCTCCTCTGTCAATAACACTATTCTGTAAATAACAGGACCTCCCTCGCAGTTGTTAGGTATATTTTTGTTAAGTTGAACTGGGATGCTTGGAAAACTCCTAGAACAGTGTGTTGGTACACAGTAATCACCATAGTGAATGCCACTTGAATCTGAATTTCTGAAGAAGTGAAATGGTAGAATTTAAAAAATGTGGACACTTTCTTTCCATGAGCCATTCAGGGCATATATTTGACAGCCCCTCCATCTCTGGTCCTAAGTTCATGGCGAATCTCAATTATCGTATTCATTCACTGACACAGTTGTCTGTGCAGTGAAAAGACCACTCTGAGAGGGACTCTCCTAGACTCTGAACTCTAGGACAATTGTTCCACACTGTGGATTTGCTTCCTTCTGCTAGTTAGTTCAGATCTCCCAGAATTAGAAAATAGTGCCTTGACCATACATCCACATTCATTCTTGGTACTATTACTACTGATAGTAGCTAATATTTATAAACATTTAGCTCCAATACTTTGGTCACCTGATGGAAAGAGCCAACTCATTGGAAAAGACTCCAATGCTGGGAAAGATTGAAGGGCAGAAGGCGAAGGGTATGAGAGAAGATGAGATGGTTAGATTGCATCATCAACAAAATGGACATGAATTTGAGCAAATTCCGGAAATAGTGAGGGACAGGGAAGCATGGTGTGCTGCAGTCCATGGGGTCACAAAGAGTCAAACATGACTGAGTAACTGAACAACAACAAACACTTAGGATGAGTCACATATTGTCCTAAGTCCTTTATGTCTTACTTAATCCTCACAACAAACCTATGACATGTGCTATTCTTGTTGCCATTTTACAGATGAGGAACACGTAGTGTACATCCACGGTCACAGCATTATGTACTCTCAGTATAGCAAGGGTAAATGGACTCCCACAAAGCTGCTCCATGTGTTGAGGGTGTACAACTCATCATAAGACCAAATCAGAAAAAAAAATCCAACCGTATTATCTTTGTCATTAAATAATACCTCAGAGGAGGGAAGTGTGGACATTAGATAAATATGGTGCAGTGAATATCACTTAATTACAATAAAGATAAAAATAATTAATGGAAATATAGCCAGTATTGTTATTATTTAAAAATGCAAATAAAAATAAGATCCCATTTTTTTTTAATTGTCAAATTCGGAAAGTTAAGCAATAATGTCCAGTTTTGGGAATAGTGTTATGAAATGAACATTTTCATATTCTTCCAGGAAGAGTGATAATTAGTCTATTTGTGGAGGCAAAATATATCAAGGGCTTTGCAAATTTTCATAATCTTTGATTCAATAATTTCCCCATCTAGGAATTTATCTCAAGTAAATAAGCTGTACAAAATATTTATATGTGAGGATTATATCATATTCTATTTAATAAAGCACAAGTAGAAACCCAAGACCCAGGCTCAGAAAAGCATCTGGGTTCAAATCTTAGGCCTATAGTCACTAGCTCTTTAAGCTTTAGGAATTTTATCTCGCTAAGTCTCAGTTTCTACAACTGTAAATGGGGTTTGGTGTAGAGCACTCTGCAGAATGCCTGACACACAGTATGTGCTCGACAAATATTAGTTGTCTCATTTTCATTATTCTATTATCATCATTACTTGTTAACCTAAATGTACAGCAATGTGGAATGGGTGTATTACTTCTAATCACCTATTTAATGGAATCATGTTTTTGAAGATTAATGACATATAGAAATGATAATTAAGCAAGTGACAAATACACAGGGCAAAATTAGAGAAATCATCACAACTTCTTATTATATGAAAGTGAAAAAAAGTGAAGTCACTCAGTCGTGTCTGACTCTTGCAACCCCATGGACTGTAGCCCACTAGGCTCCTCAGTCCATGGAATTTTCCAGGCAAGAATACTGGAGTGGGTTGCCATTTCCTTCTCCAGGAGATCTTCCTGACCCAGGGATTGAACCCAGGTTCCGTGTGGCAGGCAGATGCTTTACCATCTGAGCCATCAGGGAAGCTCTTTTATTATATAGTGTATAGATATATGTGTGTATGCATAACTGGTTGTAGGAAGGAAAAAAAGAAAACATTAGCATGTTAATACTAGAGAATTCTTGAGATGACAGGTAACCCTGTATTTTCAACATTTTCTATAAAGAATATGTGTTACTGTTATAGCTAGAAAAATATTTTAACAAAATATGTTTTTAAAGCAGTTTTCACAAAAGATTAATACACACACACAAGATAATGGTAATCATTTTCAAAATTGCAACCATGAATTTTTGTGGGATTTTGACTACCCATATCCATTTCCATTGTCTAATAGCAAGCTCACTGGTCATTAGGAAAGGTATGTTGTCTTCATTAAACAGTCTAGCAGGATTGTATTCTAGTCCCTTCCCTCTCCTAGCCGAGGAAGAGTCATATTTTTGAAGTGAAACTAATTCTGTCCTCCTTTATTATAATTTGAATCTAGAATCTGAGTAGAGCGGCACACAGATTGAAAATATTGGAATTCATTCATTGTGGTATGGCTCTTCTGAACACTCTGTACCTGATATAAACTGGACCTAAAGTTCTGCCTTATTTCTCCACCAATATGACTTGGTTCTTGCATTTCCAAGGTTGGGTTTTCAGTCTTCCTGTCATTCTGTGGCTTTTTACTATTGTTTCAGTACATTTCCTTTCGCTTAGGGTAGTCAGAGTTGTCTTCTGTTGCCTGCAACCAGAAATTACGTCTCTTGTATTTAATCTATAGTCTTGAAGAAATGGCTAAAGAAAAAGTCATTAGCTTATTAGTGGTGGCCTCAAGACAGACAAGAATTTTGGCTCATCATTAGATCACAACACATGTGCTACATTTTTGAAAAGTATCCTTTTTTCAGTCCTATGTGCTATTTGTCAAAACTGTTTACATAAAATTTTCTCACTTTCTGTGGTCATGGCCTGCCCAACATATCAGCAAAACTGATGGCAGAAAAGGATAATGATTTTTGCAATTCATGCATTCCCAGTAACAAGAAAATGTTATAAAAGATTTTGTTCCAGAGAGACCAAATAAAACATTCATTAAGAGCATGAACTCAGGGATTTGACCACCTAAGTGGTCTAATTAATTCCTTCTTTTCCACTTGCAATCTAAAAGACTTTAGGAAAAGCTACTTAACCTTCAGTTTTCTTCATCTGTAAAACTGAGATAACAACTGTTCCTATTCATATAGCTGATATAAAGATTAATAAAGTCAACATGTTTAAATCATTAGGATAGAGCTTGGCATATATGAAGTTCTATATGTGTTAACAATTTTTATACACTGTAGATCTTGACAATAATGATTATTTGCCACTATTTAAAATCTAGATGATTTATTCTTCAAATTGTAAGTCATGTCAAATGAGTATTTTTTATAGAAAATAAACCCCAAAAGATGTCTGGGTATGTTTTGACCTGTGATTGATGAAAATGTGTAGAAAAGAGTCAATTCTATAAAAATATACCAAAACTTTAATGAAATAGCAACTTCTGTGCATGAAAAGTTAAGATCATTAGTTACAGTAGATGGTTATAATAATTTTTAAAACATATATACATTTTAACTGATATTGCATATGAGGTGTGTCCAAAACGATAAATTCAAATTGAGGACTTTAGAAAATGAATTTCAACTTTAATTTACAAATGAATATTCATGAAAACCTAAGTAAGTATAATTTTGGATAACTACTGGAAGAGCTTCAGATTACCCATGAAGTGAGTAAAATAAGAGAAAATTTGACACATAGTATCATCCTCTGATTCATCAATAGCTATAAACTTATGTTAGGTTCTGGAGATAATAACTGAGTATGGCAAAATCCCAGGTAATAGAAAGTTTATGGAATACTGCCAGGTACACAATAGGCATTTGAGAAGGAAATGATGCTACTTAAATGAATGCATTACATTAATGAAAATCATTTTAAGAACTTTTTTAAGCTTATTATTGTCAATCTATGCTTTTTAGAGTAGTCTATCTATATACTGCTGAAGATTCAACTTACACAAGTTTCAAGCTTCTTTTCTAGTGAATCCTCATTCATCTTGGCAGAGGATTAGAAGACCAGTGAACTTCAATATTCGGGGCCTAAGATTTAGGTTTACTCTCCAGGTTTGGCACCTGGTAAACTTGAAATGAGCTCACTGAACAGCAGCTGATCCCCAAACCATGTGAATGTTTGGCCATTCTACATTAGTAGATTTCCATTTTGACCTCTGATTATACTTCATCTTCCTTGATACAGCGAATTATTTTCTAAACTGTAGCCTGCTTCACTGATGGTTTCCAAGAGTTGGGTCGTGTTTTCTATACTCACTGTTCTTTAGTGACGTCTGTTCTAACCTAGATGAATCATGTGGAATCAAGAGGATGTGGTCCATCAGAGAAGGATATTGCTTGTACACAGATGCTTGACCTGTCTTGTATAATCAACAAACCTGACTCCTGGAGATTTCTAAGGCCCCACTAAGTTCAAGTCTAAATTCAAACTCTGTGTTGGCTGGATGTACAAGCTCATAGATTAATTGGCCCCCTAATATCTGCAGTGTCTTTCTCTGGTTTATTAATTATCTCTTTGAGTGTTCATATAATAAACTTTCAATTATTCATATGTATACTTACTGCAGCTTTTTAACTTGTGTCTTAATGATAAAATAATAATTGATGTTAAGAAGGATGACTCTGAAATGCCATCAATATCTTTTAAAGCTCCATTTTCCAGACAAGCAAAATAATAAACCTGCTTGTTTACTCTGTTTTGAACATAAAATTCCAAGAATTATCATATATGATGGAAAGTAAGTAGTCTAAATGTCAGTACTTCTGTGTTTGCATCCAGCTCTGACTGGAATATAAAAAAAATACCTTGAATAGGTCACTGAAACTTTCTGGGCCTTTTTCCTGTATTTTTAGAGTGAAGAGGCTATACTTTATTATCTACAAGATTCTTTTCAGTTTTAAAAGGTAGTGCTAAATCTATTGATGTTTACATCTATGTCTATGTCATCTTTTTATACCTATTATCTAATTTCTTTTCAAAAAATTGTTTTTTTTCTCTACAAATAGCTTTTTTTTTTTATTGGCACCTAGGTTTTTTATTTCTCTACAATAGGCTACAATCTGTTAGCTCAAAAGCCAGCCAGTGCTAAACTTATATTTTATTTATATTTATTTATTTTAAATAGCTTTGTTACAGCACAGTTAGCTTTAGTTCTGGATATAATCTAAATAAATTGATTTAGTTGGAAGCACTGAAAATGGATAGGTAGAATATGTATGAAAGAAAACAATAGAGATTGTTTCTCAAATTAAGGTTTTACATGTTTGGTATTGGGGGAACTTTTAGAAAGTGATCTGACATTAGATTAAGAAATACCATGTTCCTTTACTATAAGTAAATAAAATAATAGAGGTAGAGGAGAATCATGATCCAGGGAATAGAAGTACCATTTCAACAACTAGTTGAAAAAGTAATGTTCCCAAAGAAATGACTAGTCATCAAGCAGGCAAAAAACTGGTCATTCAAAATTCAACATCCATTTATGATAAAAACCCTCCAAAATTCAGGCATAGAAGGAACATACCTCACATAATAAAAGACATATATGATAAACCCACAGCAAACATTATCCTCAATGGTGAAAAATTGAAAGACGTTCCCCAAAAGTCAGGAACAAGACAAGGGTGCCCACTCTCACCACTAGTATTCAACATAGTTTTGGAACTTTTAGCCACAGTAATCAAAGACAAAAAAAGAAATAAAAGGAATTCAGATTGGAAAAGAAGTAAAACTCTCACTGTTTGCAGATGACATGATCCTCTATATAGAAAACCATAAAGACACCACCAGAAAATTACTAGAGCTAATCAATGAATATAGTAAAGTTGCAGGATATAAAATTAATACACAGAAATCCCTTGCATTCCTATACACTAACAATGAGAAAACAGAAAGAGAAATTAAGGAAACAATTTCATTTACCATTGCAAGGAAAATAATAAAATACTTAGGAATAAATCTACCTAAAGAAACAAAATCTATATATATAAAACTATAAAACACTGATGAATGAAATCAAAGACGACACAAATAGATGGAGAAATATACCACGTTCATGGATTGGAAGAATCAATATGATGAAAATGAGTATACTACCCAAAGCAATCTATAGATTCAATACAATGCCTATCAAGCTACTAATGGTATTTTTCACAGAACTAGAACAAATAATTTCACAATTTGTGTGAAAATACAAAAAACCTCGAATAGCCAAAGCAACCTTGAGAAAGAAGAATGGAACTGGAGGATCAATCTGCCTGACTTCAGACTACACTACAAAGCTACAGTCATCAAGACAGTATGGTACTGGCACAAAGACAGAAATATAGATCAGTGGAACAAAATAGAAAGGCCAGAGATAAATCCACACACCTATGGACACCTTATCATTGACAAAGGAGGCAAGAATATACAATGGAGAAAAAACAATCTCTTTAACAAGTGGTGCTGAGAAAACTGGTCAACCACCTGTAAAAGAATGAAACTAGAACACTTTCTAACACCATACACAAAAATAAACTCAAAATGGATTAAAGATCTAAACATAAGACCAGAAACTATAAAATTCCTAGAGGAAAACATAGGCAAAACACTCTCTGCCATAAATCACAGCAGGATCCTCTATGACCCACCTCCCAGAGTAATGGAAATAGAAGCAAAAATAAACAAATCGGACCTAATTAAACTTAAAAGCTTTTGCACAACAAAGAAAACTATAAGCAAGGTGAAAAGATAGCCTTCAGAATGGGAGAAAATATTAGCAAACGAAGCAATGGACAAAGAATTAACCTCAAAAATATACAAGCAACTCCTGCAGCTCAATTCCAGAAAAATAAATGACCCAATCAAAAAATGGGCCAAAGAACTAAACAGATATTTCTCCAAAGAAGACATACAGATGGCTAACAAACACATGAAAAGACGCTCAACATCATTCATTATCAGAGAAATGCAAATCAAAACCACAATGAGGTACCATCTCACACACTGGTCAGAATGGCTGCCTTCAAAAAGTCTACAAACAATAAATGCTGGAGAGGATGTGGAGAAAAGGGAACCCTCTTACACTGTTGGTGGCAATGCAAACTAGCACAGCCACTATGGAGAACAGTGTGGAGAGTCCTTAAAAAACTGGAAATAGAACTGCCATATGACCCAGCAATTCCACTGCTGGGCATACACATTGAGGAAACCAGAATTGAAAGAGACACGTGTACCCCAATGTTTATTGCAGCACTCTTTACAATAGCTAGAACATGGAAGCAACCTAGATGTCCATTGGCAGATGAATGGATAAGAAAGCTGTGGTACATATACACAATGGAATATTACTCAGCTATTAAAAGAACACATTTGAATCAGTTCTAATGAGGCGGATGAAACTGGAACCTATTATGCAGAGTGAAGTAAGTCAGAAAGAAAAATAATGAAATAGTATATCAACACATATATATGGAATTTAGAAAGATGGTAATGATGACCCTATATGCGGGACAGCAAAAGAGACACAGATATAAAGAACAGATCATTGGACTCTGTGGGAGAAGGCAAGGGTGAGATGATTTGAGATAGTAGCATTGAAACATGTATATTATCATATGTGAAATAGATCACCAGTCTAAGCTCGATGCATGAAATAGGGCATTCAAAGCTGGTGCACTGGGGCAACCCTGAGGGATGGGATGGGGAGGGAAGTGGGAGGGGGTTCAGGATGGGGGACACATGCCATAGCTGATTCATGTCAACATATGGCAAAACCACTACAATACTGTAATTAGCCTCCAATTAAAATAAATAAATTAATTTAAAGAAACTCTGGTCATTTGAGTGAACTCAATTATTTTTCAAAAATTTAAGAGAGTAAACAATGGTTCTGTTCAAGACTGAATTTTTCAAGATAAAATTTCTCCACTGTCTTTCAAAAATTCTATTATAGCATATCTTTTATGATCTCTTCAAATAAAACAATGTGTCTGTTTTTTTCATCATCTGACATTGTCAAAAGTAAAACATATAACTTCTCTGGATATCCTGTTAAATGGTCAACACAAAGTTAAATTTCAGAGGCTTAGGCACAACAGAAAAATTAAAGTATAAGTATAATAAGTATAAAAGTATAAGTATAATAAGCCACAATCACATTTGTTTGTTTTAATACACCTTTTTATATTGTATAAACAAGTAGTTCTAGTAGACCTTATTTGCAGGATTAATTAAGGAACCTACTTGAAGGAAATTTTATAGATGCTCAAACACTCAGGTTATTTTATGTGAAGATAAACCTTTGAAATTGATTTAAAAAAAAAAACTCCAAAGCTCCAAAATCTGAAAGCGTAGGTTTGAGCTCCAAAGCCTGGGATACACCATTTCAGTATTCTTAATGATTACACTTCTTGATATGGTATTACAATTGTATTTTTGCTAAGCAGGCAATGCATGTTAGCACTTTATTCATAGTTTCAGTGAGGTGTCATGCAAACAAGTACATGAACACTATCAAACAACATGTGATTTGTAGCCTCATTTTTGTCTGGGGACACAATTTCACATAATGACATGTCATAGAGTTGCAAGTCAGCCTCCCTTTTTGATCTCTGTCAAGAACAAAACTGGGAAGCAAAAATGGCTTTGTTCATTTGTCTTTTGCTTACTAGTTGCATAGCTGTATAACTCACTATGTATAATACTAATAAACAACTACACTCTGTACTTTGAATACTTCTTTTCACATGCATAATAGAGCAGTCTCCTAACAGCAGGTGGAACTCTGACAGGGCAAAAATGGGTTAGTGTATAGATTAGTGTATAGATGTATACCCTATAGTGTTAGTGTATAGATCACTGTATAGATCTGTTTATTTGCATAAGAAAAGCTCCTTACAATTAACATATAGAGAACAGAATGCAGATTTCTAAGAAAAACTTGATCCATGAAGGACCAAACAAGTCTGACTACTTCGGCTTCCTTTCACAAAGCATGCCATTTTTACCCATGAAAAGGCTTCTATTAACTGAAAAAACAAGTGTAACGTATTGGGTGTATGTAGAAAATAAAAGTTTTATAAATATACATAAATGTTTATGTAAGTTTATCTATTGTTTAAATATAAATATGGATTTATATAAGATATATAACTATAAATATGCAAATGAATTTATATAAAATAATTTATACATTTTATATAAAAATATGCATTATTTACTATTCCTAGGTGGCTCAGTGGTAAAGAATCTGAATGATAATGCAGGTGATGCAGGAGACCTGGGTTCTGTCCCTGTGTTGGAAAGATCCACTGGAGTAGGAAATGGCAACCCATTGTAACATTCTTGCCTGAAAAATCCCATGGACAGAGAAGCGTTGTGGGCTAAAGTCCATGGGGTTGCAAACAGTCAGAAACGACTAAGAACACACACTATATATAATACATGATATACATAAATAACATAATTATGTACAGTTATATAAATATAAAGTTTTATAATATGATTTATTAGTTGGCTGTATATAACTATTATCTAAATTAGTTATTATATATTATTATAATATATATATTACTGTCAACAGAAAGAGAACAGAATAAAATCACCTCAAGTATCAGATTATCTCTGCTCCAATGAAACCCTTAATATTTGTCTTTGGAAAGAGATTTCTGGAAAATCAGTTGCTTTGTCTATCTGAAGAGTCAAAAGTGACATTCCCTGATGACTGTATGTAGATCAGAGCCTGTTTGGGCACACGGGAAAGAATTTTGGAAATGTACAGACACCATTAAAGTGATGAGAGGTTAAGGTATTTACGTATCAATAACATACAGTCAACTAAAAAATCATAAACCAGTACCTGTAAATAAACCTAAAATTTATTCTTAAAAGTGTACACATGCACAAATGAATATACTAATGATGAGAAAAACATAATCTTGGTAAACAAGTGCTATGCTGCACTTAGTGGACAACTCAGTCATGTCTGACTCTTTGTGACCCCGTTGACTGTTGCTGGCCAGGCTCCTCTGTCCATGGGGCTTTTCCAGGCAAGATTACTGGAGTGGGTCCATGCCCTCCTCCAGGGGATCTTCCCAACCAGGGGATCTTCCCAACCCAAGGATCAAACCCAGGTCTCTCACATTGCAGGAAGATTCTTTACTGTCTGAGCCACTAGGAAAGCCCAAGAATACTGGAGTGGGTAGTCTCCAGTGGAACTTCCCAACCCAGGAATTGAACTGGTGTCTCCTGCATTGCAGGTGGAGTCTTTACCAGCTGAACTACCAGTGAAGCCCCTTGGTAAACATAACCTATGTTAAAAATATCTGATGTCTTTATAATATTTTATAGTTTTAATAATCTTTTATAGTTTATATATAATTACATAATTATCATTATGTATATACTATATATAATTATGAACTTTTATTGTTAATTAAAACTGTACTTCTCTGAATGCCTTAAAAAGTTGCATGCTTCCATTTCTTTTTTTCCTAAAATTTTCCACCTTTTATAGTGTTGTAAGTTTCACAATAGGATGAGGGCTTTTCTTTTTTTGCTTTTTAAACAGTCCAAAATTCTAGTAGATGATATTTTTTCACATGATACTTTCTTTCTTTTTAAAAATATGGAGTAAAAATTGCATTTGAAATAATAAACACAAAATTCTAGAACTCTTATTCACCATGCTACTTAAATATCACTCAACAAAGCAGAAAACATGCTTTCTAAGTCACATGATAATTCACTTCTTAAAACTGAATTGTAACACAGTGCTCAAGTGTTGTACCTTTTCTACTCTTTAAGTCCCAGGTGGCATCATGTTCTCATTTACTGAATGCCCCTGACAGTCAAGTCACCTAGCTATAAATTGGCTTCCCTCCTAGCCTAATAACTTAGACAATTCTTATAAAACAATTGTAATATTAAAATTCAGACAAGTGACCCAAAAATGGTCCTAGAGGGCAGGTCTGCAATTTCCTAATTTGCACTTTCCTTATTCCTCATTTGTTAAGTTTTGCAACATCAATTTTTATACTATTGCTGTTTTATCCCGGCCAAATGGTTGTTGAATTTTAATGAACTGTCTCCCTTTGACAAATGAGTTATTGTTTGATATATTACATTAGGGATATAGAGAATAAACAACTTATGGATACTAGATATTTGGATAAAACACATTCACATAAACTAGACTATTAGTGTAATGAGGTTTATTAATTGTAAAAAAGATAATACACAGCAGATTTTGAAACCTGCTGAAGAATGATGGACAAATGCATACTTTAAATCTCAGTACCTTAAAGGAAATGGCAAGTACTTTCACATAACCAAAATTTCTTTCCTTTGTTATGGTCCTAGAAAAATTTTACTTACATGAAACAGATCTGAAGGATGGAGAAGCTTTTTCTAGCCCTCTTGGAAGAGATTGCCATTAACCCCACTAGAGAGCTGCTAGAACTCACACAGGACTGGGGAAATAGACTCTTGGAACTTACACAGGATTGTGAAAATAGACCCTTAGAGGGCACAAACAGACCCTATGCACACCAGGACCCAAGATAAAGGAACATTGACCCCATAAGAGATTGACCTAGACTTGCCCATGAGTGTCCAGGAGTCTCTGGCACAGGAATGGGTCGGTGGTGGCCTACTGCAGGGTTGGAGGCACTGAGTATAGCAGTGCCTGCATGGGACCTTTTTAAGGAGGTCACCACTATCTTCATTACCTCCACCATAGTTTCAGTTCAGTTCAGTCGCTCAGTTGTGTCCGACTCTTTGTGACCCCATGAATCGCAGCATGCCAGGCCTCCCTGTCCATCACCAACTCCCAGAGTTCCCTCAAACTCACATCAATCGAGTCAGTGATGCCATCCAGCCATCTCATCCTCTGTCAACCTCTTTTCCTCCTGCCCCCAATCCCTCCCAGCATCAGTCTTTTCCAATGAGTCAACTCTTCACAGGTGGCCAAAGTACTGGAGTTTCAGCTTTAGCATCAGTCCTTCCAAAGAAATCCCAGGGCTGATCTCCTTCAGAATGGACTGGTTGGATCTCCTTGCAGTCCAAGGGACTCTCAAGAGTCTCCTCCAACACCACAGTTCAAAAGCATCAATTCTTTGGTGCTCAGCTTTCTTCACAGTCCAACTCTCACATCCATACATGACCACTGGAAAAAGCATACCCTTGACTAGACGGAACTTTGTTGGCAAAGTAATGTCTCTGCTTTTTAATATGGTGTCTAGGTTGGTCATAACTTTTCTTCCAAGGAGTAAGCGTCTTTTAATTTCATAGTTGCAGGTACCATTTGCAGTGATTTTGGAGCACAGAAAAATAAAGTCAACCACTGTTTCCACTGTTCCTCATCTATTTGCCATGAAGTGATGGGACTGAATGCCATGATTTTAGTTCTCTGAATGTTGAGCTTTAAGCCAACTTTTCACTCTCCTCTTTCACTTTCAACAAGAGGCTTTTAGGTTCCTCTTCACTTTCTGCCATAAGGGTGTTATCATCTGCATATCTGAGGTTATTGATATTTCTCCCGGCAATCTTCATTCCAGCTTGTGCTTCTTCCAGCCTAGCATTTCTCATGATGTACTCTACGTATAAGTTAAATGTGACAATATACAGCCTTGACGTACTCCATTTCCTATTTGGAACCAGTCTGTTGTTCCATGTCCAGTTCTAACTGTTGCTTCCTGACCTGCATACAAGCTTCTCAAGAGGTAGGTCAGGTGGTCTGCTATTCCCATCTCTTGAAGAATTTTCCACAGTTTATTGTGACCCACACAGTCAAAGGTTTTGGCATAGTCAATAAAGCAGAAATAGATGTTTTTCTGGCACTCTGTTGCTTTTTCGATGATCCAGCTGATGTTGGCAATTTGTTCTCTGGTTCCTCTGCCTTTTCTAAAACCAGCTTGAACATAAGGAAGTTCATGGTTCTTGTATTGCTGAAGCTTGGAGAATTTTGAGCATTACTTTACTAGCATGTGAGATGAGTGCAATTGTGCGGTATTTTGAGGATTTTTAGCATTGCCTTTCTTTGCTGGTATACTGAGCGCAGCACTTTCACAGTGTCATCTTTCAGGATTTGAAATAGCTCAACTGGAATTCCATCACCTCCACTAGCTTTGTTTGTAGTGATGCTTCCTAAGGCATGCTTGACTTCACATTCCAGGATGTCTGGCTCTAGGTGAGTGATCACACCATTGTGATTATCCGGGTGGCGAAGATCTTTTTTGCACAGTTCTTCTGTGTATTGTTGCCACCTCTTCTTAATATCTTCTGCTTCTGTTAGGTCCATATCATTTCTTTCCTTTATTGTTCCCATCTTTTCATGGAATGTTCCCTTGATATTTCTAATTTTCTTGAAGAGATTTCTAGTCTTTCCCATTTTGTTGTTTTCCTCTATTTCTTTGCATTGATTGCTGAGGAAGGCTTTTTTATCTCTCCTTGCCATTCTTTGGAACTCTGCATTCAAATGGGTATATCTTTCCTTTTCTCCTTTGCTTTTCGCTTCTCTTCTTTTCACAGCTATTTGTAAGGCCTCCTCAGACAGCCATTTTGCTTTTTTGCATTTCTTTTCCATGGGGATGGTCTTGATTCTGTCTCCTATACAATGTCATGAACCTTCATTCATAGTTTATCAGGCACTCTGTCTATCAGATCTAGTCCTTTAAATCTATTTCTCACTTGTACTGTATAGTCATAAGGGATTTGATTTAGGTCATACCTGAATGGTCTAGTCATTTTCTCCACTTTCCTCAATTTCAGTCTGAATTTGGCAATAAGGAGTTCGTGATCCAAGCCACAGTCAGCTCCTGGTCTTGTTTTTGCTGGCTGTATAGTGCTTCTCCATCTTTGGCTGCAAAGAACACAATCAACCTGATTTCGGTGTAGACCCTCTGGTGATGTCCATGTGTAGAGTCTTCGCTTGTGTTGCTGACAGAATGTGGTCCACTGGAGGAGGGAATGGCAAACAACTTCAGTATTCTTGCCTTGAGAACCCCATAAACAGTATGAAAAAGCAAAAGACAGGACACTGAAAGATGAACTCCCCAGGTCGGTAGTTGCCCAATGTGCTACTGGAGATCAGTGGAGAAATAACTCCAGAAAGAATGAAGGGATGGAGTCAAGGCAAAAACAACACCTAGTTGTGAATGGGACTGGTGATGGAAGCAGGGTTTGATGCTATAAAGAGCAATATTGTATAGGAACCTGGAGTATTAGGTCCATGAATCAAGGCAAACTGGAAGTGGTCAAACAGGAGATGATAAGAGTGAACATTGCATTCTAGGAATCAGTGAACTAAGATAGACTGGAATGGGTGAATTTAACTTAGATGACCATTGTATCTACTACTGTGGGCAGGAATCCCTTAGAAGAAATGGAGTAGCCATTATAGTCAACGAAAAACTCCAAAATGCAGTACTTGGATGCGATCTCAAAAATGACAGAATGTTCTCTGTTCATTTCCAAGGCAAACCGTTATTCACTGTCATGGTAATCCAAGTCTATGCCCCGACCAGTAATGCTGAAGAGGCTGAAGTTGAACAGTTCTATGAAGACCTACAAGACCTTCTAGAACTAACACCCCCAAAAGATGTCTTTTTCATTATAGGGTACTAGAATGCAAAAGTAGGAAGTCAGGAAACACCTGGAAAAACAGGCAAATTTGGCCTTGGAGTACAGAATGAAGCAGGGCAAAGTTAATAGAGTTTTCCCAAGAGAACACACTGGTAATAGCAAAAACCCTCTCCCAACAACACAAGAGAAGACTCTACACATGGACATCACCACCATAGTTTGGCCCCAGGTAAATAACAGGGAGGGAATACAGCCCCACCCATCAACAGAAAACTGGATTAAAGGTTTACTGAGTATGGCCCTGCCCATCAGAAGGAGACCCAGTTTCCCCCTTAGTCAGTCTCTCCCATCAGGAAGCTTCCATAAGCCTCTTATCCTTCTCCATCAGAGGGCAGACAGACTGAAAACAACAATCACAGAAAACTAACCAATCGATCACATGGACCACAGTCTTGTCTAACTCAATGAAACCATAAGCCATGCCCTGTAGGACCACCAAAGATGGGTGGTTCATGGTAGAGAGTTCTGACAGAATGTGGTCTACTGGAGAAGGGAATGGCAAACCACTTCAGTATTCTTGCCTGAGAATCCGTGAACAGTATGAAAAGGCAACAAGATAGGACACTGAAAGATGACTCCCCAGGTCGGTAGATACCCAATATGCTACTGGAGACCAGTGGAGAAATAACTTCAGAAAGAATGAAGAGACTGAGTCAAAGCAAAAACAACACCCAGCTGTGGGTGTGACTGGCAATGGAACTAAACTCCAATGCTGTAAAGAGCAATATTGCACAGGAACCTGGAATGTTAGGTCCATGAATCAAGGCAAACTGGAAGTGGTCAAACAGGAGATGGCAAGAGTGAATGTCGACATTTTAGGAATCAGCGAACTAAAATGGACTGGAA
The DNA here is from genome assembly GCF_042477335.2 of Ovis canadensis. Classification (NCBI taxonomy): domain Eukaryota; kingdom Metazoa; phylum Chordata; class Mammalia; order Artiodactyla; family Bovidae; genus Ovis; species Ovis canadensis. The sequence goes on from NC_091245.1 coordinate 216,320,605, forward strand.
TGAGTGAATTTAACTTAGATGACCATTATATCTACTACTGTGGGCAGGAATCCCTTAGAAGAAATGGAGTAGCCATCATGGTCAATGAAAGAGTCCAAAATGCAGTATTTGAATGCAATCTCAAAAACGACAGAATGATCTCTGTTCATTTCCAAGACAAACCATTCAGTGTCACGGTAATACAAGTCTATGCTCCAACCAGTAATGCTGAAGAAGCTGAAGTTGAACTGTTCTATGAAGACCTACAAGATCTTCTAGAAGTAACACCTCAAAAAAGATGTCCTTTCCATTATAGGGGACTGGAATGTAAAAGTAGGAAGTCAAGAAATACCTGGAGTAACAGGCAAATTTGGCCTTGGAGTACAGAATGAATCAGGGCAAAGGATAATAGAGTTTTGCCAAGAGAATGCACTGGTCATAGCAAATACCCTCTTCCAACAGCACAAAAGAAGACTCTACACATGGACATCATCAGATGGTCAATACCAAAATCAGACTGATTATATTCTTTGCAGCCAAAGATAAAGATGGAGAAGTTCTATATAGTCAGCAAAAGCAATACCGGAAGCTGACTGTAGCTCAGATCATGAACTCTTTATCGACAAATTGAGACTTAAATTGAAGAAAGTAGGAAAAACCACTAGACCATTCAGGTATGACCTAAATCAAATCTCTTACTATTATACAGTGGAAGTGAGAAACAGATTCAAGGGATTAGATCTGATACAAAGAGTGCCTGAAGAACTATGGACGGAGGTTCATGACATTGTACAGGAGACAGGAATCAAGACCATCCCCAAGAAAAAGAAATGCAAAAATGTCTGAGAAGGCCTTACAAATAGCTATGAAAAGAAGAGAAGTGAAAGGTAAAGAAAAAAAAAAAAAGAAAGATACATGCATTTGAATGCAGTTCCAAAGAATAGCAAGGAGAGATAAGAAAGCCTTCCTCAGTGATCAGTGCAAAGAAATAGAGGAAAGCAATAGAATGGGAAAGACTAGAGATCTCTTCAGGAAAATTAGAGATACCAAGAGAACATTTCATGTAAAGATGGGCACAATAAAGGAAAGAACTGATATGGACCTAACAGATGCAGATGATATTAAGAAGAGGTGGCAAGAATACACAGAAGAAGTACACACAAAAAAATCCTCATGATCCAGATAATCACAATGGTGTGATCACTTACCTAGAGCCAGACACCCTGGAATGTGAAGTCAACTGGGCCTTAGGAAGCATCACTATGAACAAAGCTACTGGAGGTGAGTCCAGTTGAGCCATTCCAACTATTGAGCTATTTCCAAGTCCAGTTGAGCTAGGGAAGTCCAGTTGACCTATTTCCAATCCCAAAAGATGATGCTGTGAAAATGCTGCACTCAAAATGTCAACAAATTGGGAAAACTCAGCAGTGGCCACAGGCCTGGAAAAGGTCAGTTTTCATTCCAATCTCAAAGAAAGGCAATGCCAAACAATGCTCAAACTACCACACGGTTACACTCATCTCACATGCTAGTAAAGTAATACTCAAAATTCTCTAAGCCAGGCTTCAACAATTCATGAACCGTGAACTTCCAGATGCTCGAGCTGGATTTAGAAAGGCAAGCAGCCAGAGATCAAAATGCCAGCATCTGCTGGGTCATTGAAAAAGTGAGAGTGTTTCAGAAAAACATCTATTTCTGCTTTATTGACTATGCCAAAGCCTTTGAGTGTGTGGCCACAACAAACTGTGGAATATTCTTTAAGAGATGGGAATACCAGACCATCTGACTTGCCTCCTGAGAAATCTGTATGCAGGTCAGGAAGCAACAGTTAGAACTGGACAATGGAACCATAGACCCATTCCAAATTGGGAAAGGAGTACGTCAAGGTTGTATATTGTCACCCTGCTTACTTAACTTATATGCAGAGTACATCATGAGAAATGCTGGGCTGGATGTAGCACAAGCTGGAATAAAGATTACTGGGAGAAATATCAGTAACCTCAGATACGCAGATAATATCACCCTTATGGCAGAAAATGAAGAAGAAATAAACAGCCTCTTGATAAAAGTGAAAGAGGAGAGTGAAAAAGCTGGCTTAAAACTCAACATTCAGAAAACTAAGATCATGGCAACAGTCCCATCACTTCATAGCAAATAGATGGGGAAACAATGGAAACAGTGCAGACTTTATTTTTTAGGGCTCCAAAATCACTGCAGTGGTGACTGCAGCCATGAAAATAAAAGACGCTTGCTTCTTGGAAGAAAAGTTATGACCAACCTAGACAGAATATTAGAAAGCAGAGACATTACTTTGCCAACAAAGGTCCATCTAGCCAAAGCTATAGTTTTTCCAGTAGTCATGTATGAGAGTTGGACTATAAAGATAGCTGCATGCTTAAGAATTGATGCTTTTGAACTGTGGTGTTGGAGAAGACTTGAGGGTCCCTTGGACTGCAAGGTGATGCAACCAGCCCATCCTAAGGGAAATCAGTCCTGAATATTCATTGAAAGGACTGATGCTAAAGCTGAAACTCCAATCCTTTGGCCACCTGATGTGAAGAACTGATTCACTGTGAAAGACCCTGATGTTGGGAAAGATTGAAGGCCAAAGGAGGAGGGGACAACAGAAGGTGAGATGGTTGGAGGGCATCACCAACTCGATGGACATGACTTTGAGTAAACTCCGAGAGTTAGTGATGGACAGGGAAGCCTGGCGTGCTGCAGTCCCTGGGGCCACAAAGAGTCACACACTACTGAGTGACTGAACTGAACTGAACTGGACAATTACTTAAATAAGGTGGTAGTTGAATGCACAATTAATGAAATGAACAGGTGTTGAAGAGTAATTTAGAAAATTGAGAACGTTGGAGCTATGCTTCCCTTGTCCCATACTGCTTCCATTCCACTAGGGAAGGGTGATATTTTTTCTCTCATGTGAGGGTGTAGGGCTTGGATTACAAGTACTCTTTGCTCTGGTCTTCCATTAGTACTTGATTTCAAAACTATTTACTCAGGCACTATTTCAGTAAGGGAAAATATTTCAAGCTAACTCCCACATACTCAGAGGCTGAATGGCCCAAAGGTTCAAATGCCAGCACTTAAAAAATATTATTATATGCTAATTATGGGCATGATGACGAGGCACTTCAAGATTCTGAGGTGCCTTTCTAATCATTGTGTAAAGAGCAAATTGTATTTGATCTGACTTTAATGTCAAGAATATGTATATTATTCTAGCTATAGTAAAAATTCACATACTGTAAATATAATAATTTCCTGCTTACCAGGATACTTAAATTCCATTAACATCAATTGGTGAACAAGAACCCTGCTGACTCTCTGAAGTGAACTTGAGTCCATTCTCTACCACTGACTAGGTTTGTAAACACAGGCAAGGAGCCAAGATTCCTTAAGCCTTGGTTCTCTCACCTGGAATACAGAATAATCAAACCTACAGCTTCCTATTGTTTTGAGGATAAATAATACAATGAAGATCCAATACATAGAACATATGAGGGATGGGTTTATAAATAGTATTTGTTGTTGTTCTTATTGTTATTTAGGAGTGGGAAGGTGGAACTAGTGGTGAAGAATTCGCCTGCCAGTGCAGGAGACATAGGAGATGTCGGTTTGATCCCTAGGTGGGGAAGATCACCTGGAGAAGGAAATGGCAACCCACTCCAGTATTCTTGCCTGCTGAATCCCATGGACAGAGGAGCCTGGTGGGCTACAGTCCACAGAGAGTCAGACACGACTAAAGCGACTTAGCACACATGCAGGTAGTTTAGTGGGTCGGTTAATAGCAAGGACTTTGGGATAAACACAGCTGGATTCCAATCCTGGTCTTACTAACTTACTGCTGTATGATCTTTGACATTCCTTCTGATTTCTAACTCTGAGTTCCCTCCATGGTATCAGGGAGCTTGCAACAGTTCCTATTTCATAGGATTATTGTGGGGATTAAGTAAGATGGCCCATGAAAGGTATTTATTACACTAGCTGGAACATATCAACTACTCAGTGAAAGGTAGCTTGTATTTTTGACATTATTGCTGTTTTTATGTTTACTATTATTGGCTATTATTTTGTGCCTTTTCCTTTTCTTGAAACATTTCTTGGAGAAAGATATTTCTACAAATTCAAATTACCATATTTCATAAAAATACAAAGCTGTAAACCAAAAGAACTTTGGAAAAGCATGAAGCACAGTACAAATATGCCATGATGTTATCACAAATGACATTTTTGTTCTTAAAATCATTCGGCAGCTGTTAGTTCTACTTTCAAAACCTTGCTCTCTTTGATAAATATCATTTAAGTATTTATATCCTTAAACTCAAATAGTTATTTTTAAAATTATTTTACAAGTCTTTTAATTTTACTATCGAGTAAATACTAGAATACATTCATTCAATAATATGTGTATTGATTCACTCATTCCATACATACGTAATGAGTACCTACTATGCCCTAAGAGCTGAGCTTAGTGTGGAAGATACAAAGGCATTTGAAGCACTATCCTTGGCATCTAGGAGCCCACCGTCCTGGTAGACCCACAATAACAGTTTTACTCATGAGAGAACCATGAGTAGAGGTTAGGGATTAGGGAAGATTTCTCCCAGGAGTCCATCAAGCCAAGGTGGAGCTAGAAATAGTTAATGCCATCATTTCATGACTTCTAAGAAGCTCTCCAGATAGAGGTCCCACCTCCTAAAGTATGCAGGTGTTTTTGGAACTCTGTTGGATTTGGTTAACTCCCTGTCATGGTTGCCAAATTTCCACTAAGTTGCTCTGTGTTTACAAATCCCCAGCCTTTGGATATGAGCTTTTAAGCATGTCACTGGGATGGGATTTGAATTTATTCTCTCTGGCCCCTTATCTACCTACCATATGAGGATAAAATAATCAACCATTATTTCCATAGTACTGGGTCTGTGTTTAAGACTGTGCTGATTTGAGATATAAAGAATGTGAAATCTAGAAAAATGCTACAGATGAATTTATTTGAAAAGCAGATGTGGAGACACAGATGTATAGAACAAACATATGGATGCCAAAGGAGGAAAGAAGAAGTTGGATGAATTGGGAAATTGGGATTGACATATATACACTACTATGTACTCTTGCCTGGAAAATCCCATGGATGGAGGAGCCTGATAGGCTGCAGTCCATGGGGTCGCTGAGGGTCAGACACGACTGAGCGACTTCACTTTCACTTTTCACCTTCATGCACTGGAGAAGGGAATGGCAACCCACTCCAGTGTTCTTGCCTGGAGAATCCCAGGGACGGGGGAGCCTGGTGGGCTGCCGTTTATGGGGTCGCACAGAGTCGGACACGACTGAAGCGACTTAGCAGCAGCAGCAGCAGCATGTATAAAATAGAAAACTAATGAGAACCTACTCATAGCAAAGGGAACTCCACTCAATGGTCTGTGGTGACCTAAATGGGAAGGAATCTGAAAAAAGAGTGGATACATATATACATATAGCTGATTCACTTTGCTATACAGCATAAATTAATACATTGTAAAGCAACCATACTCAAATAAATTTTTTTTAAAAACTGGCTACTTTCACACTTCGCCCTCTCTATGTCCTTTTTCTGTGGCCCCTGTCTTTTCTATACCCCACCATTATGTTTGTACACATTTTCCTCTTCTAGTTAATTACCCTTGTAACAGTAGAGAGCGTTTAAATTTGTGCCATCACTCCCACAGGCACCTAGCATGGTGCTTCATACTCTGAAGGCATTAATACTTAGATAAATATAATTATTAAGAAAATTAATAATATGCCAATCTCCTGGCCTTTGGAATGATTATCTACAGTCAATGTCCTTCTCCTTACACCTTGCCTTTGCATTTTTTACATTCCAATTCTATCGGTCTTTCTGTCTCAGGTAAAATTCAGGTAACCCATACAGCGAAAACATCTCTCTAAACTTGGAAAGCATTTTGCTTTGTGCCAGATACTGGCTAAGTGTTTCACCCATGTGCCAGGGTCAGAACCGTGTTAAGGTATGAACATGGTTGGCCTTGATCATCCCCCACCAGGGGGTTTGGCTTTATTCAGATTATAGCCCAAGAATCCAGAGACAAAAACCTGTCTTTTCCATGTTACAGATGAGGAAAATAAAACTAGAAGTTAATGCATCTTGTTTGATGTTACACATCCTCTAATTCTGGAGACAAGATACAAATCCAAGGCTCTGCTCTAAACAACTGTACTAAATGTATTCATTTCTGCTTTGTAACTAATATATATATTATATAAAGTATATAAATAGATGGATATCTTAAGTTTCAGAAGAGACTATATATTCTTTGAGTGCAGATTCATGCACTGCTGCTGCTGCTAAGTCACTTCAGTCGTGTCTGACTCGGTGCAACCCCATAGACAGCAGCCCACCAGGCTCCCCCATCCCTGGGATTCTCTAGGCAAGAACACTGGAGTGGGTTGCCATTTCCTTCTCCAATGCATGAAAGTGAAAAGTGAAAGTGAAGTAGCTCAGTCCTGTCCGATTCTTCGCGACCCCATGGACTGTAGCCTACCAGGCTCCTCTGTCCATGGGATTTTCCAGGCAAGAGTACAGGAGTGGGGTGCCATTGCCTTCTCCAGTTCATACACTATTTACCTCTATATCCCTCAAAGCACTTAGATCGTGGTCTTGGATAGTAAGTGCTCAGTAAATATCTTTGGAATTACTATGTCTTATTTAAGCAATGACAATTAAAGACTTGCTTTCATATTGATTTCTGAGCTTTCTTAGATGATAGAAAAAAGGTAATGATGGCACTTCTTGAGAGAGAAGTGAAAATAATACCTTCTGACATGACACGGTAAAAACTTATGCTCTGAGAAGCTGCATTGGCTGGCAAATATAAAGCAGACTCTAATCTATCAGAAATGATAAATTGGATACTCTAGTCAACACGTCAGGCTTGATGCACAAGCATTAGGCAAAATTCCTTCGATTTGTTCTGATTAGTCTATGGTGACATTTTCTCCTTGCATAGGTTAACTGCAAACCAGGAGAAAGTAAAAAAAAAAACTCAACTTTATTCTCTTAAGATCATAAAAATACTAAAATAGTGAAAGAGCCAAAGAGGGTAACACCAAACGTAAAACTAAAATCAATGGGACTGTATAGAACAATGGATTGAGGACAGGGAGAAAAAGATAATTGTGATTTTGTTTTAGGAAAAGTTACTTGAAATAACTTACAGGTTTCTTAAGCACAAGGTGTAAATGCTAACATACAATAGATGCCATGGGATGATTTATTGATGAGAGTCACTTAGGAGCTTTGCAATAGCCATCTTTCCTTTCTAAGCATCAGCTCTGCTAGTTTTATTAATTCCTATCTTATCATTCATTTCATTTATCCAATAAACGTTTGTTGAACGCCTATTATGTTCTGGACTTTATGTTAGTCTCTGAAGATACAGTGAGATTAAAAGGCCCTGTTCTCAAGGAGGTCAAGCTTAGTTTATGAAGACTTAGATATAATGAAGAAAGTATGAAATAAGAGGATGTGTGTGTGTTAGTTGCTCAGTCACGTCTGACTGTTTGCGTGACCCCATGGACTGTAGCCCACCAGGCTCTTCTGTCCATGGAATTCTCCAGGCAACAATACTGGAGTGGGTTGCCACTCTGTTCTCTGAGGGATCATCCCAACCCAGGAATGGAACCTGGGTCTCTTGCACTGGAGTAATAGTCTTTACTGTCCTAAACATATAAATTATATGGAGTTCCAGTATTTCAGCCGATTTTTTTTTTGTTAATTTCTATTCTAGGCTACTACTGCCAATAATTATTTTAAAATATACCTCTATTCCTCATTACTTTCCATTCTCATCTTTCAATGCTTATTGTAAATGTCATTAAGATTTGTAAATGTTTCACGTATCTAATATTTGTGTTCATTACTTTGTCTAAAACACACTGAGATCCACTCAGATTTGAGCATTCGTTCAGCAAAACTTTCTTGAATAAATACAATTGAGCACACTGAGATACATGGATGATAATAAACAATTCTTTCCCGAAAGAAGCACATAGTTTAGAATTTCACTGTGTGATACAGTGGCCACTAGCCACATGTGGCTGGTTAATTTTTTATTTTAATCTATTAAAATAAAATGAAATAACAAGTTCATGTTCTCTGTAACAGCCAACTTTCAAGTGCTCCATAGCCAATGTGGCTAGAGGCTCTTGCATTGGAAAGGACAGAAATATTCTCATCATCACAGTACTAAGCAGTGCTGTTTTAGATTATGTGGAGAAGGGAGTGGAGAAGTTGGTAGGCTTGAATATATACAATCATGGACTATGGAGAGAATTGTTAATAGATGTACAGAGTATGATAGAAGGTTGAGGATCTGGAAAGGCTTCATAGAGGCAGAGACATTTGGGTCTCAAAGGACAGAATCAAGTGAGTTGAGGGAGACTTAAAATAGCACAGTGTATTCAAGGAGCTTTACAGTATGGCCTCTGAATATAGCTGGGCAGGTTGTACATGTCACGATTCAAAAGGGCCCTCCTTAAATGTTAGTTTTGCTACAGGCACCTTACTCCTACAGGCCTCCTTACATTTCTTCACTCTGGGCTTCAGTTTACATCTGCTGCTACTGCTGCTGCTAAGTCGCTTCAGTCGTGTCCGACTCTGTGTGACCCCATAGACGGCAGCCCACCAGGCTCCTCTGTCCCTGGGGTTCTCCAGGAAAGAACACTGGAGTTGGTTGCCATTTCCTTCTCCAATGCATGAAAATGAAAAGTGAAAGTGAAGTTGCTCAGTCATGTCTGACTCTTAGCGACCCCATGGACTGCAGCCCACCAGGCTCCTCCGTCAATGGGATTTTCCAGGCAAGAGTACAGAAGTGGGTGCCATTGCCTTCTCCACACTTTATATCTAGCTCCTCCTAAAGTCTTTTCTCATCTTTCTATCCCCATCCCATAAAACCAAGCCTGAATTGTAGAACTTCTGAACATTGAATCCCACTGGCACTTGTCTTCTGAGCTACACGATAGAGTGTATTTACTAGCTTCCACAGTTCCTCAATATTTCAACTATTAGTATTGTCTTTTGTCTACGTTTTAATGCCCAGGAAGGAAGGCAGTGTCCAAGTTCCCTATTCTTCTATGTCCTTCACTGCAACACTTGGGATACAGGTAGATGCTCTGATTGACTGATATGGTAACTTACTACAAATCATTTTTGTTCAGCTTCAATCCATATTGAACTAACAACCTGCTAAGCAGTCTAAAGTACTGGGGATAAAAATGATTAAAATGAAGGATGATGTAGAAAAGTAATGTTATAATTTTGGGGATGGGGAAATTACATATATTTAATTGCTATAGAAGAATAATATGAAGTAACCTTGAGGTTAATCCTTATGTAATGTGACAATACTCCACCATATAACTTCCCCTTGATGTTTCTGGTGGTGGTGTTTTAGTGCTGAGTCATGTCTGACTCTTGTGACTCCCTGAACTGTAGCTCGTCAGGTTCTTCTGTGGATAGGATTTCCCAGGCAAGAATACTGGAGTGGGTTGCCATTTCCTCTTCCAGACAGTCTTCCTGACCCAGGGACTGAACCCATGTTTCCTTTATTGCAGGTGGATTCTTTACTGCTGAGCCACTAGGGAAAGTTCTATTGATTTTGCTACTTTAATTTTTGGTTTAGTGCTTTTTGTTTGGGGTGAATACTTTTAAGTTATTTTACTCGTTGTCAGTTCCTATTAATCATGTAAGTTCTGAGTAAGAATAACTTTGATAATATAGTTTATTGAGTGTAAATGGTCTGATTTACATTTCGATTGGTCTGATTGCTTATCTTTATGTCTAATATTTTTGAATGTTGTGTTTTTCTATTGAGTGGTAGTCCAGAAAAGATGCTAAATATATTTTCTCTCTTACCAATGTGATCATTTATGTGGCTTTTCTCAGGACTTGGTATGAGGTATGCTTTATTTTTATTTGGAACCATCTTTGAATTGATCCCTGACATTCAAGGTTGAGCTTCACTTTCAACTGAAAAATAATAATTCACATATGTTGTCCATAAGCCTAGCCATGTCTTCTGTAGATAAGAGGAACATTGATTGTTCTCACCATGAGACCTTTCAGTTCAGTTCAATCCAATATCCAAGACATAACTTTCAGGACTTAGGCAAATATTAAGTGACCTGGCAAAGAAGGAGTAATCATACACTTTCCTGCCTTTTCTACTGGTTTCTGGAGATGAGCTTAAACTTGGTAGCATTTTTTAGGGCAGCTTAAATTATGAATGGCATGTGCATATGCGGGCATGCGCAAGGGAACAGAGACAATGCAGAAGCGATAAATATTTGTCTTCCTGCTCCTGTTGTAGTGTTTCCCACTTCTCCCCTTTACTTCTTTTTCTCCTCCCTTTTCACCCCAACATTTATATCTTCAGCATACTGAAATCTCATCACAATAGGCACTGATTTTGTTTATTAATGCTGTTCTAAATTATCTTTTAGTAGTAACTCAGTTCAGTTCAGTTCACTTCAGTCACTCAGTTGTGTCCGACAGAGGTTAAAGCGTCTGCCTGGAATGCAGGAGATCCGGGTTCGATCCCTGGGTTGGGAAGATCCCCTGGAGAAGGAAATGGCAACCCACTCCAGCACTCTTGCCTGGAGAATCCCACTGAGGGAGGAGCCTGGTGGGCTACAGTACATGGGGTCGCAGAGTCGGACACGACTGAGCGACTTCACTTTCACTACTTTCACTTTCACTTTGCGACCACATGAATTGCAGCACACCAGGCCTCCCTGTCCATCACCAACTCCCGGAGTTCACCCATGTAAACTCATATCCATCAAGTCGGTGATGCCATCCAGCCATCTCATCCTCTGTCGTCCCCTTCTCCTCCTGCCCCCAATCACTCCCAGCATCAGGGTCTTTTCCAATGAGTCAACTCTTCACATGAGGTGGCCAAAGTATTGGAGTTTCAGCTTCGGCATCAGTCCTTCCAATGAACACCTAGGACTGAGCTCCCTTAGGATGGACTGGATGAATAGTTGGAATTTATTCATTCATTCATTCTCTTAGCCAATAGTTACTGAAGCACTGTCTATATTTTGAACAGAGTTTTCTAGGTAGGAAATGCAAAGAAAGATGAATTTCAGATCGTTCCAAATAGAGGCTCATATGGGGGTGATGGCATCAATGGAAATAAAACAAATGAATGTGATATTGTATTATGTACTATGAAACTAAAAGAGACATTGAAATATCTAACTCTGCCTGGCAAGACAAAGAGAAACAGGACTGACAATGGGAACGGGGCTTTCCAACAAAGGGTGCAACCTGTGAAAAGCAAGGATAAGACAGCTCAAAGTAAAGTCTGGCAACAGTTTCCATGCAGTGGGAGTGGTAAGAAGTGTGGCTAGAGAGTTGGGCATGGTTGTGGGATGGATTTTCAAGTATGAAATTTATACAGCAGGTGACGGAAAGATATACAAGTGGCAAAATTAGATTTGTATTTTAGAATGATCTTTCTGAGTGCAGTTCAGAGGACAAATAAGGAACTGGGAAAAAGAATAGCAGTGTGATTATACTGGGGAGATTCAGGAAGGTTTTAGAAAGGATAGGAGAAATGAGCCAAGTCTTAACAACTGACTTGGAATAGGGCATGAACTTCTGTCTTCTTAGCATATAATCTTATCTCAACTTGGAGACTTTCTCATTTTATCTCCTACTGCCTCTGAACTCTACTTGCCCTTAGAATCTTCATATAAGGCCACTCTAAGTCACTTAATGGGTTTTAGTGTTTTTCTATTGAAAGAATGGTGCGTAAGCCAGTGAACCAGCATCACCCAAGAACTTATCAGAAATGCAAAATCTCAGGTGTCAACCAAAACCTACTGAATCTGTATTTCAGTAGGATCCCCAGGTGATTTGTATGCATGGTGCACTTGAAGAAGCACTTTCTCATGGTTCTTCATGCCCACATTATAGTGCTTTGGGAGTAGAGCGGTAGTTTCTATGCTCTGCTTCTTCTGACTCCCCCAAAGCACATAATAGTGCTTATTGTTGGTGAGTAGCAGGTACTTGCTAGCTGATTTATTTTCAAAATAAGAGTGTGACTTTAAGCAATTCAACCATTTCAGTTTAATAGACATTTATTGCAACTGGGTGACCAGTTAAGAGTTTATTGCAATATTGTCCAGGTGAAAAATGATGTACTGCATTAAGGCAATGGTAGTAGAGATTTTAAAAAAAAGAAGAAGAGGCAAGGGAAAAGAAATATCTAGAAGGAAAGATTGGTATGTTATGCTCATTACAGGTACGACAAGTGAAGGTGAGAGAAAGACATGACCTATGGGTGAGGTGAATATAATCACCTATGATTTTACTGGCCAACTAAAGACCAGATGAGATCCCAAGTTTATTCAGAGTCATTCTTTCTACATTTTTCTACTTTTCTCTTTCCCAGCCAACAAATATTTATTGAGTTGGTACCTTCCAGAGGGTAGGCTCTTTTCCAGGTGCTATAGATAAAAAGGCTTATCCAATATTATTTGGTCTTGGCCCTCAAGGAATTTACAGCCCAACAGAGGACATAGAAAAACCAACCGACAACTGACATAGAATGAAGTAAGTGATTTGATAAAGGTAACAGCCATGGGCTGGTGGCCCCAAGGAGAAATATTGAATCTAGATTTGGAATGGATGATTTCAGAAAATGCTTCTCAGAAGAGGGAACTCCCGCAAAGAGCTCTCAAGACCTAATAAATAGCCAGGTATATGTGCATATGTGCAGTGGATAAGATCGGAGGCTAGAAGTAGAATTCCAAAATACAAAGGAAATCTTACAGAGAATGCCATGCAGAGTAAGCACAGGGGGTTTATTCAGTAAATTTGTTGTTCCATGTGGCAGCAGAATGCTGTGTCAGGAGGAGGTTTGCTATACTGAAAAATACAGGTGAATAACGTTATGAAGTGTCACTCATCTAGTTATTGCAGATCAAGGTACACAGTAATTTCTTATAAACCATGTCTCTCACATGGAAAACAGGAAAACTTAGTGAAATCTTGTTCCTTGTCTGCAAAGAAATAAATCAAATGTAAATCTGTTTTCTCTGCACTCCAATCACTTGTTAGACTCTTGCTGATCTTTCAAAACCCACTTAAATATCTCCGTCTCTCTCTTTTTTTTTAAGTAGCGAACACATATTCTTTTTCCACAGTTCCCAAGGTTTTTGTACCTTATAATTCATGGGCTGCCCTTTTTCTTTCTTATAGTCTGAGTTTTCTACTTGCTTATGATCTCTAAGCAGTAAGGAATATTATCTATTTTTATAAACATCTTGGTCATTGACATCATGCTTGGTACAGAGTAGGCACTCAGAGAATAGATGTACTATCTTAAATTAACTGGTTCTTAATTATGGGGTGAGGCATATAAATGATGATGAAGGTGATTTACCATCTTCATAGGAATAAAATTATGTGAGGATTTTCCCACATTGGCTTTATATGTATAAATCATTAGTAGATTAATACTAGGCTTTAAGAAGGTAAAGATTAGCACCTTTGCCCCTTCATTAAAGCTATTTGCATTCTGTAAAATATTTCTGAATGCCACATCTGTTTTTGCTATAATTGCATGACATTTCTCTACAAACTGCTCAAAAATAAATTTGCACTTGTTAATTTTCTTTGTTAGCTAAATGTAACCGTTCAGCTAGGTCAGATTCACACAAAAATTGGACAACACACTGTAGACTACAAGAAAGAGAAAGAAAAGGTGATAAAGCTGCAAACCTTCCTTCAGTCACTGCTGGTTTCTTTTCGGAGGGAACGATTCCCATGATACCAGTGTCCTTGACATTTTACTCTCATCTCCCTAATGTATGCTAAAAGGCTCTCTCACTTCTGCATTGTGTTTAATTTTTCTTTCCTCTCTAACTCTTCTGTGACTTTTTTGCCTTCTTACTAGATTGAAAGAAGGGGCTGCATTCTTTTCATATGGAAACGGCAGCAGGGGGTATAAATAGTGCTTGACAGCTCTTTGATTTTATTAAAGAAAAATAGATGGTCTCACTGAATCAGCTTGGGATTATATTACTATAATTCTATCACTGTTTTGGCAAAAATGTCCCTCCCCATCCAGGGCGTCATAAATGATTAACTGTGAGCGCAGATCAAAAGCTTTCCTATGTAGGTTCTATTGGAGGGAGGAGGTCATATGTTAAAAGAAGGTGTCAGAGGGTGGCTTTGTGAATGTTGCCCCTTAGAAATGGATTTCAAATTAAAATTCTATTCTTAAACCAGTAAGGATCTTGTGGGAAAGCTGAGATCACCTTTGGGTAGCAATCTTAGGGAGATAACTCCCAGACATGTTCTATTTCTCTAGAGTTGAAACACACCCATTTGCCTCAACCAGTGTAACTACTCTGGCTTTGCCATGGGCTCTGCATTGCCCTCCTTCCTCTCAAAGGTCGACAAGGCATGATTTAAAAATCAACAATATAAGTGTTTTAAGTTTAAAATACAGTTATATCACACTAACCTTTCTTCTTGCCAACATCTAGCAAATAGTATTAAGATGGTGTGATCAGTTAGGGAGACTAAAAAAAATCCACTTGACATTTGACTCTGACTATGTATATACCAGAAACTGTCTGAATACTGATATTTTTCATTACTCAATTGCAACACTTCAATATATTTTCTCTTCCACTGTACTCATTACTTTCTCAAATACACACATTCAGTTTTATCTACTCAAGTCTTTTCTGAAACTTCTTTGTTTCTAAATAATCTTGTAGGTACACATGGACCTTGAAATCTCACTTATTCTTCATAACCTATTATGTAGCCAAGAACTCAATTTAATCCTATCTAAGCTTTAATTGAATAGTTTAAAATACTATTCTCCTGTGAGGCAAGCAATTCATTTAAAAATAAATACAGTCTTTCTTATATCATAATCCTGGCCCTGCAATTGTTGAATATTTGAGGAAGCTAATGACAACTTTAGTTTATCACTATGATTATCATAATTTCACTACTAATAATTACCTACCGACTTTAAAAAATGATCTGAAAAACAATGATATGGTAGATGAAATGAATTTGAATTACATAATCTTTATGCTTTTCTCCAGATTTATCAGAATGATTTTATAACCTTGGGAAAGTCACTGAACCTCTCAATATTTCTATTCTGATCTCTTTAAAATAAAGATAATAACTTCACCTTATCATCTACTTCAGTGATGAAGGTGTAAAGACTCATAATCATAAAAAGCACACCAGGCTTTATGAAAGCCAGACTCAGCATAAGTATAAAGTATTTCTGAGAAAGAACACATGAAGAGTTTGCAAACACAAAGTTTTTATAACATGTTTTGGAAAAAAATACATAAAGGGAATAAATCATACCTCAATCCTCATTTTCTGAGGTAAACTCCTGTATCCACTGTATCCCCTGTATTATTAGTTCAAGTGAAGGACCTGAGGAAATTTTCTGTCACTCCATTTAGCATTCAGCTATGGCTTCCCATTGTTAGGCAGTGAAATACTCATCTTCTACTTTAAGCATCGGATTTACTGCTCCTAATAGGAGATTTGCATTTGTTCTAAGATTACAAATAACAATTATGCCAAAGCAATTACTCTTAACCTCAATTTGTAGCTCTTGCTTGCAGCAGGGCACTTTCATCTGTTCCATTTATTTTCATTCTCATTTTGGCCTGGAGGTATTTCTAAATAAATCAATCACAGTAGATGTTGGAACAAGTCTATTGAATAACACCTAGACTGAGTACACACGCTGTGTGGAGAATGGAGGAAATTATAACTATAAATCAAGTAAAAAGAGAAGGCATGCTTTGTGGGTCACTTATCTGAATAGATTAAGGGAAAAAACTTTTGCCTTAGATTAGCTTGATACTTTGCTCTTCTTCCTGCTTATTCTTGTGAATACAGAGATAGCATTTTAAGTGGAAAATACAAAATAAATAATACACTGCCTACTTTATAAATAATTTGCAAATACTTTGCATAGTATACATGAACTTCCTTTATCAACAACCATAATTTGTAGAAATCACTAGTGATTATAAAAATTGTTTTCATCATAAGTTTCCTACTGTGTCAGGAAATACTAAGCCCTTTATCTTTTTTGTACCTATTTTACAGATGAGAAAACTGAAGCAAATGGATATTAAAGAACTTGGCAAATTCATGAAACTAGTGAGTGGCAGAGTTGAGAATCCATCTTGGGCATGATTCTGGAGCCGGTGTTCTCCTCCTTCACTCTTCTACTTTCCCAGGATGTGTCAAATGCATGACCAAGCAGTGTTTTTATCTGAAATGTCACTACATCATGGTTAAACATTGATTCCAACGTGAAGAATAAAGCAAAAGTTTATTACTTGTGACTTTGTTTTTATTAGAGATACCAAGCGAGCATTTCATGCAAAGATGGGCTCAATAAAGGACAGAAATGGTACGGACCTAACAGAAGCAGAAGATATTAAGAAGAGGTGGCAAGAATACACAGAAGAACTGTACAAAAAAGATCTTCAAGACCCAGATAATCACGATGGTTTGATCACTCACCTAGAGCCAGACATCCTGGAATGTGAAGTCAAGTGGGCCTTAGAAAGCATCACTACGAACAAAGCTAGTGGAGGTGATGGAATTCCAGTTGAGCTATTTCAAATCCTGAAAGATTATGCTATGAAAGTGCTACACTTAATATGACACCAAATTTGGAAAACTCAGCAGTGACCACAGGACTGGAAAAGGTCAGTTTTCATTCCAATCCCAAAGAAAGGCAATGCCAAAGAATACCCAAACTACTGCACTATTGCACTCATCTCACACGCTAGTAAAGTAATGCTCAAAATTCTCCAAGCCAGGCTTCAGCAATACATAAACAGTGAATTTCCAGATGTTTAAGCTGGTTTTAGAAAAGGCAGGGGAACCAGAGATCAAATTGCCAACATCTGCTGGATCATGGTAAAAGCAAGAGACTTCCAGAAAAACATCTATTTCTGCTTTATTGACTATGCCAAAACCTTCGACTGTGTGGATCACAATAAACTGTGGAAAATTCTTCAAGAGATGGGAATAGCAGACCACCTGACCTGCCTCTTCAGAAACGTATATTCAGGTCAGGAAGCAACAGTTAGAACTGGACATGGAACAACAGACTGGTTCCAAATAGGAAAAGGAGTACGTCAAGGCTATATATTGTCATCCTGCTTATTTAACTTATATGCAGAGTACATCATGAGAAATGCTGGCCTGGATGAAGCACAAGCTGGAATAAAGATTGCTGGGAGAAATATCAATAACCTCAGATATGCAGATGATACCACCTTTATGGCAAAAAGTGAAGAGGAACTGAAAAGCCTCTTGATGAAAGTGAAAGAGGAGAGTCAAAAAGTTGGCTTAAGGCTCAACATTCAGAAAAGTAAGATCATGGCATCTGGTCCCATCACTTCATGGCAAATAGATGGGGAAACAGTGGAAACAGTCTCAGACTTTATTTTTTTGGGCTCCAAAATCACTGCAGATGGTGATTGCAACCATGAAATTAAAAGATGCTTACTCCTTGGAAGAAAAGTTATGACCAACCTAGATAGCATATTCAAAAGCAGAGATTTTACTTTGCCAACAAAGGTCCGTTTAGTCAAGGCTATGGTTTTTCCAGTGGTCACGTATGGATGTGAGAGTTGGACTGTGAAGAAAGCTGAGCGCTGAAGAATTGATGCTTTTGAACTGTGGTGTTGGAGAAGACTCTTGAGAGTCCCTTGGACTGCAAGGGGATCCAACCAGTCCATTCTGAAGGAGATCAGTCCTGGGATTTCTTTGGAAGGAATGATGCTAAAGCTGAAACTGCAGTGCTTTGGCCACCTCATGTGAAGAGTTGACTCATTGGAAAAGACTCTGATGCTGGGAGGGATTGGGGGCAGGAGAAGAAGGGGACGACAGAGGATGAGATGGCTGGATGGCATCACCAACTCAATGGACATGAGTTTGAGTGAACTCCAGGAGTTGGTGATGGACAGAGAGGCTTGGTGTGCTGCAATTCATGGGGTCACAAGGAGTTGGACACGACTGAGTGACTGAGCTGAACTGAACAATGCTTTTATTTCTATAGTCAATACTACTCATATTTATTAAGAATATAGCACAATGAAAGATCATAAGTAAATGATTGACTGTATGGAAGTATATTGAATCAAAAATCTTGCATTAAAAAATGTTTAGACTTATTAATATATGAACCACTTCTTACTTGGTATCCAAATAATTATTCCTTATCTATAAAACTGAAAACAATTGTGTTCCATAAATTTCAGTAGTGTTCTCTGTTGCTGAAGACAGTGCCTTGTACTTAGTTATTTTTCCATAGTTATCACATATGATATATCTGTAAAACCAGTAATGTAGCTTATGAATGAAGGAGTCAATCAGAATTCATCACCAATCAGTATGGCCACTCCTTCTAATCATAATACAGATGAATGTATTTCAGTAGCTTTTAAAATTTAGTACTCTACTTGTTGTTTAGTACTCTACTTAGCTATTTTTAAAGTAGTTTTATAAAATCAAAAGCTATAAAATATGTAACTGGGGAGAAATGAAGTGCAAAAAGTAGCAGAAACATTACTATAAATACCTTCTGTCAGAGAAAAATAATGACTTGATATATTTCCTTCCAAATATTTTCCATAAATATATTTGTGGTTGAAGTAGAGTGTTTATATAGCCCCAAATTGTGAAATACTTTCCAAATGTTCAGTATAGTGCATAGTTAAATCAGTATATTTTTCTAAATTATTTCTATGTTGTACAATAGCATCATTTCAATTAAATATTTATAGCTTGTCAGATTATAAAAATCTCCTATTCAGGCCCGACTTCGTAACTCTTTATTTGATGTGTTCCATAAAATTTAGCACTGAACAGTTAAAAGCATGCATGGATTAGTTCTGAGTCATCAAACCTGAGTCATCTTTCAGTTGAGGCAAGTCATACACATCACTAGGAACTCTTTACCGTCCCTATGTTACGCATATAAATTATAGCCAAATGATATCCATATTAACTGTGAGTGTTCATGAGTGTCTGTATGACTGCACGCACAACTTGCATTTCAAGTGTATGCTTTTGATTTTTAGGTCCAATTAAAATGATGTACCTGGCCTCTGTTCTGTTCCCTTTGGACAGCAATCTATATCACAAAGACATCATTCACTATTCTTTCACTATTCTGCACTTGAGCATACAAAACAATTTATAACATTCCTTAAAAAAAAAAAGTTCAGAATACTAAGCTGTAATGGCTTTCTCCTTCCCAAGGAGGCAGTCTGCTCATTAGAGAAAGGGATTCTTAACAGCTGATGGCCTGCAGAAAAGCTTCTCACTATAAATGCCGAATTCTGTTTTCCCATACATCATGATTCGAATTTTTATTTTTATTTTGGCCATGCTGTATGGCATGTGGGATCTTCATTCCCCAGTCAGGGATTGAACCTGTGCCCCTTGCATTGGGAGCACAGAGTCTTAATCACTGGACCACCATGGCAGTCCCTGGATGCTATTAGTGATTTATCTTATTTATATCTGTGCACAACTATAGTTAACTTAAGACAGTTTTAAATATTGTATGATGAATTTTATCCTAAAAATTCTGAATGTTTCTGTAGGTAACAGATTCAAGGAAATTCTTATTTGACTGCTTCTTATATTTAATTGATATAAATATATTTAATGAAGCTTTACTTGGGTACTGTAAGGTAAAAGGTGAAGGGTATTTTCCACTTAAATATATACAGTTGCATTTTCCTGTTTCTCAGCCTGACTTCTAAATTACACAGTAAAATACAATATTCAACAAAACTGATTTCAGAGCCAGAAATCTGACCCCAAAACAGAACTCATGGATGTGTGTTAAGTACCAATCCTCATAATAATGTATTCCCTGACTTGTTTGCAGCTGTGGATGTGGATTTAATATAGGAAACATATACTGAGTGCAGCAAATGGGAAAGACTAATATTTTCACCACAGGTGGGAGAAGAGAAATATTTCAAAGATTTTCTTATTGGCAATTTTGCCAATGGCAAGCATGGCAGAGGTGTTAAGAAGGCATTATAAATATATCTAGCATAGCATGGACTATACTAGGATTATATTACTTAGGGCAAGTCTTTTAACCTCCTCTGAGTCTCATTTTCCTCACTCTGAAAATAGTGGAAAAGATTTGTGATACCTCACAAATAATTTAAAGTAATCAAATACTGAGGCACTTTATAAATACTAATGCCTTCTGCACATGAGAAGTGAAGGGGTTTAATAGATGCCACAGGATTCTGGGAGTGGAATTTTAATGATAATCTTCTGTGCAATATCCATGCCACTTAAGTAGTGAGTGGATATTTTAAAGATTAGAAGAGATTCCAAAGAGATAGAAAGCCTTGGGAAAACTCTTGGCATCGAAAGATCCAAATATCTGAACATAAACCCTATATAAAGATTTCATTAAAATGTGGGGTTCAGCAAGTAAATTAGGAAGACATTATTACATTGACGAGAATGATTCATTGGGCATAGAAATAAACATTTGGGAGAAGAATCACAGAATTGAAGCCCTGGCACCCAAGCTGGTGACCCTGACATGTGGAATGTGAGCTTCTCAAGGCCACAAAACTTGGAGTGAAAGGTGAGAAACTGGTGGCAAGGAGAGCTCTGGGACTATGAAAGAAGTCTTCTGATGTAACTAAATGTTTCAAATTTGGGAATAATGTAATACCTGAAAATTCAAAATAAAGTAAAATATGATTTGAGGTGCTGGCATTATAAGAGTTCTGAAAAATGCTTATGAATTCATTTCAGCCTACTTTATTAGTGGCCTTAGAAGGAAGATAAATAATTTTTCAGTGTAAAAGATCTCTTAAAACACACTAAATGAGTTATTAAATAGAAAAGGGTAGAAATTAGTTTACAAGCACATATTATGACAACCCACTCCAGTACTCTTGCATGTAACTTTCCATGGACAGAGGAGCCTGGAGGGCTACAGTCCATGGGGTTGTAAAGAGTCATCCATGAATGAGCACACACAGCACATTCTAGCTCAGAGTTCTCTTTGACCATAGCATAATGTGCAGCTATTTATTTTCAATGAGCAAATTCTACAATTGAAAAATGATGCAGAGGGAGCATATTCAGGATAATAGATATAACAGACTTTGTCCTAAAACTCATTTTGTTCATGATGGTATTTAATTTAGGATAAAAAACAACAGAGTAGGCAAATTAAAATACACATTAAATCTTGCAAAATTCATGTTTTTCATTTAACTCTCTGATGATAATAGACACCTGATTTTAAATTATTTTTCATAAAGTTTTATATTTTTTTATTTGTTTGCAAAAACATTTGACTCACCATTCTAAAATATGTGATGTTACTATGTATTTCAAACCAATTTCTTTAGAAAAAGAAATGAGAGATTTAATCATACAGCTGTCTACCAATTCTTTCAACAAACTTATGAAAACCCTACTAAATATCAAGTACACAGATGACATGGCCCATGATTTCTTTCCCTTAATAAGAATGCACATTTTTGTTTCACATTTTTCATGTATAAATATATAAACAGGTATATTTAAGTTCAGTGATAAATCTGTTACCTGGTAAGGATACAGAATGCTGAAAGTTGTTAATTAAACATTTGGGTTAATAGAGCAACAGCATACATGCCTGTGCTTCCCTGCTGGCTTTCCTGGTGGGAAGGGCTTCTTTGGTGGCTCAGACAGTAAAGAATCCTCCTGCAGTGCAGGAGCCCTGGGTTCGATCCCTTCCTTGGGAAGATCCCCTCGAGGAGGGAATGGCAACCCGTCCCAATATTCTCACCTGGAGAATTCCATGGACAGAGGAGCCTGGTTGGCTACAGTCTGTGGGTTACAAAGAGTCAGACATGACTGAGCAACTAACTTTCATGTATCAGGTTCGATGCAGGATACAGGAAGCTTGGGGCTGGTGTACTGGGATGACCCAGAGGGATGGTACAGGGAGGGAGGTGGGAGGGCGGTTCAGGATTGGAAACACGTGTACACCTGTGGTAGATTCATGTTGATGTATGGCAAAACCAATACAATATTGTAAAGTAAAAAATAATAATAATAATAATTAATTAATGATAAATGGTTAAAAAATGTTACTGAAAAAATCAAAGTTATTTAATTAAGATGATCAAAGTTTCTTCGAGATTCTTCCAAATATGGTGGTCACTTAAGCACATTAGCTGGTTTCACTGTTTTAAAACAAAAACAAAATTCTATCTTGAGAACTGAAAATATTTGGTGGCTGCTCTCATGTGCATATAATTCAATGCAGAGCTGAAGGTATAGTAAGTTTTCCTACTCATCTACACCCTTTTGAATCATTTTTTCTTTCATTAGAACAAAAACAATTTATGAAAGAAGTCTGTTTGAAGCACTTTCTTTCCTGTCAGCCTCTGGGCCGATGATGTAATACCACAATCCATCATGGAGCCCGGGAGCCCTGCTGATAGATTATAGCAGTGGATCATCCAGGTGCTGCTCTGCACTGTAGCATGCCTTTTCTAGAGCACAAAAGCAAAGTAGTTTTGAAAGAACTAAAAATTCCAGGGAAAGCACTGTTTGGATTTTATTTTTCAGTCTCCAGAGATCTTATTAAAGGTTGTAGGAGGTGAGAAATGTTGATGGAAAAGTGAATAAAAACTTAAAAGATATACGAAAAAGAAAATAAAGCTTTCTAGGTTCTGATTCATATGGAGATTTACTTTATATACTGGAGTGGGTAGCCATTCTCTTCTATAGGGGATCTTCCCTACCCAGGGATCGAACCCTGATCTCCTGCATAGCAGCCAGATTCTTTACCAACTGAACCACCAGGGAAGCTCCTTATATATTAGAGAAAAAACATACATTTGATTAGAGAGATTAGAAATAACCTTGGGTAATGAATGATGATCTCATGAAAGGAGAAAAAAAGAAAATAATTAACTTAAGTTTCAAAAGAAGGTTGGTGTTTTCCCCATTCCTACGCATTAATAGAAAATATTCTAGTGCAGTAGATAGTGGTGTCCTATAGTTAGTAATAATCTCAATACAAATAGCACTTAATGAGACTTCTCTTTGTAAGGTTTAGTCTCATTTGTTCTCCACTTTAAAATGAAGATTCAAGGAACTTGCTTGTCTAGGTTTGATGCAGGATACAGGATGCTTGGGGCTGGTGCACTGGGATGACCCAGAGGGATGGTATGGGGAGGGAGGTGGGAGGGGGTTTCAGGATTGGGA
Organism: Ovis canadensis; assembly: GCF_042477335.2. Taxonomy (NCBI): domain Eukaryota; kingdom Metazoa; phylum Chordata; class Mammalia; order Artiodactyla; family Bovidae; genus Ovis; species Ovis canadensis. Next base: position 216,343,934 of record NC_091245.1, read on the forward strand.
ACACGTGTACACCCGTGGCGGATTCATGTTGAAGTATGGCAAAACCAATACAATATTGTAAAGTAAAAAATAAATAATAAAAAAATAAAATGAAGTTTCAAGGAACTTGCTTATAACACATGGCTAGCAAATGCTGGGAAAAAGATGTAAGCCTAAGCTCCCAGATTTTAAATCCAGTATGGTAGAGTACAAAGAGAACAGATCTCTATATATCTCCCTCTTAGGACTGGGTGTCAATAAAAAATGATAAATCATATACCTAATCCTATGCTTGACAAGAGAACAGCTGAAGAATCAAAGTGATTTTTTTTCTTTGCTTTCCCTCATCCTTATTTAATCAGATGCCTCTGCCCTGAATTACAGGCTATTATAACATCCTATATGTTAAGCCATGGAGAGTTTGCATATTCACAAGATGGCAGAAGAGCCCTAAGAATGCTTTAAACTTGTCACATTTGTTACTGCAAATACTTTGTCAGGTTCCATAGGCATTTTATCATTGAGGACAATCTGCTAGTTTCTTTGGAAAATAATGAAGCAAAATTTAGAAGCAGAAATACAAAATCTTGAATAAATTCAATAAACCAATTTCATGATACAGAATTGGATATCATTCAGTTGTTAGCGGTTGATCTTATAAAGCAGAACAAAAATATGGTTTTATAGATGACTTTCTTAGTGAATGAGGCAACTGTTCTGGAAGTTAAGGAAATGAGAATGATTTGTGATTAGAGTTTATAGCCCCATCAAACTCAGTCCTTACATGGATTACTTGATGTGGATCTAGATGTTTCATTTTGACAAACTAAAGAATGAGGTGAGAATCTGGAAGCCATCTCATGTTAGTAAGGCACAGAAAAATTGAGTAAATAGACACAAGGGAAGGGAAAAAAAAGTCCTAAAAAGAATATGAGACCTGCTTCTATTTGTGGGTGAGGGGTACAAGGCAATCACGTTATATTTCTCAGAGAGTCATAGCTGGAACACATAGGACAAGATACTAGAGGCCAGGTTATTCCTCAGTTTAGGTACTGTATTGTTCTGAAATAGGTTTAATTGCTTTTTTATATGACTGCTGAGGTTACTGTGGAACTACATGCCAGAAGATTCCTGGATTGGATGCAGATTTGAATCAGTCCTCTAAGCCCTTCTATCCCTAGAATTCTTGATTTTTTGGAAGCAGATGGAAGCTGAAGCTCACAATGATGAAAATCTTGGATCACATTGAAACAGCCTTTTTTAACAAAATAGTTTTGGTGTTTTCTCAAAGTCTGAGAGATTTATGGGAGTGTTTACCATGGTTTATGTTGTGGCAGAAAAAAAATTGAGAATTTCTGATCTAATCTGTACACCTTGTTTATTGGGCTTAAGGAAAATTAAAGATGACAATTAAAACTCTAGCGCTTTTAAAAATTGGTGTACTATAGCATTGCTTTCTTTTATTTGAAACAATAACACAAAAGAGACAGTTCATAGAAGAGAAAATGTCTCAGGCTTGTATTTGTGCAAATATTCATCAATAGGCTCAAGAGATTTTACAGAGAAAAGAAATGAAGAAAATGTGGAAATATTTAGAGCTCAAAGTCCTCCTTAACACATAATGAATCTTGGTCCGTGGCTATTAACATCCTGAACTTCTCAACAGTAGGGGGAATCCCTGACATCCTGTGGATATACTCAGGATGGGAAGCAATAAATCAGTCTTTCCTTAATTTCTCTTAAGAATACATTTGGGTATTGTAAGCTATCACTGTTTTTCATTATAGCTTAATAAGAATTCACCATTTTTTAATGCCTTGTGTTTCTTCATTTATTTTTAAATACTGAATGATATTTTTTTTGTGCGTGTGGAAGACTCTTTAGATAATAACGAAAGTTCACTTGTGTATCTCCTATAACACACATGACTCAACCAAAATGACAACAGACTATAAACAGTTATGGCCAAGCCACATCAGAGTCAGTGATAATCGCATCAAAACTGCTGTCTAGCTCATGGTGACTGTAAGATGCCATCAACTGTAAGGTTTCTGAGTCAAAATACAGGGGGAAAACTGTCTTTGAATTAACGAAATATGACATATGGAGAGAAATTGAGCCTGGCATAAAGTATTCCTCATGTGTCTCAAAAGTATTTTATGTAAAGGTACAAACATTTGATGTTAATCAGCTTTTCTTAACAGATTGTTATTTTAAAGCCATGTGCTTAATCAATGTAAAGAAAAATATGCTATAATAAAAAGAAAAACAATTGAACTTTAAAAACTTACTTTTAAAAAATTCAAAATGGTTGTCTCTTCCTCATGCATGCTAAGTCTCTTCAGTCGTGTCTGATTCTGTGCGACCCTATGGACTGTAACCCACCAGGCTCCTTTGTCCATGAGGTTCTCCAAGCAAAGATATCGGAATAGATCGCCATGTCCTCCTCCAGGGGATCTTCCCAACCCACGGATCAAACCCGTATCTCTTGCATCTCCTGCATTGGCAGGCAGGTTCTTGACTACTAACACCACCTGGGAAGCACAGTCTCTTCCTCAGTTTATAAATTTATTCATCAGAAAACTAGGCCTATTTACTTAAGATCTTACTACTATCAGGATAGCTGAAATTTCTAAGCAGCATGCACAGTGCTGAAATTAGTATTCTATTATTATTTAGCTCTATAGCTTTTTTTCATAAAATTTCCTAGGTAGAAAAAATATCTTTAGTAGATACTAAGCTCTTTTTCCACCAGTTTGCTAGATTCTGAATAATGTCAATTAAATAACAAAAACTGACTTTATAATATTTTGTGCATGCTGATCCGCTTCATTAGTGTCTGACTCTGCAACTATTTGGATATCTGATATTGTATATATTGTGTAGATATATCTCCCATTCAGTAGGTTGTTTGTTCTTTCTGATAATGGTTTCCTTTGTTTTGCAGAAGCTTTTTGGTTTGCTTTAGTCCACTTGGCTAACAACTTCACTTTTGTGGCTTCTGCTTTTGGTGTCCTATTTAAAAAATTGTCACCAAGACCTATATCAAGGAGATTATTACTTATATTTTCTTCTAGGAGTTTCATGGTTTTGGATTTCAATACAAGTCTCTAATCTATATTGAGTTAATTTTTGTGTAATGGTGAAGTTTCATTCTTTGCAAGTGGTTGTTCAGTTTTCCTGACACCATTATTTGAGACTGTCTGGTGGCTTAGACGGTAAAGCGTCTGTCTACAACGCGGGAGACCTGGGTTCGATCCCTGGGTTGAGAAGAGCCCCTGGAGAACGAAATGGCAATCCACTCCAGTACTCTTGCCTGGAAAATCCCATGGACAGAGGAGCCAGGTAGGCTACAGTCAATGGGGTCGCAAAGAGTCGGACACGACTGAGCGACTTCACTTTCACTTTCCCTGTTGTATATTCTTGTCTCCTTCATCATATATTAACTGACTTTATATGTGTGGGTGTATTTCTGGGGTCCCTATTGACTGTCATTGATCTATGTGTTTATTTTACACTAATACAGTACTGATTTATAATAGTTTTGCAACATAGTTTGAAATCAGGGAGGGTAATGCTTTCAGGTTTATTTTTCCTCTCAAGATTGCTTTGGTTATTCAAGATCTTTAATGATTTCCTACAAATTTTAGGATTATTTTTATCTTGCCATGAAAAATGCCACTTAAATTTTGATAGGAATTGCACAGAATCTGTAGATTGCTATGAGTAGTATGAATATTTTAGTAGTATAAAATTTCATAACCCATGGATATGGAGTATCTTTTTATTTATTTTTGTTTTCTTCCATTTCTTTCATTAAATTATCTTAGTTTTTAATATATAGGTCTTTCACCTCTTGATAAAATTTATTCGCAAATTTTTTTACTATTTTGTAAGCATTTTTTAAATGAGTTTAAATGAGACTTTTCTTAATTTCTCTTTCTGATATTTCATTTTATTTCAGCATATAGAAACACAACAGATTTTTTGGTTTTGCTTTTGTATTCTGCAACATGATGAATTCCTTTGTTAGTTCTAACAGTTTTCAACGGGGATTTCAGGGTTTTCTGTATATGATATCATATCATCTGTGAATCAGTTCAGTTCAGTTTAGTTGCTCAGTCATGTCCAACTCCCTGCGATCCCATGAACTGCAGCACACCAGGCCTCCCTGTCCATCATCAATGCCTGGAGTTTACCCAAAGTCATGTCCATTGAGTTGGTGATGCCATGCAACCATCTCATCCTCTGTCGTCCCTTTCTCCTCCCGCCTTCAGTCTTTCTCAATATCAGGATCTTTTCAAATGAGTCAGCTCTTTGCATCAGGTGGCCAAAATATTGGAGTTTCAACTTCAACATCAGTCCTTCCAATGAACACTCAGGACTGATCTCCTTTAGAATGGACTGGTTGGATCTCCTTGTGGTCCAGGAGACTCTTCAGAGTGTTCTCCAACACCACAGTTCAAAAGCATCAATTATTTGACTATGTTGAATAAAAGTAGTGACAGTGAGCATTCTTGTCTTGTTCTTGATCCTAGAGGAAACATATTCAGTTTTGCACTGTAGAACATGCTGTCATGTGGTAGGTTTGTCATAAACGGCTTGTATTATGTTAAGGCATGTTCCCTTTATACCTGTTTTATTGAGAATTTTGTCATAAATAGATGTTGAATTTTGTCAAATTCTATTTCTGCATCTATTGAGAAAATCATATGCCTTTTATCCTTCATTTTGTTAATATGGCATATCATATAGACTTATTTGTGGATCTTGAAACATTCTTGCACCCCTGAAATAAATCTTAGTTGGTTATGATGATGATCCTTTTAAACTATTGTTCAATTCCATTGTTAATCTTTTATTAAGGATTTTTGCATCTATGCTCATCAGGTACAGTGGCCTATAATTTTCTTCTCCTGTGGTATCCTTGTCTGGTTTTGGTATTAGGGTAATGTTTGTCTCATAAAATGAACTTGGAAGAGTTCTCTTATTGGAAGAGCTTGAGAAGGATTTGTATTAATTCTTCTTTGAATGTCTAGTTCACTGTTCTACTTCACTGGAAACTACCAGTGAAACCATATGTTCCTGGACTTCTGCTGTTTTTGGGAGTTTTTGGTTACTGATTCAATCTCCTTACTAGTAATTGGTCTGTTCAGAGTTTCTGTTTCATCATTAATTAATCTGGTAGGTTGTATGTTTCTAGGAATTTATCCACTTCTAAGTTGTCTAATTTGTTGGCATATAATTGTGCATAGTAGTCTCTTATGAGCTTTTATATTTCTGTGGTATCAGTTGTAACATCTCTTTTCTGAAATGACTTTTATATAAGCACATATAAGCATACATTTATTGAGCACACGGTAGATACTCAATAAATATTTCCTTTTCTTGATTTCCTCCAGAAGCTTCACGTGGATACTCCTTAAAACTATGTAGAAGTCAAAAATAATATTTTCTTTGCTAAGTAAATATTTTACTTCTACATATGAAAATTTGACAGTGAGTAACAGTTTTCAGGTGAATTGTTTTAGTTGTTATTGCATTTCTAAGCTATGACCCCTGAGCCTGAATATTAGTCATACAATTTTCCATCACAGATTTGGAATTGCTTTCACAATGCTTTACTCAACTGAGTAGAAAAAGGGAAAGATAAAGGAAACACAAATCTATAGTATCAAGTTTTCTTAAAATTGGTCACTATTTTTTACATGAAAATGAAAATGAAAAAACTTATATTTAAAGGAAGTAATTAAATTGACATTTAGTTAAGTTAACCCTTTAAAGACACACGAATCTTCAGGGGGTTTTATGGGTTTTTTCTGGTGTTGCCACATTTATTCAAGAATTGGACTATAGATAACACTAATAGAATTTTCTACTAACAACTGATTAAAACCCACAGCTTAAGTTACAATGTAGCATAACAATAAAATTTCACAGAGGACTTTATACTCCACAAAGTGTATTCACAAATACTCTCATTTAATGGACAGATAAAGAAATACATTCCAGTGAGCAGGAGTATTTGGTGTAAAGAGGCTGAGGCAGGCTGCTGTGTTTCCAGTACCTTGGAAGAAGATCACCTGGGGAAGGGAATCTGATAATGCTGTGTAGAAAAACTGGATGGGAAGAAGAACAGAAACTGTGTAACTAATGTTACCAGACACATGATGTGGTGAGGTCCGCCCAGACTGATGGCAGTAACATCGGGAACAGATGCAATGACAAAAGTGGAAATAATCAGATGTGTTTGCCTAGAGGTAGAAGTAGGAATAAAGTGGCAGGGAAACAAGAGAGAAAGTTGATGATCACTCTGACATTGAACCTATGTGGCTAAGAATATGACATAACCACAGAGAGTAGTAGGAAAATAATGGGAAGGAAAGATGGCTTTGAAGAATTACTTTATATTAAAAGATAATAATAGCATCTCTCATATAAAACTTAAATCTGCCAAATATTTTTCTTAAGTGCTTTACATTTATTAATAAACTTAATATTCAACAACTTTATGTATAGACAGTCAACCTGACATGATTTCAATGATGTTAGAAGCACAAAAATTGTTGTTCTGGACTTTGACACTGACTGACCAAAATAAATCATTTTCAGTTCTTCAGATGCCATTGTTAAAAGTGTATTTTATATTGATCTGTTTGGAAGTGAGATAGCATCACACTATTTGCAGCGTCAAGTATGAAGTTTAGGAAAAAGATGGGAATAAATATTTAGAGATTAAAAACAAAAAATGTTCAGTTAAGGTATTATGCTTTGCAGTCATCTCTTCCAAAATACTTCACAAAAGTATAAGAATGAATATGAAAAAATGAGATGTCAGCAACTCAAGTAAATGTCTTGTGGGAAAAAAATGCTAGATTTAAAAAAACAGATGTTTAACCTCAATTTTATTGTAAATAAAGTATTTTGGTGGTGAAGGATGCCAAACAATTTTACTAGTAGAAATAGTATTTAAATAACTGATTATTATAGTTAAGTGTAAAAAAAATTCTTTTTCTCTCTTTCTTCTGTAGTTTTTTGGAGGGGGGTGGAAATACTGAAGCATTTGGAGAAAGAAACCATTAGGATCTACAGGTCTACAATGATCTCACAAATGACTGAGGTAAAAAATAATGAGAGAGAATGCCAATGCAGTAAAATATTAACATTTGAAAAATCTTGAAGTTTTTTCATATAATTTTCATAAATCTTCTGTAAGTTTGAAGTTATTTACAAATAGAAGCTGAAAAAGGAAAAAAACAAGAATTGGATTCTGTTCGTAAAGCCTGTGCTCATGTGTGTGTGTGCCTGTCTGAAGGCTCTGGAGTTGGGTAAAAGGAAAAGAATCCATGCTAAAATCAGGGAACAAACTGAACACTTTTCTTTGCATGAAAAAGAAGATTCCATAAGAAATTGATTTCATCTGGTCCATCCAAAGTATCTATGAAATTATATTGCTGTGGATGTTAACAATGTATCTAAGAGAATGAAATCAGTCTCCTTGGAGGCTGTCATGGCACCTCGTTAAATGCCTACCCGAGGTTAAACTAAGTGTAATAGGAAGAGTTGAAGAGCAATGGCTAGTGTATAATTGCTGAGAAGCTCATTGCAATTTCAAAGGAGAAGGATAACAGGTGATCACTTCCTTTGATGGTTATAGTACAAATGAACTGGAGTCAGACCAGCAGCCTAACTTGATTAACACATCAGCTTCATGGCGTAGAGAATTTGTCTCTTCATGCCTCTCTAAATTTTTGCTCTTCTGTGTGATCTTCTCTTTATAAATATTTCTCTCCACCAAAATCATTTTCCCTATTGAGCTTTCTTTCTCTTTTCCACTCCCAGATTTCACTAGATCCCGTTTCTCTTTTTTTATCTTTCATGTCTGCATAATCAGAATAAATTGGGCTTTATAAAATTGAGTTGTGTATTTAGTGAATAGCATGTGAGTCTTTTCAGATTTAGAGCTGAATTTTAAAAAAAGGTGTTTCTCACAATTAAAAACTGCCCTTAAAATTACTATTTCCTTGATGTGGCCCTTCATTGGTTGGTTTGTTGGTTGGCTGGCTGGTAGTTGAGTGACTCTTATCAGTTCTAAGTATGGGTCAAAACTTAATTGTAGTCAGGCAGGTACAGACAGTAAGGGTGAAAATCTCTCAAGTATCTTACTTCACACTTGGTTTTCAGAGTGCCATAAATCTGGAGAACTGTGGATAAATAGGAAGTCTTACTTCTGTGGTAGCTGCTGTTCCCTAGGGAGCTAGTCAAGCTATTTTTACAACCAATACAATGATGTCCACTGCATACTGGATGAGTATCAACCTGGCTCTTCCTGAGTTGACTCAGTGGTTACTCAGGAGGGAATTCTTCTCTACCCTACAGAAAGGAAATTTTTATGTCTTTCATGTACATTGTGGAGATTTCAGAAATAAGATTTTAAAAAGGAAGACTAAAAAAAGGTAAAGGCATCCAGGAATTGTGAGCAGCTGTTACCACAGTCTAATTAACACAGAAGTTTGCCAGAAAGGCCTGAAGAATGAAGGAGGTTGATTTTTAAGGTGGGTTAAGGAGCTCAGACATAGTGAGCCTGATGTCTGTACCAAGTCTTGATAGTTTGATTAATGGCTTTATCAAACTATAGGACATATACTCTGTCCTAGCTCCCCTCACCCCCTCCCACTTCCCCAGCCTCTCACCTTATGTGATACATATACACCCATATAAAAAATACTGCTCTCCATACGTGTTTCTCAAACAGTAACTTGTTTTAAATTTTGGCATTAACTGTAAATTTTGTGCAAAAATCAGACTTTGTTAAAATGCTAAATTTCATACTTTTTCAAACTTGCATATTACAGATTAAATCTCCCTCTGAGTACAAGGACTTCCTTAAGTGAGATGCCCCCCTTATGTTAGACTATGTCTTTAACATCATTCTCAGAACTATTACCTTTAATGTATAAATCAGGTTCTGTAAATTGAACCTTATTCTCTAGCCTATAACATAATTTTATAAGAAAATCTAACTCTTCTCATTGACAGATGACTAATTAGATAAAGTCACTGAATGAAAAGGATTTCTAAATATTCCATTCAAATTTGATCATATTATTTTTATTCAGAAAACTAGGAGCATTAAAAGAACAAAATAAGGGGGCTTTTGGTAAAGAGTCTGCCTGCCAATGCAGGAGACATGGGTTTGATCCTAATCTGGGAAGATCTCACATGCCATTAAGCAACTAAGCCCATGGGCCACAACTACTAACCCTGGGCTCTAGAGCCTGGAATCGAAACTACTGAAGCTCTCATACCTAGAACCCTTGCTCCACAACAAGAGATGCCACTGCGGTGAGAAGCCCACACATCACAACTAGAGAATAGCCCCTACTTGCAGCAACTAGAGAAAAGCCTGTGCAGCGATGAAGAGCCAGTGCAGCAAAAATAAATCCATAAATAAAAACCTTAAAAAAAGAACCAAATAGGTCAAAAAGAAAACCAGGTGCTATGGATTAAATTGTGTAGCTCCCCCAAATCACGTGTTGAAGGCATAACCACCTGCAAAGTGATGATATTTGGATGTGGAAGCCTTTGGGGGATAGTTATGTTAAGATGAGGTCCTGAAGATGGGACACTCATAATGGAAGTAGTATCTTTTAAGGAAGAGAGAACAGGATAGCTCCTCTCTCTCTCTCAGTCTTTCTCTCTGCCTTCTGTCTCCTCTTTCTCCCTTTTGTCTCTATCTCCCTTCCCCTTTGCCCCAACCCATCCCCACAATGTGACACAGTGAGAAGGAGACTGGGCTGCTAGCCAGCAGGAGCACCTTCATCAGGGAACCAAACCAGCTGGCAGCTTGAACTTCCCAACCTCCAGAACTGTGAGAAATAAATGTCCTCTCTTTAACCCACCCAGTCCGTGGTGTTTGCTTATGGCAATCTGAGCTACAACTCCACGCAACAGGGTGAACACATTTCCTGGAGCCCAGCAGACCCTAATTGTGATATCTCCTGAATGTATTTCCCAGAGAAATGAACTATTTGGGGAACAGCCGTTAGTTTAAAAGGCTTACTATAGTATTACAGCAGTTGACTGCCTTAAATGGTGTACCTAAAGCCACTATCCAGCATATACCATGTTTTAGCTGCTTTTACCCCATACAGGCTTTTGAGAAGAAGGGAAGCAGAGCATGATGGTATTTTTAAAAGAAAAACAACCTTTTTTCATCTAATTCTTACCATTGCTTTTTATGCCTTGGCTGGTTAAAGCTGGTGAATTTTCCTCTCACAGCCTATGTACCCTGCTATTTGAAATAATCAACATGTGCCTTGAATCTGGCCTCCTGCCAGTTTATGTTATCATGGAAATACTAGATTACAAATGAAGATGGAAACATTGTAAATTTAAAAAAAAATAAAGGAATAACATTCCTTTCTGTATGTGCATAAAATGGATTTCACTAAGGTCTATTTTGCTCTCTGGAAATCACACAAGGCTTCTTTTGTATTACACACACACACACAAATATGGACACACACATGCACTCTAGCTCTTGCCACCCTTATTTTTTAAATTCATTTTGATACATTGTTATTCACTTTGCGTGTTCTGCTTATTTGCATTAAAATTTGTGCTATATTCTACTTCTATAATATAAAGCAACTCTAGCCAAGGAGACTTGTGTGAAAATGAGAATTAAATGGTTAAAAAAAAAAAATCCATTACATCCTCAGTAGCTATGCTATTTGACATATCACTGAAACCTGAAAAACACATCAGTAACATTTTCCTATATTGTCTAATGAAAAGTTTGCAAGCATATTTTCACTGTATACTGTTCACAAATGCCTCATTGTCCCCTGACAAATGGTCTGCAGCAAATCTCTAAAATTTTCTCTCATAGTACTACAGCTTAAAAGATTCATACCATCAAACGCTGCACCTCAAAGGCTAATGTCTACTCTCCAAATTTCAAATACCGAAGCCTAATAAAAATTTAAAGAGTCCGAGCTCCTCTCTCCAGGGAACAGCTGTCAAGCATCTCTTGAAAGAAAGAAACATAAACAGCCTCCACCTAGAGTACCAAAGTCTTGTCTTTGAAAAAAGACATGGTAATGGCAAGTTTTTTTTAATAAAAAAGAAATTCAAGTTATGCCAGTTGATGTTAAAATGATGGGCTTTTGATCTCTCAATAACTTAGGAACAAAAATGTCTCAAATATATCAGATGTATTTAGGAAGGAAAATGAAAATCTTTTATACACGCACACAAACACATATACACAAACATATACACACAAAGATTCTATCTTGGGGACATTGTGTTCTCTTTTTAAGTGCTTTCACTGTCAACCTTCTATGCAAAGGCTGATTTATTCTACTCATAGCTGCATTTCATTAAGTCAGGACTGCCCTGGAGACAAAACAAAGTTCATTTTAGTTCAGCAGCATTTCACATTTTTCCCTCCTCTCAACACATTTCATCAATGATCCTTCATTTACACTTTCTGGTTCAGTAAAATTCCTTGTAGTAATATTCTTTCACAAAAGCTTGATTTGAAAAACCCTGTGTAGAAAGGCCCAAACGACTTACTTTACGTCATCCATGGAACAATTCATTTGAGGACAGAGAGCCCTAGATTAAGTTGGAAAAATCACCCCTTATTCCACAGAAATGCAATCTCATTTTTCCATTGTAGTATCCTAAAGTATATTATACTACCACTCTTTAAAGAAATTTATTTAAAATCAGTTTAATATTGACTTTCTTAGAAGCATAAACTCTCTCTTTTATGAACCATGTTCTGCCTGGGATCTTTCTGCTAATTTCTGTTTTGAGAAGAAAAATATGCCATCTTAAAGAATAATGATAGTTTTAGATCCTTCTTAATTTTCTAATAACCTAATATAATTCATTGAAGATGAGTTACCTTCAAAATTTTGCCATTAGCCACTAACCACATATGGAAATGAATCACAGTTATATTTTATTTTGGCTACATTGTAGTTCATTTTCTGTAAATGACAAAGATAACCATGTTGAATTAGATAGCATTTGGAAAAATAGTGATGCTTTTATGGGAATAAATTTAGATGAATTCACTCATGTTACCTGCATTGTTAAACGAAGTGATTAAATTTATATTCATCCATTATTTCTTATCCAAATTATACTGATAATTTGACTGTGTCCAAATACTTAAAGCTACTATAATCTAGTATTGCTAAAGGAACAAAAAACTTAAAAATAACCATTTGGCAACTGAGATTTGATAATTGAAAATGCTACTCCATAAAATCATATAAACATAAAAATATAAATAGCACTCAAAAAATTTAAATCCTTACATTTAAAAGTTCAGTTTATTTCTTAAAAAACATATATTCTACAACATATTATACTTTTATTTTGTAAATGTGATATACCATCTTCAACTCAATTTATATTTAATGAAATTGTAAGCATTTCAAGATGTTTACTGTTGCTAAATCATGAAAAATTAAGCAAAACATAATGTAATTAGGCTTCCCTAATGGCTCGGGGGGTAAAGAATCCACCTGCAACGCAGGCCTGTGTGTTCAATCCCTGGGTGGGGAAGATCCTCTGGAAGAGGAAATGGCAACCCACAAAGACAGAGCAGCCTGGCAGGCTACAGTCCAAAGGGTCACAAAGAGTTGAACATGACTGAGCATAAGCATGGATGGATGGGTGAATGTAATTATTAAGTTGTAGAACTGACATTAGAAATAAAGAAAAAAGATAAGATCTCCAGCCAGACTATGTGTTGTCTTCAGTGTAATTTTCTCTGTAACCAAAACACTACATATATCTATACCTATGGGTATTTTAAATATGTGTGGGAGAATGAATATCACCATGTCTTCCTACATATTTTTTTTTAATCTGAGGGAAACTGAGTTGAAAATTGTCTTTGTAATGTTACCTTGTTTATACTAAGTACATGACCATTGTCCATAAAATGCAGCCTTCATAATTTGTCAAAATTACAAATTGTGGTAAGTCCTATGACATGTTGAGGAACACATAAGAGAATGATGCATCAGAAATAAACCTCTTCAAAAAGGAACCACTTAAACTAAGACTTGAAGATAGATGGAGAAATCACCAACTAGAAGAACCTAGTTGCCCAAGTAGAAGACAAAGACATGAGCTGGTGTTTTAAGGCCGGCTGGCGTGTAGTCAGACAGCGAGATGAAAGGAATGAGGTAAAGTTGGAAAGGGAAGCTAGGGCTAGATGATACAGAATCTAGTAGAGACTGGCAAAGAATTCACATTTTATTCTATATGCTTGAAAATCTATTGCAGACTTATAAGCATATAAGTAAAAAGATTTGATAAACTTTTAAAAATGACCATACTGGCTTTTGTATGTTTAACAGACAGTAGTCATAGCAGGGGGTATACAGAAGTAGATGGTTTAGGATCATCATACTACATTAATTATCTGAATTTCTTAGTTGAACATGAAAGTTTTAAAAGTGGTCTCATAATATGATAGAACTCTCTGGATTCTCAGTGAATACCTTGTATCCAGGCCTGAGTGATGTGCCCTTTAAAAATAACATATTTAATAAACAAAGTACTATTCATCTTTATTTTGTTGTTTAATTGAAATTGAGAACAGCTTTTCTTTCCTTCTGGTGAAGAATCCTAAGTATGCTAAATATGGTTCAGATGATATATTTATGTATTTGTATATAGACAGGTAGGTAGATAGATATTATATTTTGCTAGGTGATTAGTATATGATGCATTTGGGGTAGCCTAGATGAAAAGTTTAGCTCTACATTTCTTTAAATAGTTTAGAGTTTTAGCTAATAATTTTATTTCCACCACTGCATATTTTGCAATTCAGAAAAATACAAAAATTAGACCTATTTTGGTCAGTTGATTTGCATCTGATATATGATAAATAATAAATTTCTTTCTTTTCTTAAATTTTTGATGGGAGAGCTGATATACAGAGGGGTTTTTGTATGTATATTCTTTCCTTCATAATCATTTTCTTTTCTATTCACATTGTGAGGTCCAAAAATTCTAATAAGTGTTTGAGATTTTGTTTTCCTCAGCTAACTTTTATTTTTTTATTTTTTTATTAGTTTTTTATTTTTTAAATTTTAAAATCTTTAATTCTTACATGCGTTCCCAAACATGAACCCCCCTCCCACCTCCCTCCCCATAACATCTCTCTGGGTCATCCCCATACACCAGCCCCAAGCATGCTGCATCCTGCTAACTTTTAACTAGGAAATGGCTTTTTGAAATAAATCTTTTGTCCATATGTAGTGTAGGATTTAGTGACTGAACAACAGTAACCAAGTGCGGGAATCCATTAAAGAGAAGAAGGGGAACTCTGTCCAAAGAGTTTAGGAATATCTGGGTTTCATTTAATATACCAATGGCTCAGAGAGCATATTTCATTCAAATCAGTCACTCAGTCCTTGATGCAAAAATATTTTTAAAAACTAGACTTCACAAAAAAATCCATCAACATAGCAATGATCTGAATAAGTCTACACCAAGCTGTGCTTGTTTTCTGAAGACTATGGTTTACAAAGAATAAATTATAGAGATTCAAGAAAACTTAATCTGTCTGAGATAAATTCTGATGAGAAATTTATTTGGGAACATAAATATGTTCTAACTTAGAAGCCTGAGGACAATTCAACATTCTAGAGAAATGCAAACGCACACATACAATGGCCAAGATGTCAGAAGAATATTTGAATAATAGTGCACATGACCAGCATGTTCAATATGAGCAGCTATTTCAAATGCATGTAGACATTGTCAGGAGGTGACTAAGGAAGAAAGTAAAATTTAAAAATATTAACAAGTAGAGACCAATTGATCAGTTTATATGTGCTGTGCTTAGTCAGTCATGTCCAACCCTTTGGGACCCCATGGATTGTAGCCTGCCAGGCTCCTCTGTCAATGGGGATTCCAGGCAACAATACTGGAGTGGGTTGCCATGCTTTCCTCCAGGGATCGCACCAATCCGGGAATCAAACCCAGGTCTCCTGCATTGCAGGCAGGTTCTTTACCATCTGAGCCACCAGGGAAGCCCAAGAATACTGGAAGGGGTAGCCTATCCCTTCTCCAGCGAATCTTCCCGACCTGGGAATCGAATGGGGGTCTCCTGCACTGCAGGTGGATTCTTTACCAGCTGAGTTACCAGGCTACTGGTAACTACTTCAAAACTTTAAGTTTATATATATATATATAAAAGTTTAAGTTTTATATATGTATATATAACTGCTTTTATATTATATAATATATGTATATGTCTAAGATTGTATAAGTGAAAGTGAGGAATGAACTTCTTTTATATAACTCACTATTTCAAAATGAAGATTACTTTTGTTGATTTTTATGTGTAAAGGCTTCTGAAAGTGAAAGTAAAAGTCACTCAGAGGTCTGACTTTTCCTGACCCCATGTCATGTAATGTAATGTCCATGGAATTCTTCAGGCCAGAATACTGGAGTGGGTAACCATTCTTTCTCCAGATCTTCCCAGTGCAGGAATTGAACTGGGGTCTCCTGCATTGCAGGCAGATTCCTTAACAGCTGAGCTACCAGGGAAGTGTAAAGGCTGCTATTGTCAATACATGATATTACAATCTCGCTGTATTAGACATACACTTAGAAAAGAAAGAGAGAATTACTTGAGCAGTAGAGATCTTTCCAGACCTGGGGAAAACATGTCTATGGCCCAGGGAATTTAAAGGAAGAGGAGAGCACCTGCAATGTGGAAAATGTTGTTAAAAACAAACGACCTTTTATCTATCACATATTGTTCAGGTTTTGACTTGTAACTCACTTCAAATATTTTTAGAATTCTCTGGGTTAAATTTTTAAAAATTTATTCAGAAATATTTGTTCAGTGCCTATATCATATAGGAAGGTGATAAAAGGTTTTAAAGCCATTAAAAAACAAAAAAAAATGACCGACACAACACAATTGTCCTTACATTCAAAGATGTCTATAATTTGATGCCAAAAGAAGAGATGCATGCTAATAACTATTAAACAAAGCCTAAAAATTAGAAAAGAAGGTGGTGACAGACTGAATGTTTAAAATACAGGAGTTCTCTTGGGAAGGAGAGGCATACGTAGACTTCAAGACAAGTTTCAGTTCGCTACTAAAATGTAGGATTTTAACAGGTGATGTCAGAAGAAGAAGATATTTCAAATGAGTAGTATGAGGGAAGATGTACATTTAAGAGAGGATGTTAAATTGAGGTGTTAAAGGATGTTAAGTAAGTGTGGCAGATACTACTGATGCTTGCTCAATATTTCTGGCCAGGACATATCTGTGATCCAATTCTGGCCAACGGAACCCTGGTAGAAATCAGGGATGGGTTTACTATTACTCTGAAAGATTTTACTCTTTATCAAATATAAAACATATGAGAGCTAGATGAGGTCATGACTATTGGATGAAGTCAAACCTTAAGAACTTCCTTATTCACTGGGTCCTTGCAAATGTAAATGTTCTATTCGTACACATAGAAGAAGAGGAGGGGGAAATGTCAGAATGGGCTCATGTACTGTTGCACCAGGTTTCAAATGGTATAATATGGCAACTTGTACTTCATTTGGTAGGTCTATAATAGCAGAATAATATAATCTTGGAAATGTGTAGTATAAGTAATAAAAGCTTTACTGTTTGCATTGTACGCACTTGTACCCCAGTCAGGCTTATAGCAGGTGCTAAGTAAATAGTTGATGAATAAATGAAGGGTTGAAACCATACAAAGAGTCATTATAGAGTCTTCAATAATTCTTAATATCTTTGACTCCTTCTTAATAATCCTACTTGGATTTATAACATAAAGTTTCTCAGACTACATGTATATGTGTAGATGGTATCTGAATCATCAAGATCTATGTATTTAAGTGGGACGACACAATTAACTGCTAGTAAATTCAGTTATGCTGCTGAGTACTAATTATATGTTACTGAAAATAATTTAAAGGAATATAGGCAAAAGAGTAGGAAGTAGGAAAGAATGTAAATGTAGCTATTTGATCATGGCAATTTGTTATATATTTCCAAATTAGCTGGGGACAGTGTTGTAAGATTGTATTTATTTATTTATGCATCTGTAAGTAATGGGGAGGTACCTACCATTTAGGAATAATTACTCTCATCCTGCAACTTCTATAGGCAATGTATGGCTTCTGTAAGATTGTCCAGGGTATATTATGTCACTTTTGATTGGAATCTATATTACTGAAACTGAATAGAAAAACTGCATTCATAAATGATGCATTTTCCTAAGGTCATTTTTTAAAAATTAGAAAACCAATGCAAACGTGGGAAGACACCCATACTCCTTAAACAAATTGGAGAATAGCTGATGTTTGTCACTGACAAAATTAAAAATTCATTGTTCAGTTTAGTAGCTTGAAAGCCTGTGATGTCACGTTCTTCACTGAATGACACACATTCTTCTGTGGAAGTGTTCTTCTGCTAAATGCACACCAGAATGTTGGTAATTGGGGCATGCAAATTTGTTCTGCAACTAAGAACAAGAGGAGGATTTAGAAGCTATTTTAATGTGGTAGTACATTTATGTTTAAAGTACAATAATATTCATCTCATTATCATGCATTATTCATATGCGGTGTTTGAAGTGGAGGTCTTTCCAAATATATTAAGAAACTCTTATTCACAATAATCTAATTAATTCCCATATCCTCCCTTTCTCTGATTTCAGCAGGTGTAAATCTTCATGCTGAATTATATCACAGCCTCTAAACTGGCACTTCATGGGCCAGATCCAGCTAGTGATGTGTTTTGCCCACATAGTGTGCAATGTCTTAAAGATCATTTGTAAGAATCTAGAAAAAGGAAGCTATCACACAAAAATCTGGATTTTTCAGTCCCTTTTGTTAAAATCAAAAGAGCTGGAGAAAGGGAGCCTATACTTCTTCATGGCAACAATCTTCTGTACCTCAGTAGGCCTGTAGGGGACACCCTTATGCTCTGATTTCATGCAGGCCCCGTCATGCATGATTTGTCTTCCCTCAGTCTAAAGAGGGCTTCTTCAGGTACTGGAAATATGTAGATGCTACTCATCACATCCTTACACACAGCCTGGTTCAATTTAATAGTCTATGGCATTAGCTGTAGTTTGGCATGAATGAAAAATACTGGCTACTTCTCTAATGCTATTTCTGTAACTGGGAATGAATGGTAAAGCAATTTCAGTTATCAGGGGGTCACTGGGAAGCTACATCTATCAAACATCTTGAAGAATCATGTCTGCTTCTTCAAGAATCAAGTTTTCAAGTCTCTTAAAAAGGTGTTTTTCATCGTTGTTAAAGCTCAGTTTCCATGATCTGAATTTCCTTTCTTTCTTAAACTTGCTTTATGTAAACCCTACTAAAGAAAAGAGTACGCTATAGATTATGGAGCCATGAAATTAAAAGACACATCTTCCTCGGAAAAAAAGCTATGACAAACCTAGATAGCATACTATTAAAAATCAGAGACATTACTTCACCAACAAAGGTCTGTATGGTCAAACCTATGGTTTTTCTAGTAGTCACATGTTGATGTGCGATGTGTATCATAAAGAAGGCTGAGCGCTTAAGAACTGATGCTTTTGAATCACTGTGTTGGAGAAGACTCTTAAGGGCCGCTTGGACTACAAGGAGATCAAATAAGTCAATCCTAAAGGAAATCAGCCCTGAATATTCATTGGAAGGACTGAGGCTGAAGCTAAAGCTCTGATATTTTGGCCACCAAACGTGAAGAGCTGACTCATTGGAAAAGACCCTGATGCTGGGAAAGATTGAAGGCAGGAGGTGAAGGGGGTGACAGAGGATGAGATAGCTGGATGGAATCACTGATTCAATGGACATGAGTTTGAGCAGACTCCAGGAAATGGTGAAAGACAGGGAACCCTGGCATGCTGCAGTCCATGGGGTCGCAAAGAGTGAGACGCAACTGAGCAACTGAACTGTACTGAATGATATAGTGTTAATATTTTAGGTAGATATGGTGTTTAGATTTTAATATCTTTTAAAATGTTGTAACTATGTACTTTAGCATTATGGTGCAAAAAAGTACTACAATGCATTATAATTTTACAAACTAAGAATAATGCTAATATCTTAAATTTCAGGGTATTTTCTAGTCCTTCAAAACAGAGAATGTAATTATCTGGGTTTTTCCTTAAGATGTTATGGTGCAATCAATGTGCTGCAAAATGCAAGCAGCAATGTCAGAGATTGAAGATTGATGATTTATTTTTTCTTTAAAGTGCAATGTGTTTCTTTGACACCTTTTGTTTACCTATTTTTTCTATTTTATCTTAAATGCCTTATTTCTTCTATGAATACAAGGTAGACACATTAATTAATCAAGCAATATTGCTGTATTCAGTCTGTAGATGTTGTTTAATCAGTAATTAATTTTTGCTATGAAGAGTTTGTTAAAACATCCTAAACTCATATCTGATGGAGAAAAATAAACGCATTGGAGGTTTAAATAACTGTTGGAAGAGGTAATTGAGAGGACATGACCGCCTTGTTCTGAGAACTGGACTTGAGCTATCAGAGGCTCCTCACTCGCTTACTGTCCTTGGAATATACATCCTGCCCACTGTGCCCACAGTGGGAGCCATTTTCAAGGACACAGACTTGAGAGCAACATGCTGTTGAGACCATCTGGATGGTATTTGTGACCAAACCCAAGTAAGGTCTCTATGTACCCTTTGAAGATTCTAGTAGGCAGGTGCAACAATCTACTTTTCCTCTGGCTGTCCATGACCAGCCTCCTGAGGAGGTTTCCTTGCAAATTAAATCTGCCACCTACCAATCTGAAGTGGTCTGCCTTTTTCTTCAGTTTTCTCCCCACCCTCTGTGTAAGGGGCCAGATTGGGAACCAATAACTGACCGTAAATTCATACTATTTCTCTGTGGATGTGCCAAGAGCTGTGTTGCGGGGAGAGGCTTTTAACCCCAGTCATCTCCATCAGCATCTCATCTGAATAAAGAAAGCAAAATTCTATTCTGAAACAAACCTCTGCTTGCTAATTCTTAACCAGGGTACACAACCACCAAGCCATTTAGAGCAGAGAGATGATCAGAGGTGACATCTTGGGAGAGAGCAATTGCATCTTATATTGCAGGAATAATAATTGCTAGGTGAAGTCGCTCAGTTGTGTCCGACTCTTTGTGACCCCATGGACTGTAGCCCACCAGGCTGCTCCGTCCATGGGATTTTCCAGGCGAGAATACTGGAGTGGGTTGCCCTTTCCTTCTCCAGAGGATCTTCCCAACCCAGGGATCGAACCCAGGTCTCCTGCATTGTAGGCAGACGCTTTATCGTCTGAGCCAACAATGAGATTTAATAATTGCTAAGTTATGGCCAAACAACCATCATAGCACTCTTGCTTCTGTGGCTATCCTTACTCTGGTCTCATAACTTGGAGTTTTCATAAAATGCAAATTTCCCAGTGGCTAACTGTGGCTTCAACTGTCTCCATGTTCTATGTAGTCTGTGGCAGTGTAAAATGTATATAATTATTATTTTATAAGTTATAAATTATTTTATATTTTTGTACTATATAATGACATATATTATACATTATATAATACACACATTTATGTTATAATCCATTAATATTAATTATCAACATATATTATTGATATAAATTAATGTATATATATTTGAAGGTTACTGACAATTAGGTATAGTACACACAGTCATGTGCTTCTCATCCTGATCACTATTCAAATGTCCAAAATACTTTATTAGATCTAGCCCTGTCCCAGCTTTTAGACTTCTTGCTATGTTTTAGCTTTTTAGCCTTTCTTTCTCTTCTTAGAAAAACCAAGCTCATCCTACTGTATGGCCTTTGCTTGTATTCTCTTTGTGTGGAACATTCTGTGTTCAGTCAGTCACATTTCTAGTGTGCATAGGTACTACCTGAAGAACAAAAATGTTTCTAGAAAATTTGAGTACACGTACTCTGTGATGCAGAAATTCCACATATAGGGACATACCCATAGAGAAACACATATGCATCACATTAAAAGTCTGATTTTAAAAATAATCAGCACTATTGTAGCTGTAATAGAAACAAGAAGAGAACAAACAACTTGAAAACATTCCAAATGTCAATAGAGAGCGGGATGGATAAATACACTGTGATGAATTCACACACAGGAATATTATACATTGCATTGAAAATGCATGAATATGCATCAGCATGGATGAATATCACAAACAAAATGTAGACCTAAAAAAATCTAGTTGCAAACAAATGGAAAAAGCTATGATTTCATTTCTGTAACATTGTAAGTATGTTAAACTAGACAATCTGTTGTCAGGTATATATGTGTGTGCTAAAATCACTAGGAAAATCAAGCAAATGACAATCACAAACTTAAAAAATGGTGGCAAATTCTAGGTGTGGTGGTAGGGGAGAAGCTGAGATCAGCAGGGTACACAGAGGATTCAATGTTTTATTTCTAAAGCTAGATTTTAAGCATTTGTGTATTTTAGTTCTATATATGTGGTATAAACATGGAATAAATAATATAAATAATGACATTTTGTGTATTAAATTGGCCATCAGTCACTATGTATTCATGTTGGTTTATTTTTTTATACTTATCACCATCTGAAATCACCTTATTCATTTATTGATGATCTGTTGATTATTTGTCTCTCCCTTTCCCCACCAGACTGCAGGCTTCATTAAACTGGTACCTGGTCTATATAGTTTAGTGCTAAAAATAAGATAGTATCTTACACTTACTAGGTGCTAAACATAGTGATTTGTTCATTTAATGAATCACTAGCTGATATGTATCACAGATGTACTAACTACAGAATATTATGAAGGAGACATTTTTAGGTATTTATGTTTCATTCCCATAAGGGCCTTAGATTGTACTTGGATTTCTTTATATCTTCAGTGACTCAAACCATTTTCTCATCAAACTGAGTTTCCTGTTCCTGCACCCATTGCTCTTCCTTGAATAGCAGACCATCCACACACATGATTTTATTTTCTTCGTGGGAGGCATTTTGAATTTTGGCATCTAATGAATCCTAATGTGACAAGATGAAAGATCAGGAGACACTTAAGCAATGCTCCTCTCTTCTATACTATCACTGGATAGGAAAATTACTCATAAATTTCCTGAAGGATATAATCCTATTCCTGTTAACCCTGTGAAAAATAATTTGCTTGTATTAAAGAAACGTCTTTTTCTTGTTAATTTAATGAAAAACAGTTAAAAAAAAAAACAACTATTACTTAAATGGTATAGAAAGCCAGAAGAACTTAATTACCAAAGAAAGACCAGAAAAATGTTAAGTGAAGTGTAACAACAATTATAAAATGAGCTAAGAAGCCATTAAGCAACATTTACCATATGTATTTTAAGATTTTGCTTTTACTCAAATTGTACTCTTTGGCTATTTAATTATTACAGAAATAATAAATGATAATTCTTTAATGTAGAGATTAAAAATAAATTCTTAATGTCATCCCCAAGAATTGAGTCATTAACTAATTTACATATTTTTTTCTAAGTGAGTTAATAAAAAAATAACTTTCAACTTTTGCCTGTACAATTTATGAAGTAACCTATTCTTCCTCCTCAGCTCTTTCCTTAAAATTTAATCTCTGTAAAAAAAATTACTGATTAAAAACTGATCATCACGCAGGATACAGCATGCTTGGGGCTGGTGCATGGGGATGACCCAGAGAGATGTTATGGGGAGGGAGGCGGGAGGGGGGTTCATGTTTGGGAATGCATGTAAGAATTAAAGATTTTAAAATTAAAAATTAAATTAAATTAAATTAAAAAAAAAACAAACACCTGATCATCACCTACCAGATAGAAAACTAAAGGAGATACTACCAGCCACGAACAATCACAACTTTTAATGTTGCAGAAGGAGAAATAATGGGATGGAATAGTTCAGCCCCAAGTTTCTGGACTATACTGCTGGAGTATGAACAATACTTTTTGCAGCCCAGGAACTGTCATATGACCTCCAGAAAGTTACTTTCTTTCTGGCTAATACCCTCATCCATAAAATGTGGATAATAACAGTTCTTGTCTCATAGAGTTTTGAAGGCCGAATGAAATAACACATATAAAACACTTGGAGTACCTCTAGCCTACAGTATATATTTTACCACCAGTTATCTGAAATATAAAACTTTAAACATAAAGATTTATTTATTTGACTCAAGTTCTATGTGAAAGAAATTATGGATATCTTACAAAATATCTCTTGAAACCTAACTCATGACAATGAACATGTCTAAAATAAACTAAGAAAATAGATTAGAAATAGTCAAGTTAGCATATAAAGTGATTATCTGGCAAGAAACCATGGATCAACTCTGTGCTTAAAATTTTATAAATACTTTTTGCTTGTCGAAAATACTGGATGTCTTTAAGTTGGATGAAATTATATATCACAAATGACATGAAAAATATAGCTAATATTTCCACAGAAGAAAAGTATCTGGTCAATAGAAGGAGAAGACAAGCCATGAACAAAGAGAAATTATTTGAAAGGACACAACAGACAAAGACTATTATTCAAAACATTACAACATTACGATGAGGAAATAACACTATTAAAAATAGGCAAAAGTCTTTTCACAGTCACCTCACTAAGATGTATAGACGACAAGAAAGCTTATGAAAACATTGTGAATGTTTATGAAAAAATTAGGGAATGGCACATTAAAACAATGAGATAGCATTACATGCCTATTAGGATTGCCAAAGCCTAAAGTGCTAACAGTGACTTAAAGCAAAAGAAATTTTTGGTCACTGCTGATGAAAACTGATACCCACTTTGGAACACAGTTTGGCTGTTTCTTATGAAACTAAAACATTCATATCATACAGCTGAATAATTATGCTTCTTGATAATTACCAAAATAAACTGAAAACTTACATCCACACAAAAATTTCCACACAAAGGTTTATAGCAGCTTTAGTCTTAATTGCCAAAACTTGGTGGCAACCACAATGTCTTTCCAGAGGAAATGGATAAAGTCTGGTACATCCAGACAAAGAAATTTTATTCAGTGTTAAAAATAAATAAACTATCAAAGTCATGAAAAGACATGGAAGAAACTTTAGTGCATATTACTAAGTGAAAGAATCCAATCTGGAAAAGCTACATACTGGATGATTCCAGCTATGTGACAGTCTGAAAAAGAAAATTATGGTCACAATAAAAAGTTTAGTGGCTGCCAGGGCTTAGTGGGGGCAGAGCACAGAATTTTGGGGGCAGCGAGCCTACTCTGTGTAATACTACAATGGGAGATACTTGTCATATGTTTGTCCAAGCTCATGGAACGTATAACACCAACAGTGAACCCTAATGTAAACTATGGACTCTGGGAGATTGGGACGTGTCAGTGTAAGTTCATTAGCTGTAACAAGTCAGTTGTACCACTCTGGTGGGGAATGGCCATAGTGGAGGAGGTAGTATATATCTGTCAACAGGGGTTCATGGGAACTCCGTACTTTCCTTTAAATTTCATTGTGAACCTATAAAGCTGTTCTGAAAAAAATAAAGCCAATTCATTAAAAAAAATGTATCTGGCTTATAGATATTGACTAAGCAATAATATAATAATGTTAGTAGAATATAGAATCTAATTTTTCAGCACAAGAATTTGAGACTGGGTATTGAAAATATCTTTGGCTTATACACGCTTTAGCCATGATTATAAAACAACTAGAAAATTAAGTTCAAAAAAACAAAAATGTTTCAAGTTTACTGTCTGAAATTAATCAACTAGGTGATTTAATTTTTTTTACATATAGCACTGCAGATGGTGACTGCAGCCATGAAATAAAAAGATGCTTACTCCTTGGAAGAAAAGTTATGATCAACCTAGATAGCATATTCAAAAACAGAGACATTACTTTGCCGACTAAGGCCTGTCTAGTCAAGGCTACGGTTTTTCCAGTAGTCATGTATGGATGTGAGAGTTGGGCTGTGAAGAAAGCTGAGGGCCGAAGAATTGATGCTTTTGAACTGTGGTGTTGGAGAAGACTCTTGAGAGTCCCTTGGACTGCAAGGAGATCCAACCAGTCCATTCTAAAGGAGATCAGCCCTGGGATTTCTTTGGAAGGAATGATGCTAAAGCTGAAACTGCAGTACTTTGGCCACCTCATATGAAGAGTTGACTCATTGGGAAAGACTCTGATGCTGGGAGGGATTGGGGACAGGAGGAGAAGGGGACGACAGAGAATGAGATGGCTGGATGGCATCACGGACTCAATGGACGTGAGTCTGAGTGAACCCTGGGAGTTGGTGATGGACAGGGAGGCCTGGCGTACTGTGATTCATGGGGTTGCAAAGAGTCGGACACAACTAAGCGACTGAACTGAACTGAACTGAACTGGCCTTCCTTTTTTATATTTTAGTGAACACCAAAAGTTGAGGAAATAAAGATTGAAAGTTGAATTGATAAACTCATAAAACCACTTAGATTTATACCATTATGCAGAATAAACTAAATATTAAGCCAAGAGTTCTGTAAGTTAGTAATAAGAGTGAATGTAAGGGGGAAGGGGGAGAAAAAATAGTAACTATAGAATAATTGTAACTTAATAATGATATCAACAACCTGTAATGGAATATAGTCTGAACAAAATGAATCACTATGCTATATATCTGGAACTAATAGAATTTGTAAACCAACTATACTTCTATTAAAATAATAATGATATCATTCTGAATTGCAACTTAGAGTTACTCAAGGAAGTAAAAATTAACCTCTTTAAAAATAATTTGCATAAGTTTGGTAAAAAAAATTTCAAGTAACTTGAATTAACAAGAGATCATATTCATTGGTAACTAAATTTTTATACCAAATTTCAAGCACTTTCCATATATATATATATATATTTTAAACTGTATACATATATATATTTACTATATTTACTGTATATATACAGGTTATATATATATATATATATATATATATATACACACACTCATACACAGACATGGGCTTCCCCTGTAGCTCAGTGGTAAAGAATCTGCCTACAATCCAGAAGTTACAGGGGACGCAGGTTGGATCCCTGGGTCAGGAAGATCTCCTGGAGGAGGGCATGGCAACCCACTCCAGTATTCTTGCGTGGAGAATCCCATGGAGAGAGGAGCCTGCTGGGCTATAGATCAAAGAGTTGGACATGAGGGAAGCCACTTAGCATGCACACATGCAAACAGGCATATTCTACTGAGACCAAACTTGCTATCTGTTACACTATTTTATATACCCCACTGTCAAGTCATTTGTGTTTTATATTAAACATTGTGTTAGATTTTAGGGGACCTGAGATTTCCTAGTGTTGGGAATGATGCCTATAAATTAACAGATAGAATGGTTGGAAAACAATGTCAATTCTAACTTTGAGTCAAATGGATTAACATTCCGACTGGAGTAATCAATTTCTTCTGTGCTAATGGTGCTAACAAGCAGAATGACACTTGACCAAATACTACCAGATGAATGAGTTCCAGAACAGTTTGGGCACCATATGTGCAAGTAAACCTGTTTTTGTTTCTTTCTTGAAATCAGAAGCTGAAATAGATGTTATTGCCCCATTCTGCACAATAAAATCAGAGAAAATAACTTTACTTTTCAGGATTTAACTTTCCCTACATGTAAAATAGCTGAAATAGTACAGACTATTCTCTTGTTTTACCCAATGAAATGTTAAAATTAATATGTCTGTACTGATTAATTATGCACAGTAAAAGTCTTTTGTCATCCCAGGACATTCAATGACACATAGTATTTTTGGTGGAAAATAATAGTCCTTCTGTGCGAGAATTTTGAAAGTTATTTCACACCCATGAACTTGTTTGAGATTTTCAATCATCCAGCAAGGTCATCAAAATAGATATTAATATCCCCATAGAACAGATGAAAAAACCAAGGTTTAGAGAACTGACACCCTTTCCCATAGTCATTTGGTGGTGATGGTTTGTTTAGTCACTAAGTCGTGTCCAACTCTTGTGACCCCATGGAATGTTGCCTGCCAGGCTCCTCTGTCCATGGGATTCTCCAGGCAAGAATACTAGAGTGGGTTGCCATTTCCTTCTCCAGGGGATCTTCCCAATCCAGGAATCGAACCCAGGTCTCCTGCACTGCAGGCAGATTCTTTACCAACTGAGCTATGAGGGAAGCCCAAATTCTCTACCACAGTCATTTGGTCTATATCAAAGCCTAGGTAAGTGACTCCTAAAGTAAATCAGGTAGAGTCCAGATCAAAACCTAGGTTAATGACTACTAAAGAATTCCTCTTTGCTGCAAAATGATGTTTTTTACATTCTTAGTATAATATTTAACCAGCCTTAAGAAACTGTGTAATTCATATTTGTTTGTGATTTTTGTGGTGTGCTTACTGATCTATTTCATTTTCCTTTAGATCGTGTAGAATAATACTCTAGGAGATACTATTCAAAGAAATAAAATTTATAGCAGCATTTCTCAAACTATTCAGTGGAACAGTGTTGTGAGGCTGAAGTTAATACGGACTCCAAAAAGAAAAAATAGATCCTACAGTCAAATTAGTTTGGGAAATCTAGCATATTAGAATCCTTTGAGCAATTAATACACTGAATCTTGCAGTAAAGCTACCTGTTTAACTTTGTTACATATCCTTGTATACCAATGATATAACTTAAATTGATTTCTTATGCATTTAATTAGAGTATAATTGACTTTAGAACAGTTTGTGAAATAATACTTTACAGAAAATATCTTGAATAGTAAGTATTTGTAGTTTTTTCTTTTTTTCTAGTAAAAAGGCCTTGACTCTTCTCTAGTTATAATGATTAAATTCTCATCATTTTAAGCACTTGGAGGGCAAGCACTAGGTGTGGCTCATCCTCTTCTTTCCTACTAAGAATTGCTGCCCACACAATGGTAAGTTTTATATGTATATAATCATCAGACATTTATAGAGTTACTATGAGTACACTACTGCACTAAAAGTAAAAACAAGTTTAACCAATCTGTAACAATTTCCTTGAATTGAATCAATAAGTGACAAGTAAATAAAAGATGAGAATGCTAACCTTGAGATCTTTCTCCTCTTTTCTGATGAGAAATAAGAATGCATTTTTTTAAAATTTAAATTTATTTATTTTAATCGTAGGCTAATTACTTTACAATATTGTATTGGTTTTGCCATACATCAACATGAATCCGCCACGGGTGTACACGTGTTCCCCATCCTGAACCCCCCTCCCACCTCCCTCCCTGTACCATCCCTCTGGGTCATCCCAGTGCACCAGCCCCAAGCATCCTGTATCCTGCATTGAACCTAGACTGGTGATTCGTTCTTATATGATATTACACATGTTTTAATGCCAGAGAATGCATGTCTGATGAGAAAATGCATCCTACTCTGCTAGAGACCAAAGGAAAAGGCAGAAATCACATTTCTCCTGCAAAATCTTCACTTGAACAGGGGAAAACTGGTTCCATTATTGACGAGATAAATTATAATTATACACACTCACACACATTGTTTTAAGATAAAGTAATACAGCATAGCATTGGTGATGGGGAGGGGGCAGTGGGGGAGCCAATGCATTGACCTAATATTTGCAAGATAGTGTATGCATCTTCAAACATTGAGTGTAACACTTTAACATCTTTAGCAGAATGTCAGGACTAAGCCTTAACTCTCATAAAGGCAGTGACTGTATTTTCTTCACCACACAGCACCTGAAACTTGGCTGAGAGCTGACACACTGGTAGTTATTTGTTGAATGAATGGATGTATGAATGAGCATCATCAATCCTGCTCTTTTCAGTATCTTTTGAGAAGTTTTCTCACTGAGATGAGTATCTTCAGTTGAAAACTCCCACTATTTTCTTTTCAAAGTCTGTTTTTACTAAATAATTTTTCATTAAAATTCTCTCTAACCAAGAGATGAAAAACAGTGCCTTAATACATAATAATATGTATCTGGTTAAAGCCTCATGCATAGAGCTGCCCAGCAGGACAACTTCAGGGTTAGATTATTGCAGGCTCTGCTAGTGGTCAGTCTGGGCTGGGACCAAAATGGCCTTGAGGTCCTATTACATTTCTGAGTGATGCCCCCTTTATCATACTGTCTGCCCCTAGAGATATTTAAGAAGCCCTGAGTATTCTTCCCAACACAGGAATCCAATTTCTTGTCCTAAAGTCTTATGAAAAGCTGACCTGCCTAGAGAAGACATATTTTCAAATGGAAGAGAGCCAGTTTATTCATGGTAAACTGAGTTGTTTCTCCTGAACCTAGCGAAAAATGTCAAGAAAATAGTATTTTTCCCTTTCTTCTAGTAGAATCCCATCCCCAACTTCCTCTTAATAATCAGGCAGTCTATACCTACCTGATAATATACCTGCCTAATAATCAGGGAGGTATGCTTTTCCTAAAAAAATTGTAATTGAATAATTTCGACTGTTCAGAACAATGCTGCTCTGTCTATCCTTAAGTATAAAGTTTTCCCTATATTTTACCTGGCTCTGTAGCCACAGAATTCAATGACAAAAGTCCAAATTTGATACTACTGAAACACATAAGTTTGGCATTAGGGTTCATGAAAACAGTCTTGTGTATTCATTGGACTTGGTTCCTTTTGCATCTGAAAAGTGGAGGTAACAAACACCAATAACATGGTAGGTATTGCAATGTGGCTCTATTTTCCTGTTCTAAATATTAATGTAAACACTCCATCGATAACATTAGACACATATTTTCACATTTACAGATATATGCCATATCCTGTGAGTTGCAAAATATTCAGTAATTGAGGACTGCTTCAATCTTGCAATTTTGGACTATTTCAATCTTGCAATTTTGGAGTTATTTTCAGATTGAGCAAAGATCAAAGCACCCTACATATGTGCATAGCTTTAAACATATTAGACTAGAAATAAGCCATGTTTGTCGAGAAAACAAAAGGAAGGTAGAATTATAAAATGTAAAAGTAGTCTGCAAATAACAGTCACTTTTCATTTTAATGAATTTTGACTTTTAAAGAAACACTAAGTAAGTTCTATTTATTTCATAGATATTTGATTATTATTTTTAGAACATAGTAAGTTCTATTTATTTCACCATATTTGATCTAGGTCTGAATCTTAAAATTGGGTTTTCTAGAAGCTACTAGTTTAAAATAAGGATTACTTAGTCAAGACACTTGTTAATCCGTAAATTTTATGCTATATACTTAGCAACAAATAAACTTCAATTTTAATTTCAAGTTCAGCTAAAGCGTCAATGATCTCAGTGATTATTTCAGCATTGGACCCTGCATACCCTTGCATATAATAGGCTATATTTTGAACCCCATATGTGTGTACATTTTTTTCTGTGAAAAATCTGGAGATGACAGAATATACTTTTAAAAGTCAAAACTGTTAAAACATTGAGCCCGTTTACCTAGAACGAGAGTAAACAATAATAGAGCTTGCTATTTCAAAAATATATTTGGATTATTAATAGGAACCACTGAAACCTTCAGAAGGTTAGAAAAATATTTGCTTTCAACAATGTACTCTCTAGGCAACTAACCCCCTCTCCAAGCATATTCAACACTATTTACCTTGAAAAAATGTTACACCTTCCTGTTATCTGCTTGCCATTAGGATATAACAGAAAACAAACCTACTGCATGTTTTAGCTCCTGCTAAGTCGCTTTAGTCGTGTCTGACTCTGTGCAACCCCATAGATGACAGCCCACCAGGCTCCCCCGTCCCTGGGATTCTCCAGGCAAGAACACTGACGTGGGTTGCCATTTCCTTCTCCAATGCATAAAAGTGAAAAGTGAAAGTGAAATTGCTCAGTCGTGTCTGACTCTTGGCAACCCCATGGACTGCAGCCTACCAGGCTCCTCCATCCATGGGATTTTCCACGCAAGAGTACTGGAGTGGGGTGCCATTGCCTTCTCTGATGTTCTAGCCAACTACTCACAATTTTATTTGTAAAAGAAAATACAAATAAAAGTTGTAGCCTTGTTGACTTACTCAATATTTTCAGACATTTACCTAATATATGATTTAAAATAAGGGTTCTGAGTAATATAATCTTTATGAAATTGCCTCAAAAGTGGTTAACTTAGGAAACCATATGTCTGATTAAGATGCATTAGAAATCTTAAGAAACAATAATGTTACAAGTGGGATGATCAGAATGATAGCTATTATAATAAAGACATTAGGAAAATGGTGTTAATCTCAGAACTTTAGCAGAACATTAAATTGCCTTTATATCAGAAGTAGCTATGATTATTTCTGAAAAGAAAGTATAAATAGCAAGCTCTTGCAAGGGGAGCACCAACTCTTCCAGGCAGACAAGAAGGTATAGCCCTGAATCTCCCTCACACCCTTTGGAGAATTTGCTTGATATTTAGGAAGGCAGGATTAGGGTCTGGCCTCTGGTTGTGCCTGGGCACCCAGCTCCTCCTTCACTGGTCAGGTAGCATTTCACTGTGTATAATAAATTGATCCAATCTTCACTTCTGGGACTGCTTAAGTTTCTTCAGAATTGCCAGGGCCCACACTATCTAGCTTCAAGTCATTTACTCAGAAGCTACAGACTGCTTTGAGGCTGTCCAGAAAAATGAGGATAAATCAGGTTTCCCTTACTGCTTCACACGCCTCAGTCTCTTTATGTAGTGTCATACTGGGCACCCACTATGGGGTCGGTATCTCAGCCTCTCAGTACAAAGTCAGGAAGGGGACAGGACATCTCATTCAGGTTCAAAAAGGAATATAGCTTTTCTATGCTCAAGGGCTGATTTGTAATTTAAATTATAAAGATGCCCCAAATTATTTATTTAATAATTTTGGGCTAAGCATATGGCTTCATGTACATGGAAGTATTGGGGTGATAACCAAACAAGATGGGCCATGTTGCTTTCCTATTTATCTCTGTTTCTCTTATAGACTGTGTAAAAACTCTGTTCATTTTTACTTCACCAGTCCCTCATAATCTATTCATTCTTCAGGGTTCTGCAAACTGACCTTCTCGTTCACCACTTTCTAATATGGTCATTTTGATTCTCAGTCTGTTGACCACTTTTCAGGTTATTCTCCTATTTCTGTTCTTGAATCACAGCCATGCCTTCCAATAGCTTTAATAAAATAATTTGTCCTCTTCCTTCCCCTTCAAGATCAAAACTGAGGAAAGCCTTGTCTAAGAAATTATTGACAGTTTAAGTAGTTATTGGTCATGGCTGCAAAATTTTGTTTGGGTATTGGAATAACCAAAAGAGCTACCCAGGTCTATTTCCAATTCTTAAAAAGGCTCAAATAAAAACAGTGTGTGGTGGGTGGGTGGGGTGGAAAGTGGGGGTGTGTATGTGCTTGTGGTGTGAGGTTGTGTATGCTCATGGTATTGGGGAGCATGTATTGTTTGGGGCAGTTGGTAGGGGAAGGATTTTAAAAATCACTATTTTTGTAATAAGAAATATTCATTTCATTGTGAGAAAGAATGCCTTGATAATTAAAAAGGCAGGTAAGAAAAAGTTTTATCTCATGGGATTGACAACTTGCTTCTAGAAAGTTATTGTTCATCTTTGAGAAGTGTGTGAATTTGTTTGTACAGTTGGAGGAGTAATTTGGAAGTTCTCCACTGGAGATAAGACTATGATGGAGGTCTTGTCCATCATAAACTATTTCGCCTGGCTGGGAATGCCAAAGCCTCTCCCCACATCCTCCATCTCCTCAGCACCGAACCTTCCACCCACCTCCCAACCAAAGTTAAAATTATGCTTGATTCAAAAGACAAAATTCTCTAAGAATTAACTGGCAGGTGATCCAGGGATTAATTCACCCTGAATTTCTTAGGTGTGGGACTTGTACTGTTGGGAAAGCAGAGATGGTTCCTGAAAGAGAAATTAAAATGATGGCGTTTCCTAAAAAGCAGTTGGAATCTAGATGTCAAAGGATAGAAAGACGTCTTTCCAGAAAGGCTCAACCTAAAGATAAGGAAGCAGGATAAGATCTGGACTCTTTAATGATCTGTGAAGGTTTTAATTCCTTGGCTGCTTTTCCTTCAGCTCTACATTTCTCCCCTTCCAACATATAATTAATGCTATGGACCACATGACATCTCAGAAAATTTCCATAAATCATTAAATCCTGGTTTTCATATAAAAAAGAAATCAAGGAGTGGGTCTGAGCTGACATGGATGGAACAAGAAATGAATGAATTCACTGGCAGAAGATGAAGAGAGTCTGAGGTGACAGTGAGAATGTATGGCACCCAGGAATTCACAGCAAACTTTGTGAGGTGCTGGACTTTCCACAAATCATGGACTAGAGCTTGAACCCAACTTATTTATGGCCAAAGGACAGAGTGACTCTAGCAGATTTTTATTCTGTGCTGGGTAAACATTCCCTACAGTTCTCTCAGTCTTGGCAAGGAGTACTGAGTATTATACCTAGAACATATCAATCATTTATTGAATTTCCTATTGAGATCACTTAAAATAATCGCATTACTGGATAAAGAACAGAATCTTTTTCCTGACACCTGAGGCTGTGACAGAATCTACTCTGAACACTGTGAAGCCTATGGTAACTAGTTGAGTGCTTGAACTCCAGGAAATGCTTAGTAAATGTTTACTGATGATTAATCCAAAATGTTCCAGAAGCTTTATAGGAGGTTACAAACAGACTGGGAAAATAAAAATCCATGAATCCCTCAAGAGAGAGACAATCTTACAAGAATATTCAAACTATTTTCTCTGAAGCAGTTTTAAAAGAACCATGAAAGAAAAATTCTAAATATCCTATCTTTATGATACAGGTTTACAAATACAATCAGAATGCCAAGTATTACTAGAAAAGGCTTGATTTTTTTGGTTTAACCTTCCCTTTTGCCCCTTTTTGTTATGAAAAATTTCAAACAACAGAAAGTTGAGAGAATAATAAAATGAGTGTTCATATGCCCATCATCTAAAGTCAACAGTTATTAATATTTTGCCATATTTGTTTGTCCTCTCTCTTGCTCTCTTATTTTCTCTTTCATTTGAGAGGGATTATCTGAAAGTAAATTTCATACATAAGTCTTTCCCTCAAATAATTCAGTTTTCACCTTCTAGGAATAAGCATATTTTCTTATGTAGCTATAATTTCACTATCACACTTAAAACATCACACTTAAAAATATAATTCTGTAATATCACTCAATATCCAATTCCAATTCAAATTTTCCCAATTGTCACTAAAGTGTCTGTTACAACTCTTTTTTAAAAACCAATCTCCAATAAAGGGTCCCATATTGCCTTTGTTTGTTATGTCTAGAGTAGTCCCCTACCATTTTTTTCTTCCATTATATTGATTTTTAGAAAAGACCAGGCCAATTGCTTTGTAGAATGGCTTACAGTCTGGATTTCTCTGATTGTTTCCTTCTGGTTTGAGTTAATCTGTGCCTTTGTCCTCTGCAATTCCAGTGAACTAGAAGTTAGATCTAAGGCTTTGGTTATTTTTAAATTAAACAATCTTAAGCAAGAATACTCTGTAAGCAATACTGTTACTTCTTATTACTTCAAGTCAAAAGGCATATAATGTCAGCTAATCCCACTAGTAATAAAGTTAAATTTGATCTCTTGGTTAAGGTGATTCCCACAGGATTTCTCCATAGTAAAAGTAAGTTTTCCCACTTGCAATTAACAAGCAGTCTGTAGAATAATACCTTGCAACCTTACATTATTCTGTTAGCACTTCCCTACCCTCAACTTCCACATAAGGGCTTTAGCATTCACTAGTGATCTATCTTTGAATCAACTGTTTCACTAGGGATTACTCAGCACTTTTTACTGCAATTAGAGATACAAGTGATGTCCTAGAGGAAGTGTAAAGAGGAAGCCAGACCATTAATAAAAATGTTTTTGTCTTGAACTCATTTTGAGAGTTGTTCCTCCAGAACAGCATAGAATGGATAAACAATATGGTCCTACTCTGCACGCTTTAACCTCTGAGCCACCGGGGAGTGGTATATCTATAGCACAGCGAACTATATCCATCTCCTGGGTAAACCATATGGAAAAGAATATTAAACAAAGAACGTATGTGTGTGTAAAACTGAGTCACTTTGCTGTACACCAGGGTTTGGCACAATACTGTAAATCAGTTATAATTCCATTTTAGAAACACCAAAAAACAAAACATAGACACACACAGAAAGCAGACAGAGGAACTACATAGAGGAACATACCTGCTTCTGTGGGACAGACATTTGAAAAATTGTTCAAAGATTCAGGGACGTTTGAAGAGGATAACTTTACAGTCTGTCATTATGACCACTCTGGTGGTCTTCAATTGTTGGTTACTTATTCTGTGGGAACCTGGAATAACTAGATAGCAAGTGTATTAGAATTGCCTACCAGAAACAAGAAATACAGGAGGGGAGAGTAAACACAGCAAATATCTTTGAAGTCTGAAATAATGTTGGTGATGGACAGGGAGGCCTGGCGTGCTGAGATTCATGGGGTCGCAAAGAATCGGACGCGACTGAGCGACTGGACTGAAAAGTAACTTAGTAAGTTAGGAAGACAAAGAACATCTTCTAGAATGGAAAGAATTCGTTAATTTCCTCTAGTTCAGATCATTTTTTAACACCACCAAAATCAAGGATTGAATGAATTCAGAGGGATGGGAGTCTTTGAGGTGTGAAGCACAGCTCATCTGAAAACCTGAGTTTGTGAATTTGAGAGTTACCAACTGGTTTATAGTCAGTCTGTGATTTTTTGCAAGCTTGTTTTCTAGTTTTATGATTTAAGATAGAAATATGATGCTTTCTTTTATTTTCCTTTCCTTTGTCTGAATATAAAAATTGGGTATGCCATTAGCAGAAATTATACAAAGAAAAACAAGGATAACTCCTAATTATACCCTCCAGACATAATCTTTTCTAATACTTTGGTGTTTATCATTCAAGATATTTTTCTTTACATATATAGTTTAAGAAAAAATGCAATTAGATTATTATACTGATTTTGTAATCCGCTTTTCCAGTTAATGTGTATGACGGACATCGTTCTGTGTCTTCTTTCTGTGTTATATTATCATTAATGATTACATTAGATAGATGTACAATAATTTATTAAATAATAATCTTTCGAAAGGCACAGGGCACTACTAGTTTTCACTGTTGTGAGCTGTATAGAAGTGATTTTTCTTATATTTCAGTTTTTGTGCACTGTCCTGTAATTTCTTCACACAAAATTCCAAGATGTAGAATTGCTAAGTGAAAAGACTTACATTTAAAATAACTACTTGAAATACATGTTTATTCTACTTATTGCTACCTGTTTAGCTGTTAATTCTGTTTTGTCTAAATCTGACTATTTAATTTTATTTTGCCTAAGTTTAGTTTTTATAACACTTTACATGTACAAACTTATCAGAAAGCTGGCTATGACATCACCTTCAATGGTCTGTTTGTTTAGTAAATATCTCTTCTAGTAATCAGAGGCACATAATTTTTCTACAGACCTCAGGCTACCAGATGCTATATTACAACAAAAGCAAGTCTTACACCAAATTCTTTTACAAAGGTTAATTGGAAAGTAGACATAAATGTTATCATACATCATTTTATTGTAAATTCAAGGAAGCTTATACTTTCTGTCCTGAGAAACTCTGGAAAAGACTATAAATGGAAATTCTTTTTTTTTTTTTTTTTTTTTTTACATCATAGGCAGAATGCAGCAAAGGCAAAGACACCTAATTTTTGTGATGGTCAGGCAACAAGGTACTTCAGAAATGGGTACAAATGGGTGTCCAGATATGGAACACATTTTAGCAAGTTTTAACCTGTTGAGTTCCATATATCCTAATGGCTTATTTAGGAAAGGATAGTGAAGTCCTTACTACCTTTCTAGGCAACACATTTTATACATCTGTCATTTGTGGTGACCTCAATGGGAAGGAAATCCAAAAATTATATGTATATATATATATCTGATGTTTACTTTGATGTACAGCAGAAAGTAACACAACATTGTAAAGCAACTATCTCCAAAAAAAATTTATGAAAAAATGCTGAAGTCCTCAAGGAGCCTAACATGTCTTAACTCAAGTGTTATATGCA
This sequence comes from Ovis canadensis, assembly GCF_042477335.2. Classification (NCBI taxonomy): domain Eukaryota; kingdom Metazoa; phylum Chordata; class Mammalia; order Artiodactyla; family Bovidae; genus Ovis; species Ovis canadensis. Next base: position 216,381,048 of record NC_091245.1, read on the forward strand.
CTTTGGCTGCTAAATTCATCTTTGTGAACTTAAGAGAATTCTTAGCTTTTACTAAGAATTTATGTAGATTGTGGCCTGTGGGTATCTCTACCCCCTCTTTACAATGGAATGAATGTGTGTGTGTTTTAGATACCTGGTTGGGGAACAGGAGGAACAGGTAGTATGTTAAAACACATTGATTCATCCATTCCATACCAGCTGTCTGGGATACCTTACCTTTTTCAGTTCTGAGAGAAAACATTGATAGGCCCTCACCATTTCTAAGTCATGAAGGTACAGAATAGAAAATTTCCTGGGCAGACCAAGACTTTTGAAACCAAATTAAGATGTAATCAGAGTGGAAAGTCATCTACTTTTAAATGATACTCATCTGCTTGTATTAAGTCTCTCATTTCTAGATCTGACAACAGGCTAACCATACGTGTTTGAACTTGTCTACACTGAGGATTGTTTCCTATAATGTCTAGGTAATAGACTCAAACAGATAGAGTAGTTCTTTTGCTCTTCATGTACCTGCGAAAGGACACACTCTGAAAATAAATTTCTCTCTAATTTCCTTTGTTTCCTGTTTCTATTTTGATTTTCTGATCCTGCTGTATTTGGCAGGTAGACACATTTTCTAGATGAGGCAGTGAGGAAGGCAGGAATCAGGACATGCTTTATGATGTTCTTTTCAGGTTGCTTTATGCAGCACCATATCTAAAGAACCCAGCCTTCCTGAATGTCCAGGCAGGTGGCTCCTTTAAGCCACTGAAATAGCTCGTCCCAAAATGGACAAGTGACAAGCTACCAACTGAGTAGATAAAAGCACTGTGCTTGGGGTTCTCTAAGGTCAGTCAGTTTGACTAAATGTACAAAGACGAGAACTACACTGACTTTGGGGCTGCTTTTAAAATGGGTCAATAAATAATCACCATTCAATCAGAACAGCAGTGAAGAGACTGGATGTATTCGAAGGCAGTTAAATGGAGGTGAAAGTAACTTTCTTTCCATTTAACTGAGCTGTTGTAAGGATCAAGCAAGAATCCAGATGAAAATGTTTCAGAAAATGTTGTCTAATTCCTATCTATTCTATCCATTCTATTTTTGATAATTCCAGCCAGAGAGAAGCTATAAATATTGCCTGAATTATTACCCTTTATAAAATTATTAAAAAAGAATTCCCCCTTTAAAATCAAATATAGGATGGGTAGTAAACTGCTGACCAACTGTGGTCTGTAGATGGATTTGGTCAGAGCAGACTTTTCATTTTAATGTACTTGTCATCAAAGTTAAAAAGTTAATGTTCCAATACAAATTTTGGATTTCTCTTCTTTATTGAGAAAGTGGGAGATTTGGAAGCAATGGTTTCTCATTCATGCATTCATTCAACAAATATGTATAGAGGTTCTACTACATATCAGGCATACTTCTAGGCATTAAGTAAATGATGGAGCAAAGTATGGCAAAAATCAGCTAAAAATAGCAGGTGCTGCTACTTCATATAAGTATATGCTCTTTAGTTTTATCACAGCCTCTACCACCCCCACTTTACATTCTGACCATCAGGAACACCATATTCATTTCTTGTAACTGTCTGGTTCCTGTAAACATTTAATCTGTTTGAGATGCCTGTAATACACCTGCAGTTTGCATATCTTCATTCAAGTTCTAGAAAGAGATACTAATAAACCCAATTTATTCATTCTTAATAGTACATGAGGAATTAAGTTAGGAAGAAAATTGCTGTCTGTTATCAAATTCAACTCAAGCCTCTATTAAGTCTCTGATACATGTACATTCTTAGAGAGGGAAGTCTGGGAATTGAGCTTTGGAAGGAGGGGATTTTCCACAGTAGGATGCAAAGGACGCATGTGTCATTTCAGGGGAAGATAGAGGAACTGGCATGTTTGAAGATGTTGAAGAGACCAGTCTGGCAGGAGCATAGGATAAGGGAGGGAACAGCATAGTTTCACAGCTCTTCACATGATCCAAAACATATTACTGTCACTCCAGAAAATTAGCAATCACAGGTAAATCTTCCAGAAAATATTGAAGGATAACAAAGAATCAAGAAATATTATGTTCTTATGATACCTAAATAAAAGAAAATGAGCACAGACTTGGATCATGGGTTTGTTACTGTATTTGTAAAGTTTTGAAAGGGTGGAAAACAGGCAATTGAGGAGTTTTTAAGCATCTACATTTGGTCCCACATAAGTTTCCACATACTTGGGCTTGATTGAACCATTCAGATAACTATTCAGATAATACTCACAGAGTATTCTAATATATTGTTTGATGAGTCATGATGATAAAAGTACTTATTAAGCCTTGGCTCCAGTCTAAGAAATATTTTTAACTTGTTCATGTGTCAAAAATAACTTTTGAAATTGTATTATTTTCATGACATTTTTGGAAAGGATGATAAGATGCCCAATTGTACATGCATGTAAACTATATATAAATGTATTACAAAGAGAAGTGAGGATAGTAGTTAGGAAGTTAGAATGCCATTCTAACACCTGACATTTTGTAGTTCAGCAAAGAAAACTTTTGATGTCTTTAGGGGCCACGAAATCTCATCAACATGCAATTTGTTTATTTTACTTTAGTAAGTGCTGTGTAAATACCATGTGCCTAGTGCTAGATTAGGTACAGTGGAGATGGCATCTTAGAGAAATCACAGAACTTGTTACCAAGGAGTTCGTGATTTTCAGGGGTCTAGTTTTCCAACATGGCATTTGCACAGGTTTAAGGAAAGGCTGAAAATCTCATTTTCTATTCTCTTCTCAGTCCCATGGTAAGGCAAGTTTTCATTATTGGGAGTGGATTGACTGCTAAACTAAATTAGCAATTATGATGGGTACAATTAACTGATAAAGAATTTATTATCACTTAAAGTACCTTAAGAATTAAATCTGATATTTATTTAACTTTACTTTGTATAGCACATTGGGCTGAAAGGGATACAAAGAAATAATGAAAGTCGCATTCAACACTTGGCTCATCTGTACCTGTCACTCCACAAGACACTTCATGGACATTATAATTTTTAAACTGTGACCCAGGACTGTCAGGTTGCAAAGTCTATTTTCTTTCCTCTACAGTACGCTCTAGTGCTTGCCCTTAGCAAAGTTATAAATCCAGTGGCAGAGACAAGGCTACTACATACACATAAAGCAGTAAGAGAATAAATAGAATTTAGTTCTGTGGCCTTGATTTTAATACCAAAACAAACAAACAAGCATCAACAACAAAAATAACACAACTGGTTTGGGCTAAGTGGCAGAATAAAAGTATAGGTCTCCATGTCTTTAGCGTCATGAAGGCCAGATTTGCCTTCACCCTTTCTTACTGTGTGACCTTGAACGCTGATCCTCAGTTTCTTCATCTGCCTCATGACATTAACATCTACTGCACTTGAGAATTAAAGCTACATGTAAAACACCTTGCCTAATGTTTACCCCAAAGTAGAACCTCTGTGTTATTCAATTCAATGGGCATTTTCTGTCTCATGTTAAACAACCTTCACAATTTTTGACAGTATTACTGGTGCCAGCTCTCTTGAAACATCTTCATTCCTTGTGACCTGAGATTTCAGTCTTAATTTTTCCTCCTATCTCTGTGGATACTTCCTGATTTTTTTTTAGGACCCAGTGCTGGATCTTAGCCTGCCTCTTTGATCACTGTACCTTCTTCCTATAGACTCTCATGGACATACACACATATATTCTGACAACTTCAAAGGTATTTCAGACTTCAAACTGTCTTTTGAGTCCCAAACTGGATTATATAACTCCCTATTCAAAACCTCCACTGACTATCCACTTGACCAGTTCCCAAAGGGACTATGTCCACACCGGAACGTCCTATATCATACCAATTTCCCCAAGCAACTGATAAACCTACTCATATCATACTTCTAAATACTTCAGTGATTTTCATTGCTCTTAGAATAAAAATCTTGCCTTTTCCTGCATAGCCACATTGTAATTTGCCTTGGATGTCTCCAGCTTCATTTCATGCCATTCTTCATCACATTCAATAATCTTCAGATAGACTATCCTTTGTTAAGATCTTCAAATACCCAAGCTCCTTCCTGAGTCAGATGTTTTGCACCTACTGTTTACCTCTTCGCCTGGTAAATTCTTTGTGAAATTTTAAGTTACAACTTAAACTTTTCAGAGAAACCTCCAGGAACTCCAGGCTATGCAGGTTAAACTTGGTTCTTTTGCTACACGCTTTTATAGAATAATGTGTTTCTCCTTCCTAGAACTTAGAGCATTCATTCTATGTATATATACGAGAAATCTCTTCCTCTTCTTACAAAGTCCCAATCCTATTGGATTAGGGCCCACTCTTACGTCCTCATTTAATTTTGATTACTTTATCTTGACTTCTCTGGTGGCTCTGATGGTAAAAGTGACTGCCTATAATGCGGGAGACCTGGGTTTGATCCCTGGGTGTGGAAGATTCCCCTGGAGAGGGAAATGGCAACCCACTTCAGTACTCTTGCCTGGAAAATCCCATGGGCGGAGGAACCTGGTAGGCTACAGTGCATGGGGTTGCAAAGAGTCCAACACAACTGAGCGACTTCACTTTCACTTTCTTTTTTTCACCCTTCAAAGACTTTATCTCCAGATATAATCAAACTGAGGGTTAGAACTTCAACATACTAATTGTAGGTGAAAACAACTCAGTTCATAACACAATGTTTCATAAATGAGATAAGACTTGAGATGGGCCAAAGTATGTATGTGGAGTGGGTTGCCATTTTATTTTCCAGGGGATCTTTCCTACACAGGGATTGAACCCATATCTCCTACATTGGCAGGCAGATTCTTTACCACTGAGCCGCCAGGAAAGCCCCTAAATTATGTGGGAGGAGAAGACCATTGAAGTACATAGTATATATTCACAGATTTTAAAAGTCAACGGCAAGTGCTGATTAGCGCAGGAGTCATTAGGAAGTAACTGCAGATTCTCCAGACATCAGCTATAGGCAGAATGGGTCATTTGGGTTCCAGCTATGATATTCACCCATATATGAGGACTGAAAGCGAAAGCTTCACTAATGACAATGGAAATAGAAATTTTCAGAGAAAATTTTCCAGAAAAAGAAAACAAACTTACAATAGCTTGAGGGAAAAAATACATATATTTATGACTATGAGGCAAGAAGGTTTAAAAAAGCACTATAAGAATGAGGATATGGTGAAGAAAAAAATTTTTAAATATGGTAGTGATCTCAAGGTAGAATGGGAAACAAACCAGCCACTTGACAACAAATTCATCACTGCTTGCCCAGGGGCAGAAATCTTTGACAACCGCAACAGCTGCAGGAGCTCTCTAATCTCTGGTAACTCCCCATCAATGAATTCCAGTGTTCAGGAGGCCATCATTTTTTCTGCCTTTGCCACTGGTTTTCATCTTCAAAATATATGTACAAGTGGCTCTCTCTTTGCCTTGGAATCCCAAATTATGAATCCTGGTTAGCTGGTGTGGTATATCAAAAAATATATTTGGTGTTTGTTTCTGATTCCTAGGACAGAGCACCTGAAACCTTTGAAACTTCCTTAGTGATAGGAGTGTCTTCTGTAATTCATAAGGAGCTTTGGAGCACATGCTAATGAGGTGACTAGTTGGGGTCCCTGGATAGGCCCAGGATGAGGCTGGTCACTGGAAAGACCAAGTGACTGGAGGGGTTCTCAGTCCCACCCACTGTCTCAAGGAAAGTAGGAGGGCAGAGAAGGCTGAATATTGAGCTCTAGAAAAACTCTAAAGCAAGAAGATTTGATGAGTTTCTGGGTTAGGGAATATGTGGAGGTTTTGGAAGGATGTACTTGCAGACATCCTTGGTGCCTCAGACAGTAAAGAATCTGCCTGCAATGCAGGGGACCTGGGCTTGAAACCTGGGTCGGGAAGATCCCGTAGAACAGGGAATGGCTACCCACTCCAGCATCTTTGCTTGTAGAATTCTATGGACAGAGGACCCTGGAAGACTACAGTCTGGACAAGACTGAGCGATTAACATTTTTCATTTCATAGGCAAACACAGCAAGGAAACTTCACATCTCCCACCCCTGCCATGCTTTGCCCTATGCACATCTTCCATCTGGCTGCTTCTAGGTAGTTCACTTTTATAATAAATCAGGTCATGTAAGTAAATGTTTCCCTGAGTTCTGTGAGCCATTCTAGTACATTATTAAACCTGAGAAGGGAATTGTGCAAACTTGAATTTATAGCTGTTTGGTCTGAATTTGAAATTGACATCTGCAGTGGGGGCACTCTTGCAGGACTGAGCCCTTAATCTGAGGGATTTGATGCTATCTGCAGGTAGACAGTATCAGAATTAACTTTGTAGGACACCCAGTTGTTGTCTGCTGAGAACTAAAGAATCGCTTGATGTAGGAAAATCCCCACTCATCTGGTCTCAGAAGTCTTGAGAAAAGGGAAGAAAGATATAGTTTTCCCTTACAGGTGGAGTCAATACCAGAGAGCCTCATGTTTGGTGAATTTATCTCAGATTAAACATCTACAGTTACACTTCTCAACTATGTAAATGTATAACTGGTAGCATTTGGCATCCCCATCCTTCAGCTCCAAATAATCTTCAAATACTGGTGGATATTTGAATGCATCATTAACCATTTAAAAAAAACTTTCTCCTTATACATTTGAAAGTTAGGATATGTATTTATCATTTTTATGTTTAAATAACTTGATGCTAAAACAAAAAAAATTTGGTACATATGTGAATACAGACTCTATCAGCATTGTGTAAGTATGGCAGCTGCTGCTGCTGCTGCTAAGTCACTTCAGTCGTGTCCGACTCTGTGCAGCCCCAGAGATGGCAGCCCACCAGTCTCCATCGTCCCTGGGATTCTCCAGGCAAGAACACGAGTGGGTTGCCATTTCCTTCTCTAGTGCATGAAAGTGAAAAGTGAAAGTGAAGTCGCTCAGTCGTGTCCAACTCTTAGCGACCCCATGGACTGCAGCCTACCAGGCTCCTTTATTCGTGGGATTTTCCAGGCTAGAGTACTGGAGTGGGGTGCCATTGCCTTCTTGTAACAAGTATGGCAGATCCAGCTATAAAGGAAAAAGAAGAGAAATCTCTCTTCACTTTGTTATTTAGAAACCATCAACTAAGCAAGGCTAGGCATTTTTCATGTGAGGGAGAAACCAGGGCAAGCAATCTTTGCTTTAGAAGATCTAGCTCTAGGTTTTGGCTTAAAAACAATGTCATTGTTGAATCTGAAGGGCAAATTTGCCACATGATAATCACAGGGATGTCATAAATTGTATTCTTTCCTTCTCCCCAAAGAGGTTATTATAGAACAAGGATTATTTTGAAAATGTCATCAGAGATGTGGAAAAAAATAATCTCCCCCTCTAGGTAGAAGATAATAAAAGACTAAGGGATCCTGGTGGATTTTCAGCTAACAGAGGGCACAACCTTGCTTTCAGTTAAAGCAAGAAAAAATGCGACAAGGTTATATTTCTTTTGTAGGAACCTGCTATTTTTATTTTATGGTTATTAAGCCTTTCCTTCATGCTCAAGCTCTTACAGAACATGCAAAAAAAAAAAAAAAAAAACAAGTTTTCAAAATGGGTTAAAATCTTAGGAGAAAAAATTCTGCTCTCAATAAGGTTACCTCTGGAAAGAGAAAAAACAATTAAACACAGGCAGCATTACACACTTTGCAATGTTTTTATGGAGATTGAAGGCTTCCCTGGTGGCTCAGCTGGTAAAGAATCTGCTGCAATGTGGGAGATCCCTGTTCGATTCCTGGGTTGGGAAGATCCCCTGGAGAAGGGAATGGCTACTCACTCCAGTATTCTGGCCTGGAGAATTCCATGGACTGTATAGTCCCTGGGGTCACAAAGAGTCGGACATGACTGAGTGACTTTCACTATGGAGACTGCAAATGGGCAGTATGACTGGGCTTGGGGAAAACGTTTACTCATTTTCTTTTTATCTGTTCCTTTTATTCCATGGGACATTTCAAGGCAGCAAGATCAAGAGCCCGTCTAGAGGTAAAGGGATTTCCAAGAGAGGACAGGTTAGTCTTTAGTTGTGAAAGATGGGAACATTTTCCACATATATGAAATAGGGTAAAAGAATAGATGGGGGAGAGTGTGCCTGTAAACTAGAAGTAGAAAAGTCTGTTTAATTTAAAAAAGAAAATGACAAGTGCAAGAATAGTGAGTTCAGTTTCTCATTTTTTTATGCGCAGGTAGGTTTAGTTCTGCAAAGTAAAGGAGTTAGAAACATCTGTTCTAGTAGTACATCCTAAGCTATAATTTTTGTCCCCATAAAATTCCATGTACCTTAAATGATGAGTGCTTAATAACTGGGCATATAGTTCTCATTGTGTAAGATCCTAGAGATGTTGAAGCTTGAAAGTGAAAACTAGTTGTTTATATTTGATGAAAACATTCAGTGGTGAAGACTGAGAATTTTTGAAGATCCAGAAATGAGTCTATTCAAGATCTATTCAAGACTAAATTTTATTCCCATAGCTATGAAGCAAAAGCTTTAATTTTTTCCCCTGTGCGGAAAGCCTACTTTAGAACTAGTTTCTAGGGCTACTTGAAATACAAGCCCCAATCATGGCATTAGCTAATTTCATACACTTGCCAACTTGTCTACAATACAGATGGGAATCGATGTGGCAATGTTGCCCTGTGCCCTACTGACAATCTTCTCACGTAAAGTAGAGATCACCCTATTGGGTGGAAATGTGACTGGTCAGTGATCTCAAAATAAAATGCTGCTGTAGACAACAGCACTTTCAGGCACACTTTTTCCACTTAGGACCTGTGAACAGAGTGGAGGTCAAGTAGAGTTGAAAAGGTCAAGTGGCTCTCAGACAGAAGTCACTGCTTTTGTTCTTTCAAATGGTGTCAGAGTCACTGCTCCAGAACAGCAGAAATAATGAGCATATGTACTTGGCCTGAACCCTCCATGTTTTACTAACTATAGATCACATGCAAGGCTACCCAGTTGACTCTAAAAGTATCATTCAAGTTGAACTTGAATTTCCCTGGCTCTATGGCACTTCCTAGTGTATAAGTTACAGGGTCTTGAAAGCTGCAGGCTATTAAGTCACTGAAGTGAATGGCTAACAACAAGGCCTATTGCCCTGCAGATTCAGATATACTGCAGGTCAAATAATGACTGGCAATTTGATCTCTGGTTCCTCTGCCTTTTCTAAAACCAGGTTGAATATCTGAAGTTCACAGTTCACGTATTGTTGAAGCCTGGCTTGGAGAATTTTGAGCATTACTTTACTAGTGTGTGAGCAATTGTCATTGCACTCATAAGAATATTTTAATTCTTCACTTGAACCAAGTGAATATTGAAGTCCAAAATCAACAGTCAGCTTTTTGGGATGTAGGGGACATATTTTCCAAATGCTATTTTAGCCTGTGAGTGCCCAAAATTTTACATGTCACAATCCATTTTGAGGGCTTTCCTGGTGGCTCAGTGGTAAAGAATCTGCCTGCCAATGTAGAAGATGTGAGTTCAATCCCTGGATTGGGAAGAGCTCCTGGAGAAGGGAAATGGTAACCCTCTCCAATATTCTTGCTTGGGAAATCCCATGGACAGGGAAGCCTGGCAGAATACAGTCCACGGAATCACAAAATAATCAGACATGACTTAGCCACTAAACAACAACAACAATAATACATTTTGCAGTATACAGATAGAAGTGTTCATAAATGCAAGACAGTGTGAATGTTGATGTTGTTGATAATGACGGTTGTGGTGGTGGGAGTGATGTTGATGACAATGATAATAATAAAAATCTCTTACATTTGACTGTTTTCCAAAGCTCTTATATTGTCCAGTGCAACACTTATAAAAGTGATTATACAAGTTCCATGCTGCTGCTGCTGCTAAGTTGTGTCAGTCGTGTCCGACTCTGTGCGATCCCATAGATGCCGGTGCACCAGGCTCTGCTGTCCCTGGGATTCTCCAGGCAAGAACACTGGAGTGGGTTGCCATTTCCTTCTCCAATGAATGAAAGTGAAAAGTGAAAGTGAAGCCGCTCAGTCGTGTCCGACTCTTAGCGACCCCATGGACTGCAGCCTACCAGGCTCCTCTGTCAATGGGATTTTCCAGGCAAGAGTACTGGAATGGGTTGCCATTTCTTTCTCCGATACAAGTTCCATGGAGGCTACAAAATTTGGGAATTGAGGGGTTAGTAATTTCTCTTCTGTGCTGTATTTTCTAGATGTTTAATATTCCAAGAAATTCTTCTTTTGTAAACTTTTAGGAGGTAGATGACATATACAGAATTTCATATGGGAATATTTCATTCCCTTACCCTAAAACATCCCTTACCCTAAAATCCTAAAAGTAGAATATTAAAAATATTAAGTGTCTGGGGGAATATATTTTATGATGCTGTCAACTGATGTACGGACATACAGAACCACAGTGCTGGAGGTGACCACGGTTACATGCCATCCAGTTCCATATCTTCATTAAGCGGATAGGGCTTTGAAGATCAGAGAAGTTACTTCACAATTTTAGGGCTCCATACCAAATTAGAGGTAGGGAAGAAATTATAGTCCAAGCTTTCAAACCCTAGGGTCTTTCTTTTTATTACATCTTCTAAGATGGAAGACTAGCCCCAGGCTTCCTTTATCTTTGCCCAGTCTCTAAGTTAACCTTGCCACACTTTCACTTATCACCTATTCTTAGACTTTTTTATACCTTTAATTTCTTGGTTCAGGAATTCAAAAGTTATCTCCATGACCTCCAGGCTCTCTGCTGAAAGGACCTCTCCATGAATCATTTATCTTTATATGGATTCTGTAATATGGTTTTTATCTGTTTAACCAATGAGGAAAACAATATCCAGACAGTAAGATTTGTTCAAGGTCACGCAGCAGTTAGTGATATGAAGAACCAGGCCAGGATACTGTCTGATGGCTAATCCCCTTTTCCCACATTTTTATTTATTTATTATTTTACAGAATAAGGGCTATTACTTTGAGTTTAAGTGCCAATAATTGTCTTATCTAAGTCAGTTAGTTATGTCATTTAATCTTCTCATTGGCAAATAAATAAATTCACGATAATTATATCATTTCAAGGTCACAGTGTTAGCAAGCAGCTATCCAGGATCTGAACCCGAATCTAATTTCAGTGTACTGCTCCATTGACCATACTCTGCTGACTTTAATTTTTAATTTGAAAATAGAAAAAAACAAAAATCATAATAAATTTTGACAGAGACAGTCTACAGTCACAAAACAACTTTTAATATCAGTGAAATCAACAGTCTTTTGTAACTAGGCAGCATAGATGTCTCTATTAAGGTCTGGAAAATTAGGTTCCTCTCCAACTTTTACTCTTTATTGGCTTCAAAATCTTAAGCAAATCACTCTGAATTGCAGTTTCCTGGACTTTAACAGATAAAAACAGATGTATACTAATTTGTAGTACAGTTCTGAGATTAAGATCTGGAGAGTCAGAGATGATTGTAAATTGGAAGACCCTACTCACTGAGAGAGGAGACCTACAAGCATTCTTAGAACCTTCTGGCCAAGGTAAAAATGAATATTAGACAAAAAGATTTTCTTGCTGGGTACATCTCTGAGGTAGACAATGATAACAGCACTTTATGGATAATTTAGAAATGCCTGTAAACTATGAAGCACAACATAAATGTGATAAACATAACTAGAAAGTGAGTAAAATCATGTTTACCAAGTTTGTAATTTAAGAGGAAACAGATTTTGAAGGAAAGAAAAAAACTTATTTACATTTTGTGGCTTGATTTTGACACAGTAATTATTTTTGTGACTTGATGGAGTTGAAACTGAAAGCCTCATAAGTGAGGCATCAGATAAACTGGTATGAACCAACCACTTTACAATATTTAGAGCACTCCTGGGAGTTTTGAAACTGTTTATATGCCATTTTAAAAGAGAGGATTATGCAAAATGAGAGAAGAGATCACTTTAACAACTTCACTCATATTATGGGGGCTTTAACTTGATATTCATAGATTGGTATTTTAATGAGTTACATAAAGTCTCTCCCTTAATGTTTATGACATATGTTTGTTTCTGTAAGTTGCATTTCTGGGAACGTAAATGCCTAAACACTTCTAATACTCTAAAAGCCACACAGGTAAAAAAGAAAAGAAATGCAAGCAGGTTGGATTAGCTGACATAAAAAACAAAGCTTGTGCATGTACAAAACTGAAGAATTAAAACTGGTACCTCAGTATAAATAAATATGATGTAGAAATAAATTTCTGTTACACAAGAGTAGTTTCTTTAAACATATTGGAAAATGTCTAGCTAGTCTTTGCACCATTCAACCTAAAAACAGAGAAGGAAAGGGAGATAAAGTTAGAGAAGAGAGCTTCCGGCAAAATGAAAAATTACCTTTATTAGAGTGGCACCTACTTCAGCTGTATTGTAGCTAAGTTTTGTCTGAACTGGTGTTGTAAATCCTGATTTCCAAAGATTTATAGTGTGATTATAAAAAAGGTTGATATAAACCCTTCAAATGTCCAGCCCTTAAGATTTAAGTTGATTCATCGATGTACAGGGACTGATATATAAAAATTTAACAGTGGGCTTATCAAATATCAGAAGTATTTTAAAGTATTGATATATTTCTAAATATTAGGTACCATATAAATCTATGTGACAGCTCTATGACATAATTTCTATTTGCATCCAAATCCACATCCAATATTTAAATTGAGTCTCAGAGTAGTTCAATGATTATTCCAAGGTCACACAACTAATAAATGGCAAAGCCAGGATGCAAACCTAGAGAGGTTAATTCTGAGCTCCAATTGTTTAATTGTGTAGAAGTTAAGCTCATTAGTTCCTATCACCATATCTAAAACAACACAGAGCATCTTCATTTGTTTTTATGGAAATAATTGTTGCAAAGTTCTCAGGACAAAAAAAAAATAGATTTAAATTCATTTATCTAGGGAATAGGGACAGCATAGTAAAAAGCAGAGACATTATTTGCTGACAAAGGTCCATCTAGTCAAAGCTATGGGGTTTCCAGCAGTCATGTATGGATGTGAGAGTTGGACTAAAAAGAAAGCTGAGCACTGAAGAACTGATGCTTTTGAACTGTGGTGTTGGAGAAGACTCTTGAGAGTCCCTTGGACACCAAGGAGATCAAACCAGTCAGTCCTAAGGAAATCAGTCCTGAATATTCATTGGAAGGACTGAGGCTGAAGCTGAAACTCCAATACTTTGGCCACCTGATGCAAAGAACTGACTCATTTGAAAAGACCTCAATGCTGGGAAAGATTGAAAGTGGGAAGAGAAGGAGACAACAGAGGATGAGATGGTTGGATGGCATAACTGACTCAATGGACATGAGTTTGAGTAAGCTCTGGGAGTTGGTAATGGACAGGGAGGGCTGAAGTGCTGCAGTCATTGGGTCTCAAAGAGTTGGACATGACTGAGCCTTTGAATTGAACTGAGGGCTTCCCTTGTAGCTCAGCTGGTAAAGAATCCACCTGAAGTGTGGGAGACCTGGGTTCAATTTCTGGGTTGGAAAGATTCCCTGGAGAAGGGAACAGCCACCCATTCCAGTATTCTGGCCTGGTCGGACTCAAATGAGCAACTATCACTTTCAACTTTTCAAAGTAAGGGATGTGCAAATTATAAGAAAGTAATAGTACCACAAAGTTTTAAACAACTTTTTACTGACACTATACCCTAATCAATACTGCTGCTGCTGCTGCTGCTGCTGCTGCTGCTGCTGCTAAGTCGCTTCAGTCGTGTCCGACTCTGTGTGACCCCATAGACGGCAGTCCACCAGGCTCCGCCGTCCCTGGGATTCTCCAGGCAAGAACACTGGAGTGGGTTGCCATTTCCTTCTCCAATGCATGAAAGTGAAAAGTGAAAGTGAAGTCGCTCAGTCATTTCGACTCCTAGCGACCCCCTGGACTGCAGCCCACCAGGCTCCTCCGTCCATGGGATTTTCCAGGCAAGAGTACTGGAGTGGGTTGCCATATAAATACTAGACAAGAATATATCTGAATTAAATAATAAAGAATATGTCTCATAAAACTTTGTTATTCTGGAAATAAAACATATCTTTTGTGCACTGCTTTCACTTTACCATTTTTCTTCAAAAACCTTAGGAAGTCAAAATCTCTATATGTTATCATTTGATATTTTTGAAGATCAATTTTTTGAAAGTGTATGAAATTAATACCGTAATTTACTTGCATATGAAAATGTGTCTTTTGGAGCTTTATAAAGTGTTGATAAGCAGATGCCCTTAAGATTACCACCTTCAAATAAAAAAAAATTCAAAGCACTTGCACATGGTATAGAACATAAAAAAAGCAAATGTTATCTGGTATGAGGGGTAGAATAATTTCTATTTTGATTTTTCTCATCTTCCTTTCCTTACTAATGTATCTGTTCTATGATAATGTTAATATCCCTTGAAAGTGAAAAATCAAAAGCTATAGAGAATACTCTGTACACATATAGTTTTATATATGCATATTCTATAGAGATAGCACATTTGCTTATATTTATCCATAAAGATTTGTGGTTTGTATCAAGTTGTTTTGAGGATCAACTAAAAAAGAAAAAAGCCAAGTCATTAATTTATTTGGTTACTGTCTGAAAGTGAAGTCGCTCAGTCGTGTCTGACTCTTTGCTACCCCATGGACTGTAGCCCACCAGGCTCCTCCATCCATGGGATTCTCCAGGCAAGAATATTGGAGTGGGTTGCCATTTCCTTCTCCAGGGGATCTTCCTGACCCAGGGATAGAATCCAGGTCTCCTGCATCGCAGGCAGATGCTTTAACCTCTGAGCCACCAGGGAAGCCCTTTAATAGAGAAGCAGGAGTAATAAGTGACATTTTAGAATGACTTTCAATACAACTGGAGATATACTGTACATTCTGTATCCAACCTGGACAGTTAATCAGTGTCCTGAATCTATCGAACAGTGAGCAGAACAGAGTGAATTTAGCAAATATTGAAACTTGTGCCTAGTCACTTGGTTGTGTCTGACTCCTTGTGGCCCCATGGGCTGGGGGACCTGCCAGGCTTCTCTGTCTGGGCAAGAATACTGGAGTGGGTTGCCATGCCCTCCTCCAGGAAATCTTTCCAACCCAGAGATCGAACCCAGGTCTCCTGCATTGCAGGTGGATTCTTTACCACCTGAGCCACCAATAGCACTGAATTAAAAAGAAGAGACAAATAGGAATTTCACTGATCACTTCAATATAATAACAATATTGACACTGACTATTCCTATATTTACTTTAATGACTGTATCCATGAAGTTCAAACTCTTATTTTGGGAATTGGTTCTTATACTCATAAAAGCTTTCTGAGGTATAGGGAGTTTTTTTAAAAAAATTATACATATGGCAATGGAGTAAGAGAAAGTTTAAATTAATATCTATCTATATATCTATTTCAATATCCAGTTGGCTTTATTTTTCAGCTGGATAGTTTGGTCTTGTTACGTTCCTACATATAAACCACCTACCTATACATTAAGACTCAGTTCTTATACCTCATGCATACATCTTTCCAAATAGTTAGAGATTATTCTACTTTATTATCTAATGCTGACTGCCTATATGTGAATTTGGCAAATATTCAGATATTAGTTTGTGACCTTTCTTTAGTCATTCTATTAAACCACTGTTGATCTTACATATTAGCTTCTCACCTACATAATAATCATCTTGCTAGCTTGGTTTTTCTCTTAGGCTGAAAATTGGTAGTTCCAGGACTAGGTTCACTGGTATATCCAACAATACATGCATTTAGTTTGGTCTAATACATTTTATAATTAGACTAAATATGAAAAGAATTTGACCTTTTCCTTATGACATATTTTCCTCATAAGTTTATGAGTAAGTTCACGTGTTCATTTATTCATATTTTATTTTTAATAATGTAACAGCACTCAGAAACCCTCTATTCACTCCATAAGACAGGATTTTAATTACATGTATCTAATAATGTATTCCTTTCCTTTCTCCAGCAAATGTAATTACCATTCTATATCACTTGTATTCATCATTCTCCTTTTTCTAGAGTTTTATTGCATTTGTATAATATCCACTAAAAGTATATTTTTATAACTTTAACTCTACAAAAAGTTAAAAAGGCAATATAAAATATTTTGGAATTTTATTTTATATTTAATATATTGCTAAGCTTCATCTATATTATGTATCTTGTAGTTCATTTGCTTTGATCATAGTGGGTTTAAAAACACATGAAATAATTTTCCATATTTAAGGACTGGGAGATGAGAGTTTCCATAAAAACTCAAAGCTTCAGCTTCTTTGAAGCAATCGTATGAGCTGGAGATACTTGTTCTGCATTTTTATATGTGACTTATCAGAGCTTAGAAGCAGCTACTGCTTTCCCTGGGGACTGACATACCCCGGCCCACTTCACTACCTTACCTGGCCACGTTGTGGAATATGAGTTTGTACTTCCCCTCTTAGACTGGCCTTTAGTAATTAACAGAAGTAATAGTTGATAGTTAAGAAAATCACAGAATCTTAGATTTTTTTAAAAAGATGATAATTTTAAAAAATGATCTACTCCAGCTGATTCATGAGGAGACAGTTATTGCTGCCCAGTGTCAGGTGGTACCCAAGCATGTATAAGAAGGACTAACAATAAATATTTCTCAGGACTTGCCTTGGGTCTTTCTGAATATGACATTTAAGAAGCAGCAGTAACTATTTACCAAAAGTCAGAAAAGGATTATCCTCTGGAATAATACATTTCCTTGATCAGTGCTTTAAATTTGTCTACCCCATCAACATTTTACCTTGGATCTCCCGAGAGTCAAAGAAAATGTTCTAAGGTTCTGTGTTTATATAGTCAAGATACATTGACAAATTGAGGCATTCATCCAATAATTTAAGCAAACAGCCATTATATTAGGAAAATAATATTGTTGACTAGGATCCTTGGTCAAACTGACATGTTTTGGCAGTCTACATCAAGCAAACATTCTCTGTTATTCATTTGTTCATACACTGAACTATTCTTTGCGAACTTACTATGTGCTAGGCATTGTCCTTGTAGTTAATGTCATAACCGCTCTTTTTTGATAATATTCATTCATTGCTACAATGTATTTAAAAAAAAACTTGAAAAGTGAATTAGTAAAAAATTAAAAACATTTGTTTTCCATTGATTTCAGGTTTTTAAACTTTTCTTATGGATGTTAGATCCAAACAAGAAGAATTATATCTAACCTTACCTGAAAAAATAATTACAAGGAAATAAATATCCCTTTAAAATATCTACATAGAAATAAAACTCATCTATAGCAATAATGCAAACAGCCACACTGAATGCTATGATTAGTTTATTAGGAAGGTAGAGATATTGAAAAGAATGTACAAATCTACAGGGAAATGTCGCACAGTACCTGATAGAAAAGAGAATTAAATAACTACCAATCAGGGAAATGTTCGCTGAGAAGAAGCCATCTGAGTGAACATCGGTAGTTTCAGGCTTTAACAAGTCTGGGGAAGCATGCACTGGTGGAATGCGTACTTCTAAAAATGATAAATTAAGTGTATACCACTCTGAAAACTGGAAAAGGTAGAACACTTCATATAATTCTGTGAAGGCAATGTTTTAGTTATTTTTGCAGTTATTTAGCATGTCTTTAATTCACAAAAAGGCCTTTGCCTTTTCAGTCGGCCAAGTGAGAAATGGTTCAGGAACTTATGGCCAGCTTATGATTTTTACTTCAGACACGAATGCTACAGCATCAGCAGACAGGATTCCACATTTAAATTTCAAAGAATGTTTTCCTAGAGAGTAACATCGAATGTAACCTTGAAAGGAATCTTTAGATGCTTAAAATATCATCACGTCTTTGCTTATCATAAATATTCCAATAAGGTACAACACGTTAATGGCTAATACTCTTTTCCACGCTGGATAAAAACTCAACTGAGCCCAAATAAAGAGGGATAAAGAAACATTTTTAATATGTTACTTTCTTTCAAAAGTCATAGGTCAGCAATAAAGAAAAATACTCTCAAAGGAAAAGAAAGAACTTTTGACAGGATGGGTCAAATAAAATGTTTATGAAAATTAAGTAGGTTATTAAAACATGCATGGTCAAATATGAGGAAGGAGTCCTTGTAAGTTAGGCATAGAGAAGAAAAATTGAGGAGCAACTCCAAAAAAGCCATATGTCTATTCAACAGAACATAACAATGACTTCAAAGCTAGTTAAATCCAAATTAGAAAGTGATGAACAAGAAATAATGCCTACTCAAAAGGGGACTGCATATAGACATAGGGGAAAAATACTTTTAAAACTTTAGATAAAGGAGCTTATCATTTACAAGTTGCCCCAGAAGGACAAATCACCCCCAAAGTATAATAATGTTAGCTTAAATTATTAGAAGACAGCTATTTTATATTTTAATTGTTTTTCATTTCTTTTTCCAAATAAGTCAATTAATTCTAAATGCTTAGGAAGAATAAGACAATTCAGTGTAAAAGTTACTTAAAATACTCAGTATGCAACTGTACACACATGTCTATTAAAAATTTACAGAGATTTTTTTCCATAAACATATTACATTTATAAAATACACAGATACACTCAATATTAAAGATATGGCTTACACTTTAGTATGCAGAAATATAATATGATATCACTTGCATTAATTTCCAGAGATTTAGACTGAGTGAAAATGCAAATCCTCAATCTTACTTACAAAATTACACTTATACAGTGTTCTGGAAATGACAGAATTATAGAAATGAAAACCAGATTAGTGGCTGCCAAGGATTAAAGATGGGGTGAAGCTGGAGGAAAGTAGGTGTGGCTCTAAAAAGAAACAGAAGAGGTCCTTGTGGTGATGCTGTTATTGTTTATCTTGCCTGTACCAATATCAATATCTTGCTTGAGATACTCTACTATAGTTTTGTAAAATATTATCATTGTGGGAAACTGGGTAAAGGTAACATGGGACCTCTGTATTATTTCTTACAACTATATCTACAATTATCTCAAATAAAATGTTATGTTAAAAAGTATGATGTATCAGAAATCCATGGCTATTAGTTGCTATGAATAAGTGAAATGAAGTAAAATAATTCCAAAAGGATGATAAGAGACAAGAAAAGACTATTTTTTGAGGAATCCTGAGTGTCGATGTATGATAAATTTTATAATTTATTTCTAGACCCAGGTATATTGAGGGATGAAATCAGATAGAAAAATTTTAGCTTCAGGGTATACTAGAAAAATCTAAGCACTTGAATTTTTGAGAAAATATTATATACATGGAATAATGCTAAGTTCTCAAAGAAGTAGGCATATATCAAAGAACGCCTTAAGTTCAAAAAGTAAACAATGTCTTACAAACTTTAAGTTAGGACTAGATTCTAACATCAGTTCAAATCCTTTCTCCATGACTCTGGTAGTGAGATTTTGGTCACGTGATTTAACCTTTTGAACTTCGTTTTATTCATCTGTGAAAGAGGACTAATGATTCCTTCCAAGGATTGAGTATGATATCTTTTGTAAAGATCTTATCAGTCGGTCAGGTGCAGTATGGATATCCAGCCAATAGTAGTTATTGCACTGTTTTCAGGGGTTCAAGAATCTGAGCCAAAGACTGAGCCTCCACTTTCTTGAGCAGTTTACCCATGTGTCCCAGCACACACTTTATGGCTGTGGAGTATTGTAGCCATTCATACAATAGCTCCAAAGCTTATGTCACTGATGACATACATTTCCAAGGGCCCCTAAGTGTCCTCTGTACTATTATTTTCTAATGGAGAAACGGCAGGAATTCACTAGCTAAAATTTAAAAGGTGGAAATATATTTTTAAGAGTTGTACATATCCAATAAAGAAAATAATTCTCTCAATATGAAGATACTCGCCCAGAATGAAAACAATCTGGCAACACAGTTAAGTTGACAACAAAACCCTTTGATCTAGTCAGTCTGGAAACTCAGTCAGTTTCAATTCCTTTACCTCTAGCACCTTCCACATCCAGTGACACGTTAACTCTTATGAATTAAACTTTCCAATCTCCCTCTTACTGATTCTTCTTCTTTTACTCCACCTTACGTGTCAAGACACAAGTATATATTATTTTTCACCTATATCTATAAGGGATCAAACCAGTCAATCCTAAAGGAAATCAACCCTGAATATTCACTGGAAGGACTGATGCTGAAGCTGAAGCTCCAATACTTTGGACACTTGATGCGAAGAGTCACCTCATTGGAAAAGACCCAGATCCTGGGAAAGATTGAGGACAGGAGGTGAAGGGAATGACAGAGGATGAGAT
Organism: Ovis canadensis; assembly: GCF_042477335.2. Classification (NCBI taxonomy): domain Eukaryota; kingdom Metazoa; phylum Chordata; class Mammalia; order Artiodactyla; family Bovidae; genus Ovis; species Ovis canadensis. The sequence continues at coordinate 216,401,368 of NC_091245.1, forward strand.
GGTTATATGGCATAACTGACTCATTGGACATGAGTTTGAGCAAACTCCAGGAAATGGTGAAGGACAGGGAAGCCTGGCATGCTGCAGTCCATGGGGTCACAGAGTTGGACACGACTGAGCAATTGAATAACAAATATGTATGCAATAGCCTCCTCAATGAATCCTCACTTTTTTGCTGCTAGGTATAATCTGAGAACACAATTATGCTGCATATTCTTACCAACGGTCTTTCCAAGTGGCTCAGTGATAAAGAATCCACCTGCCAGTTCAGGAGAGGCAGGTTCAATCCCTGAGTCAGGAAGATCCGCTGGAGGAGGAAATGGCAACCCACTCCAGTATTCTTGCCTGGAAAATGCTATGGACAGAGGAGACTGGCCAGCTACAGTCCACGGGGTTGCAGAGTTGCACACGACTGAGTGACTGAACACAAACACACACATTCTTTCCAACAATTACCACAAGCCATATCCTGAAAACTCATAATGTCATATAATGTCCTGATCAGAAGAAATCTTTGGCTGCAGCATAATGTTTGAACTCCTCAGTCATGGCACTTTATATCCTCTGTAATCTGACCCCAATTTCATGCCAACCATCTCAACGAAGTCTATGATCCTGCCAAAAGAAACCAACATTAACCCTGCTGACTTGCAGGACTTCATGAATATGAGCGTCTCTCCACTTTGTCACTTACAAAACTCCTACTATCTGAAGCCTGGCGTGCTGCAGTCCCTGGGATGGCAAAGAGTTGGACACGACTGAGGGGCTGAACAACAACCACCTCTGCAAGTGTATATGTGCTCAGTTCATTCAACTCTTTGTGACCCCATAGACTATAGCCTTCCAGGCTAGTAAGAATACTGGAGTGAGTTGCCATTTCCTACTCCAGGGACTCTTTCTGACCCAGGGATCAAACCCAGATTTCTTGCATCTCTTGCTTTGACAGGTGGATTCTTTACAAATGCACCACCAGGGAAGCCTACTCATCTGCAAGACTCAACTCAAATCCTACTTCCTCCCTGAAACTTTTAACTTCTGAGCAAGAACAAAGTAAACAGACAAACAAACCAAAAAACCTCAACTTTTTCTGTACCAATACATCTCATCAAATATATATTTACTATATGTTTTCATATTTAAACTATATTTAATGTTAATATATATAACTTTGATTATGTGATATTGTATTTTAAATTTTTAAAATAATTTTTTTTGTTGTTGTTCAGTTGCCCAGTCATGTCTGACTCCTTGCAACCCCATGGACTGCAGCATGCCAGGCATCCCTGTCCTTCACCATCTCTTGGAGACTGCTCAAACTCATGTCCATGGATTTGATGATGCCATACAACCATCCATGTATTTTACAGCAAAAAATAAAAGCTATAAATATGCAAAGACTGAATGTATGCCTAGTAAGACTATCTTTGAATACCCAGTGTGCTATGCTCCTTGGTATTCATCACATGTAAAACACTGAGTTCAACAGATGGTTTTTGAGTAAATGAAGTAATGACTACACATATCTGTATCCCTGGACGAATATACCCCAGCACAACTTATCCTACAAGTACTCAGTAAAAGCTTTTGAGTCAAATAGTTCTAGTGAAATATTATTATAATATTTCTAAAGCTCACACATTCAATTTAAGTGAAGCATTACTATAATATTTTTGAAGCTCAAACAGCCAAGCCATACAACATGGATAAAAGGAAATGAACAACTGCAGAAGAAATAAGGAAATAACAATAGCTTGAGGAAGGATGGTTTGTAATGCTGAAAGACGAAATAAGAAGCCATTGTGAAAGGCTGGGAAATGGGAAATTGTATTAAATATATAAGTAAACAAAAAATAAAGTGAAGTATCATGATTTATGAGATGCAACAGCCAGGCCTTTTTATTTTTCTGCCTTTACACCAAAACTAAGCTAGGAAATATTACCAATAACCAATATATAGAAAAAGGAAATGATAAATATGTTATGTGAAGTTCATAATGTTAGGTATCATAGAGAAATGAAAGAAAAAAAAGAAAGATGTTATGCTCTAGCTATTTCCCCACAAATCTTAAAACATATGTCTAGAAACTTTACACATAAATGCACAGCTATGTCACATAGTACAAACTACACTAAGAATATAGCTGGTGAGGGATTTCGGTGTGATTCTCATAGGTGATAATATTTTTATGTTATATGCAGCAGTTCACCATAACACTAACACAGCAGAACATAACAAAAGGCCTCGGATTAAAAAGCATATCTCTTTTGCAAAATGCTGATGGATTGATATTATTTTATTTTTATAATATTAAATAGTATATTTTATATGTGCCCATTCTTCAGAACACTTATCAGCCAATAAAAACCCATTCTCCTCGCATTGTGTTTAAAATAAAATCTACTCCAGTTCTAGAAATTTAGATGAGAAGATTCTCTGACTATCTGAGATGGTCTTTCCCAACAGAGAATTTTTAACTGGAGGAAAAGGTGATATTTGGATAAGCAAAAATGAGCCTTTATCTATAAAATGAACTACTTTGAAATATTTTTAAAGGATTTTTGAAATGCTAACAATGATTATTGGTACTGTTTATAGTATTCCCTTTCCAGTCCAAAATTTTTGGAGGAAATTGCTTTTTATCTCTAATCAGTTTTATACTTAATCAAAACCTTCCTTGAAATGTTTCAACAAATGTGACACACCAGGAAGCTCCATGTAACAAAATGAAATGTTACTATGACTAACTTCTAATGCAAAGAAACCCAAATGTCAAAACAATGTGGAAGTTGTAAGAACAACTGCAAGCTGAGAAAAAGATTTACAGTTCCTCCTGGTCCCCCACTTATTTTATAGCTGCCATATGAGATTATCTTTCTGGATGAAAGCTGCATTGATAAAGAGGTTTAATTGTCTGTCAGTGTGCCTTATGGTGAAGTTGCTTCATTTACTTCAAGCCTGAATCTCATTACCAGTTCAATTCTCCAGGCTCCTCTCCATCTAAAGGCGGTGCTTAATTAGTGTAGCCGTGGTGATGAAGGCAAATACAGCTTGCTTTCCTTTCCCCATCTTCTCCAGCGAATCTAATAGACTATCGATTTTCCATCCTCAAATAGATCAGGCACCATTCAATCATGTTATTAGCTGTCATTAACTTGAATTCCCCACTTTGATGAGATATCAACACCATCAAGGCCATCCAATGAACCAATCAACTAGGCAGCACCTGCAGTTGGAAATCTCTGAAAACCATGCCTAAAATACTGTTCTTTGTTATTTTTTTTTTCCAGAGGAGTTTATATTCCCATCCTCATTTTTCTTATTTAGCATTTGAATAAAGCTTTCATTTCCTAACAACTATACTTGGAAAGAGGTGTTTGCTTTTGAAAGGTTGATTGTGTTATCTGCCGACAAGCCATAATTTTACTCAAAACTAATTCTACCCCTTTTCCACATCTGTAATATTTTGAAAATAATCTGACACTATAAACAGTTAGAACTTGTCAAAGCAAATAGATCCTTCTAATTTTAGAAAAAAGATCTTTATTAATTTTAACTGTAGTTTTACGAGATGATTATATTAAGAAGCAAAGGGGAAAAAAATGAACATCTCACTCCCCCACTGCACACACATATGAATGTTCAATAGCTAAACCAAAAGGGAAAAGAAAGCCTGACTGTGATTTTGTTTAAGTGTGGATCAACACAGGAGAAATCACAGTCAGCAATACCTGTGTCATTGAAAAAATGGCAACCACAAAGGCCTCTTCAGAGAGTAAAAAGTCTGAACATCTGCCTTCAATTTTAGAAATATTCTTTATTTTTTAAAGTTACAGAACATATTATTTACTAAGATATTTATTGTACAATGAAAATATAGTGATCATGCCCTTTGTCTGAAATGCCATTTCTTCTCACAACTTTCTACATGTTGAAACTCTATTCAAGTACCCTTTTCTCTGTGAGTACTTCCTGATATCCCCGTAAAAGCAACTGCAATTTCTTCACTGCTCCTATTGTCTTTTATTTATTAGGGCACTTCTGACATACAGCATGGCTTAGAGTAAAAGCACTTTTGTTCCCTTGAGGACAGGTAATAATATGTCTTTATTCATCCATTCATTCAGTCAGTCAGTTGGCCAGTCATTCTTCTAGTCATTTATCCATTTATAAACATTTACCACAAATCTATAATGTGGTACATACAACTGAACACTTTTAACATAGAGATTTGTTGATTTATGCAAAATTTAGCCCATACTGAAAGATTCCGGAGTTGTCTAGAGTCTGGCACAGCAAAATGGGAGCAGCAATGACAGCACAAGCTTACACTGTGAGTTTTCATTTTAAGTGAAATCCTGGAAAACTCAAGGAAGATTTGTCTTATCTTTTTTTTTTGCTCAACAAGAAACACAAACTCCATACTCATTTAATGCAAAACCTGAATAAACTAAAGTATGCCTTCTGTGATCCACAGAAAGTTCTTAAGAGTAGCCAGGGGTCAGAGCAAAGTTTTAAGGAACATCTTTAAAGATGATACATCAACCTTGACAGCTGCCATGAGAAATCCCCAACTCAGCAAAACACATTGGCACTACATCTCATCCAGAAGTGAACACTGAGAAACACTGCAACTTTTGGAACACAAGTTCATTGCCTGAGAGAATTAATTTCACAGATTTTTTTTTTTTTCACATTTTAGCTCTCTTTGACTAAACAGTAAGTTTTCTTTTCCCAAGGTGCCTATGTCATGCTAGCAAATTCTTTTGAACTTTTTACTTCTGAGATTAATTAAAGCTTCCTTCTCAATTTCCTTACCATGTTTAACTAAATGGTTAAAATGATGGCACATATATTGCAAGTCAACATAATTGCTGATAACACTAATAAGTTTTAATCACTTTCTGTAGCTGTTTACCCAGATACGGAACTACATTCTCTCCTTTAATCCCAGAACCCTAGGGACAGACTTCAGTGAGAATGAATAACATTAACACCATTTAAATGGAATCTGAGCCAAGAGAATCTCTAAGCATATTTTCGGATGAAACCAGGGCATTTTCGAAAATGTAATACCAAATAAAATTGACCAGTTTCTCCCTCATGTGTGTTAAAATCTGGAGATCATAAACAAAATTAAACACTCCAAATTAGCACATATACCACAAGGCGTATATCATGGCCTGGTATCTACAGCAGCAAATAACATTTGCAATTCTAAAAATGTTTTACTTAGACGTTATAAATGATTTCAAAATGCATACATGTGGATTATCATATTCAGATTTCATCACACATTTATGAGATTTGGATCACATAATTATCATTTTCAATTTATAGATAATGAAAGCTGGTTCCATGGCAGAACTAGAACTGAAATGTCTGCTTCATAACTCCCACTGTTTTCCCTTGATTTTCCCTTTTGATTTATACAGTTGTTTTTAAGGACTGTCTTTGGTTTTAATAGAAGTGTCCAGTTTTAATAAAGCAGTTTATCTTTAATATGAGTAACTATCAGAATTTCCCAGCAGGGAGCCCAACTTAGTTGATATCTTCATTTTGTGGCATTTTCGTTTATTTAATGAGATCTTATTCAAGTTATCAAAGCTAAGACTCCTGATAAATGCACAGCCAGGCTTCTACATTTTCAAATGGCGTAGGTATTGTAAGACATTATTCACTTTTTGGATTTTGGTTATACCACTCATTTGCCTTATGCTCTGTTCTTTAAACTGGAAATCATTCTACCTATTAGCAGTTTAACAGACAATCCTTTTGCGACTCAAAATGCTATCAATTTATGGAGCAGCAGCCTTTGTGAGATTTGGTTAGAAATGCAGAGACTCGGGCCTCACAGTGAACTATTTATCAAAAATCTGAATTTTAACAAGAAGCCTAAGTGACTCAGATGCGCATGAAAGTCTGAGAAGTACTACAGTACTCTATACTCTATTTAGTGTATCTCTTCTGAACAGGACTGCAGAAAACTGAGACTACCAGAAATCCAACTTCTTATATATTTTCTTATTGTTCTCCTCACTTGAAACAGCATTTGAAGCATCGAATTCCCTGAATTTGAAAAATATCCTCCACCTTTTACCTTCACCGAATAATTTTTTAAGTACGTATACAGGCAAATAGACATAGACATATATATATATTTTATACAAAGAACAATTATATCATGCACATCTGAATTTTCTTTTATGATAAACACAAGTTTTACAAATTTGCAAAGACTGAATTACAAGATGTAAAATATAGATAATCAAATATATTCAGTACTTTGCATAAACAAAGGAAAAATATTTAGGGGGGTTAATGAAACTCTCAGTGGAAACAGACCCAATCCTGGATAATCTCATTAAGAGCTTTACTGCAAGTAGTAACAAATTAGCAGCATTATGCATGCGATTTGTATTTAAATTTCCTTTTTATATTTCCTGTGAATGCATTTGCTTTGGTCCAACATTTATAGGGAAATGCTTTGATTTTAATCAGATGAATGTTAATACCACTTCAGTGATATGCTGCAGAGAAAATACTTGGAGGAAAGACAGATAAAACAGCTAATCCAGACATAAGCTTAGAGCTACACTGACTGAACTGTGGGCAGTTATGCTTGTACGTATGTACCACTCATCCACTGAAAATGAATCACTGCCTATTAGGGGGAGCTGCTGTGTAGTGATAATGAGTGGGTATCCTTGTTCCTAATTAGAGGCTGTGCCACACCTCTGACCACTTCCATCAGGACTTGATCTCTCTGTGAAACCCCAGGAGCTATTTCAGTTACCCTTTTAACTGCTTTCTTTGTAAACCCAGAGCAGAGATTTTCCATTATACACTGTGATTTTATTCACAGCTGGATACACTGACTCCAAAATACTACATAATTGTGCCCTATACTCATATCAATTGAAATCATTTTGGATTTAATGATTGACTATTCAAAAGGTTGATGAGTGACTAGAGGAATTATCTGTTTTTAACAGAAGCTTGATAGAAAGGACTCACATATATTATATTAATACAGAAAAACAATTCCTTGCATATCTAAAGCCAAATCATTTTAAAGGCTTCCTTTTGGCTATTAATATTCCATTTGACAATCTACACTGATCAAATAAACTGCCAAGATTTTACTTTTCTGTTTGGTGTGTAGACCATCCAAACTTATTCACATTCATTCACTAATTTTTGCCCTGAAGAATAAATATGAATGATTTCTAAAAGCGATTTGAGTTCTAAGCAGAGCTATACTTGAAATTTTGAATAGTTACAAAAATGAAATGATTAAGCCTTTGAAATTCCTTGCCATGGACAGAAATTTCCCATCTGCTTATTAAGAAAACATTCAGAAAATTGGATAATTATAATCATTTATATGTAGCTAGCATCTTTCTGCAGTGGTACTTATGGACCAATTGTATCATTAACCATCAAATCATTCTCAGAGTAGAAAAATTGAAACCCTTCGAATATTTGGTGGTGGTGAAAGCCACAAGTTATCAGTTAAAAAATTACATATACACACAAACACACAACACTTGTCTGCTTGTATGTTTACTTAATTACTTAATAAACCCCAGGATATTCTCAGAAAGATGTTGTCTTGTCTTTTAAGGTCCCCTATGAAAGTGTCAGAGAGTTTCTAAATGCCACTAGTATTCAGTTCAGTTCAGTCACTCAGTCGTGTCCGACTCTTTGCAACCCCATGAATCACAGCACGCCAGGCCTCCCTGTCCATCACCAACTCCCAGAGTTCACTCAAACTCACGTCCATGCAGTCGGTGATGCGATCCAGCCATCTCATCCTCTGTCGTCCCCTTCTCCTCCTGCCCCCAATCCCTCCCAGCATCAGAGTCTTTTCCAATGAGTCAACTCTTCTCATGAGGTGGCCAAAGTATTGGAGTTTCAGCTTTAGCATCATTCCTTCCAAAGAACACCCAGGACTGATTTCCTTCAGAATGGACTGGTTGGATCTCCTTGCAGTCCAAGGGACTCTCAAGAGTCTTCTCCAACACCACAGTTCAAAAGCATCAATTCTTCGGTGCTCAGCTTTCTTCAGAGTCCAACTCTCACATCCATACATGACCACTGGAAAAACCATAGCCTTAATTAGACGGACCTTTGTTGGCAAAGTAATGTCTCTGCTTTTAAATATGCTATCTAGGTTAGTCATAACTTTCCCTCCAAGAAGTAAACGTCTTTTAATTTGTTGGCTGCAATCACCATCTGCAGTGATTTTGGAGCACAAAAAAATAAAGTCTGACACTGTTTCCAGTGTTTCCCCATCTATCTCCCATGAAGTGACGGGACCAGATGCCATGATCTTCATTTCCTGAATGTTGAGCTTTAAGCCAACTTTTTCACTCTCTACTTTCACTTTCATCAAGAGGCTTTTTAGTTCCTCTTCACTTTCTGCCATAAGGGTGTTGTCATCTGCATACCTGAGGTTATTGATATTTCTCCCAGCAATCTTGATTCCAGCTTGTGCTTCTTCCAGCCCAGCGTTTCTCATGATGTACACTGCATATGAGCTAAATAAGCAGGGTGACAATATACAGCCTTGACATACTTCTTTTCCTATTTGGAACCAGTCTGTTGTTCCATGTCCAGTTCTAACTTGCTTGCTGACCTGCATATAGGTTTCTCAAGAGGCAGGTCAGGTGGTCTGGTATTCCCATCTCTTTCAGAATTTTCCAGTTAACTGTGATTCACACAGTCAAAGGCTTTGCAATAGTCCATAAAGCAGAAATAGATGTTTTTCTGGAATTCCCTTGCTTTTTCCATGATCCAGTGGATGTTGGCAATTTGATCTCTGGTTTCTCTGCCTTTTCTAAAACCAGCTTGAACATCTGGAAGTTCACAATTCACATATTGCTGAAGCCTGGTTTGGAGAATTTTGAGCATTACTTTACTAGCGTGTGAGATGAGTGCAATTGTGAGGTAGTTTGATCATTCTTTGGCATTGCCTTTCTTCAGGATTGGAATGAAAAGTGACCTTTTCTAGTCCTGTGGCCACTACTGAGTTTTCCAAATTTGCTGGCATATTGAGTGCAGCACTTTCACAGCATCATCCTCCAGGATTTGAAATAGCTCAACAGGAATTCCATCACCTCTACTAGCTTTGTTCGTAGTGATGCTTTCTAAGGCCCACTTGACTTCACATTCCAGGATGTCTGGCTCTAGGTGATTGATCACACCATCATGATTATCCGGGTCGTGAAGATCTTTTTTGTACAGTTTTCTGTGTATTCTTGCCACCTCTTCTTAATATCTTCTGCTTCTGTTAGGTCCATACCATTTCTGTCCTTTATCAAGCCCATCTTTGCATGAAATGTTCCCTTGGTATCTCTAATATTCTTTTTTTTTTCTTTTCTTTTAGTTTACAATACTGTATTGGTTTTGCCATACATTGACATGAATCCACCACGGGTGTATATGAGTTCCCAATCCTGAACTCCCCTCCCACCTCTCTCCCCATATCATCTCTCTGGGTCATCCCAGTTGCACCGGTCCCAAGCATCCTGTATCCTACATTGAACCTAGACTGGCGATTCTTTTCTAACATGATAGTATACATGTTTCAATGCCATTCTCCCAAATCATCCCACCCTCTCCCTCTCCCACAGAGTCCAAAAGTCTGTTCTATACATCTGTGTCTCTTTTGCTGTCTTGCATACAGGGTTATCATTACCATCTTTCTAAATTCCATATATATGTGTTAGTATACTGTATTGGTGTTTTTCTTTCTGGCTTACTTCACTCTGTATAATAGGCTCCAGTTTCATCCACCTCATTAGAACTGATTCAAATGTATTCTTTTTAATGGCTGAGTAATACTCCATTGTGTGTATGTAACATAGCTTTCTTATCCTTTTGTCTGCTGATGGACATCTAGGTTGCTTCCTTGTCCTGGCTATTATAAACAGCACTGCGATGAACACTGGGGTACACGTGTCTCTTTCAATTCTTGTTTCCTCGGTGTGTATGCCCAGCAGTGGGATTGCTGGGTCATAAGGCAGTTCTATTTCCAGTTTTTTAAGGAATCTCCACACTGTTCTCCATAGTGGCTGTACTAGTTTGCATTTCCATCAACAATATAAGAGGGTTCCCTTTTCTCCACACCCGCTGCAGTATTTATTGCTTGTAGACTTTTGGATCACAGTCATTCTGACTGGCGTGAAATGGTATCTCATTGTGGTCTTGATTTGCATTTCTCTGATAATGAGTGATGTTGAGCATCTTTTCATGTGTTTGTTAGCCATCTTGTATGTCTTGTTTGGAGAAATGTCTATTTAGTTCTTATCACTGATGAACATAGATGCAAAAATCTTTAACAAAATTACAGCAATCAGAATCCAACAACACATTAAAAAGATCATACACCATGACCATGTGTGGTTTATCTCAAGGATGCAAGGATTCTTCAACATCTGCAAATCAATCAATGTAATTCACCACATTAACAAATTGAAAATAAAAGCCATATGATTATCTCAATAGATACAGAGAAAGCCTTTGACAAAATTCAACATCCATTTATGATAAAAACTCTTCAGAAAGCAGGAATAGAAGGACATTCCTCAACATAATAAAAGCTATATATGACAAACCCACAGCAAACATTATCCTCAATGGAGAGAAATTGAAAACATTTCCCCTAATGTCAGGAATAAGACAAGGGGGACCACTTTCACCACTACTATTCAACATAGTTCTGGAAGTTTTGGCAACAGCAATCAGAGCAGAAAAAGAAATAAACGGGATCCAAATTGGAAAAGAAGTAAAACTCTCACTGTTTGCAGATGACATGATCCTCTACATAGAAAACCTTAAAGACTCCACCAGAAAATTACTAGAGCTGGATATAAAATCAATACACAGAAATCCCTTAAATTCCTATACACTAATAATGAGAAAGTAGAAAAAGAAATGAAGGAAACAATTCCATTCACCATTGCAACGAAAAGAATAAAATACTTAGGAGTATATCTACCTAAATAAACTAAAGACCTATGTATAGAAAACTATAAAACACTGATGAAAGAAATCAAAGAGGACACTAATAGATGGAGAAATAGACCATGTTTACAGATCAGAAGAATCAATATAGTGAAACTGAGTATACTACCCAGAGCAATCTACAGATTCAATGCAATCCCTATCAAGCTGCTGCTGCTGCTGCTGCTAAGTCGCTTCAGTCATGTCCAACTCTATGCGACCCCATAGATGGCAGCCCACCAGGCACTCCCATCCCTGGGATTCTCCAGGCAAGAATACTGGAGTGGGTTGCCATTTACTTCTCCAATGCATGAAAGTGAAAAATCAAAGTGAAGTCACTCAGCCGTGTCCAACTCTTCACAACCCCATGGACTGCAGCCTACCAGGCTCCTCCATCCATGGGATTTTCCAGGCAAGAGTACTGGAGTGGGGTGCCATTGCCTTCTCTGCCCTATCAAGCTACCAGCGGTATTTTTCACAGAGCTAGAACAAATAATTTCACAATTTGTATGGAAATACAAAAAACCTTGAATAGCCAAAGCAATCTTGAGAAAGAAGAATGGAACTGGAAGAATCAACCTGCCTGACTTCAGGCTCTACTACGAAGCCACAGTCATCAAGACAATATGGTGCTGGCACAAAGACAGAAATATAGATCAATGGAACAAAATAGAAAGCTTAGAGATAAATCCACATACCTATGGACACCTTATCTTCGACAAAGGAGGCAAGAATATACAATGGAGAAAAGACAATCTCTTTAACAAGTGGTGCTGGGAAAACTGGTCAACCACTTGTAAAAGAATGAAACTAGATCACTTTCTAACACCATACACAAAAGTAAACTCAAAATGGATTAAAGATCTAAACGTAAGACCAGAAACTATAAAACTCCTAGAGGAGAACCTAGGCAAAACACTCTCCAACATAAATCATAGCAGGATCCTCTATGATTCACCTCCCAGAATACTGGAAGTAAAAGCAAAAATAAACAAATGGGACCTAATTAAACTTAAAAGCTTCTGCACAACAAAGGAAACTATAAGCAAGGTGAAAAGACAGCCTTCAGAATGGGAGAAAATAATAGCAAATGAAGCAACTGACAAACAACTAATCTCTAATTTTCTTGAAGAGATCTGTAGTCTTTCCCATTCTGTAGTTTTCCTCTATTTCTTTGCATTGATCGCTGAGGAAGGCTTTCCTATCTCTCCTTGCTATTCTTTGGAACTCTGTATTCATATGCTTATATCTTTCCTTTTCTCCTTTGTTTTTTGCTTCTCTTCTTCTCACAGCTATTTGTAAGGCCTATTTGTTACAATATTTCAAATATATTGAATTTGTAGAGCCACTAGTATAGGTTCTACCAATTCAATTATATTTAAAAATATTCTAACAAATATATTTAATTAAGAAGAGTGTTGAGAATTTCCACTAAAATAACATAATTCAATAAGTTTTCTGAAAAATTATCACCCCTAACAAAACCTAAAGACATACTAATAAAATAGACTAGTGGTTTTCACTGTTATCAGCTATGTTATTCAAAAAAATCACAAAATACTTAGTAGAAATTCCATCTCAGTCAAACATAATGATTTTCATATTTATTTGGGGGTTTTCACATTAAAATTTTATCCATTTTCAAACTTAACTCCTATCCACTTTTGTAATGGAGCAGTAGATGTATAGTCATAACCTCTTGTCATTGCGTCCCTAACACTCGAGTCAGGATTATGCCCTCTGATTAAACCTTACCGGTCATTTTAAATGTATGTATTCTCTGCAAGAGTAAAGAAGTCCAAGCTATTCAGTTGACATTAGCACATACTTATTAATCATAAATTAACTGTGAATTAATTTACTAGATAAGCCAATTCTCATATGGAAATCTGGATTGTAAAAGAAAAAATGAATATGTATAATCGAATGTGATGAAAGGAACTATCAATGACACGATAACTGGATTTCTTAACAGTGGTTTTCAGGGACAGAGTAAGGGAATTATGCCATCTGTTCCTAATTTCCTATCGATATTTGATGGTGTTATCTAATTGAAAGCAGAAGCATGAAGAAGCGGAGGTACCTCATTCCAAAAATAATTTATTTACATTCTTATTTATCAAGAGTGCTATCTGTTGGCATGGCTCGAGTTTATCACTCATAAAATTAATGTTGGCATATTAATATAAAATCGAAAGCCTCCAATGGACCAGAGGCGAGGATAGATTCTGAGGTTATAATGACAAAGTTACATGATCTCCGTTTTCACTCACATAGCTCCTGGACCATGTGAAAAACATTATGGTGAAATATTAGGGGATAAATAAATAGAAAAGATAGGTAGCCTGCCCAGCCTGGGTGAATTAGAGAGTTAAACTCAGTTGAAAGAGGGAGATCGTGGGAAGGGCACCTTGTATTAGTGTGTTCAGATAAGATTTCAACTTCTTTGTCATTGCTCAGCAAAGCAGGAGAAAGGATATGAAACCAAGAATTCCTAAATTTCAAATGATTCTTTAATGTTCTATGTCAGATGTCCTAATTTTACTTAATTCTCATCCACACAGAAAAAGGAAGAAGGCAACATTGACACTAACTGATTGGTGACAAGCTTCTGTGAACAGGTTACAAGAATTTCAGTCAACCTAATGAAGCTGAAACCAGCCACTCACTGGAACCATGCCAGCAGGTTATTAATATGTCAAGAGAAAATAGAGCAAATGCTTATCAATTTGAGAAGAGGCTTATTTTCACTATTAAAAAAAATTAATTCAACTGTGTTTCCCCAAATGAATAGTTTCCACATAATACAAACTCAAATACAATGCAGCAAGTGCTATGAAGCAAAAAGAATCATCGGTGTTTAGCTTCTGAACTTATTCTATGAGGCTACATTTCCCTGATATCAAAACAAGATAAAAATATCACAGAAAAAAGAAAATGCCAGGCCAATATCGCTGATGAACATAGGTGCAAAAATCTTCAACAAAATTTTAGCAAACAGAATTCAACAATACAGTAAAATGATCATAACCATGATCAAGTGAGATTTATCCTAAGGAAGCAAAGACAGTTTAATATACACAATCAATGTGATATACCACATTAACAAACTGAGGAATAAAAACCATATTATCAATTCAATAAATGAAGAAAAACCTTTTGACAAAATTCAGCATCCATTTATGATTAAAAACTTTCCACTGAGTGGTTATACATATCTCAGTATTAAAAAGGCCATATATAATAAGCCCATAGCTAACATCATACTCAACAGTGAAAGCCTAAAAACATTTCCTCTAAGATCAGGAACAAGAGAAATTAAGAAAACAACCCCATGTACTTTCACATCAAAAGCAATAAAATACCTAAAAATAAATCTCAAAAAGGAGGTAAAAGCTCTGTACTTGGAAAAGGACAGAGGCAATGTATAAGGCACTGATGAAAGAAACTGAAGATAACAAAAACAAATGAAAAGGTATACTGTGCTTGTGGATTGGAAGAATTAATACTGTAAAATGACTATATTACACAAAGCAATCTAGAGATTCAATGCAATCCTTATCAAAACAACCATGACACTTTTCACAGAATTAGAAAAATTAGAAAAAATGTATATAGAACCAAAAAAAAAATCTGTGAATTGGCAAAGTAATCTTGAGAAAAAAGAATGAAGTTGAAGGTATCACACTTTCAAAGAAGAACATAGATAGAACATAGGCATAATATTTATATGACATAAATCATAGCAATATATTTTTTTGGATCTGCTGCCTAAGGCAAAGAAAGCAAAAGCAAAAATAAACAAACAGGACCTAATTAAACTTAAAAACTTTTGCACAGCAAAGGAAACTATCCATGAAACAAAAATACAACCTACTGATAAAGCATTAATATCCATAATATATAAACAGCTCATAGAACTCAATATCAGAAAAACAAACAACCCACAAAAAAAATGGACAGAAGAACTGAACAGAAATTTTTCCAAAGAAGACATACAGATGGCTAACAGGTACATGGAAAGATGCTCAACATCATTAATCATCAGAGAAATGCAAATCAAAATTACAGTGAGATGTCACGTCACGTCTACCAAAATAGCTATCATCAAAAAGACCAGAAGCAGCATATGTTGGTGAGAATGTGGAGAAAACAGAACCCTCGTAATCTGTTGGTAGGGATGTAAATTGGTACAGCCACTGTGGAAAACAGTATTGAGGTTCCTCACAAAATCAAAAATAGGAATACTATATGATCTAAGAATTTGACTCCTGAGTATATAGCCAAAGTGGGGGAGGAAACTAATTTAAAAGATACATGCACCTCAATGTTCGTAGTGGAATTATTTACAATAGCCAAGATAGGGAAGCCGTCTAAGTGATCATCAGCAGATAAAGAGATAAAGAAAAAGTGCAGTGGAATATTATTTACCCTTCAAAAGAATGAGAATTTGCCATTTGCAACAATGTGGATGGACCTAGAGAGTTTTACGCTTAGGAAAATAAATCAAAGACAGCTATTCTATGTCATCACTTATACATGGAACCTAAAAGATAAAACAAACAAACATATATAATAAAACAGAAACAGACTCACAGATAAAGAAAATAAGCTAATGTTTACTAGTGAAGAAAGGAAAGGGAAAGGGGTGAGACAGGTGTTTGGGACTAAGAAACATAAACTACCATGTATAAAATAAATGAGTCATTAGGATACATTGTACAGCACAGGGAAATATAACCATTATATTATAATAACTTTAAATGGAGTACAATCTATAAAAATATATCATTATGTTCTATACCTGAAACTAATATTATAAATCAACTCTACCTCAACAAAAAATATCATCAATGTTCATGTCCTCTTTGATATTGATTTTAAAACTCACACATTATTTTTATTAAGGATTATGATAATACTAATAATTACTCTGTCACAGTCTTATTTTAGGATTACTTATTTCCACGATGCCTACAAAAATGTACATGGATTTCATATAGCAGTTGTGTTATTGGGAACCTGAAAGAGTATACTGATAGTAGTGACTGAGAAAAAAAATAAGGCTCAAACCTTAAACGATCCACCTACTTCTCCTAGGTTTCTGGGGCCATACTCTAGTCCACTTATACCCTGAATGCCTCTCTTATAGATTAGTAATAAATCAATGCTTGAAAATCCCTATTTGTTGCCTACTTCTTTTTTTAAATTTAAATATAATCGATCCTGACTCTGTACCAAAACCAAATAAGCATGATTCCTGGAAATCTTTAAGTAGAAAACTAGTCTGGACTTGGATTGGCTTGAGTATTCAATGTGTGACTTCTCTTCCCTCGTATCATGTTGATTTCTGAGGCCAAGAATTCCTTCTATGCCTGAGGAATGAAGAAAAGAAGCAATCTATTTTACTCTTTCTCTTTGGGAGTGGAAATGATGAGGATTTCTGACCTCCCTCTAAAGTCCAAAGAGTATGATCAGCTTTGCCATTCAGGCATTTAAATGTTAACAGAAGTTTACTTTGTTAAGGTTTTTTCAAATAACTGTACAGTGGGTATTTGCAAGTTGCTTTAACACAGTTAAATATATGAGCAGCTTGAGCAAAAGAGCATTGTCTAGTTGTATGATTTGGTCTTTGATCTTTTAATTTCGGATTACTTTGGTCTGAGGTCATTGTGAGTGTACTGATCTCTGTTATCACATCTGATATTCTTCACGACCCTTATGATGATTAACACATGGAAGAATATGTTTGCTATGCAAGTTCCAGGAAATGGAATTGTAATGACAAATGCAGAGAAACCATTTGTTCTTTAACTGCCCATATGCCCTCCTTGGAAAATTTATGAGAAGAAAGCCACTATGAGCCTCATTTTCTTCAAAATCATTTGTCAAATTTGTCTCAAAGTCTTTCTGCATTCAGTAACATTTGTGAAATATTTACTGACTTTCTGATTTGTTGCTATAAAAATAAGGTAAGACATATAACTTATGCAGGTAATTAGTGTTCTATTAAATAACACTTCCATGATTATATTGTTTACTAGACTTTAGAAAGTGTTACATTATTAAGTATTAATATATAGATTTATTGGTACTTGATTAAATAAACCCATGTTGTGTAGAGGACTTTTCAGGGGTTACCATGGGAGACAGGTATGAAGGCTAAGTATATGGGGTTTCTAATTCCTTCCCATAATTGTTTTAATCTCAGCAGTTCTGTTTTAATTTATATCATATATTCAATGACCATTAAAAATGTCATATAAAACTATTCTACTGCCAAAATTGTTTGAAAATTTACTCCCTGAATGTGGTGCTGATAAGTAGTATCTGTAAAATGTTACACATACAATATGTATGTATATAGGGGCTCTTAAACAAGACAGTGACTCCCCTGTTGTGTTTTGTAATCTAATTTAGCATATATCTCAGCAATTGTTAGTGACTTTTCAGGTAATCTACAAGATGTATGTAACAACTGCCTTTAACTTAATTTTCATTGGCTACCTGTTTGCTACTAAAATTGGATTTTTCTTCTTAAACTAAATCCAGCTCCATACCTGTGTTCCTTTTTTTTTTTTTTCCCACAAAGCACCTTTATAACTAACTTTTGAAATTTCTTCAGAGATTCAAGGTCTATTTGTCTATCTTTCAGATCCTGTCAAGTCACCCTCATACATTATCTTATCTCAGTCATGTTGACCATGAAGAAACAGCCTGACAAGGCTGCTGATGCAGAAAAAGGCTTGTCTAGTCAAACATCCAAAAATGCCCCAAAGAAAGTGTCCAGAACATTTGATATGAGGCTGCATGTCTGATGAACTCTCTTTGCTCCTTGCTCGGGCAAGAGAGAAACGATTAGATACTACAGACAAGTCTCCTCTGATCAGCCTGATCCCTCTGCCTCTTTTCACTCTGATTAGGCTATTACTTGGCAAAAGGTGGGACCACTGCTGACCAAGTCACAAAGCTGCTGAGATGAAAAATGTTACACTTTGTGAATGGCTTGCTGTTTCCCTTTTCTACTTAAAAACACATATTCTACTCTTTGTGTGTGTGTAGGGCCAAGGAAAGCTGAGCAGAAACACAGTTTATTTTCCCTGGAAACACACAGGGAGGATATTTATCAAGGTTTAATAGGGTATAACAAGGAATCTTAAAAAAAATAAATAATAGATACTATTGCTTATATCCTCAGGGCAGACTGCTTGAAAGAGATAGAAGAATCAGCAGTGTAGGTTTTAAATGATGTTTGAATGATTACCAACTAGAGCTAAGTTATGAGACAAAGGATTTGAAGACATGTTGAAAACAACTCTACAAACATAATTCATCATTATTACACATTATAGTTTGACTCTACAAAGGACTATAAAAACTACAGGATCTTAGGGTAAGTGTGTGTGTGTGCTTAATCTCTCAGTTGTGTCTGACTCTTTGTGACCCCATGGACTATAGCCTGCTAGGCTCCTCTGTCCATGGGGATTCTCCAAGCAATAATACTAGAGTGGGTCGCCATGCCATCCTCCAGGGGATTTCCCCAGCCCAGGATTTGAACCCAGGTCTCCTGCATTGCAGATGGATTCTTTACCCTCTCAGCCACCAGGGGATCCCAAGAATACTGGAGTGGGTAGCCTATCCCTTCTCCAGGGGATCTTCCTGACCCGGGAATCCAACCAAGGTCTTCTGCCTTGCTTTACCAGCTGAGCCACCAGGGAAGTCCCTTAGGGTGAGTAAATAAGCACTAAGCAGGAACTGATTATGAATATGTCACTATGTTAGGAACTGTGATAATGAAGAGAATCCCTGCCCTTAAGGTTTAATAATTAAATGGGAGATATCAACATATAAGGGCTTCCTAGGTGGCTCAGTGGTAAAGAATCTGCCTGCCAATTCAGGAGACACAGGTTCCATCCTTGGGTTGGGCAAGATTTCCTGGAGAAGGAGATGGCAACCCACTCCAGGATTCTTGCCTGGGAAATACCATGGAAAGAGGGGCTTGGCGGGCTACAGCCCATGGGGTTGTAAAAGAGTCAGGCACAGCTTAGTGACTAAACAACAACAACAAATCAGCATGTAAATTGTTGTTGCTATTGTTTTCAGTCGCTAAGTCATGTCTGACTCTTTGTGACCCCATGGACTGCAGCACACCAGGCTTCCCTGTCCTTCATTATCTCCTGGAGTTTGCTCAAACTCAGGTCCATTGAGCTGGTAATGCCATCCAACCATCTCATCCTCTGTCACCCCTTTCTCCTCCTGCCCTCAATCTTTCCCAGGATCAGGGTCTTTTCCAATGAGTTGGCTCTTCACATCAGGTGGCCAAAGTATTCGAGCTTCAGCTTCAGCATCAGTCCTTTCAATGAATATTCAGGGTTGATTTCCTTTAGGATTGACTGGTTTGATCTCTTTGTTGTCCATGTATATAAAAATGGAGAAACTGGAGTCATGGAATCTAGTCACTAGTTAATGAAAATTTTCAGATAAGAGACAAATATACATAAGAATGAAGAAGGGACTTTCAGACCAAATTTACTATAAAGGTAGATGCAGCCATTACAAGAGTCAGTAAGTGTATAAGTATGAGCACCTGTGACGGAGGGTACAGGCAGAAGAAAAATAATAATAATTTAAGCTTAAGGTATATTGAGCTGAAATGTTAGCAAAAGATTCACAAGGAAATGTTTACCCAACAATTGCAACTACCCAATTGCCAACATCCGTTGAATCGTAGAAAAAGCAAGAGAATTTCAGAAAAATACCTACTTCTTCTTCATTGACTACGCTAAAGTCTTTGGCTGTGTGGATCACAACAAACAGTGGAAAATTCTTAAAGAGATGGGAATAGCAGATGACCTTACTGCCTCCTGAGAAATCTGTATGCAGGTCAGGAAGCAACAGTTAGAACCAGACAGGGAACAATGTACTGGTTCCATATTGGGAAAGGAGTATGTCAAGGCTGTATATTGTCATCTTGCTTATTTAACTTATATGCAGAATAAATCATGTGAAATGCTAGACTGGATGAAGCACAAGCTGGGATCAAGACTTCAGGGTGAAATATCAATAACCTCAGATATGCAGATGACACGAACCTTATGGCAGAAAGCAAACAGGAACTAAAGAGCCTCTTGATGAAAGTGAAAAAGCTGGCTTAAAACTCAACATTCAAAAAACTATCACTTCATGGCAAATATATGGGGAAACAGTGGAAACAGTGAGAGACTATTTTCTTGGAATACAAAATCACTGCAGATGGTAACTGCAGCCATGAAATTAAAAAATGCTTGCTGCTTGGAAGAAAACCTATGACCAACCTAGAAAGCATATTAAAAAGCAGAGACATTATTTGCCAACAAAGGTTGACTTAGTTAAAGCTATGGGGTTTCCAGTAGTCATGTATGGATGTGAGAGATGGACTATAAAGAAAGCTGAACACTGAAGAATTGATGCTTTTGAATTGTGGTGTTGGAGAAGACTCTTGAGAGTCCCTTGGACACCAAGGAGATCCAACCAGTCCATCCTGAAGGAAATCAGTCCTGAATATTCACTGGAAGGACTGATGCTGAAGCTGAAACTCCAATACTTTGGCCACCTGATGAGAACTGACTCATCTGAAAAGACCCTGATGCTGGGAAAGATTGAAGGCAGGAGAAGAAGGGGACGACAGAGGATGAGATGGTTGGATGGCATCACTGACTCAAAGGACATGAGTTTGAGTAAGCTCTGGGAATCGGTGATGGACAGGGAAGCCTGGCATGCTGTAGCCCATGGGGTCGCAGAGAGTCATACATGACTGAGCAACTGAACTGAACTGAACTGAACTGAACGGAGGGAGGCCTGGTATGCTGCAGTCCTTGGGGTTGCAAAGAGTCAGACACGACTGTGCAGCTGAAGTGAACTGAATCCAGTCTTCTGAGACAGTTTTTCTGGACTAATTCTACTTTTACAAAGCACTAAAAATTATATTTTCTCCATTCCTTTTATTCATTTAGTCAATAAGCATTTGCTGAATGCCTTCTATGTACCAGGTACTACATTAGATATATGTAGCAGAACAAAACAGACATGGTAACCCTTTCTCATGGAGTTCAAAGTAAACTGGAGCAGGCAAACAACAAATAAGTAAATAAACAGGTATGTAACTACACAGTGAGATCAGTGCTACAAGGGAGAAGAAAAGGGTGCTATAAGTGAGATGTGTTTTGAATTTGGTAGTCAAGGACATTCTCTTGAATGAGATGACGTATAACCCGAGACTCAAAAAATAAGAAGCTGGGCATTCGAAGATTATTTTAGGCAAAAAGAACAGCATGTATATTCATCCTGAGGCCCCTAAGAACTTGTCAATTTTAGGAAATTTGCAATTACAGAGACTTTAAAAGGAGATGTAAAGTATGTGTCAGATATAAAGCCAGTTTTGCCAGTGACCAGAAAGAGGAAGAGGATTTACTATGAACAAAGGACTCTTTTGAAAAGATAAACTTCCCCCATATTGAAGCATCTCATTAAGTAGACCAGGAGTTCAATGAACAAAATGCAGCAGTGACCACTCATCAGTGTGGGTCTGTGCTATGAGACAGGGAAGGTGAAGTCCTTGTGAATTTTGTGTCGTTAAGAAGAGGAAAGCCATATGTTTAGAAATATTATCTAACACACAGCATATTTTTAAATCCTGCTATTTCAAATGTAATTGTGGAATTTTGTTCCACAATTTTATATATACATTTATTTCTTAGAATTATCTAGTGAGATAGACATTATTATTATTTTATTTTTATTAAAGAAGTATCTGAAGCTCAGTGAGAAGAAATTGCCTAGGGCATTATACAAGCAGGTAGGTAAAGCCTGCTGCTGCTAAGTCGGGTCAGTGGTTTCCGACTCTGTGCGACCCAATAGATGGCAGCCCACCAGGCTCCTCTGTCCCTGGGATTCTCCAGGCAAGAACACTGGTGTGGGTTGCTATTTCCTTCTCCAATGCATGACAGTGAAAAGTGAAAGTGAAGTCATTCAGTCATGTCCGAATCTTAGCAACGCCATGGACTGCAGCCTACCAGGCTCTGCCGTCCATGGAATATTCCAGGCAAGAGTACTGGAGTGGGTTACCATTGCCTTCTCCGAGGTAAAGCCTAGACCCTCCTAAAATCCCACATTTACTCCATGAGATAATTATGTTCACAATGAAAGTTTCAAGTAAAATTTTTCAGAGATTTAGTGTAGATTAATAGAAACTGTAACCTTCAAATATGAGTCCAACCAAAATGAAACCCAATGGATCCCTATTAAATCTTAATAGCATATGGTGCAATAAACAGTCTCAGTTTGCATATGAGGACATTAAGGCAAAGTGACATGGAAGGACTTGAGCTACAAGCCACATAAGCTTTGATCAAACTGCAAGATGATGACTTTACCCTGTAGCTACCAGTTCCTGTAAAAGGTATTGAGTCCTTAAAATACAATTGTTTAAACATATTAGATGGAAAACAAAAGGCAGTAACCATCTTTCCATTTATGTTTCAAACTAAATTGGTTTCTAGAGTATTAATTAAATATAAAGTTACTAAAAAGTTTAAGAAAATGTGTAAGTATTCTATAATAACCTAAATGAGGAAAGAAATCTGAAAAAGAACAGATGCATATATATATGTGTGTATAACTGAATCAGTCTGCTGTACACTTGAAACTAAAACTACATTGTAAATCAACTATAGTCCAATATAAAATAAAATTTTTTTAATTAAATAAAAAATACGCAAAATCGTCTTGCTTCCCCTAGATTTGTATTAGAGTTACTATACTACAGGGAGGAGGGCATGGCAATCCACTCCAATATTCTTGCCTGGAGAATCCCATGAATAGCAGGGCCTGGCAGGCTACAGTCCACAGCGTCACAGAATCCAATATGAGTGAAGTGACTCAGCACGCATGCAAGAATGCAGTATACCAGACTATGGGGCTGCCCTGGTGGCTTGGATGGTAAAGAACCTGCCTGCAATGTAGCAGACCCATACTACACAGAACACTAATGGCAACCCACTCCAGTATTCTTGCTTGGGAAATCTCCATGGCAGGTTACAGTCCATGGGGTCACAAAAGAGTTGGACAAGACTTAGCAACTGAACAACAAAAACAACAACATATAGAACACTAGGACATAGTGTTCATACTGCTTTCTTGGATAATGTTCATATTTGTACATCCATGTGATAAAGACAAATTTCCTTAACTCAGTTTCCATGGAAAATAGAATTTCCTTACTTATATTCCAAAACCATAATACTAAATTTTATATTTTCTTCTTTAGATATATAAGAGCACAGAGAAGACCATCTGAGAGAAAAAAAGGAGATCTATGAAACACATTAGAATGGGTATTTGTTGGGGATGAGAGGAAGCAGGAGGGTCAGTCTTTATATTTTAATAAATATGTATAGTAAT
This sequence comes from Ovis canadensis, assembly GCF_042477335.2. Classification (NCBI taxonomy): domain Eukaryota; kingdom Metazoa; phylum Chordata; class Mammalia; order Artiodactyla; family Bovidae; genus Ovis; species Ovis canadensis. Next base: position 216,424,814 of record NC_091245.1, read on the forward strand.
AGATGTATATTAACTAAATTATTCTGACATTGACTAAAAGGATTTTCTAAATATTAAAGTTACATCAGCTGACAGAGAAAATTATATTTGAGGTTTGAACAATTTTTTATAAGGTCAAATTTATGGACTAACTTTATATCTTTATGAAATGACCAGAACTGTCATGTACCAACATGTGCCAAAATGCTCCAGAGACCCCTTTCCTCCTGAAGTGAAAAAGAGAGCGAGAAAAATTTTATGAATAACATAACTTTTTGGTTTGCCTCAAAAATGCGAAACACAGGATCCTGAAATTATCATTTCCATTTAATTTTCCTAAATTACCAAATGGCAACTTATTTTGATAATAGCTTTTAATTAGAAGTACAGCTCAGAGTACCTATGGATAAATTATACCTTCTGATAACCAAAATTCTCATGTTCCCATCCGAAAAATTTTGTCTTATAATCACTAAAAAGACAACAAATCTTATCTATCATAGCATTGGCAATGGCCCTCCATTTTGAAAATGAGATTATTCTCTCTTTTTCCTATTACACTCATACATAATCCTTCACATAAACCCTTCCCTCTGGTTTTTCTTATGTGTCTTTCCCAGCTCATAGCTGCCTCCTTGCATTTCCCATCCACTACTATCACAAAAGCTCTGAAGAGTCACCTGTTTTTGGTCTTTTCTCTGAATAATTCCACTTTATAGCTATAGTCAATGGGGTATTAGGTACTTGAGGACTGCTTTGTACACAACATATCCATTTTATTTTTCTCTCTTCATGCTTTTTAAAATTCATTATATTTTTATTTATAATTTAAATATATTTGTCTGTTCTTTCATAAATCACGAGATCCAAAACCTCAGAGATAGTTAAAAGATTTATTTTCAACTCACTTACTTCAGGATTTCTTTGGCACAGTATTTGCAGAGCAGATTCAACTACTTCGCTCTTTACTTTGGAACTTGGCCATATTTGAGGAGCCTTATAATAGTAGTGATAATATTAGAGTTTAGATAATTTATAGAGGTAGGGGAACCATTGGTTAGTAATTAATGAATTATAAATTTCCTTTTAAACATATTCATAAATTTAACTGACATTATAAATTAGGTGGACTTTATAAAGTCTCATATCTAAAATTCAAGGAAAATCCCCCAAAACAAATTTTACTACTTTTCAAAAAACAAAGTTTAACACTGTTACAAATATGTTTTCCAGTATCTAAGGAAAGGAAAAATAAATAATTTATCAAAGTATGTTAAAGAATAATATTTCTAGAGACTTCCCTGGCAGTCCAGAGGTTAAGATTCTGTGTTTTCACTTCAGGGGGCACAGGTTCAATTCCTGATTGGTGAATTAAGATTCTGCAGGCCATGCACATAGATAAAATAAAAATAATAAAAGAGAATTATATGTCTGTATTAAAAATGATAGTGACCACAGCATGAGGAGCCTTATAATAGTAGTGATAATATCAACAGTAGTGATAATAGAGTAGTAGTGATAATATTCACCTCTTTGTTAGTTTTAAAGAAGAAAACACTGTGAAAGATTAGTTTTGGATCTAATATGGTCACTGGCTAGATACTATACTAGCTAAAGCAAATATTTCTGCAACAGGCCAAGGTTAAAGGTGAACTTAATACTAATTTGGGTTTTCCTTTTAAGTAAGTGGAAAGTATTTCCTATCATTAGGTCTAATTTATAAATCACCAACAGAATTTTTTTAAAATTCAGAGTAGAAATACATTCTATAATAGTTGAATAAATGCACAGCTCACATGAAGCACTGGTAATAAAAATAGATTCCTATGAAAATAAATAGCTGTTTTAAAAAGTTTAACTAGAGAAGACCAGCACTGAAGCCCTTAAATAATCCATTTGCCTGATTGATTAGAGACCACCACAAATTTTATCTTGGTTTCATAGCTCCAGGTTAATTTCTTTCAGTTACCAGTTCGTCTCAGATCAATCATTGCTCTGGGTAGGTCAGAGCTGTCTGGAAAAGAGAAATTCTACCTCATAGTTTCAGCACTATGCTTCCTCAGGCTACACAGATTATGGCCTAGCAATGCATCAAGGTTGCAACATTATTTACAATTGTGAAAATCTGGAGGAGGTGGCAAATAACTTTGAAGGTGAGACATTTTACTTTAAAGTGAGTAAAAATTACCTGGATGGGTCAGACAAGGGCCAGGGGTTGACATTTCTATCCAAACTCCCAATGATGTCTACACTGCTGTTCTGAGGACCACATTTTAAATGGAAAGTGGTTAGAAATCCCTGGGCTTTCTGGAAAATTGCTCTGATTTCCTGCAAGAAATTTTTATTTTCTTAAGTTTTGCTGTGGATCATGTACAAATATTGCCAGTCCTCTCAGGGTTTTAATCCTTATGAGCCCTTATATGCAACTTGATTTCTCTTGGTTTGGTTACAAAAAGTTGCTTTTAGTTGGTTCTCAAATAGCCGAGTCACCTGAATGAATTGATCCAAATGTTTTTTCCCATTGAAATATCTTTGTGAGGCTTTCTAGAGAAAAAAAAATCATTTCTTAAGGCACTCTCTATTTTATTTCTTTTTCCTATTTAAAATTCTAATTCAAAATAGCTTGCATTATATAAAGAGAACATTTTGTTGATTCTTACACAGAAACGAAATACACATAGAGATGCATGTTCTTTACAACAGGCAGGCTGATTTCTCTCTACTTGTATGGTTCTTGTCTGTCATATTCATGGAAAGTTTTTACTTTATTCCTCATTTTAAAAGTTAATGATTGAGTGGATGCCTATGCTATGAGACAAATGGTAGATTCTTAATGAAAATCAAGTCTTTGTCTATTGAACTGCTTTTTGGCTGATAAAGAGTTAATGAGTTAAAGCAAAATGATTAGATATAGTAAACATACCATCACAAGAACCTGGGTCTACTATATGCCATCCTGAAAGAAGGAATGGTCTGTTCATACAGTCTCTAAGGTAAATTTTGAACAGCATATTTACCTTTCTGTATGCCTTTGTGAATTTGTCATAGAAATCCTGGATGTCTATCAGTAAGAGAATTACATCTTGAACACAAGTGGATTAAATGGATCTGTGATACACTCCACATGAATATTGCAGAGCTCTCTTGAGTGATTTATTGGTACCCTCACCCTTTACAATAAGAATAAAAATGTTGCTGAAAGATCTGTTAGATTAGTATTTATTAACTACTTTTTAATTTTTTAAGTATAGGTTCCTTTTGCCCCCAGGGCTTACAAACACAAAGAATAAGACATATTTTCAGGTCCCTGGAAAGACTATGTGCTTATAAATTGTGCATTTCTTTAAGCTTATGAAACTCTGAATGTAAATATCTTAATATAGTCTCTTTTTTTTTAAAGAAAGCTGCTGTTTTTGTGGACTCTGGACTATACATCCACGAGTCTGAGGCAGAAGGCACAATTTTGTGATATTCTGCTCAAGTTCTAGTTGAAAGAAGGAAAGCAGTAATAAAGGGCAGGTTAGAGGAAGAACCACATACTGAGAATGGCTAGATAAGCTTCTAGGGGAAATATTTTAAGCAAATGGTACCCAAGACAGGTTATATGTTTATTTATGGGACAAACTTCTACATCTTCCATTATGTTCTGAAGTGAAAGAATGCTGATCATGCTTCAGTCCCTGGAACTATATGCATTTAAATTAAAAATATAGAAAAGTACAGTATACACTGAGGTGGGATCTATCGACTGTGTCAGCAATAGTAGCGTTTTCATTTTTCCTTTTGTAATAGAAGTCATTGTGTGTGTTCGGGATGGATTCTTGGTCTTTATTAATCTCAGCCATGAAAGCATCCGAGATTTTAAAAGCTATTGATTTTTTAAAAAGAGACTGTAGTTCTGTTCTGTGGTATCCTCAACTTCTGTTTCAAATCTGTCATAAACGGGTCTTCACTGCAGATGGTCCAGCACTTGGTGATGCATTTTAGGCACCTTCTTTATTTCCTTTTGAAAAATTTGGATACCTGTTTAATTTTAAACAATAAAAAATCATTTTGCTTTGATTGATGATCTTTCTTTCCCCACTCTCTTTCTTTGGACAGTTTGATAGGCAAGGCCTTCAACTGTGACAATTAAGGTTGCAAAAAGGACACTTTCCAGAAGGTTTTTAGTTTTTATTCTCTGGAGGCCTCCTAAGTAGTCTATTTTCCCTCCTGGTCACCTTTAAATTTTCACTTGTCTTTGATTCTTATTGCTTTCTCTCCTGGAGGAAGGCATCTGAACCTCTGTTGGCCCCTAGATTGAATTGTTTAAGCTTCTTCAAGTTAACTATTAAGTTAGGGTATTAAGGTCAATACAAAGTAAATCTTGAAACAAAATGGATTTTCCCCCCGTCACTCTATGATATTACTCTATTTTACATCATGGCATTATAGGGAAAACACAAAATGTAATGAATGGTAAATATATATCATTTAGTAAAACCTATTAAAACTTTGTTTGCATTCATAATGATTTAAAAGTCTCTGCCTTGAGTAGCAAATGGTACCACACTACAGGAATACAAAGCAAAAGATGACAATAAAAAATCCTTCCTGAGATGGAGAACTCATTTGCTTTCTTTTTCTGTTATGTAGCTTGGGATTAAGAGAATTCCATATATCACTATAATTTTCTCTCATAACTATTCAACTGAGAAAACCATGGGGCAATGGATCCTTACAATCACTTAGGGAGAGTATTACAGGAACATGGGCAAACATAAACATGCTAAAGTTAATTTTATAGTGTCCACAGGTCTAATTGTAGCACAGAACTTTATACTACATTTAAAGGCCAGGGTATAGAGTCACAAAAACTCCCAGAGAATGAGTCTATGCAAAGATCTAAACTCCGTACTTGGACTTGCAGTGAGAATGAAAGAGCAGGGTGTTGGCATCAGTACACATTTTCTTTTTTCTTTCACACTATGTAGCTTAAGATAATAAAGGCATTTTATACCTTTTGCAATTTATACATACACTGGCAAGCTTTGTAATTCTACACCTAACTGTTTTAGAAAGGTTGATCAGCTTGCTCTTTCTGTACTAAATATAAAACAAAATGGCTTTAAGAGGATGAGTGCTTCAAACAAATTCCTACCTTATTGTTTGAAAAAAGTAATAGTTTGTCTATGAAAAAAATGATATTATATTTCAGAAAATATTTTATATCAATCACCAGAGTAATTGCATTTTGGATGCTAAAAGAGATTCTGAATTTTACCTTTGAAAGTTTATAACTAGACAAAATTAAAGACTACAATACAAAATATACTTTATAGAGATTCTGCTGTAAGCTTTTGATTTATTAAAAAAAAGTGGATCCATGAATTATATATTATTTAAGGCTATTTTTCAAATATTTATTTCAAATAAAATAATACTTTGAATATTTTGAAAAGTTTGAGATTGTTTTAGAAAATAGGAGGAAAAACTTTAATGAATTTTACCACAAAGATACAAAGGCTATTTAAATTTTTGAACCACAATGAGGTACCACTTCACACCACTCAGAATGGCTGCGATCCAAAAATCTGCAAGCAATAAATGCTGGAGAGGGTGTGGAGAAAAGGGAACCCTCCTACACTGTTGGTGGGAATGCAAACTAGTACAGCCACTATGGAGAACAGTGTGGAGATTCCTTAAAAAACTGGAAATTGAACTGCCTTATGACCCAGCAATCCCACCGCTGGGCATACACACCGAGGAAACCAGAATTGAAAGAGACACATGTACCCCAACGTTCATCGCAGCACTGTTTATAATAGCCAGGACATGGAAACAACCTAGATGTCCATCAGCAGATGAATGGATAAGAAAGCTGTGGTACATATACACAATGGAGTATTACTCAGCCGTAAAAAAGAATTCATTTGAATCAGTTCTGATGAGATGGATGAAACTGGAGCCGATTATACAGAGTGAAGTAAGCCAGAAAGAAAAACACCAATACAGTATACTAACACATATATATGGAATTTAGGAAGATGGCAATGATGACCCTGTATGCAAGACAGGGAAAGAGACACAGATGTGTATAACAGACCTTTGGACTCAGAGGGAGAGGGAGAGGGTGGGATGATTTGGGAGAATGACATTCTAACATGTATACTATCACGTAAGAATTGAATCGCCAGTCTGTCTGACGCAGGATGCAGCATGCTTGGGGCTGGTGCATGGGGATGACCCAGAGAGATGTTATGGGGAGGGAGGTGGGAGGGGGGTTCACGTTTGGGAACGCATGTAAGAATTAAAGATATTAAAATTTAAAAAATAAAAAACTAAAAAAAAATAAATTTTTGAGTTTTCCATTCCAATAATTGTAAGCAAGTATATGATATATATGGTCACTTATATTGACATAAAATGTGTACTGTCTTCTAAACTTAATATTATGATATATTCACTTCTCTAAATTTCTACTGGAGCTTTTTATCCTTTCATTTCAAAGGCCATAATGAATATTTTATCATATGACTATTTTCTTTAAGGGTACATATTAAAGTTATTCAGCTTTCCTGGTGGTTCAGAATGCTGGAGACCTGGGTCTGATCCCTGGGTTGGGAAGATCTTCTGGAGAAGGAAATGGCAATCCACTCCAGTATTCTTGCTTAGAGAATCCCTATGGAAAGAAGATCCTAGTGGGATATAGTCCATTGGATTGCAGGGTTCAACCGAGAGCCTAAGTACAGCACATTAAAGCTATTAATAACTGAATTAACATCTCAAAAATCAGAAAAAAAAATGCTTAAGACCACTTGTTTAACAGTCACTATAATCCAAAATTGTATATATATTGATTATATATATATACACACAAACACATATATATATACACATACACACACATGTTTCATTAAATATTTATGAAAAGACCAAGTGATTGTGGTTGAGGTAAGAAGTTGGTGAGATATTTGGTACATTTGGTCAGTGTAATTACCTTACACTATATATATATGTATATATATATATGTATAGCAAGGAGATCCAACCAGTCCATCCTAAAGGAAATCAGTGTTCATTGGACGGACTGATGCTAAAGCTGAAACTCCAATACTTTGTCCACCTCATGCAAAGAGTTGACTCATTGGAAAAGACCCTGATGCTGGGAGGGATTGGGGGCAGGAGGAGAAGGGGACGACAGAGGATGAGATGGCTGGATCGATCGCATCACCAACTGGATGGACGTGAGTTTGAGTGAACTCTGGGAGTTGGTGATGGACAGGAAGGCCTGGCGTGCTGCGATTCATGGGGTTGCAAAGAGTCAGACACGACTGAGTGACTGAACTGAACTGAACACATATATGTATATACATATATACTATTTGACTTTTAAAAATTCACACACAGATGGGTATTAATGATTTAATCCAAAAATGCATTCATATGCTTGAAAATCAACTGACAGTATTTTCTGTAATGGTAATTAGAAGACTTTTATTCAAACACTTGACTACGGTAGGAGCTTAAATATTGTTTGTTAAAAACTATAGAATAAATAAGTTTATTTTAAAAAGTTGAACTTAGATTCTGATATATTAAAGTCTGTTTGCTGCCAATAAACTGAGTATACTAGCTATTTTACTTTCAATGAGCTATGTAACAATAGATAAAAATATAGAAAAAATAGATAAAAATTGGAGTTTTAATTCAAAGATTAAAAAATTGTCTTCTTCCCTCTCTTCCTCAAGCTCTCCTTTCCCACTTTGTAATCCTCTGCTTTGAAGGACAAAATATAAAAGATCTTTGCTCAAAATGTTAAGAATCAGACTCAGTGACTATAGTACAACTAGAAGGTGGGAGATAGCTTAAGAAGAAGAGCTGTGTGTTATGAAAATTCCTCAGCATGAAGTTTTAAATAACAAGGAAGGATTTGAACAAGACTCAATGGATAAGAGTGAAATTACTGACAGGACATACACTGCCAAAGAAATTATCTGAGAATTTTTGAGAATACAACCTCATGAAGACATGACTGAGTGATTTGTTGTTGCTATGTAACTGCTCAGTTGTGTCTGACTCTGCAGCCCCACAGACTGTAGCCCGCCATGCCCTTCAGTCCATGGAATTCTCCAGACAAGAATACTGGAGCGGGTTGCCATTTGCTTTCCACAGGATTTTCCAAAAGTAGAGATGGAAACTGAGTTTCCCACATGCCACCAGGGAAGCTGAGTGATAATAGAAAGATAATTCAGTGAAGTAATTGAAGGCCTAATAAATGCTATTTTTCTTAATTTGAATTAGGAGGTTTTAATTATTCCATCCTAAGAAGCATAATTTCCCTAACATTTCATTTGGAAGAATTTCAATATACAGCAAAGTAAATACAGTAAGCAAAGAATACAGTAAGCATTCATATAACAACAATACCCAACCTATTATTACATTTGCTTGATCACATATGTGCCATCTATCCATTTCTAAGGTGCAAATTTTAATAAATAATTTTTTTATTTTTATAATTGCAGATTTTATGAAATTGGATCACATTTCACAACCAACTACCAACATATATCTTAAATATGATAGTGCTGTTTTTCTTTAAAGGATTGTTTCTAACTTGGTGATAACTCCTACAAAGATATTTTATAGTTGAGAAAATATAGTCATAGTTTTGACAAAAAGATGAATTACAATTCAGTCTTCCTATTAAGTTTTTTTTAAAAGAGATAGTCCACATTATTTAAATATTTGAAGTCGACTTTAAGTAAGATATCAAGACTGAAGCTCATCATTCTAGTATAAAAACATGAATCATGATTGAATTATAGAAGATAGACTTTTATGGCATATCATGAGTGGAACAAAGATTATAGGAAAAATTTGAAGCATTAAATGTCAGGAACAGTATTTTCTGAGAAGTTATTAAGAAGCTGACATCACTCTCTCTTAATTTAGATCAGATAATCCTTTCCAATCACTTTTTCCTTTGAATATTGATGAACCCAACCATCATCTCATCCTTACTTCAGTTATCTGTGTTCATCTGTATTCCAAATCCTTAGAGAACAAAGAATATAAGAATATAATTTATGTGCTCAGTCTCTTTTGAGTCTTCCTCCCTTATCCTTTGCTTTTTCACTCCATACCATCTTCAAGAGGAGAAAGAGTATGTTGTTTTTGTTTTGAGTAAAACCTAGAGAGAATGGAGTATGAAAAGATAGATGGAATCTTCTTGTAACCTATTTATTAACAACTCTTTTTTAGGAATGACTATTTTTAAATAAATTGACTATAGCTATGAAGTAAGTGCCTGTACAATCTTAGAAAAATATATGAAAAATGCAAAAGGAGAGAACTTTAAAAAAAACTGTGATTTGGAATTTCTGTTTTAGTACTCAGTTGTTTGAAATTAAGTAATCAGCCTTTTCATGTAATTATTTCTTCCCATATCCCTTCCCACACAAAAGTACTAAATTAAAAAAAATATCTTCTAAAATGTGTGAAAAGTGTTTCTGCTTTGTGAAATAGTGAATTGAATGGTAACTTACTAAAAATTTAGCTGAAGTATCATCTTTTTGTATTCACTGTACTGCAAAAGAAAAAATAGTATTTTTTCTCTCCCAGAAACTGTTTGTTCCTCTGCAGAATGAATGGTTCTTGAGCTTTCTGTTGTTGTTTTACACAATACATAGTTGTTGTTATGCCCCTGTCCTAAGAATCTGTCTACCAACTCTCTTTCTTCTTGTCAGAAACCCTGTTACCAGGATCTTTTTATCTTATTTGCTGTGGTTATAAAGGAAAAAAATTGAGATCAGGGTATGAGCTGGTTGCAAAATAAGAAAAAGTACTCCAAGGGTTTGAGAGTTTTTAAAGAATGGATTACACAGGCACTAGCACGAGTATATGAACTTTCCGAATCTATTTTTTAAATATTCAAAGACTTAAGAAATCCATATTTTAACTATGTTCCAAATAGCTAATATGTTCCAAATTTTAAGTACGCTAACTCAAAATCCGGATGTTACTGAATATTATAAATACATTTATAGATTTTAAATGTGTTTTCAAAGTACACTGAATGTCAGATTGTCCTTAATTTGTAATTTGCTTTAACTTATAAATTTAACCATCATACTTAATACATACTGATTACCTTGAATGGGCCAGGCACTATTTTAACTGCTTTATATACATTAACATGTTTTTTTCACAACAGACCAATGAGCGCGCACATTTCATAGATGAAGAAATGAAGGTTGGGAGAGATAAGACAACTTGCTGAAGAAGACTCTCCACTTAAGCTCTGTCAGTCTGGATCCAGAATCTACAGGCTTAACCACTCCACTGTATCATTTCATCTAATATATGTTCCCTTAAGAACAAAATCTATGTTTAGTAAAAAAACAAAAACAAACAAAACAAAACAAAACACAAAAAACGACTATATATAAATAGAAAAAATTGTAAAATATGATCAGAATTTTACCACACACAGGAAAAGAAACCACTTTTGGTATATTTTCCTATTTTAAAAAGTTTTATAAACAAAGCTCTAACCATGTTTGAGATTTATTACATATCCTTTATTCAATTTAATATTACATCTTAAAATCATTTCTAATCTATTATGCAGTTCTTCTGATTAATATTTTTCAATGACTGAATAACATGGCATCAACTGCTTATACACTGGTCTTATTTTCAACCAAAAGTAATAAAGAATGATAGCTAAAGCTAGTATGAATAAGTGTGATAGAATATCTACAATCTACCTCTTTTAATTGCTACTTTTTTTGAATGAATTTCCTCGTGGCCCAATGATCTAAATAAAGTTTTAGTAAAAGAACATTAGGATGTGTATAAAAAAGGAAGAATGGGCAGTCATATCAAGAAAGTATGGAGAATACATGTATACATCTTATATCAAAGTGTATTTTGCCTCATTGGAAAACCTCCTAATTGAACATTCTTTTTAAACTTGTTTGATGTTTTCACTTTATATAGAGAGGCAAGTACAAAAGTATAACTTGAATAATGAAATAGATTTCTTAGGCTCTCATTTTAACACCCATAACCAAATAATAATAACACTGTATCTACTGTACATTTACAATGTACATTCAGTATCAGTCTTATAGCCTAAATTCCTCATATTAGAACCCTCTATTGTTCTCTGATATGAACAAATTGGGTGGCAGAAATGTCCTTAAATTTGATTAAATAATTCAAGGTAGGCTTCTATAATTTAAGTATCTCTCTTTTCCCCAGTTACAAATAAATATACAATGCATGCCTTTCTCTGATGCCACCAATGTAGAGCAATGCAGACATTTTCTTGTCCAGTTGAAAACTCACGGTTGAGTACACAGCAGAGAGGTGCAGCCCACCCATTGATGAAACAATCTTCAAACTCAGCCAACTGCCCAAGACAGCAACCAGATTTCTGACCTATATTTTCTACCAGAATGATAGAAAAGGGCTAATTCATTCTGTCTCTTATGACTCATTGGAAAAGACTCTGATGCTGGGAGGGATTGGGGGCAGGAGGAGAAGGGGACGACTGAGGATGAGATGGTTGGATGGCATCACTGACTCAATGGACGTGAGTCTGAGTGAACTCCGGGAGTTGGTGATGGACAGGGAGGCCTGGCGTGCTGCGATTCATGGGGTCGCAAAGAGTCGGACATGACTGAGCAACTGAACTGAACTGATGACTGAGCATCTCCATCCCATCGGCTACATGTTTTGAATGTAGGCCTTGGTGCAATGGTTGTTTGGACAGAAATTATGATAGCAGAGTAGAAAGAACCAGATGTAATATACAGAGATCATGCACAGTCTTTAGCTAAGTATTAGTATTGCAATCTGACAGATAAGAAGGAGGAGAAAAATACATTTACATTTTTCTGTTACACATGCACACACATAACTATATCATGGGTTTTGCTTCACTAAAATAATAAGGAAAAGTAATGTGCATTTACAGAAATACAGTTAATATTAAAACAAGTGTTCTTTAGATTTGGAGGTGGGGAAGGATTATGCAAGATACTCTCAGAGTAGCAAGTTGCAAAGTATGACTGAAATAAAATTTCTCTTAAAATAATATATCCAATGTTGCTTCTAATGTAAAACAGCAGTAAATAAATTGCCAGTCCATTTCTTTTTCAGTTGGTGCTCAGTCACTCAATCGTGTCTGACTCTTTGCAACCCCATGGATTGTAGTCTGACAGGCTCCTCTGTCCATGGAATTTCCCAGGCAAGAAGACTGGAGTGGGTTGACATTTCTTTCTTGAGGGGATCTTCCTGACCTAAGGGCCAAACCTGCATTTCATGTGTCTCCTGCATTAGCAGGTGGACTTTTTACCACTGTGCTACCTGGGAAGCCCCCTTTTCAGTGACTATAAAGCAAAATGCTGCTGCTGCTGCTGCTAAGTCGCTTCAGTCGTGTCCGACTCTGTGCGACTCCATAAACAGCAGCCCACTAGGCTCCTCTGTCTCTGGGATTCTCCAGGCAAGAACACTGGAGTGGGTTGCCATTTCCTTCTCCAATGCATGAAAGTGAAAAGCAAAAGTGAAGTCGCTCAGTCGTGCCCGACTCTTAGAGACCCCATGGACTGCAGCCTACCAGGCTCCTCCATCCATGGGATTCTCAAGGCAAGAGTACTGGAGTGGGGTGCCATTGCCTTCTCTGATAAAGCAAAATAGGGAAAGTAATTTCTATCCTTAATATTAAATTATGAAAAAAGAACCAGGATCTCGAAGATTGGATAATAACTCTAATGTTACATAGGTAGGAAGCGGCAGCCAGGATTTAAGTTTTAATCTTTCTTCTGACTTTAAAGAGTAAGCTCTTTCCATTAGCCGATTACCATTTTTTTGTTTGTTTTTGTTTTTGAAATGTCTATATGCTTTTTGTGAGGAAGAATCCTATATATGTTAATACATGACTAGGATAACATAATTGAAACCACATAGAATTTTAGTGTTTTAAGAGCCTTCATAAATGATATCGTCTAAGTTTCTGCCCAGAACCCTTCAGATGGACAACAGTTTACTATTAATGCTTGTAAACATATGCTATTGGACACCTCTGTTTCCTCAATGAGTAGACTGTGCTGACTCCAGAACATAACACAACGGACTGTTTGAAAACTTTTCTCCAAAAAGGAGACTTAACATGTATGCTTGTCACTCTCTTGCAACATTACATGTTATAAATAAATTAGCAAAATGAACAGTCTTCCATTTGCTCCTCTCCTTGGAAAGCTTACTAAGTAGTAACTTTTTTCTAACAATACAATGAATCCATCATATAAATTAGATTTTTAAAATATTCTACTTAAGGTTTTAGCAGTAATGAGTATTTTTCATCTGTAGGCAAAAGGCTATACAACATATGTAGATGTTTGTTTGATTTTGTTTCTCCATTGCTGGCTCCTCCTGGATTCACTTTAGAATTAACTTTGTTATTCAGTAGAAAGCAACTGCACATCTGTGAGATGGTTTTGCCTTTTGTTCCTACTAGAGACCAAATTTTTGATATTTTGAGCTACATTAAAGTGTGCCTTCCTTGCCTGATTATTGAAAGTGAAAATGAAGTCACTCAGTCGTGTCCTACTCTTTGTGACCCCGTGGACTGTAGCCTACCAAGCTCCTCTGTCCGTGGGATTCGCCAGGCAAGAATACTGGAGTGGGTTGCCATTTCCTTCTCCAGGGGATCTTCCCCACCTAGGGATCGAACCCGGGTTTCCCGCATTGGAGGCAGACGCTTTAACCTCTGAGCCACCAGGGAAGTTAAGCAATGAAGCTAAAGATCTAAATATGTAAAGATCTAAATATGCCAACTTTGTTCATGTTATTCGACTATTTTCTGAGCATTTGCTACTGTCTATAGAGTTATTTCTCCTTCACTTTTCACTTTCATGCATTGAAGAAGGAAATGGCAACCCACTCCAGTGTTCTTGCCTGGAGAATCTCAGGGACAGGGGAGCCTGGTGGGCTGCCTTCTATGGGGTTGTACAGAGTCGGACATGACTGAAGAGACTTAGCAGCAGCAGCAGCATAGAGTTATTTTATATTACTTACTCTAGCATCACAACTTTAGAAAGTTAACTGCTTCCCTTAAATAAAACAAGTTTCACTTAAAAACCAAGTTAGTGAAGCTATTTCACAGATTTCAATGATGTAGTAATGTAAAATTAGGGTATCTAAGTTGACGCATTTCGATCTTAATTGAGCAACACTTTCAAAGTAGAGCAATGCTCCATTTCCTCCCACAATATATTCTCCATAATCTCATCTTTAAAATGGGAAATTTTCTTAGAAAATAATGTATCTTTTCACTGCAATTTGTCAATTGAGGTGTCCACCAGAGAGCTAGTTTAACAGCCAAATATCACAATAAACTGTGGAAAATTCTGAAAGAGATGAGAATACCAGACCACCTAACCTGCCTCTTGAGAAATCTGTATGCAGGTCAGGAAGCAACAGTTAGAACTGGACATGGAACAACAGACTGGTTCCAAATAGGAAAAGGAGTACGTCAAGGCTGTATATTGTACCCTGCTTATTTAACTTATATGCAGAGTACATCATGAGAAACGATGGACTGGAAGAAACACAAGCTGGAATCAAGATTGCCGGGAGAAATATCAATAACCTCAGTTATGTAGATGACACCACCCTTATGGCAGAAAGTGAAGAGGAGCTAAAAAGCCTCTTGATGAAAGCGAAAGAGGAGAGTGAAAAAGTTGGCTTAAAGCTCAACATTGAGAAAACGAAGATCATGGCATCCGGTCCCATCACTTCATGGCAAATAGATGGGGAAACAGTAGAAACAGTGTCAGACTTTATTTTGGGGGGCTCCAAAATCACTGCAGATGGTGACTGCACCCATGAAATTAAAAGACGCTTACTCCTTGGAAGAAAAGTGATGACCAACCTAGATAGTATATTCAAAAGCAGAGACGTTACTTTGCTGACTAAGGTCCATCTAGTCAAGGCTATGGTTTTTCCTGCGGTCGTGTATGGATGTGAGAGTTGGACTGTGAAGAAGCCTGAGCGCCGAAGAATTGATGCTTTTGAACTGTGGTGTTGGAGAAGACTCTTGAGAGTCCCTTGGACTGCAAGGAGATCCAACCAGTCCATTCTGAAGGAGATCAGCCCTGGGATTTCTTTGGAGAAATGATGCTGAAGCTGAAACTCCAGTACTTTGCCCACCTCATGTGAAGAGTTGACTCATTGGAAAAGACTCTGATGCTGGGAGGGATTGGGGGCAGGAGGAGAAGGGGACAACAGAGGATGAGATGGCTGGATGGCATCACGGACTCGATGGACGTGAGTCTGAGTGAACTCCGGGAGATGGTGATGGACAGGGAGGCCTGGAGTGCTGCGATTCATGGGGTTGCAAAGGGTCAGACACAACTGAGCGACTGACCTGAACTGAACTGAACTGATACATATAAGATACATAAAAAGTACATTTTGGGGGAATTTGTTTAAAATACGCAATTGTGTGAACAAATTAGCTTCTATTAACAGCTGCAGAATATTATGTAGGTTAATTATTCATAAAATGGACTGCCCAGAGTTGCTTTGGACAGGAGAAATTTGAATTATCTAGTTACCATTGTCAGTGATTTCCAAGAGTTTCAAATCATCTCAGCCTCCTGGACCAAGTGATGCTATGCTCTTGAAGCAGCTGTAGAACACAGGGAAATCATCTTGGTGCTCTGTGATGAACTAAAGGGGTGGGATAGGGGGGTGTGGGCTAGGGGATCAGTGGGAGGGAGGCTCAAGAAGGAGGGTATATATGTATACTTTTGGCTGATTCACATTGTTGTACAGCAGAAACCAACACAACATTGTAAAGCCATGATCTTACAATTAAAAAAAAAGACAGAAAGAAAAGGAATGGAGGGTATACAGATAGAATACATTAGCCTTCTCCTGTATCCAAAATGTACAGTCACCCAGATAGAGGAAATGTTATTGAAGAAGAAACTTCTAGTCTTACATGTTTGATTGTTTTGATTTAAAATATTCTGTGCCCTCTGTCAGCCTTCTCCCTGGTATTTTTTTTAGCGGGTAAGGTAAATAGCCTGAGCTAAGAAATGCCATGTCTCTCTCATAAAAATGGCACTCAGAGGTCTCTCCTTGTTGGGTAAGATCAGAACTACCCACTACAAAAGAGAGCTGTTAAAGGTACGTTGGCACAAAACTGAGACTCTTTCATGGCCACCCTTAGAATTATGAAAGAGAAATGGGCAGAAACCATTTCCCCAAACATGTTTTACTCAGAGGAAAGTAATTTTAATGGCA
Source organism: Ovis canadensis (assembly GCF_042477335.2). NCBI lineage: Eukaryota > Metazoa > Chordata > Mammalia > Artiodactyla > Bovidae > Ovis > Ovis canadensis. The sequence goes on from NC_091245.1 coordinate 216,441,098, forward strand.
GTTACATCAGTTTTTGATTAGCTGTGATCTATGAAAAATTTTAAATATGTCATCTCTAATCATCCCAAACTCTGCCAGGAAGGGACTACTGTTTGCATTACATACATGTAGAAATAAGGAATCAGCAATTTTAAATTGATTAGTTATGATTAAAGGCTAGGTGGATAAAGGGTAGGTGTGGGACTTGAACCTTGAATTTTGATCTCTCTGATTTCATTGTTTGTTTCTTTTTTCTCTACTACAGCATCTTTATTTTTGAATCTTCAGAAACTTCCCTTGCAAAAATTACATATGAAGAGGAAACAAGGGCCAAAAAAAGCAAAGAATGTTATAGCTCTAATATGGAACCTTGGCAAGACCTTACTGAATGCAGTGATGAGTGTGGAACAAATGTTAAGCTTACTCACAAGTTCAGTGAATAGTTCTCTTGCATCTACTTTGCTGTTTCCAAAGAGGATGATTTAGATTTTGTGGTGCCTGAGGGATTGGGGGCAGGAGGAGAAGGGGACGACAGAGGATGAGATGGCTGGATGGCATCACGGACTCGATGGACATGAGTCTGAGTGAACTCCGGGAGATGGTGATGGACAGGGAGGCCTGGCGTGCTGTGATTCACGGGGTTGCAAAGAGTCGGACACGACTTGAGCGACTGAACTGAACTGAACTGAACTGAGGATTATACAATCTTTAAGAAAAAGGCAAAAAAAAAAAAAAATCCAAACACTAATTTTGGCACAAAGTAAATATTTATTTAGAACTAGAAAGTAAAACATACCAAGTATTGAAACATTAGGGATTCAAATGCCTTCTTCTGGGATCTCTTCGCCAGAAATACAAGCAAATGCTTCAAAAGCCTTCCAGTAGCTAACAGTATTTACATTGTGCATCTGCTCAGTTGCATCCAACTATGCGATCCCATGGACTGCAGCCCCCCCTCAGGCCCTTCTGTCCATGGAATTTCCAGGCAAGAATACTGGAATGGGTTGCTATATCCTACTCCAGGGAGTGCTCACAGGGCCTATGCAAATAAGAGGTCCTGAATATTAACTTTCATTAGCATCATATAAATTACAGTGAGTATGGATGATTCAAATGTATTTCAGTAATATTACAAGTTAATCCTTGTAATGAAACTTTAGGCTATCCACCTTAAATCCACAGTACTTTTAGAAACATGCACACATACACATACATGGAACATAAACAGACACATGGGCACACACACATATACATACACACATACACAAGCACTCGCATTTTATGGTCCCAGAGAAGGGAGGAATTAATTCTTAACTCTCCCTGGCAGCTTCAAGAAAAGTTTCATAGGAGACAAGACAATTTAATTGTATTGAGAAAGATGTATAGTAGTTTGTTAGGCAAAGAGAACACAGAGAAGCGTTTCTAATCAAGATAAAAGCTTCGGCTGAACACGGTGGAACACTGTCTGGATCTTCTCTGACCCATCCTGAATCCCTGGAATCAGATGGGAATCCAGACCCACTGTGAGTGTTCAGGAAACCTCACTGAAGTTTGAATAAAGTGATGAGAAGAAAGTGAAACTCTCTCTCTGTATGTCTACAAAGCAGCTAAACCAATAAAGGAAAATTGGGTCTAATGGTTAAAGAACTGATCTTAAAATATTCTAAATCTAGAATTACAATATGCCTGTATCACTTCTAAGAAGAACAAAATGTATTTGGAAAAAATTTGTTTTCAAAATTTTAAAACATTTTGGTATATGTTTCACTGATTCAGTTTTGGAGACAAGGGATGATATATACTGGACAAATAACATGTTATGTAATATAGATAATATAATATAAATTATAATTTAATTGGGTTAGTAATTACAAGCTAACTGAATGACGGAGTGTGGGCAGAGATATGTAAAATAAAGTGCTGTTGCTTAGTTTAATTACTATCTCAGATGTTATTACACCCACAGTGATTCTTCATAGAACAGTGTAAAGTGTATATACTTAGTATTAAATTAGCTATTTCCATGCATGATTTGATACTGATAAAGTTAATTAAAGCAATGAAATTAAGATATTATGGGCTTATTTTCAGTTGCATGGAGACATATCTAAATACTGATACACACAAGAATAAATAATCTACATATGGATTACTTCTGTGTCCTCTTTTTAGTTCTAATTGCAAAATATAAATATCTTAAAGTAAATTTTATGATATTTTAATACACAAATGCTTATGAGGTTTACTGGTAAAAACTGAAGGAAGAGTCATATTAATTTGCAGAAATGTCTACTCTTCTGTGGCTCCATTCTGTCCTTAATTAGAATGTGTAATTCCTGGGCAGGTTACACCGCCAAGATGAATATCGGAAAAGAATTTTGATTCATTTTGTGACATTTTCAATCATGTCTGGCATTTATTTTAAAGGAGCACTTAATCAAAATTGTTTCTAATCTAGGGACTCTGATTATCATTTTAATTGATTTGCTATTTATTGATTGATTAAGAAACACAATCAACCAATTTTATGTTGTTTAAAATCATTATCTTCGTATAATAACTTAACTTAATAGTATGCTTCAGTAAAATAAATTATTGATTATTTCCTAAATTTCTCCAGATCTCAGGGCATGAAAATACACATTTTAAATTAATTTTATTGGACTATAGTTTTTTTACAATGTTGTGTTAGTTTCTGCTGTACAGTGAAATGACTCAGCTATATGTATACATATATCCCTTCTTTCTGGATTTAACTACAATGAGGTATCATCTCACACTGATCAGAATGGCCATCATCAAAAAACCCATAAACAATAACTGCTGGAGAGGATGTAAAGAAAAGGGAATCCTCCAGCACTGATGGTGGGAATGTAAATTTGTACGGCCACTGTGGAGAACAGTATGGAGGTTCCCTAAACAACTAAAAAATGGAAATATGCATTTTTCAAATATTGATGGAATTGCTTTTTTTCTCAGAAATATTAAAATTTAAGTTGAACTATTATAAAAACACTCTTTGAATATCACTCATATTTGGGATGAAATTTTATGGCAGATCCTATACTCTTCTGTCAAATAGCTCCTACAACTCATCTATGGGTCATTAGCATCACTCTGAGAGACATCAAGGTAAATAAATCTTGCTCTGGTTCCATACCATTAAATTCAAGACTGTACTTGGTTCAAGTGGGGGTAATCATAGAAAGGGCAAGAGTAATGGATGAGAAGTTTGTTTAGAATTGAACAAGGTTCCTAGTATACACTAGCTTTTCTTTTTAATATAAATTTATTTATTTTAATTGGAGGCTAATTACTTTACAATATTGTATTGGTTTTGCCATACATCAACATGAATCCATCACGGGTGTATACTTGTTCCCCATCCTGAACCCCCCTCCCACCTCCTTCCCCATACCATCCATCTGGGTCATCCCAGTGCACCAGCCCCAAGCATCCTATATCATGCATCGAACCTGGACTGGCGATTTGTTTCATATATGATATTATACATGTTTCAATGCCATTCTCCGAAATCATCCCACCCTCTCCCTCTCCCACAGAGTCCAAAAGACTGATCTATACATCTGTGTCTCTTTTGCTGTCTTGCATACAGAGTTATCTATATGCGTTAGTATACTGTATTGGTGTTTTTCTTTCTGGCTTAGTCAATCTGTAAATAGGCTCCAGTTTCATTCACCTCATTAGAACTGATTCAAATGTGTTCTTTTTAATGGCTGAGTAATACTCCATTGTGTATATATACCACAGCCTTCTTATCCATTCATCTGCTGATGGGCATCTAGGTTGCTTCTATGTCCTGGCTAATATAAACAGTGCTGCGATTAACACTGGGGTACACGTGTCTCTTTCAGTTCTGGTTTCCTCGGTGTGTATGCTCAGCAGTGGGATTGCTGGGTCATAAGGCAGTTCTATTTCCAGTTTTTTAAGGAATCTCCACACTGTTCTCCATAGTGGCTGTACTAGTTTGCATTCCCACCAACAATGTAAGAGGGTTCCCTTTTCTCCACATCCTTTCCAGCATTTATTGCTTGTAGACTTTTGGATAGCAGCCATTCTGACTGGCGTGAAATGGTACTTCATTGTGAATTTGATTTGCATTTCTCTGATAGTGAGTGATGTTGTACATCTTTTCATGTGTTTGTTAGCCATCTGTATGTCTTCTTTGGAGAAATGTCTGTTTAGTTCTTTGGCCCATTTTTTGATTGGGTCATTTATTTTTCTGGAATTGAGCTGCAGGAGTTGCTTACATATTTTTGAGATTAATTCTTTGTCAGTTGCTTCATTTGCTATTATTTTCTCCCATTCTGAAGGCTGTCTTTTCACCTTGCTTATAATTTCCTTTGTTGTGCAGAAGTTTTTAATTTTAATTAGCTTTTGAATTGTGCACTGTATAACCCTAAGATTGATCAGAAGCTCCTGGCTCAAGTATGGTGGCCATCAGCATATTTCTGGACAAGGCTGTGTCTCAGCCTCCTTAAAGCTTGTTTTTAAGGCTGAGTTGAAGGGAGAAGCTGCGCTTTCAGAAGATCCACTGTGGTCCTTACTCACTAAGATCATCCATGACCATATCCACTAGTGAGGCCTCAATGAGGAAGTCCAGCAGCTTACACCTCATTTGTTATGGATAATGTGGCAGATTTCCCTGCTGTCAACTCTACTCTTTAGAAAAGTAAATCTGGTGTAATTTGCTAAAGTTAAATTCATATCTGATCCTGAATACTTGTGTTTTGTTCTAGACTTTCAATATGTTTTCAGCAAGAAAATAATACCTCTGAAAGTATGTTCACTCATTTCACATTTTAATTGGTTATAACTATGAAAAATAGCTTTGAATTAAATATTTTCTTTTTCATGTCTATGTTTCTACTAAAATAAATATAATTTAAATTAGTGTGAAATCATTAATCATAAGCAACACCTAAACCACAGAAGCTTAACAATAAGTACTAGCATGTAATCATCTTTGTCAATAGAAAATGGGTGATAATTGTGATTTAGAAAGTCTGTTTGATTCACTTTCTCCTCCCCGCCCCCCAGGATTTAAACAGAGCTTGTCTGAGGCAGTTATCACTTACTTCAATCCTCCTTTTGGAATCAAGTCTTTTATTTCAAGACACTCTCTACACTAAAGTCCAAATAACCTTATGTTGCAAACATTCCCAGAAGAGTCCTGTTCCTGACCTTTTCATTGCCTTCAATTTGATTGACATTCTTTCTGTATATTGTATTGGTCTCTGCTTTTTGCTCTGTTGTTTGTGTGTGTTAGTTTCTCAGTCGTGTCCAACTTTTAGTAATCCCATGGACTGGAGCCTGTCAGGCTCCCGTGTCCATGGAATTTTCCAGGCAAGAATACTGGAGTGGGTTGCAATTTCCTACTCCAGGGGATCTTCCCAACCTAGGGATCGAAGCCACGTCTCTTATATTTCCTGCATCGATACGTAGATTCTTCACCACTGTACTACCTGGTAAGCCCCAAACTGATAACTGGTCTTTGCTTTTGTATTAGATGGGAACCAACAGATTATTGTGTCATTCCTGGCAATATTTACATTTTAAATTGGGATATAATTAGTACTTTAAAATAGTGGTTCTCATTTTTTTTGCCTTTTTTTAACCCATAAAGGACCATTTTATTGTTTTCCCTGTAGATCTTATGTTTTTGAAGACTTTGACTCTCATTTTGCATTTTTTTTGTGGTAATAAGTGATTGAAATGGGCACTGTGATGACCAGACATGTGATTCAGTAAATGAGTCTGCTCCATCCATCATATCTTAAAAGTTTCAGTGATGCCACTAACAGTTAATCTGAGCTTCTGATTAGCATGAAATTAGGATTGCTATATGTTCAGCCAAATGTGAAGAAGTAAATTAAGGTTTTCATGAGGATTTCCAAAATGTTGGAAAAAAATCTTTCAGGCTCTACTGCTACCCATGCGGACTTCTAGAAGGAAGAGAACTGAAGCAGAGAATCAGTGTCTTGGTCCAAAGCAGTGATTTCAAGGTTTAGCATTTTCTACCAGTGAAGGAAATTATTTTAGGTAAATCTTGTCAGCTCTAGGCTCAAACAGATATCCTCTTATTAGGCACTCATTGCAACGCTATTCAGATATTCTAAAATGACCACCCCCCAAGAACTCTGAACTCTATCTCTTAAGAGTTACTAAAATATATGCAGCATAAACTCTTAATCTTAATGAAATAAAATACTAAAATATGTAAACTTTGTATATAAACTTCATGATTGATTACATTGTTATTCAAATGGTATTAAAGGAATGCCCCCCTATATCCTTAATATAATTCTATGTGGCTTTTCATTCAGGAAAAGAAAAAACACAAAGCATGACTTAAATATTTTCTAGTTCCATCTCTGACAATATATGTTTCTTGAACCCATTAAATCTAAAATATTATTTTTTATTGATTTGTTTTCTCTTGAGACTGATTAATAGTTGAGCTACATGTTGTGCATAGTAATACCATACAAACAGAATTTAAGGAATTATTTAGGTAATGGAACCCTTTGATACAGATGAAATTCCCCGTAAGAAGGTATGTTTTATTGAGAGTCACTCACTTTATTAAGGGAATATTACACTTTTTACATGGCAGCAGCAGTGTATCTTAATGTCTTCAATCTGAGTCATTTATGTCAAATACCCTGCAGAGGTATGAACACTTAACAGTGGTAATGATTCACTCATCTATTCCCCAATCACTCATAAACCATTAGCGTCTTCTTAGCTGCTCTGGCCATGAACTTATTTTGGACTCTTATGGTCAATTCCTTCAATGGGTCTTCCCACACAATTGTTAGTAACCTATTACCTTATGCTACAGTGGCCACACCAATACTTGTCTCTGTTATCCACAGTGTCTGTTCTGTCTGTTCCTGTCATGGACTGAAAACACTGTGGGAAGCAATTAAATAGCTTTACCAATCTACCAGGTCTCAAATTTTGTATTGCCCAGTTATGGCTTAGATCATATCACTGAACTACATCCTTTTATCATCAGTACCCTTAATATGTCCATCACTTTCATAGTTTTATTATTATAACTTGTCAACCTTTAACTCCTGAGCCTACATTTTCCAATCTTGATTTGGATGACCTGTTACATGGCAATCTTAGAACAAACTCTTCATCATCATGCCAAAGTTAGTTTTCTGCTGCCTTGCTCTAGTTCCTATATAACAACACCATCTTTCAGCTCATGGAAGATCAAAACCTCCTTCTGTCCCTTTCCCCAAAGACATAAAATCTCTCCTTGGGAATCAGAGTCCTCATATCATACTTTCTGGTTAAACATGTTAGACAAGCCAATGAATTCTCTGACTCTCAAATTTCTCATTTGTGGAATAAAAAAGCAAGCAACTACCACTTAGTGCAACTGTGTTAAATACAATAAATACCAAAGTTTTTTTCCTACATCAGACTTACTTGCCAAAGATTCTCAGCTATATTTATCCCTTTTTGTAGCCAAGATACACAACTGTATTCATTTCTTAGCAACCATGCACCTCTTCCACTCATTTATTCATTCAGACCTCTTCCATATGGAATGCCTTCTAATCTCTAAATTTTCTAGAAGGCATTGGCTTTCTTGATCCTGAAACCAGATCTAACTGGTATATAAATGGCTTAAAAGAAATTCTTAGTATGGATTCTCACAGAAAGCATGTACTTAATAAAGAACAAAATGACTTGAGACTATTTCTTAACCTTTTCACCAGCTCCATATTTTCAGTTGCCCATCTGACATCATCTAACATGGGATAGGCAACTTTGCCTCAAATTCCATATAACATAACTAAGCATTCAGCACCACCTTTTAAATTAACTCTATTTCCATACAAACCTATGTCCTTCAGTATTCTGCCAACACTTCTCTTTCAAGATCAAATAATCAGTCATCTTTTTAAAAATTCATATCAAATGATACAATAACAGAAAACTGGAAGCTGCCTCAAATTCCTTTTATTCTTTCACGTAGTCACCAAAAATTTCAGAAGTTTTCCTGTTTAGACTTTCTCTTTTTAAAAACCATATCTTAGCCATGCCCCTTACTTACTCTTAATGAGTACACCAACTCCAAAGTAATTTATCAGTTTATATATTTAGCTATTTCAGACATTCTAATATAATAAACTTTTTGTTATTTAATATACAGACTTTTATATTAAAATGTCAGGGATTATGAAGTGCATGTGATAAATTATTTGGCAAATAATAACCAACTATAAGGCATAGCTATAAGGCTTTTATTTTCAAGTTAATAGAAAAATCTAAGGCAGAAATCTTCTATCTAAGTTCTTTTTAATTCCACCTTTCATGATCTTAGTTTACCCTTTAGAGTTGCAGAAAAGATCAGCTTTCCATATTGCCTCTAACCATGTCCCAAATCATCATTCTATGTTTACTTGTCCATATTATAACAGCATGGTAATAACAAGAGCAACTATTATTTATGTACTGATCAATTACTGAATGCCACATCTAGTATGCCAAGCTATACAGCATATTAACGCTGTATAGACAGCATATTAAAAAGCAGAGACATTACTTTGCCAACAAAGGTCCATCTACTCCAAGCTATGGCTTTTCCAGTAGTCACGTATGGATGTGAGAGTTGGACTATAAAGGAAGTTAAGTGCCGTCAAATTGATGCTTTTGAACTGTGGTGTTGGAGAAGACTCTTGAGAGTCCATTGGACTGCAAGGAGACCCAACCAGTCAATCCTAAAGGAAATCAGTCCTGAATATTCATTGGAAGGACTGATGCTGAAGCTGAAACTCCAATACTTTGGCCACCTGATGCGAAGAATCATCTCATTGAAAAGATCCTGATGTTGGGTAAGATTGAAGGAGGGAAGAAAAGGGGACGACAGAGGATGAGATGGTTGGATGGCATCACCGCCTAGGTGGACATGAGTTTGAGTAAGCTCTGGGAGTTGGTGATGGACAGGGAAGCTTGGTGTGTTGCAGTCCATGAGGTCGCAAAGAGTCAGACATGACTGAGCAACTGAAATAAACTGAACTAAACTGAACACTTAGTATTGCATATTAGCTATCTCATTTAATCCTCACAAAAACCCTATAGCGAACCTCTGTTGTTTCCATTTTACAAATGAGGATACTGAGATTTAGTGATATTAGGTCATATAAAAAGTAAGTTCAAGAGTTAGAACTCAAAACCTATTCTTTCTGTCTCCAGATCCTGTGGTAAAAGGAGCAAAATATGCCATCGAAAATATGCCACTTTGGGATATTGATTATATTGAATTAAAGTTACTTAAGAAACAGCAGTTACTAAAAGGACACTCTGATCCTCCTTTGTTTTCCTAAAAACAGGAACTGAATCTCCCATGTTTAGGGGAGACCTTCCCTGTACCAGGAGGTAAAAAGACATTCTATCACTAGAGACAGAGAATTCAGGGGCAAAAACCTATATAAATTAACCTTGGTACTTCTTTACTAATTAGCTACCCTAAGCTCAAAACCCTTTGTCAATCCAACACTAATTTATTGCTTCTTTGCCTAAATGCTTTGGTTACTTCTCTGAATCCCATATTTTGGGGGATACTGTACATAAAAAATTAAATTTGTTTTTCTCTGGTTAATATGTCTTATATCATTTAATTATTGTCTTAGTTTCCCCTTTAGAGTTGCAGAAAAGATCAACCTTCCACACTGCCTCTCTCTCTCAAAAGAAAGAAGGGAAAGGTTTTCCTTCTCTACCTGTGTTAATAACCAACCACACTAGTATACAACTTTTTCAGGGATAACAAAAATGAGGTTCAAACTACTTTCTTGTCGCTCTTCTGACACACCGAAGGTGGTTTATTATCTCTTGACTTCTAGGCCAAAAGCTATCTAGACAGTTGTATAAGCAATGAGCTGCGCACACTGTCCGCCATGTGGTTCAGTCTCACACCTTCACGAGCTCTATCAACTCCTGCATGTGTGCTGAGTTCCTCCATTGTGTCCAACCCCGTGGACTGTAGCCTGCCAGGCTCCTCTGCCCATCTAATTTCCCAGGTAGGAATACTGGAATGGGTTGCCATTTCCTACTCCAGGGGGTCTTCCTGACCCAGGAATCAAACCCGCATTTCTTTTGCACTCCGGCATTGGCAGGCAGATTCTTTACCACTGCACCACTTGGGAAGTCCACTATCAACTCACTCGGTTGTATTCCTCCTTCATCTAACCTTAAAATACTCATTTGCTCCAGAAAATATATGTTTAGATAATATAAATTTTATTTCTATCTTATACAGAAAAAAAAGTGTATGAAACACACGCAGTTGAGCATCTTACGGGCCTCATAGCCTCCTTCATGTACTGTATTTATATAAACAGAAAGTCTCGTTAATTACATCTTCAAAATATCTCCCAGGGTATTCCCTTCCTCTTCATTCCCACTATCATCAGTTATCTGGTCACTGCAATAATTTTTTTAACTTGTTTCCCTCATTCTGTCTCTTCCTCTCTAATCTAACTTGTGCCCAGTTATCAGTTACATTACCAAAAGGCCATTTTGATCACATTACACTCTGGTTAAAAACTGCAGGACACACCTATATCCAAGGTAATCAAGTTATTCCTAAGTATTTAACTTCACTGCCCTGTGAGGTACTGCTACAGGTAACATATGACTTATTCTATGCCTTATGCCAAATTACACTTATTCTGACTTCAATATCATACAGCTTCTTCTGGATTTACAGAAAGATTAAACCCCATTTTTAATCCATTTCCAAAGCCTGTGCATATCCATTGTCTGCTAATGAGGATTCCCTTCTGTGAAACTAAGTTATCCTCTTCATCTCTACCCCACAGTTTAGCACAGAATCACATACATATATATACACATATGTAAGCAGTAACTCTTTTCATCTCACCAACTCTTTTCTCTCAGTACCTGGCATATTACAGGCATCACTCCATCTCCACACACCTTAATGTGGTGTGTACCTGCTGTTCAACAAAATGCTTTGCTTGATTTTTTTTACATTAAAAATAAAAATTGCATTTCTATCCCATCTATTATTTTAGATAAACATCATGTTAAGAGTTTAAAATGAAGCAGAAATAAGGTAGTTTAAAGGTAATTCTATGGAATGCCCTGTAGTGATCCAAATAGGAAGGAAGTCCAAAAGGGAAGCGATATATGTATTTGTATGGCTGACTCATTTTGCTGTACAGTGGAAACTAACACAACACTGTAAAGCACCTATGTGTACTAATATGCTAAGTTGCTTCAGTTGTGCTGACTCTTTGTGACCCTGTGGACTGGAGCCCACCAGGCTCCTCTGTGCATGGGATTCTCCAGGCAAGAATATTGGAGTGGGTTGCAATGCCCTCCTCCAGAGGATCTTTCCCACTCAAGGATCAGACCTGCATCTCTTATGCCTCCTGCATTGGCAGGTGTGTTCTTTTCTATTCACGCCATCTGGCAAGCAACTATATTCCAACAAAAGCAATTAAAACAGAGAAAACACTCAAAAGAAAAGGGAATTTGTGGCTAGGATCATTTCTTTAACAAATATAACTTCCTCAGGTCCACGAACATTTTCTAAATTAATATTTTAAAACAAACTTTAAAAGCCTGCAAATAAAGTCAGTCCAAGGTGAACATTTCTGATAAGTGAATAATGTTTTGCTAATTCTAAGTGCAAAAAGACCTATCAGGTTCAAATTAAGAACATACACGGTTTAGCAAGGGGGGGGGTCCGTAGAGATTAGGATATCTAGCAGACTGGGCTCATGTGTTTGGGCTGGGACAGATTTGAAGCTTTCCAATAGATGTTTATGTATTTCATATGTTTTCATTTTCACTGTACTCACTACCTTATTCTCAAGAGAGGGCCCTAGGTGCTTAGGCAGAGCCGGCACCTGCTATCTAGCAAATCTGGAGAAGCACTGAATGGTCATCATACTCAGAAACTCTTTTCCCTCTCAGCTATTTTCATAGCACCTAAAATGTCAATTTCCAGTAGGGAAAGCAAGGAATCCCAATTAAGATGCAAATTCACATGTAGCGCTAGAAGAAAAGACTCAAGGGGGAAAAAATGTACTCCAGCTTCACCTACTTCCGAGTTCTGCCTCAGGCCAGCCTGCTGAGAGGAAATCCTGTAGAGCTTCAAAGTAAAGAACTAGGGTGAGCTTTTCCAGAGCTCTGTGTTCTGATTCTCAAGACAATTCTCTGTACTTGAACAGTCTACATTTACTTTCTTTAATATTTATGTCCTTTTGAGCTTTTCCTCCAATGCCCCAAACTATTTTCTTCAAATAGATGAATTTGATTGTCCCATTTCTTAAAGGGTGTCTACGTTTAGATATCTGGAGACACAGGCACAGAGTGTAATAGATGACTTCAACTAGGCAATAGAGCTGGTCTGCACAGATACATCACAAATTTGGCAAATGAAATTCCTCTAGTAGGACAGTGTGTGCCCATCAGAGCACAGGAGACCTGAGAATAATTGTTTCCATAGAACTCTACTCAGATCTACCTACTTTAACCCAATGAAAACTTCATCTTACTCTGTAATGTCACTGAGAAGAAAAGTGACACTAACTTTCCATGTGGACTTTTAAACCGCATTTTCTAAACAAACACTGTTAAAAATCTCTTCACTGACTTAAAATGGAAGAAAATCAATTCTGGATATTGAATTTGTAATTATTGATCTACTCTTTCTGAATACTTAGAGGAAATAAAAGTACAGTTCAGACTGCCTCTATAGTCAGTAAAAATATGCCCCCTAGATATATTCTGCTGCTGCTGCAAAGTCGCTTCAGTGGTGTCCGACTCTGTGCGACCCCAGAGACAGTAGCCCACCAGGCTCCCCCGTCCCTGGGATTCTCCAGGCAAGAACACTGGAGTGGGTTGCCATTTCCTTCTCCAATGCATGAAAGTGAAAAGTGAAAGTGAAGTCGCTCAGTCATGTCCAACTCCTAGTAACCCCATGGACTGCAGCCTACCAGGCTCCTCCGTCCATGGGATTTGCCAGACAAGATTACTGGAGTGGGTTGCCATTGCCTTCTAGTTTTACTAAATTCCCACTGTAATAAGATTAATTTAATGGGGCTTGGAAGGTAGAAAGGTAAATTTATCAAATTCGTTTCTCTCAGCAACAGAAGAAAAAAGGTCAAGATTTGCTAACTCTGATAACTTTAAACGTAGTATCATTATTTACCTATTTCCCTTTGAGATTATGGTTTTGAATTTTTTTCCCTTATCTGAAGGAGTTATGTTTGGCAGCTATCCATACTTTCAGGGCAACAGCGAAATATTTATAATGTTTATTAAGCAGAGAACTTAGGAATATAGGGAAGGAAAAAGATTTTTAGATCGTGTCAAATATTCTTTATGTTATTATTTTTATCACCAAGAGCATCACAATCTGAGAAAAACACATTAGCTTCAGAGAGTATTTGAAGAACTTACTTGCTATCAACATTTTCTTCTATCAAATACCAGACTAATCATTTGAAAGATTGTTGGTTCTGATTTTTTGAATATAGATCATAATTTTCAATACAAATAAGTCATTCACATATGAAGTCCTGCCAAAACACACTTTGCCCACAACAAGAACCAACTTAAGGTTAGCGCTTAAAGAAAGAAGGTGTCATAGAGACATGATTTTACCTTATACAGTAGAAAACCTAAAGACAACTAAAATTAAGATATACACATGCAGATACACAAAGATTTGCTCCATAATCCATCTAAAAACTATATTTAGATAGAATTGACATCATGGTCAACAGTGAAAAAACTAAATAAGAAAACAAATTTTTAAAAGTATATTCAACTTTGGAATAAGTTGACAGGTCACTTACACAGATTTGAAGTATCAAATACCCTGTCAAATACAGTGTCTTAACATAACTTCCTTTTTTAAATTTGTGTCAGATTCTTCTAGAATATTTTAATTTTTAAAACTCCATCATTTTCAAGTTACTTTAGTTACTAGATCATCTGTTATAAATGAGGGGAACAGAAGAAAAAAAAAGATAAAGAATAAACTGCTTCTGCAAATTTACATTAGTGAGACCATGAATAATTAGACTAACAATCATTTGTATAGTGAAGTTGGCATTAAGTCTATTGTAATAACCCTTTTAAGATTTCAAAAATATCATTAAACTTTCCAGCTATTCAAATTTGTTGTAAAAATACACATTTACAAAGCCAAGTGTATTAGTTATTTTATGATATGCAACACATTAATCCCAAATTTCATGGCTTCAAACAATGATATTTATTATCTCTTTGGCACTGCTTAGCTGGATCTTTTGACTCAGAGTCTCATCAGGACTGCCTTCAAGGTATGGAGTAGGGCTGCTGCTCAACAAGGGGGTAGACCCGCTTCCAACCTCGTTTATATAGTTGTTGGTAGGATTCAGTTCCTCAAGGGGCTTGATCAAAGGTGACCCTAGTTCCTCATCTCATGAACCTCTCCAAAGAGAAGACCACAACATGGTCACTGACTTCCTCAGACCAAGTAAGTTAGGAGAGCTGGTCGGGGTGGGGAGGGGAATAATGATAAGACAAAAGTCACTTTCTCTTATAACCTCATCACATTAGCCATATTCTCTTCACTAGAAGATATTCACCAGGGACTGTGCTCACGCACAGGGTCATGCTGTGTTGTGCGGAGTCACTCAGTTGTGTCCAACTCTTTGAGTCCCTGTGGACTGTAGCCCACCAAGCTCCCCTGTCCATAGGGATTTTCCAGGCAAGAACGCTGGAGTGGGTTGCCCTCATCCAGGGGATCTTCCTAACCCAGGGATCAAACCCCAGTCTCTGACATTGCAGGCAGATTCTTTATTGTCTGAGCCATCAGGAAATCCAGGGAGAGGGCATTATAAAAAAAACATGATTATGAAGACATGGGATCACTGCCTGTCACTGTAGAAGAAGTGTACCACATTACCCAGATGGAGTTAAAATAATGTCTTAAAAGTGTTTCTGCTTTCTGCTTGGTTTTTCCAGTAGTTAAATTACATGTGGATCTAAGATTTGGACCATAAAGAAGGCTGAGGGCCAAAGAACTGATGCCTTCAAATTTTGGTGCTGGAGAAGACTTGAGAGTCCCTTTGGCTGCAAGGAGATCCTTGCAGTCAAATCCTAAAGGAAACCAGCCCTGAATATTCATTGGAAGGACTGATGCTAAAGCTGAAGCTCCAGTACTTTGGTCACCTGATGTGAAGAGCTGACTCATTGGAAAACATTCTGATGCTGGGAAAGATTGAAGGCAAAAAAGTGGGGCAGCAGAGGATGAGATGGTTAAGATAGCATCACTGGACTCAAGGGACATGAATTTGAGTAAACTCCAGGAGATAGCGAAGGAAGGGAAAACCTGGAGTGCTGCAGTCCATGGGGTCCCAAAGAGTTGGACACAACTTAGTGACCAAACAACAACAACACAGCTTGTAAGTAACTGCATCAAAATTCAGACTCAAACTATGAATCTGGCACCACAGTTCATGTTCTGAATTACATACACTGTATGTGAAGGGCTTCCCAGGTGGCGCTAGTGGTAAAACCCGCCTGCCAATGCAAGGTATGTAAGAGATGTGGGTTTGATCCCTGAGTGAGGAAGATCCTCTGGAGGAGGGCATGGCAACCCACTCCAATATTCTTGCCTGGAGTATCACATGAAGAGAGGAGCCTGGTAGGCTACAGTCCGTAGAGTCTCAAAGAGTCAGACACAACTGAAGTGACTTAGCACGCACAGTATGCACATATGTTTGTTAAATTAAGATGGTGGATTAATACTCGGAATTACTTTCCTTTTCTTCTTTCTAATCTCCCATGTCTCAAGTTCTGTTCATCAACAAATTAATCCAAAATATTTTACACCTACTAAATTCCAGTACTATATTAAGAATAAAGTATTGTCTTAATGCAGCTTTCATATTTTTTTCATAGATGCTTTCCTTGTTTGTTTCTTCTTTATCCCTAAAATATCCAGTTATTGGTACTTTATATTTGCTATTCCCTTTCCTCCCTTTTTATTATTAAAGATTTCAAACTATAAAAAAGTTGAAAGACTAATAACTACTTATAAGTCCTTTTATTAAATTATCTATTAATATTTTTACCACATCCTCTGGCTTCATCTCTTTCTTCCTCTCTGTCTTCTTCTTTCTCTCCCTCTTTCTCACATACACACACATGTAGCTTGTGCACCCACAAATCATCATTTTTATATGCTATTTGATAATAAATTTTAGTACTTTTAAAATATGCAAACCTCACAAGAACTTAATTTTATTTATTTTCCCATCCTTTGTGTAACTGTCATATATTTTACACTTACATATGGAATAAAACCATATTATTATTTTAAACAGACAGACATTTTAAAAAGAAATTTTTAAGAAGTTGATTGCCTCTTCTATTCTCCCTCCCACAAATGTATCATTTTCCAGAGATCTCTGTTCTTTCCTGTAGGTTAAAGTTCTCATTGGTGTCATTTCCTATAGCACCATAATTTTTTTTTTCTTTTAGCATTTCTTGTAGTGCAAGTCTGCCAATGAGGAATTCTATCAGTTGTCATTCATCCAAAAATACATTTATTTAATCCTTTATTTCAGAGATGTTTTCATTGGATATAAAATCCAAGGTTCAACTTTTCCATCCTTTCAACATGTTTGAGATGCCATTCCAACCTCATTCATACCTGGCTATGGTTCATTATCATTACAGGAGACAGTGATCAACACCATCCCCATGGAAAAGAAATGCAAAAAAGCAAAATGGCTGTCTGAGGAGGCCTTACAAATAGCTGTGAAAAGAAGAGAGGAAAAGCAAAGGAGAAAAGGAAAGATATAAGCATCTGAATGCAGAGTTCCAAAGAATAGCAAGAAGAGATAAGAAAGCCTTCCTCAGCGATCAATGCAAAGAAATAGAGGAAAACAACAGAATGGAGAGACTAGAGATCTCTTCAAGAAAATTAGAGATACCAGGGCAATATTTCATGCAAAGATGGGCTCGATAAAGGACAGAAATGGTATGGACCTAACAGAAGCAGAAGATATTAAAAAGAGGTGGCAAGAATACACAGAAGAACTGTACAAAAAAGATCGTCACAACCAAGATAATCACGATGGTGTGATCACTCACCTAGAGCCAGACATCCTGGAATAGGAAGTCAAGTGGGCCTTGGAAAGCATCACTAAGAACAAAGCTAGTGGAGGTGATGGAATGCCAGTTGAGCTATCTCAAATACTGGAGGATGATGCTGTGAAAGTGCTGCACTCAATATGCCAGCAAATTTGGAAAACTCAGCAGTGGCGACAGAACTGGAAAAGGTCAGTTTTCATTCCAATCCCAAAGAAAGGGAATGCCAAAGAATGCACAATTGCACTCATTTCACACGCTAGTAAAGTAATGCTCAAAATTCTCCAAGCCAGGCTTCAACAATACATGAACAGTGAACTTCCTGATGTTCAAGCTGGTTTTAGAAAAGGCAGAAGAACCAGAGACCAAATTGTCAACATCTGCTGGATCATGGAAAAAGCAAGACAATTCCAAAAAAACATCTACTTCTGCTTTATTGACTATGCCAAAGCCTTTGACTGTGTGGATCACAATACACTGTGGAAAATTCTGAAAGAGATGGGAATACCATACCACCTGACCTGCCTCTTGAGAAATCTGTATGCAGGTCAGGAGGCAACAGCTAGAACTGGACATGGAACAACAGACTAGTTCCAAATAGGAAAAGGAGTATGTCAAGGCTGTATATTATCATCCTGCTAATTTAACTTATATGCAGAGTACATCATGAGAAACGTTGGGCTGGAAGAAGCACAAGTTGGAATCAAGATTGCTGGGAGAAATATCAATAACCTCAGATATGCAGATGACACCACCCTTATGGCAGAAAGTGAAGAGGAACTAAAAAGCCTCTTGATGAAAGTGAAAGAGGACAGTGAAAAAGTTGGCTTAAAGCTCAACATTGAGAAAACGAAGATCATGGCATCTGGTCCCATCACTTCATGGGAAATAGATGGGGAAACAGTGGAAACAGTGTCAGACTTTATTTTGGGGGGCTCCAAAATCACTGCAGATGGTGACTGCAGCCATGCAATTAAAAGACACTTACTCCTTGGAAAAAAAGTTATGACCAACCTGGATAGCATGTTGAAAAGCACAGACATTACTTTGCCAACAAAGGTCCGTCTAGTCAAGGCTATGGTTTTTCTAGTGGTCATGTATGGATATGAGAGTTGGACTGTGAAGAAAGCTGAGTGCCAAAGAATTGATGCTTTTGAACTGTGGTATTGGAGAAGACTCTTGAGAGTCCCTTGGACTGCAAGGAGATCCAACCAGTCCATTCTGAAGGAGATCAGCCCTGGGATTTCTTTGGAGGGAATGATGCTGAAGCTGAAACTCCAGTACTTTGGCCACCTCATGTGAAAACCTGACTCATTGGAAAAGACTCTGATGCTGGGAGGGATTGGGGGCAGGAGGGGAAGGGGACGACCCAGGATGAGATGGCTGGATGGCATCACTGACTCGATGGACGTGAGTTTGAGTGAACTCTGGGAGTTGATGATGGACAGAGAAGCCTGGCGTGCTGTGATTCATGGGGTCGCAAAGAGTCGGACACAACTGAGCAACTGAACTGAACTGAACTAAATGATATTTTATCTCCTTTGGCTGGTGTCAGGGTTTTCTTTTTAGCACAAATTTTAGCAGTTTGACTAGGATCTATCTGAATGAGGTTCTCTTTCTATTTACTCTATTATTGATGAAAATTCTTTAATACATAACTTGATATTTTAAAACAAATTTGGTAAGCATTTAACTATTATTTCTTCCAAAAATTATCTCCATTTTTTCTCTCTACTCTTTTTGGGACTCATATCACATGTAACATAGATTACTTGACATTGTCTCTCAAAACATTGAAATTCTTCACTTTTTTTTCAAGTTGTCCTGTTTTATTTGGATAAGTACTTTCTACTGGTCCATCCTCAAGTTCAGTAATCTTTTCTTTTGCATTCTACAGTTTCATTTTAAGCCTATGGTTGATTTTTAAAATTTAAGATATTCTAATTGTTAGCTCTAAAATATTCATTTGTTGCACTTTTATAGTTTCTGCTTCTCTGCTGATATTTTGCCACATATTTATTTATTGTGAACAATCTTTCTTTTAAATCACTGAATATATTTATAATAATGGCTTTAAAGTCCTTTTCTACTCGTTCTAAAATATGAATCTCTCAAGGTCTGTTTCTTATAACTGTCATTTTGTTAATTATGAGTCATACTTTTCTGTTTCCTCACATGCCTAACATATTTTAAATACTTTATATTAAACATTAGAGATGATGTTGCTGGGAGTTTAGATCATATTTGTCAACATAAAGAATTTTGAACTTTGCTTTCTTTGATTCACAGTATTTATGTTTATGTATATAAATACATATATATAGTAATATATATTTTAATTCCTTTTATTTTTTATTTCCCTCTTTTTTTCTTGATCTGGATAGACAGTGTCTTGCTTAGTTATTAATGTGTCAAAATGTCAACATGGGATGTGCCTACTATCTCTTCCTTTTTTTTGGTTTATACTTAATTAACTTCAATCTCTTTCTTCATTAGTTACTTCTTTGTAGTGCTTTTATTTTTATTTGCTGTGTTTCTAGGTTGAGAAATTAACTCATTTATATTATTCTTTCATATTTATTGATATATTTAAGATTATGATATTTTCTGTTAACATTGATTTATTTATATCACACAGATTTGAATATATGGAGTTTTATATTAATTTTTGGAAATTCTGAAATTAGGATTTGTATGTTCCTTTTTCCTCAGGATTTGTTTAATAGATAATTCTGATATTTCCAGGTTGAAAGTCTTTCAAAATTAATATCTAGTTTTCTTGTGTATTGATACAAAAATGTTAGTATTATTAAAACTTTGTAACATACTAAGATCTTCTTTATAACTTAGTATACTGGTCAACTTTTATGAATGTTTCAAGAGTACCTGAGAAAAATGTATATTTTCTATTTTCATGATGTATATTTCAATATACATTTACAGTGTCTACCTTAGGGGAGTTGGTGATGGACAGGGAGGCCTGGAGTGCTGCAATTCACGGGGTCGCAAAGAGTCGGACACAACTGAGCGACTGAACTGAACTGAACTGAACCTTACCAATTATATTATTTAGTTCTTCTGCATCTACGGTAAATCCCCTACATACACTTCTTCAAGTTGCAAACTTTCAAAGATGCAAATGTGTAGCCAGGCATGAGTGAAATTGCAGCTGGCCCTGTCCCCTATTGCTGATGATCCTTCAACTCTACCATCTCCTACCTCCTCTCCCTCCTCCAGTCAATAACTCTTCTTGCCTGTTCACTTGATGCCAGTACCTCTATGCCAGCTGTTGTACTGTACCTTTCATGATACTATACCAAAAGATTAAAGATATTTTCTTTATTTTTTGTGCTTGTTTTTGAATGTATTATTTGTGTGAAAATGATTATAAACCTATTAGAGTACAGTAATTATAAACTTATTATACAGCTGATTGTGTTAATTGGGTACCAGGCTAACTTTGTTGGACTTATGAACAAATTGGACTATGAACATGCCCTCAGAATGGAACTCTTTCATATGCAGGGGTTGTTCAGTCACTCAGTCATGTCTGACTCTTTGTGACCCCATGGACTGCAGCATGATCTGTAAGGCTGCTCTGTTAGCTACCTGACCAGCTGCTTGGTTCCCTTGTGCCACTTCTGTGCTCCCTTTTTGGTATCCTTTACAATGGGAGACTGAAACCTCACTGGGCAGATGGACTGCCTCCAAGAGCCTAAGGATTTGATCACCATATTTGATTGGGGCCCCTCGGGTGGTCAAGTGGCCTCTTTCTTTCCAAATAGCAGCATGTGCATGTAGCACCAGAAAGGCATGCTTAGAGTCAGTGTAAATATCTACTCTTTTTCCTTTTCCCAGCTCTGACGCTCAAATCAGAGCTATGAGCTCAACTAATTGTACTGAAGTACCTGGTGGCAAATTTTTAGCCTCGTGCTCTCAAAATTGGAGACTACTGCATATCCGGCTCTTCTTTTTCCATCAAAGATAAAGCTGCTTCCATCAGTGTACCAGATTTCCTCAGGATTGGTCAGAGGATCTTCTGACAATCCCTTTTGGGATTTTGTGCAGTGGTCCAAAGTTTCTAGGCAAGAGTGAAAGGGGAGAGAGCCCTCGGGGGTAGGCAGGAGAGTGGCAGGGTTAAGAACCTCACAAGGGGACATAGTCAGACCTGGATTTTCCATCAGCACTACTTGATATCTGAGGATTCTTTGATCAGACATCCATAAATGGTCTCTCCCATTTAGGAGTTGTTTCACTTGGTGGCTGGTAAAAATAGTTTGCCCCCAAAAGAGAGTTTTAAAGCATCTTCTATCAGTTCAGTTCAGTTCAGTCGCTCAATTGTGTCCGACTCTTTGCGACCCCATGACTTAACTGTATTTAATTTTGTCATATCTTAGAGTGAAATTGATACACAGTTCAAATTTGAACAACAGGAGGGTTAGGGGTGCCAACCCTTTGCACAGTTGAAAATCTACCCTCGGTAGCCCTTGTTCCAGAGTACCTGAGTTTCTTCCATACTCATGGTTCCTCTGTATTCACAGACTCGACCAAGTATGGATTGTGTAGTACTCTAGTGTTTACCATTGAAGAAAATCTAGCATACAAGCGGACTCACGCTTTTCAAAACCATTCTGTTCAAGGGACTACTGTATTGAAATTTTATTTTGCTATGCCATTTTAAAACTATAATGTTATAAATCAAAAAGAAAGATCTATGTCTTTCAGAATAATTTGCGTGCTCATATGTTGAGAAATTTCATGGTGTGATCAACCTTATCTATCTCTTTAACTCACTGTGGGACATTTCCCTGAAATTCATACTTTAATATTAGGTGCCTTTGCCATAATTTTTCAGACCATCTTATTGGTATATTTTTTATTCTTGCTCGTTGGATCAACTTTATTTGTCCAGCAAACTCCCATTCATCTAAGTTGCTTCTTATTCCTCCACTGTATCTTTTCAGTAAAGTCTTCCCAATCCATTTAGGAAGATAATCAGTCTCTCCTTTGCAGATTGCTAAAAGCAGGATGCATAGTTTTATTTAAGTATTTATTATTATGGAATGATGTAATGATTTTATTTCCTCTATCCTTCTATTGTCTCCTTTACTTGGCAGTAAGCACTTTGAGTGCAAGGAACTTGCTGTTTTTATCTTTATACTTAAAGACTCTCATACAATGGGTGGCACATAGTAGATCCTCAATAAATACTTAACGCATAGTATCAAATTACTCCCATAGCCATAAATGCTTTCTGAATGCCATACCTTATCTTATTTATTTCTCAAAATCACCTTGATTTCTTAGATATAGCAAGATACCCTTTTGACAATGATTCTACTTGGTATATGTATACTCGTACTTTGCACTATATACATTACCATGTTTGCTTGCACTGATTTTCCTATATATCTAATTCTCTACTAGATTATAGGCTCTTTTCTGAGGGGAAACTTACTACAGCTTGATAGAAATTACTAAGAAACTGTTGAATGAGAGAATAAATGAGTAAACAAATGAGATAGGTACCACTGCCAAGAAAAGACTCTGGATGCTATTATTAGTATTTAATATAATGTAATACTTAGATGCAAACATAATAAATGCAATATTTATTACACATAATTATAATGCTAAATCAGTGTTAAATTAGTAACCCAAGTACTTTGCTTACACAAATTTTAATAGAAAAAGCAGTTTTAAAGTAATAAATAACATATCAATAAATGACTATGTTTCCTTACCATAAAAACAATGACTTCAATAGTATTTATATTTTGGAGAAAAAAATCTAGATAGAAAAAATATCTATCTCCTCTGAACAATGAGACTATATTAATGAATGAAGCATAGAAGTTCTAGTTCTAAAGGACTGTGATATAACATTCCCATTCATCCAATTATTGCTTTCCTCTCAAGGAACACTTTCAAATCATTGAATTCTTAGTTGATATTTAATTAGTTAGAATTTTTGGATAAAAATTTTTTAAAATATTGGCATTACTATATTTGAATGATGGCAAGAGATAAGGCTATGGTTTTTCAGGTGGTCATGTATGGATGTGAGAGTTGGACTGTGAAGAAAGCTGAGTGCCGAAGAATTGATGCTTTTGAACTGTGGTGCTGGAGAAGACTCTTGAGAGTCCCTTGACTCTTGAGAGACTGCAAGGAGATCCAACCAGTCCATTCTGAAGGAAATCAGTCCTGGGTGTTCATTGGAAGGACTGATGCTGAAGCTGAAACTCCAGTACTTTGGCCATCTCATGCGAAGAGTTGACTCATTGGAAAAGACTCTGATGCTGGGAGGGATTGGGGGCAGGAGGGGAAGGGGACGACAGAGGATGAAGATGGCTGGATGGGATCACCGACTAGATGGACATGAGTTTGGGTGAACTCCGGGAGTTAGTGATGGACAGGGAGGCCTGGGGTGCTGTGATTCATGCAGTCACAAAGAGTCAAACACGACTGAGTGACTGAACCGAACTGAACCGAACTGGAGAGATACTCAAACTCCACCTGGCCTGAGGAAGCCATTTATAAGGTTTTGATAAAGAAAATAAATCAATTTTTATAAAAACATAATGCCACCTACTGCAAATCAAACTATAGGTCGCTTTTCTACCATAAATTTTAGTCTAATACTTTATCCCTTGATAATTACAACAAAACAAGTTTTTGAAAAAAAATTATCTGTAACTTCCCATTGTCCTTCATTTCCAAATTTCAAAGCTTTTTAAAAAGTCATTCTTATTTTTCTAAAACTTTTAAATCATTCAAATTAAATCAATGGATTTGAGTCAAGTTGAAATGCCTAATAATAGTCTTAATATTATGACATATCTTACTGACTCTTTATCTTTCTGAAGAAAAAGGTTACTTATCCCTCTCCCCTCATATACACATATATAAAACCTCATGAATAAATTAAATAAACACATTGAGCCAGTCTTATAGAATATCTAGACTTCCAATTATTTCCAAGTAAAATTCAGAGAATTGACTTAAGTCAACAGATGGTTTGGGGCTTGTTTAAAGAAGAAATTATTTCACTCCATATGTAAGCTTGTGAGACATGCAATCAACTGCTGCACTTTTGCACATAATTTCTAGAATTCCATTTTAAGAAAATGCATCCAGAGAATATTTAGTAGAGAACCAGTAACTTTAGAGTTTCTTTTCCTTTTACAGTAGTCAGGACCTCATTACCCTGTCTTACTGGTCCTTAATAAATTGGCTTGAAGCTGCTGCTATTTTAATATGTTTTATCTCAAATCCATTTAATTAATTTTGTTGATTATTTTAAACATTTTAATTAGCTATATTTGTACTTCTGGACTACTGAAGATAAAAACAACAATGTATATCCTTTTAAGAATAAAAGTAATCACTTATGCAAAGTTCTTCTGAGACAATTATTTCATAGGGGTTGACAATAATTCTTTGAGTGGCAACTAGGAAGGTTGATATGCTTTATTCCTCCAGTTCTACTCTTCTTTACGGCTGAACCATCTATAGTGCATTTACCAGTTCTACTGGCTTTCCTCTGAGTGTAATGACTTTCCTTGTACTCTGTTAAAAATATATCCCCACAAATCAAGAAGAAGCAGATTCAGACTAAGTGGCTGAGAAGATTTACATTCTATTGCTAACCCAGTTATTACTCTGCTGAAAACCCCATAGCATCAATATAATGAATCCCTCAACTTCTGCAGCAAGCACAATTTTTCTTCCCAACCTCATTGGCTCCTAACTTTCTGCTTGACCTTTTACAATCTGTGTGCGGCAGAACTTCATTACCACCTTTTAATGATGCACAAATGGCACACAACACCAAGGTCACAGAAGATCCCAAGTGAAAACTTTTCAAACACCACTAGAATAGATATTGAGACCTCATTTAAGAGGCAGAATAACCTTATGGAGAAATCATACCTTAGGATTTAATGTGTTCCCCAAGGGCTGATAATGCAAAATATTGACAATGTGGTAAGTTGAATAACTAGCTCTCAACAAACCTTTTTTTAAGAGGAAGAGAAACTGACTTATCAAGCTATAAATGGCTAAGAGATCCTAAACAGTTCTTTTGGTGTCCTATCTCAGTGCTAGGAGGATAATAGCCTTAGAATTCCACCCAGACAGATTTCATTATATAATTCACAACATTGATGTAACCTCAAGAAGCCAACGCTCTTATATATATATTTTTTTCTTATCAGCTCAAGCCAGCAAAAAGCACCTCAAAATCCCATTGTAAAGTAAGTTAAGAATGTGAAAAGCACAAAATTACAGCATGGCTCTTCTCATGATTGATTGACTGAAAGTGGAGGAATCTTGAAGGTGTAGGAGTAAGCAAGTTGAATTGTAGGGCAGGATGGGATGTGCAAGAAAGAGGAAGGGAGAATTTGATTCTGATCAGCAATCTCCTTCAAGAAAAATGAACATTTGCTTGGGGAGCGAGAGTAAAAGGAAAGAGCCTCAAGGAAATGTTTATTTCTACTTGCTTTAAATCTTACTGCTCAAGGAAAGTAGAGGAGAATACATGTTCTGATTCTTCTTTTTGTACTTTTGAATCATTTCCAGGGTTTGTTTCCCATTTTCTCTTTTCCTGCCCTTCCTCTTTTTTCCTCTTTCTCTATTTTCACATCAGTTCAAAAAGTCCAGTTTATACATGGTAGAAGTTATATGATCTGCTAACATATGAGATAGAATGGCTTGTTCAGGTTTAGCTGGAAAAGGGAAAACATTCCAATTCACTGCTCCCCCTAACATAGTCCCCCAACTAAAGTTTTTATTATAGAGTATATACTGAGTACCATGTGGAAAGAGAAATGAAAAATAAAAATAACTCTGAATTGGAGGCCTCTAGGAGAAGGCAATGGCACCCCACTCCAATACTCTTGCCTGGAAAATCCCATGGACAGAGGAGCCTGGTAGGCTGCAGTCCATGGGGTCGCTAAGAGTCTGACACGACTGAGCAACTTCACTTTCACTTTTCACTTTCATGCATTGGAGAAGGAAATGGCAACCCACTCCAGTGTTCTTGCCTGGAGAATCCCAGGGACGGGGGAGCCTGGTGGGCTGCTGTCTCTGGGGTCGCACAGAGTCAGACACGACTGAAGGGACTTAGCAGCAGCAGCAGCAGCAGTCCAACATTGGTGGTACCATGATGACTAGTTTCTATGTCCTTAGGAGAGCTAAGTAATTTTTCCTCCAACCCACACACTCACCAGCAATTTTAAAGAGGACAAAGATGAGAATTCAGAAGTCACAGAAATCAGTTCTAAATCCATAAGGGCTTTGAGTCCTTAGACACAGTGTGTACAAGAATGTGAGTTATACTGTCATATACAGCCAGGTTCAAATCTCCAGCTTAGATGTTTTATAGCCATGCAAACTCAGCACAATTATTTAACTTCTCTGTGCCTCAGTTTCTTCCTATCAGTTAGGAATAACAACTAACCTGGGTAGTTATTGAAAGAATTAGGAATAATAATCCATGTAGAGCTTACTGCTCAGAGCTTGCCACTTCAATGGATTCTAATGAAACAACCTGGGGTCATCTTAAGTCACAAGGCATATGACTTGATTCAAATATTGCCAGAAGTCATAGGTTTTCATTTTCACCAACTGTAAATATGGTTTCCCCAAGGTTTTTGCAGAAAAGTCTATCTGATTTGATATAGCACACTATTTAATAGGAAGTGAGTCAGACACAACTGGGCAACTGAACTGAACTGAACTGAACAGAACATTGGGAATGGCTTCCCAGGAGCTTCAGTGGTAAAGAATCTACCTTCCAAGCAGGAGATGCAGGTTTGATCCCTAGGTAGGAACGATCTCCTGGAGAAGGAAATGGCAACCTACTCCAGTATGCTTGTCTGGTAAATCCCATGGACAGAGGAGCCTGGCAGGCTACAGTCCATGGGGTCACAGAGTCTGACATGACACAGTGACTAAACAACAACAGCAAAACTGGGAGTAGAGGCTGATGCATTGTATAATCTATTCAAAAGTTTGATCATTAAACTTCCCCCACACTCCCCTAGAACACCTTCATTTACAGCCGTTTTGCTCGTAAGCCATCCTATCCCATTGGCACTGAAAATACTCCTATGTGGAATTTCAACATAGTATCTCTTCTATGCAAAGTTGCCTTTGAGGCCAGGCTAACCCATGGCTTTATTTCATGCTCTAAGTCAATACTGGGCACAAAGAGATCCCTTTACTAGATTAACTAGCAAGACTACCCAGGAAGAAATACTAGATTGCACCATTTACCCTGCCAGGCTCTCTGCCGTAGGCTTCAGGGCCCAAGCAGTATGATGGCTGGCAGGTTTGGTAGCGAGCACAGATGGAGAATAATTGAGGTGCCCCAGTTAGCACCAGGCACATTGTGGAAGCTCAGAAAAGTATTAAACAGCAATGGGAAACTGCTCATATTCTCTCTACATACAGCTATTACATACATTTGTGAATATATTTGTAGATCAGATTATTCACATTTCATCCTCAAGCCTGCAGGGTTGAATGTGAAAGACCTGGCATTTGCTTTAAAAATTCTCAATATCTTGCCCAAGGATATGCTGAACCATTGGTACTAGAAATTATCTATAGACAAGGAAGTATTGACAAATTCAGTGCTTTAGATATTCCTGTGTAGAAATTTGCTGCTTTAAAATTTTTCAAAAAATGGCATAGATTACTGTAAGGAATACATTTTTTCTGCAGTAATCATGCAATACACAGATGCATTTCCAGACTATCCTCACACCTTCTGGCAGAAATAGGTCAGTTAAAATTAGTGATGGGAGAATAATATTTTATTAATGTTTAAAATATATATGTGCAAGTTGACTTGCCATATAGTCAAGTAGTTTTTGATTAGTATTCATCTACTTAGTTAAGAATTCTTCAACAAATATTTATGAGTATTTACCTATTGTGTTTCAGGCAATTTCATGGGCTCTGGGAAATGGCATGAAAGAAGCAAGATGAAATACATAAATCTCTTTATTAGTGCTATAACATAGCACTCTTAATGCTCTTTTCCAAATTCTGTGAAAGTGAGATTCATCTGCAGTGGAATGGGAATGATGTCCAATTCATGTGCTTTTATCTAATTTAACTGAAACAGGTACTTTCCAGTATAAATGCTTTACTTTGCCATAAAATTTCATTACACAATGTGTCAAAACGATGTACAAGCAAATGGAGTTAAAGAAGTGAAGTTTTCATAATTCTAAAAAGTCAACTGTGAAAATAAAAACTGCCTCTCTGCCTAATTCCCCACACACATCCTGCTTTTACATGAATAATGATATAAAAGATTCTGAGCTCATTCACCTGACAAAGAAGGCATAAAAAACACCGGTAAATATATTCTTACTTGCCTTGTTACCATTTGCCATCTGTATGGTTATTGCATTCTACAGTCACTTCACTAAAGATGCAAAGAAATTTTAGCTACAACTCTCTTCCCTCAAAATCACAGTCACTATCATGGTATTGGATTAGTAACGGTTGCGAGAATGTGGTTTCCTCCGAACACCAGAACAGTGTCGGACCAAGTTCAAAAATCTGCAGAAGAGTTACTGAAAAGTGAGAAATGGCCATGTGCTAGAACCCTGTGCCTTCTTTGAGGACATGGGCGCTTTGTTGAATCCTGCAGCACATGTTTCATCCACAGATAAGCCAAGGGAGATTCTGTCTCTCCCCAGACAGAAGAGAACTGGCATCAGTGCTAATTAATCTAGAACAGATCAATATGGTGGAGGAGGAAGAAGCTGCAGAGGAGTCTGATGGTGATGAAATGGGCGTTGAGTTTACCCGGAAGCCTGAGCTTCATGGTGGCCCTGTCATATTTCAAAACCTGAGTGGTGTGCACAGGGGCTACGAGGAAACCAAGACTTTCCTTGACACCCTCCATGAGACTTGGTTTTATGAAGCGCTGCAAGCCTGTCATCAGAAGAGCAAGTTGTATGGGGCCGTGGCTGAGCAGCTGCGAGAGTATGGCTTCCTCCAAACTCCAGAACAGTGCCAGACCAAGTTCAAAAGCCTTCAGAAGAGTTACCGCAAAGTGAAAAATAGTCATGGGCTAGAGTCCTGCAGATTCTACAAGGAGATAGATGCCCTGATTAACTCTCAGGCATCTGCTTCTCCCATCAGCTCCCCAGAAGACGCCCCATCACCCTCAGTTCAAGAAAGAGACGACATGGAAATTGAACCTAAGGAACCTACAGGCTGGGAACTTGAGGAGGATTCCCAGGAGGCGCTTGTTGAAGACTGGCAGCAGGAGAATGAGTGAGGAGGAAATCATAAGAGAACCAGAATTCCATTCTATACATGTGTCTCTTTTGTGTCTGAGGGAGAGGGAGAAGGTGGGATGATTTGGGAGAATGGCATTGAAACATGTATACTCTCACGTAAGAAACGAAGTGCCAGTCTATGTTCGATACAGGATACAGGATGTTTGGGGCTGGTGCATGGGGATGATCCAGAGAGATGATATGGGGTGGGAGGTAGGAGGGGGATTCAGGATTGGGAGCTTGTATACACCCGTGGTGGATTCATGTCAATGTATGGCAAAACCAATACAGTATTGTAAAGTAAAATAAAGTAAAAAAAAAAAAAAAAGAACCAGAATTCCAGGGACCTCCAGGTTTACTGCAAAACCTGAGTGATTTTGAAATTGCAAGTAGTATCAAAGACGATGCAACACAGGTAATCTGTAAGGACATGGAGCAGCATAGGACATTCATAGAAAAGTCTAAAAGGGTCGTTTTCCAGAATGTTGATCCAGGTAAATGTCGTAAAAGGGATTGCATCTCAGGAAGACAGTGGGAAAACCTTCATGGAATCGGACAGGGAAGACTGGTGCCTCAGCTTCGAGATTTGGGGAAAGCCCTAGTGCATCAGAGGCCTCTTGTGGGGAAGAGGCCCTTCCGGCTCCTCAGATATGGAGAAAGCTTTGGAAGGAGTGTGCGTCTCATGTGCCGCCTGACCCACCAGAAGGAAAACCCTTCTAAGTGCAGTGTCTGTGGGCAGTGCTTCGGCAGAAGCAGGAGTCTAGTGCGACACCAAAGAATCCACACGGGAGAAAAACCTTTTAAATGTCTCAACTGCGGGAAAAGCTTTAACGACTCCTCCAACTTTGGTGCCCACCAGAGAATTCACACAGGGGAGAAAACCTACACAGGTGGAGAGTGTGGGAAATGCTGCAGCCAGAGCTTGAGTCTCATTATACATCAGAGAACCCACACTGGAGAGAAGCCCTACCCGTACGGAGAGTACGGGAGGAGCTTCACCAACATTCGCACCCACCAGAGTGTCCACACGGGCAAGAATCCCTACAAGTGTGTGGACTATGAGAAAAGTTTCAATAACGGTACGAGATTTCGCGAGCACCGGCGAGTACACACCCGGGAGAAGCCCTATGGGTGCACCCAGTGTGGCAGACACTTCGGCAAGAGCTCTGTGCTGATCAAACATCGCAAGGTTCACCTGAGAGAAAAGCTGCTGCCACCCTGCCAGTATTCCGCTCCCCGGAGAACCCCCTCAAGGAAGGGGAAGGCTGATGACTTCAGGCAGACTTCATGATGATGAGCTCTTCTCTTCCTAACCATCCACTTGGCCATTTTACCCTGATCTCACTCTCGGAAGCAATCTTTTCTTAGCTATAAAGTGTCATTCCCAAGATAAGCTTGAGAGTATAAATAAGCTAAAGGCTTGGATCCTGTTCTCACCTCTGTCTCTTACTTGATTAGTCTGTTCCTCTCCTTGTAATACTAATCCAATACTCGCAAGCAATACTAATCCAAATATTTTACTCTTTCTTCTATTTTTGACTTCACAAGGATTTCTTTTCATCATCTGAGACTATCTCCTTTCTACTGTAAAAGAGGTAAGAGGTTTTAGCAAATTAAAGGAAATAATTTACCACCCCCCCAGGGGATCTAATTTTATAATTATATCTAGCAAATGTAGTAACAATAATTTCCTTGACTGAAGATGACTCTTCTCCATATTAGAAGGTCATTTTTTTTTGATTGAGGCTTGCAACAGATTTAGATGGACAGTTGAAGGGAACAAAAAACAGACCCCAACTTAGCAAGTTAGATGACCAGAAACAACTCTGGAGAATCAACAGATGACAGATGTGGCAACCAGACTGCCCTCCCATGGACATCCAAACCAAGACCATTGCAGGATCAAGGTTACTTGAGCCAGAGCTGGCTATCGGTGGTAATAATAATGTATAAGGAGGTGTATATATAATTATATAACAATAATATATAACAAAAATATTTAAGGATTAGAAAACTACATGGAGGGGCATTCCTCAAATCCAGCTGCCAAGCAACTCAATTTTATGTCCTGTGTCTTGGTGAAAGGTTTTGTGTGTGTATATATATATATAATTATATGTTCACCTTTCTGCCCGGCTATCGTCAGACCTAGAGCTGGACTCATAGTATGAGATGTTCAGAGTCCCTGCAAATTAAGGTTCATCAGCATCTCACATGTGCTGGCTTCTTTTTCTGCTAAGCACTGCAGCATTAACACATGTCTAATTACTAGGAAGTTTCCCTTCCCCCCACAAAAACAGTGCCCTGACATATTAATGCCTCTAAATTTTGTTGTGATAAAAAAAACACCTAAGTTATGACTTACTTCTCTTCTCCTCTAATTACAATTTAAGGCCAATTTAAAACCAATTAAGTTCTTGTTATTTTTTCCCCAGTCTGCCATTAATAGGCCCTAAATCACAAGAATATAAGAGGCTGTGTAACATCAATCTACAGTCACAATACTTTCAGTAGAGTTGTCATGAAATTACAGAAGGATAACAAAATGATTAGATGTAATTAGGCAGGAGGAAAATAGGACTCAACTCAAACTGTCAATCAGCAAATAATTAATCTTAATGTAGAAAAATGAAAAAATATATATATACATGACTTAAAAGTCATATTATAAAAACTGCATCCCCGAGAAAATGAAAGCAACCAAAGATAAATTAGAAGTCCTTTATTATTAATTTGATGAAGTTCATGTTTACCATAATAAATGACAAGGTTTCTCAATTTATTAAAATGCCTGAAAGGAGAATGGTTTTCTTAAGTCTAAAATATAGCACTTGAGCTTATTAGCAAATGACATAGAAAAATTTAATGTTTTATTAAATGGTTCATTACAGAAAAATAGAAACAGAAATGGCCATTTATCTTCGAGGAGTATCCATAAAAATCCCATTATATATACTAGTCTCAGAGAACTTCTATAGTGAGAACTTTGAATTCCCCTTTGTATTGAAAGTAAAACCCACTCCAATGAAAGATGTATGGTTTACTTATCTTTTAAGAAAATTATAACCCTGAATTAGTAGGAAAAAGCCCAAGTAGACTGTTTAAATGACATATGAATGATAATTCTGTATTACATATAATTCAATAAAAGGAAAAAACTATTCTCAGACGGCAAAGATTAAAAAAGATCTTCCAGTCTATCTTTGTTCCCATCCATATGACTTGATTTCAGAACCTCCAAAACCTGAATCTATAAAAGAGAGCAAGAAAAACTATTCTGCTCTTAGTAAGAAAATACATTTGAAAGAGAGTGTAGCATGAAAAGGGGAGAAAGCAGACATTAGGAACCACCTGATACACTTATTACATCAGGGTAAATTATCTAAATGTTTTTCTAGGAAAATAGGCTGCAAGTTATCATGGTTAAGAGCCTGATTTCTAGGGATAGGTCTTTGCTCAGATTTCCTTGGGCAAATTATTTAACCTTGTTAAGCTTTAAATTCTGCATCTTTAAAGAAGGGATAATCATAGAGTCTTTCTCATAGAGTGTGAGGGTGTACAGTTTAAGCATCTGCATCACTGGTTTACTTAGAATGATTTCAAACTAATAAAAGTCCAGTAAAACCAATTGGAAAACGTACTATAAATATGATGTCAAAACTATATAGGCAGTGTCAAAAGGTGCACTTATAATTAGTATGGTAATTAGTGAAATTGTGTTTGTAAGCCCACTAGAGGCATACATTTTTAAAATTAAAACAATGATTTTGCTTCACAGTTTGCAAAATTCTTTCAATTTCATCACCATATTTAATCATCATAATGACACTGAAACCTGAGTGGAACAAGGAACTCCAATCTGGTTTTTGATGAGCAGACTGAGGCTCAGGAAGAGTGAGAAATTTGTCCCTCACTGCATGATATTAAGTCTTGAAGGCAGGAGACACACCCAAGCTTTTTTTTTTTTTTTTTTTTTTGGCTTTTAATGTTGATTTCAAGGTACTTTCTTCCACATTACACTATCCCCCTAAAAATAATATTGCTCTGACAGATTGCTATAACTCTAAAAATTCTTACACGTGTGCTTTGGGAATAGTATAAGAGTAGGCATGGAGTACAAATAGCCTCATTCTGTAATGTTTCTCCCTGGATAAGGTAGTGATTAACTAGCTATAAAACATTATTGTGACATCTATTTTGTTAGAAGCATTTTTGATAGAGTATTGCTGCTATTTTCACAAAGCAGTTGGTACTATAATATAATAATCTCTGGTGATTAAGCCAAATTGGGGATCCTCTAGAAGTCTATTGGTTGTGAATTTTGTTGTCAGATTTGCAGTACTGAAAATCTCACAGATATCAGTCATTAGTGTCAGTGACACAGATGCTTAAACTGTACACCCTCTACTAGAAGCACCTAATTATCTCACCATTCTCTTATTAATGACTAGTAACATGAGAGTTTAAATAAATGACATAGTAAAATATTAGCCTCAAGGTTCACCATAATATGAATTTGGTTGGTTCCATTTGATTTTTATTACCATATTAAAAAATATCTGTACAGTACCCTATTTAATGCATTAAATTATATGCTATAAGAAGAAATATGGCTATTCACTTCAAGTTAAAAAATGAACAGGTTCCAGAGAACTTTGCATCATGGGTTTTTTAGTATTGATATTTATTACAAATTATGTATTCTCAAGCATGAAAAGTAGAAGTTAATCACTCAGTTATGTTTGACTCTTTTGCAACCGCATGGACTATACCCTGCCAGGCTCTCCATCGGATTTCCCAAGCAAGAATACTGAAGTAGGAGGGAATATCATTCCCTTCTCCAGGGGATCTTCCCAACCCAGGATCAAACCCAGGTCTCCTGCATTGCAGGCACATTTTTTACCATCTGAACCACCAAGGAAGTCCACTGTCAAGTATGAACCTGCTAAGTTGCTTAGTCGTGTCTGACTCTTTGCAACCCCATAGGCTGTAGCCTGCCTGTAACTCTGTCCATGGGATTTTCCAAAGATACTGGAGTGGGTGGACATTTCCTTCTACAGAGGATCTTCCCAGCCCAGGGACTGAACCCACATCTCTTACAACTCCTGCATTGCAGGTGGGTTCTTTATTACTAGTGCCATCTGGGAAGTCCTGTTCTCAAGTATATTCCTTGCTTAATTTAAAAAAAAAACACATCAATTTTCTTGTTAACTTTGAGGTATCCAGAGAAAATAATTTATATACTTATGAAGGAAAAGGAAAAGTAGAACATGCTATCAAAAGAGGGCAGAATTGTGTCAGTCTCACTTACACATTGATTGCAGCCTCATGCACTGAGTATTTTTCTCCTATACATACATGCGTTCTCTTTGCCCCAGATTGTAATGACACTTCATTTTACATCTCCAACCCAGCACATTCATAAAGCAGTTCATAGGGAAAAGAGTCCAGTGACATCTTATTATGAGTGTGAGACTGCAAGTAAAAAAAGAAATTAACATCTTGCTGAAGATTTGCTTGGAGTTTGTGAGCCTTAAGTGTTAAAACAGTTTATGCTATATGAATAACTAAATTTCTCCACAGAGGAGAAGAGGGTCTTTACTGGCACCAGAAAAGCAGAGAATCCATGTCTGGAGCTATTATTGTCAAGCACATAAATCTACATCTCTTTTCAATAGTATTGCCCTGCATCTTTATCCAGACAAACAGAAAGTTAGATAGAGTAAAAGCATATGAGGGAAGCTGCTGTATAGCACAGGGACCTCAACTCGGCACTCTGTGATGACCTAAAGGGGTAGGATGGAGGTGGGGTGGGCGGGATATCCAGCAGGGAGGGCAATGTATGTATACGTATAGCTGATTCACTTCATTGTAAAAAAAACTAGCACAATAATGTAAAGCAATTACATCTCAATTAAAGAAAAAAAAACATAGAAAGTTCATCTGTCTGCCAGGGATATACTTTTAACTTCTGAGTAGGTGGGATCAATATTTTAATGACACAAAAAGCATAATTCCATATTCTTTTTGAGCTTCTCACACAGGCTAATGCCACTTACTCTCAAGCAACATCTCCTTCTATTAGTCTGATTCCATAGTTCTCCCTATAGCCCTGGGTACTATAATTACTTTCTTCTTTTAGATTTTGTGACATGCCCTGGTTTATAAGCTATTCTGTCCCATTCACATCCTCCAATCCCTGAAGCATCTTCCAGGCATCCATGTAGAGTTGATTGCCACATATAAGGGTAAGAGAAAGTCAGAGCCATTCCAAATTGATTGTAAGAAATCTGCCTTGCAGCCAGTTAGTTCTACTACAGTAAAAGCCAATTCACACAAAGCAAAAGGGAGCTCTCCTTGGTCTGCGTGGTGGCCGACCAGCTAACAAAGGTGAGAACGGAACGGTCTCATCAATAAAACCCCAGGCTTGGCAACTCTTTGGAGGGACTTACCAACTCTTCATTTACTGTCTCTTAGACTGGGGCTGTGAAATTCAGTCCACATGGGTCCCTTTACAAATCGGTCTAATACAGCAGGTGGTGCTCCGAAATGGGAAACCAGTGGGAACTTGGGTGAGTCACGTTATTTCTTAGCTCCTAGTTACTTCATCTTAAGAACAGAATCTTATTTCCAAGTGTAATAATACCTGGAACCACATCAAGTAAAACATGTAAAGCAGAGTTGGTGCAGCAGAACCAGAAGAAGGGAATCATAGGCCTCCCTGGGTTCTTTACCTCCTGCATTTGGCTATGAGGGAAATATAAGGAACATTAGCATCTCATAGGACTCTTTTGGAAACTGTGGGATCAGTGTGTGATGTCACACACACACATTTAAACCCCTGTGAAAAACCTACAGTTTCTGATAATTATACTAACAATATCCTGAGAAGCGCTGGGAAGGGTGTATCTTCACAATGCTTCTGACTGTTGGATGCCAGAGTTGGCCAAGCCTTTTCCCAATATCTAACCTTTCAGCCTAGCCCTCTCTTCTTTCTCTAATGAGACTTATCATGCTCAACTGGTCAGAGAAACAGACAGAAGTGACACTTCTCACCCTCAGAGCAATAACTCTAGTCCCCATTTCACCATTATAGCTTCCCTCTTGTGAGTCTAGAATGTTCTTCAACATTCATGAGTACACTTTAAAGGAAAAAAGGGTATAAATGAACTTATCTATGAAACAGAAATAGTGTTACAGATATAGAAAACAATCTTATGGTTACCAGGGAATAAGAAGGGAGAGGGATAAATTTGAAGATTGGGATTGACATATACAAACTACTATATATAAAATAGCTAACTAATAAGAACCTACTTATTAGCACAGGAAACTATTCTCAATACTCTGTAATGGCCTTTATGGGAAAAGAATCTTAAAAAAGTGGCTATATGTATAAGCATAATTGATTCATTTTGCAGAAACTAACATTACATTATAAAGCAACTATAGTCTAATAAAAATTAACTTTAAAAAGACACCTTCAGCTGAGAGAAGAAAAACTTTAAAGAAACTCTTGCTGAAAAAGATGCCAAGACGGAAGTCCCAAAAGACTGACATAATTAACTTCACCTTTTTAATCCCAAGCAGAGCTTCTTCTCTATAAGCAGCCACAATATTAGTTGTCTAATAGTGACTTTGCTTATTTGATGCTAAATGATGCATTATTGCCTGACAGTTGATTGTGTGTGTGGGCTAAGTCTCTTTTGCCGTGTCTGACTCTTTGTGACCCTATCAGCTGTAGCCTGGCCAGGGGATTCTCCAGGCATGAATATTAGAGTGATTTGCCATGCCTTCCTTAGAGGGTCTTCCTGACCCAAGCATCAAACCTGCGTCTCTAATGTGCCCTGCACTGACAGGCAGGTTCTTCACCACTAGTGTCACCCGAGAAGTTCCAAGAGTTGATTGTAGACTTTTAATCTGTGATAAATATTAGGTCAATGTGATCCACAATCATGCTAGGAAAATTTGAAAAAATAGACATTTCACAGTCCCAGTTTCATGGAATTGAATTCCTTTCTTTTCATGGTTATTGATACAAGTATCAGCTAAAACCTGATCCTAAAATGATTTTTCTGAGTACTTTACATTTGCCTCCTTAATGTCAATGCCAGTAGCCTATATCAGTGCCCATTCTTTTGAACTCTATGGTTGGTTTCTAATCACTAGAGTTATTCTCTAATGTGACTGTACATAGAAGTGCTGACTACCTTTGGTATAAAATTTAGAATGTACACCTATATGTAAATCTGTTCTAATTTCATCTCTTTCCATAAACCATACCAATGATCTAAATGAAATGACTTTTAAACTTTTTCCTTATTGCTTAATATTTAGCAGAGAATCCATAAAACTGACATTTTCTCTTCGTTATTTAATGTAACATAACTGTCTTTCATGCGTCTTAACTCCCCAATACATTACCCTCTTTCATTTCCCTTTCACTCAGTATCCTTCTACCAATGTCTTTAGCCCTCCACATTAAGCACCATATTGATTATCCAGCTTCTTTCCCTCTCAATATTCTTACACAGTCCTCTTGTATAGGCTTGGCACATCCATCATCCTGTATTCCTCTTTTACACATAATGAATAATCGTATTTACATAGTGTCCAGTTCCAAGGAATTAAAGCACTTTAGATTACTTTGGGAAAATATGTCTAATCAATTCTGACAGCATTTCTGAGACAGGCAGAAGCAAAACACTGTAATCCATTTTTACTAAGAAAGAAAGATGGCAGTGGAGATAGGGAATTAGCCTTCATTCACACAGTCATTTTCTAATAGTTACAAACTGACATTCAATCCCTGGCCAAGTGTGCTGGCTAGCCCTCTCAATCCCCTTCTTCCCATTCCTGCTATGACTCCCCCTAGTCCAGGCCATCTACATATGCTGTTGCCACAACTGGACTTCCTCTGAGACTTCCCATTCTTTTGACTCTAATCTGCTCTGTTTTATCCTATTATGGTCAGGATGTGTCTTCCTGAAGAACTTCTCTGCTCATGCCATTTACTGGCTCAAAAACTTCAGTAGCTTCCTATCATCCAATACATTGACTTTTCTCACACCAGCATTTGAGTGTCTCAATCTAACTTTTCAAATATATCAATAACTGCTGCCTTATATCAATATATGAATATTCTATGTGACCAATAGAGTTACTAGGTGTTTCCTCAAAGTCTCAAGCTTTTCCACTCAACAAGTCTTTGTCCCCACTGTTTCTGATGCTCAAAATCACATTTCTGCCCCCCTCTCCATGCACTAGTCCTGTCACTTTTGCTCCTTGGGGATCATTTCCAGTGCTTCTACTTATATGAACTTCATTCTGGATTTGTGAGTCAGCTGGAATCTATCTGTTTCAAAGGTGCAGAAATTTTTGCTTGTCTTTTGGTGTTTATGATAGTCTAATGTATTATTTCTCTTTTTTACTTATCAGATTCATACAACATAAAATATCTTTGTAGCAATAACTCTTTCCCTAGTACTTTTAAAAGCTTTTTGTAGTAACTAGTATCTATAAGTCTTTATCTAACAAAGTTCTTTATGTATTTAATTTGATTTCATTAATTGTATTGCATCATACTTATTACTGTATCTTATCCTCAAGCGTTATTTTTCATTACCATTCACAAGATCATCATTTAACGTTCTTTTAAAATTCTTGAACTCTGTTTTTCTCTATTATTTTTGTTGGTTCCTCTTTCATCTCTTAATCCTGGCATTCCATGTGGACTCTCAGATACTCCTTTATAGATTGGTTCTTGTCTCTTACCTATATACTGTCTCCAGGAGGAGTTCTTTTACTCACAGCTCTAATGTGTGACACACAATACTACCTACAAGTTTTTCTCCAGCCCTGCTCATTCTCTGTTACCCCACTTCCAATAGTCTCTTTAATGTTTCTGGGAGGATATCAACTTATATGTGACCAAATTCACACCTTTTCCCCAGAGACTCTTTGACACCAATGACTTAACCTCTCTTTGGCGCATTAAGCTGAAATTTATCCTCTAAATCAATCTAATTCTCTCACTGTGCACCTAAGGAAACTAAAGCTTGGCAAGGGTAAGGGGCCAGCCCAAAACTACATAACTGATTTTTAGATCAGTTAATATTAAACCAGCAGCCCATCTAGAGGGGTGTCATAGAATCAACCCCAGGAAGTCTGCCGTATTGTAGCAATGATGAGTTGAGGATGCTGACTCTGTCCTACAATGTCTCTTCCTGAGGGTAGGTTTAACACATCTCCTCTTGCCAAGTTCTGAGAATAGATGAGTTTCTTCTTGTGCAACTGCTTTATTTAGATCTTTCAAATGGTAAACTTGATCAAATCTTCTTTTTATTGCCTTCTAGAAAGCTCATATTCCAATTTTTGCCTACACATAGCAAACATTTCAGATTTCAGAGTGCCCATTTAGAACCCCAGGGTACTACATGGTTTCAAATTATTTTTCCTTCACATAAATTTCATCAACTACCTTCATCTGAAGGAAATAACTTGTAAATTATATCTATTTTTTACTATCTTCAATATTTTGGAAGACTAAAACAAAAAATTAACATTTTGAATAAAAAATATTTAGCTGTACAAACAACACAGTGATAGGGATAGAACTTGGTACAAGGTCTCCAGATGCTCAGTGGCACACTGTCTTATCTGGCTGTTCTTTATATTTACTTGATACATACTGTGTACTTGTGTGTGTAGGTATATGTGTATGCTTAAGATTTAATCATTTCTTATCCTTCCTATCAGATTGTAAAATCCCAAAGGATGGGAATTGTCTATAATTTTTTTTTTACAGTCTTCTCAAGCAAATATAATGGTATGTGCATATGGTATCAACACAATAACTGAATTTGGACAATTCTCAATCTATCACTAAATCCTAACCCATATCTCAATTCTCAGTCACCATCTCATTTATATATAGAACTGTCTATCTGACCTTGGCTAAAACTGTAATCCTTTACTTGATAGAATAGACATGTAATCGTGGGGTTTACTGTAAAGTGAATTTCTGTTAATGGAATCTTGACTTCTCACTAACTTGAGGGAAATGAAAAAAATGTGTACTTCATAAAAATATACAAGTGTACCTCATAAATATTGTGGGTTCAGTTCCAGACCACTGTAATAAAGTCAATATCAAAATAAGCAAGCTCCATGAATTTTTTTTTGTTTTTCACTGCATATAAAAATTATGTTCATACTTCATCATAGCCTATTAAGGGTGCAATAGCATTATGTCTAAATATATATATATGCTTTAACTAATACATATTTTATTGCTAAAATGTCTAACCATCATCTGAGCCTTCAACAAGCTATAATCCTTTTGCTCATGGAAGGTCTTGGCTGGATGTTTATGACTGCTGACTGATCAGGTGGTGATTGCTGAAGGTTGGGGTGGCTAAGGCAATTTCTTAAAATACGACAACAATGAAGTTTGCTGTGCTGATTGACTTTTCCTTTCACAATGTTTCTGTATCATGCAATGCTGTTTGATAGCATTTTATCCACAGTAAAACTTCTTCCAAAACTGGAGTCAATCCTTTTAAACTCTGCCACTGCTTTATCAATTAAGTTTATGTAGTAATATTCTAAAGCCTTTGTTGTCATTTTAAGAATCTTCACAACATCTTCATTAGAAGTAGATTCCATCTCAAGAAACCACTTTTCTTTGCTCATCCATAAGAAGTAACTCCTTATCTATTCAAGTTTAATCATGAGATTGGAACAACTCAGTCACACCTTCAGGCTCCACTTCTAATTTTAGTTTTCTTTCTATTTCTACCACATTTACAGGTACTTCCTCCATTGAAGACTTGAACTCTTCAAAGTCATTAATGAAAGTTGGAATCATCTTCTTGCAAATTCCTGTTAATGTTCTTATTTTGACCCTTTGTCATGAACTGTGAATGTTTTTAAAGGCATCTATAATAGTGAATACTTTCTGGAAGGTTTTCAACTTCCTTTTTCTAGATCCATCAGCAGAATCACTATCTATGGCAGCAGTAGTCTTAAGAAATTTATTTCTTAAATAATAAGACTTGAAAGTTGAAAGTACTCCTTGATTCATGGGCTGCAGGATGGATGTAGTGCTAGCAGGCATGAAAGGAACACTAGTCTCACTGTACATCACTATCAGAGCTCATGAGTGACCAAGTACATTGACAATGAGCACTGGTATTTTGAAAGAAATCTTTTTTTCTTTTTTTTTTTTTTTGAGCAGTAGGTCTCAACAGTGGGCTTAAAATATTCAGGAAAACATGCTGTAAATGGATGTACTGTCATCCAGGCTCTGTTCCATTTATACAGCACAGACAGAATCCATTTAGCATAATTCTTAATGGCCCTAGGTGTAGCCAATGATAAGTGAGCACTGGCTTCAACTTAAAGTCACCAGC
This sequence comes from Ovis canadensis, assembly GCF_042477335.2. Classification (NCBI taxonomy): domain Eukaryota; kingdom Metazoa; phylum Chordata; class Mammalia; order Artiodactyla; family Bovidae; genus Ovis; species Ovis canadensis. Next base: position 216,482,961 of record NC_091245.1, read on the forward strand.
TACATTAGCCCCTAACTAGAGAGTCAGCCTGCCCTTTGAAGCTTTGAAGCCAGGCATTGACTTTTCCTCTCTAGTTATGAAAATCTACATAGCATCTTCTTTCAATATGTCTGTTTTATCTACGCTGAAACTCTTCATTAAATATTTTAGGTAGATTTTCTGGATAACTTCCCATCGCTTCTATATTAGCACTTGTTTCACCTGCACTTTAATGTTATGGAGACGACTTCTTTCCTTAAGCCTCATGAATCAACATTCTGATATATTCAAACTTTTTTTCTGCAGCTTCCTCACCTCTCTAAGCCTTCACCACACTGAAGAGAGTTAGGGCCTTGCTTTGGATTAGGCTTTGGCTTAAGGGAGTGCTGTGACTGTTTAATCTTCTATCCAGACCCTTAAAACTTTCTCTACATGAGCAATAAGGCTATATACATATCTTCCTTATCATTTTTGCGCTCATTGGAGTAGCACTTTTAATTTTCTTCAAGAGGTTTTCCTTAGAATTCACAACTTAACTAACTCTGGTTCCAGAGGTCTCGGGTTTCTTCCCACCTCAGTTTTTGAACATACTTTCATCACTAAGCTTGATTATTTCTAGCTTTTTATTTAAAGTGACAGATGTGTGACTCTTCCTTTCACTTGAAAATTAAAGGCCATTTTAGAGTTATGAATTGGCCTAATTTCAGTACTGTTGTGTCTCGGAGATTAGGGAGGCCAAAGGTGAGGGAGAGAGATTAGGGGGACGGCAGGTTGGTAGAGCAGTCAGATCAGACAGCAACATCTGTCACTTGCCATCTTATTGGTTTGGCCATCTATATTTTTGGTCAATTGTATATATAGGCATGGTTTGCAACACCCCCAAAATAATTACAGAAGTAATGTCAAACAGAGATCACTGACCACATATCACTGAATCCAATATAATAATAAAAAAAGTCTGAAATATTAAAAAGTATTACTAAATTACCAACATATGAAACAGGATACAAGCAAATGCTATTGGAAAAATGGCACCGATAAACCTGCTCAACACTAGGTTGCACAAAACTTCACTTTATAAAAAATGCAATATCTGTTGCTGCTGCTGCTGCTGAGTCACTTCAGTTGTATCCGACTCTGTGCGACCCCATAGACAGCAGCCTACCAGGCTCCCCTGTCCCTGGGATTCTCCAGGCAAGAACACTGGAGTGGGCGGCCATTTCCTTCTCCAATGCATGAAAGGAAAAGTGAAAGTGAAGTCGCTCAGTCATGTCTGACTCTTAGCATAATATCTGTTAAATGCAATTAAATGAAGTATACTTGTATTTACAATGCAGCCAATATTTAAAATTAGGGCAACTTGATTACATTCTAATGCACTTAGAATATATATATTCTATGCAGTGAATGCATTGAATATATATTCAGAATATAGTAATCTTATTTCGTGCTTATAAGTTAAATATAAAGGCAGAGAAAATAAGTAAATAAGTAAAGGCAGAGAAAAATACAAGAATTTCTCATCTAATGACATTTTATAGTTTTTTTAACATTTCTATTTTATCTAATATTTCTTTCAGCATGAAGATAGAAATATTTAAAACTCTATAAATTCCACCTATTTATCATTAATTAATCATTAATTAATTAAATAATCATTATTTATCATTAAAATCATTAATAACATCTCTTAACAATTTCTGTTTACACTCAAAGTGGATTGTTGTTTGTTTTTTGGCCATGTGGCTCATAACGTGGGATCTTAGTTTCCTGACCAGGGATCAAACCTGCAACCCCTGCACTGGAAGCATGGAATTTTAACCACTGGATTGCCAGAGAAGTTCCTCAAATCTTTCAAAAACTATTTTAAGTATACTATACAATTTTCATAGATATTCACTATTAGCTCTTGTAAACTTTGTTGGATAAGTGACACAACACTAAATAAAACTAAGAAATAAGAAAGCAATTTTTTTGCTTAGCAGTGGAATCCACCCTCTGATACTTTATAAATATATAATTATTTAGCAATTTTTAAAAATTCTCACCTTGATTTTATAATGTTGGCAGCATGGAAGATATGAGAGATATAAATCTGTATTTTCTAAGATACAGTCTTGAAGAAAGAGATACTTAGAAGTTTGCACTGAGATTGTTTTCTTTTTTCCATGTAAACATAGAAAAGCATGAGCCTGTTGAACTCAAATTATGGGCTCAAACACAGAAACAGGAGGTAACTAGAGTCTAACAAGTGTTACACTGGGGAGATTGCAGCTAGATCATTAACAGAGCCCAGAAATACTGCACAGCCCTATTTCCTATGCACTAAAGTAGAGCTCCAGGATGCATAAACATTCACACAAACAAAGGAAAAGAGTTTTGTGTTTCTTTTTTTTTAAAATCTATTTGCTTCTGTTAGAGGCATTGGTGCCTGCTCTTAATGAAACAGGGGTAAATATGTTATTCTGCCAATGTTCAGTTTTCCATTATTATTTAAAGAATGAAACTGCTGTATTAGAGTCCATTTGAGGAAATACTATTGTCATCTTTATATGTATAAAAGCAATTTCAAGTCACCGCTGAATTATATTTAAGAAAATATTGTGTAGAGCCTCAATTTTTCATGTTTTTGCAAAATAGTAGGTACAGTTCTTAGTAATATGCTTGCAATAAATCTCACACATATTGAGATAATACCTTTTTCTTTAGGTCATTGTTGAAACACTAAGACTATAATCACCAAATAGTCTCCAAACAAGCAGCTTTTACCCTAGCAGTACTCTAAATCATAATGCCTTTCTTCAGAGTTTCTGAAACTAAGAAAGTCTGATTTGAAATCAGAACTCTTGTTACAGAAATTATTTCAGAGCACTGAATGGCTTGCTTTGTTTCAACAAAGAAAAAAAAATCTCAACATTCCATTTTTACCCTCTGTTACATTATTTTAGTTGGACTGCAAGGAGATCCAACCAGCCCATTCTAAAGGAGATCAGTCCTGGGTATTCATTGGAAGGACTGATGCTGAAGCTGAAACTCCAATACTTTGGCCACCTCATGCGAAGAGTTGACTCACTGGAAAAGACTCTGATGCTGGGAGGGATTGGGGGCAGGAGGGGAAGGGGATGACAGAGGATGAGATGGCTGGATGGCACCACTGACTCGATGGACGTGAGTTTAAGTGATCTCCGGGAGTTGGTGATGGACAGGGAGGCCTGGCGTGCTGCGATTCATGGGGTCGCAGAGTCCGACATGACTGAGCGACTGAACTGAACTGAAGTGACACTATTTTAAAATCATATTTGCAAGTAGATTTATTTAAACACTATAAGTAAAATATAAAGCATGAAAATGTAAGTCATTAAAGTCATCATGATACTATTCTTAAAAATGCTGGTTTGAAATTCCAGCTTTTTTCCAGGTATTATGCAGGTTCACAGATGACTGTTTGCTAGGTAGCAGAAGCAGTCCTACCTAATGTTAAGTCATTTCTCACATATGAAGTGTATGATTAGCAATATTGATCTTCATTTCAGGATGACACAGCACACTGCTTAGGAATGCAGTTTAGAGATTCAACTGGACCTGGATTAAGCTTTGGTTTTGTTACTTAGGAGTTGTGTGACTTCAACAAATTATTCTACCACTATAAGTTTGCTTCCTTACTTCTAAGCAAGCATCATAAAAAAATGTTTATTTAATAGTGTGTGTGTTAGTTAGTTTTGCTTAGTCTCATCTGACTCTTTGCAACCCCATAGATTGTAGCCCACCAGGCCCCTCTGTCCATGGGCTTCTCCAGGCGAGAACACTGGAGTGGGTTGCCATTTCCTTCTCCAAAAGGAACTAAAGAAAGAAAGAAAGTGAAGTCGCTCAGTTGTGTCTGACTTTTTGCAACCCCATAGACTGTAGCCTTTCAGGCTCCCACATCCATGCAATTTTCCAGGCAAGAGTACTGGAATGGGTTGCCATTTCCTTCTCCTTATTTAATAGAGTGGATTTGAAAATTAAGTGGAACAGTCTATGCTAAGAAACAGCACAGTGACTACTAACTTTTGATTATTTTTATCAGCATTATTTTTCATTAGGCATATATGTTTTGGGAAAGAACATAAATCGGTTTATTCAGTCAAATGTGATTTTTGGCTTTTGTTCCTTGGCCTGAGAAATCTTGAGTAATTTATGTAAAAGTCTTTGAGAAGAATCAAAGCAATACAATAGAGAAAGAAAAGTCTTTTCAGCAAAGGGTACTAGAAAGTTAGATACTCACATGGAAAAAAATAAAATTCAAAAACTACTTTACATCATATACAAAAATTAATTTGAACATTCACCCAATTGTGACATCCAAACATTAATGCTTTTAAAGAAAAATAGAAAATACAAAAAGAAAAATACAAAATATCTATAGGACTTGGAGCTAAACAAAAGTTTCTTAGAAGATAGAAATTAGTATTTAAAAATAGATAAATTGAAATACATCAAAATTTTAAATTTCTGCTCATCAAAAGATAGATACCTTTAAGAAAATGAATAGGCAAAGTGGGAGAAAGTATCTGTGAAATGTATACCTGATAAAGAAAAACTATGCAAAGTATACATAATTCTACATTCTAATGATAAAAAGTCCAACAACCCAATTAGTAAGTGGGAAAAATATTTGAACAGACTTCTCACTAAAAAAGATAAAAAACAGCCAATAAGCACATACAAAGCTGAAAAAAAAAAAGGACCCAAAAAGCAGTCAAGATCATTATTATCCAGGAAATAATCATTAAAATTACTAAAAACACTACAAAAATGAATAATAATATTAAAGTCCGAGCACACCAGTACTGGGAAGATTGTGGAACAGTTATAATTGACATATATTATTTTTACAGAAAATGGTAGTCACTTGGAGAAATAACTCACAGAAATTCTATTCCTTTGTATTTATACAAAAAAGATAAGAATTTATATTCATAAAAAGATTTGTCCCACAATATTCATGGAAGCTTTAGTGATGATGACCTGAAACTGCAAGCAACCTAAGTGTCCATTAATTGAAGAATAAGTAAACAGAATACAGTATAATAATAATAGAATGAAATACTATTCAACACGAGAAAAATACTAATATGCCAAAAACACAGACAGTTCTCAATATAATTATGCTGAATAAAAGAAGCCTTATAGGCAAAATGCATACGCTTTGACTCCATCTACACAAATTTCTTGGTGGCTTCCCTAGTGGCTCAGACAGTAAAGTGTCTGCCTACAATGAAGGAGACTTGGGTTCAATCCCTGGGTCGGGAAGATATCCTGGAGAAGGAAATGGCAACCCACTCCAGTATTCTTGCCTGGAAAATTCCATGGATAGAGGAGCTTGGTGGGCTACAAGTCCAAGGTGTCGCAAAGAGTCGTACATGACTTCACCTTCACTTTCACTTTATTTTCACAAGAATTTCTAAGCAAGCAAAACTATTCTGAAAACAAAAAAATCAGTGATTGTACTTTGGATTGGGCAATGACTGTGATGAAGCATGCTGTCAGTGTAACACAGTCTGTTTGCATTTGTGAAAACTTTGTTAAACATTTAAGATTTGTGCATCTGTGTCTGTGCTTTGTATCAACAGGAAAAAAAAAGCTATGAGGAAAATATTGAATTCAGGTTATATATGCATGTTAAAGCATCTGAAGTATCAGAAATGTACTGATTGATACCTGAAATTTACTTCAAATTGCATCAAAAACTAAGATAGATTTATAGATAGAGGGATAATAGATGGATAAATATGGAGTAAAGTAGTAAGTATACAAATGTTAATCACTGAATTTCATGGTAGATTTAGGAGTGCTTGTTGTAAAGTTCTTTCAACTTTATTGATGTTTGAAATTTTTTATAAAATTTATCAAAAAAAATTGAAATTTTCTGATTTTTTTCATTTTCTGGTAAAGGGGAAATCATAATTTCTTCCTAAAGAATTTTTCTGAGATAAAAGGAGACAGTGACATCTCAGGTACATATTCTGCAAATCTGTTTTCCCACAATGTGGATTCTCTGTTTTTGTTTAGTCACTAAGCCGTGTTTGACTCTTTGGGACCCCGTGGACTATAGCCTACCAGGTTCCTCTGTTTATGGGATTTCTCAGGCAAGAATACTGGAGTGGGTTCCCGTTTCCTTCTCCAGGGGATCATCCAGACTCATGGATCAAACCCATTTCTCTTACACTGGCAGATGGAGGATTCCCACCGAGTCACCAGGGAAGGCTGCACTGTGGATTACCTATTCATTTTCCTCAGAGGTGTCCTTCAATGAACAGAAGTTTTCAATTTTAAAGTAGCTGATCAATTATTCTTTTTATAATGCATGAATGTGTTGCCCAGCACAAAGCTGACCTACTGTGTGTGTCATGTGCGTTGGTCCTCTTATCCTTTACTTCACCAACATCCTCTTTCAGGGTCACAGGAGGCCCCTTGCAGAGGAGGCTAGAATCTGCTCATATTTTCCCACCTAACTTCCATTCCTCACTCTTCCTGTAAGGAGTTGGGTGTCACTTGCTCAGAGTTTCTTCTGAAGGGTGTCCTTGACCTCTCCAAGGAATAATAGACCTCCCTCCCCATCTTTCCCATCACCATACACAGGCCTAATCAGAAGTAGACCCACAGTGGACATTCAGCCTTTTTTAGCCTCCTGCATCTTTTCTCTGAAAAGAAAAGAGTAGGCAAAAAAGAAAGAGGACAGAAGAATACAGCAGGCTGGATGTCAAATTAGAGCCTATCACAAATAGTGGGGAGCTGGAGTCAACTGCTATGGAAAGTCAAGGAGAATTAGGACAGAGAAAAATCCCTTTGACTTGTGAGAACTGTGAATACTGACCTCAGAAAGATCATTTTCAGGAAAGTGGTTGGAACATCCGAGGATTGGCCTTATTTCTATTCTCGGCTTATCAGTAGCTCATCTTCAACAAACTTTTCAGCTACCGTTGTGGCGACATGAAGGTCCTGCCTATTTTACTGGAGTTTCCCACATTCTTAAGCAGAAAATGGTTACCTCTTAATGTTCCTTATCTTCCTAAGCACAGGCAGTCACAGGCCTGTTACAAAGGCTCTGTGAACACAAATGATTTCAAACACACCGCACCCTCATGGCCAGAAACCCTGGCTGCGCTTGTCAGTCCTGCAACTCACCCCATTGCTTTTCTCATTTTTTCAGGTATGCATATTTTGTCCTGTGCAAGGACTGAGCTCCAATAGCTGCACTAACCTACTGAGTGTTATCTTCCTTACCCGATACGTTTGAATGCTTCATTCTCAAGGGGGGAAAATCACTTGGAGCCAATGAAAAGGCTTTTGGAATTACAGAAAGAAACTAAGAAATCTTGGACAGCCCTTTCCATAAGATAACCCCTTTTGAGATTAAAAAAAAAAATTATATATCCTAGATCTGAAGGTAAAATTATGAGGTTACTGGCACTGGAGACTGGGTAACTCCTTCCCAAATGACTGGCTTTTCAGGCAGTCTATTTGTTTTCTCATGCCCTAGGAATCTTGTACTATGTGAAACAACTTCAAAGGAAACTAGAGCTCGCTAAGTGAATTATGTTTACATCTGATGAGCAATTTTCGATGCTCAAGACTATGATAGGTTGTGTGGAGCACATACAAGGAAAATATCACATTTTCTTTGCCTCGAGGGTTACACACAACAAATAACTAAAGAACCATTTAAAACACAAAATAATTAAGCATCATTGGCTATTGTGGGTACAGAAGGAAAGGGATTAAGAGAGCTGGAGTATGTTTCTTTAATTCTTCAAGATTTATAAACAACAAGAAAGGAGACCACTTTAAGAATATGTAGGGGTTATGAAAGATCACCTGAACACTCGGAAACAAAAGAAATTTAAGACAGCTCTAGACTCAGAACAGTAAATTTTTTTTTCCAAAGCAAAAGAATTTAACTCTTTGTAGTAGCTGTTTTTGGAATAATTTTTTTTTTTAATAAACCAGTGGGCAAACTTAGAATATTCCCTGTTATATAGCACATGCAGGAGCATTCTGAATAGAACTTCTATAAGAAAGATGGTAGACATTGGCATTAAAGTTTATTTTTAATATGTGCTTACATGATTAGAAGACTATTCCTATAGTAAGTTGTAGAAGTGGCTTACTATTGGGAATCTTCTAATGGGAATATATTTGAGGTAAAGTACATGTCTCACATCACAAGAAGGGCAGAGGATATAGGTAAATTCCTTCTCAATATGGTGAATGAGTTGAGAATCAAGTGAAGTTATAATGGCTGACCTTCAATGAATCAGCTTGGTACAATGAGTAAGATGTGCCCAACTGGCCACAGGACAACTAGACAATAGATTTTTTAAAAAATCAGTTTTGACCAAAACCTGACAATTCAGTAGGGCAGTAAAGCTCCATGACTTGTTCACAGAAATTAAATAAGAGTTAAAACCCAGTGAGGATTATATTCTTCAGATTCACACTGACTGCCACACTCTCTCTTTATTATCTTATTTCAGTTATTATTCTTTAGGAGGTTCATGCCTCATAACATTCTTTGAAAAAGACATGTAATTTTCCATATTTGCAAATGTATTTGTGCCATAAAATTCATTCAATATATTTTTATTACTACTGGAGGCATTAACATCAGGTATCATCTCTGCCCTGACTTTTTTGGACTAATACTTTTTCTTTCAACCTATTACAATCCCAGTCCTCACAGCACCATTCTTCAGTAATGTTTCATCACACTGTCAAGGGTACTTGTTTATTGTTGAAATTACCACCCGATTAATATGCCCAAAACCACTGTTTTAGACTTCTCCTATGGCTATTTAATTACTGTTTTCACATGTTTACTTCAGAGGAAGCAAAAGGCAAGAAAACATGCAAAATAGCATTAGTGACATATTGGCCTTGAAAAACTTAATTATTCTACGTAAACACACCACAAAATGAAGTTCACCCTTCACTATCAACCTTAGCTAACATCTAAGTAGTTCTGTTTCCTATTTTCTCATCTGTGCTTGTTTATAAATAGGATTTTGTGAGATGACATGGTCTAGATGTATGGTTGACCCTTGAACAATGCTGATGGTCAAAAAAAATCACATAAAGTGACAAGCTATGTGCCTATTTCTCAAAGGGGAGGAATGGGGGAAGCTGGTTTGGTGACTTGCTTTGACTCCAGAAACTACACGCTTATATTCTAACACCTTTTAGCTGTTGTTATTTAGTCTTCCAGTCATGTCTGACTCTTTGAGGCCCTGTGGACTGCAGCACACCACTTTTCCCTGTCCTTCACTGTCTCCTGGAGTTTGCTCAAACTCATGTCCATTAGTGATGCCATCCAACCATCCCATCCTCTGTCACCCCCTTCTCCTCCTCCCTTTAATCCTTCCCAGGATCAGGGTCTTTTCCAGTGAGTCGGCTCTTCTCATCAGATGACCAAAGAATTGGAGATTCAGTTTCAGCATCAGCCTTTCCAGTGAATATTCAGGGCTGATTTCCTTTGGGATTGACTAGTTTGATCTCCTTGCTGTTGAAGGGACTCTGAGGAGTCTTATTCTTCTAACACTTAAAATAACTCAATTATTCCAGGACATCAGAGAGACTAGAACTTCCACTTGGGGTACTCAGTCTGTCATCTTTTGCCCACATTAGGCTGCCTTACTCATTTGACACTGTTCCTGTTGTTTTCCATTTATCCAAGGGGTCCTAGTCAGTGTGCAGGTAGAAAACATAACTCTCATCATATTGTTCCTTTTAACGCTATAAATCACATTTAGTTTCTCTGAACAATGGGCTAAACTTCACCACCCCACTTACTTGTTAGTTTGGAGCCAAAACTGAACTGTTTGTATCACGTCAAGTTTCTCTGCAATCAGTAAACATCCACAGTGTCCCTCCATTTTTTGTTAGAGAAAATAAAATACATCTCCATAGAAAGAAGAGTTTGTCTAGAAGCAATACTGAAATTTAGCACTGGGGATATACTCTTGTGGGTGAGATGATAAAACACAGACAAAGTTATCATCTGAGATAATGCAGTAGCTCTCCCTCAGTGGATTCTCAGTCCTTCCACTTTCTGCAACTTAAGCTTCTTGTGTCTCAGTTTATTAATCAATAAAATGAGGATAATAATAGTATCTAATTCGTACAGATGTTGTGAGCTTTAAATCTTGTCATATTTGTAAAGTGCTTAAAAGACTATTTGACATACAAAAATCACTACCTAAGAGTGTGTTAAATACAACTAATATGCATAAAATAAATCTGCAAAGCCAGGAAGTGTAGAGGAGGCCTATGGCATGAATATCCTGGCTAAATTATCTGCGTGCTTCTTTTATTTTGTTTTAAAGTACAATCTGGGCTTTAAGTTTCTTTAGTTGATTGAAAATTTGTTAAAGAATAATATTTATATTATAAAAGTAATATTTTAATTTCTTGCTTATGTTAATGAATTGACAATACTTAAAAATGAATGACACTGACTATCTTTACTGTAATGATATTTTTAAAAAATCATGCCATTTCTCACATCAGACCAAATAACACATTGTCTACTATTTAAATGGAGAGTGTATACAGTTGGCTCTCCAAAGGACCATGCAACCATGAATGAAGTCAGTGGCCTGAACACTGAAGTTCAAGGCAGTGATAATGGGATGTAGATTTGCTAGCATGTGGATTTCTCAGGCAGTCTCACCAGCCACACCATCCACCCTTTCTATTATTTAATGGAATCGCATAACACTGGAAACAAGACCCTGGATTCCAGCCAGCCCAGCAACACAGAAGCCACACTCGCTCCAGCTCTACTCTGCAGGGTGAGATGTTTGTGAATGATAAATGGTAGCAGGATATCGAGGCAGGAGCTGCATTAAGTGGAGCAAATGCAAACTTGGCAGGCAGATGAAATGTGCTAAGCACATACCAAACACAACATCAAGCCATGTGGCAGAGCTGTGAGACACTGGGAAGCAGTCAAAATTGCCAGCAAGATTACACGTGACACAGACACAAGAGCATCAGGCACATACGAGACAAGATAACCAACCACAGACCACACAAGGCAACAGGCCGACCTGAAAGGTTCTGCTGAGCACACGTCTTCCTTGATGTCTTGCCTAACTGAGAGCAGCAGTTTTAAATAGGCTTATATGACAATAATCAGTATGATATAAGATGAGCAAAGTCCATAATGATGCAGTGAGTTCCTATTTACAGTTTTCAAGTGATAGTTTTCTGTTACCTGTTTTAATGAAATTAATTTAATAAAATGAAACCAATGCAATGCTACTTTTTGCATTTTATTAATTTCCTTATAGTCAAAGAGTAAATGCTTCCCAACCATTATATTTTTGTGAGGAATAAATGGGATACTGTGAGTGGGAAAAACTGTCATGATTTTAGACACACAGCAGGTCCTTCAAATGTAATATCCTTAATTCTTGATAATCTCTATTGTTCTGAAATCGTCTACCTCAAAGAAGTTAGCATTGCTACTCCAGCATTCTTTTTGTCCCCCATTGTCACTTTGGTAACCATAAGTTTGTTGTCTATGTCTGTGAGTCTCTTTCTGTTTCGTAACTACGTTTATTTGTATCACATTTTAGTGTCCACATATAAGTGATATCATATGGTATTTGTCTTTCTTCTTCTGGTTTACTTTACTGAGCATGACAATCTCTAGGTCCATCCATGTTACTGCAAATGACACGATTTCATTCTTTACTATAATGAGTAATATTACATTGTACATATGCACCACATCTTCTTCATCCATTCTTCTGTCAACAGACATTTAGGGTCCTTCATGTCCTAACTATTGTAAATAGTGCTGCTGTGAACACTGGGGTGCAAGCATTTTTTAATGAATTTTTTCTGAGTTTTCTTTGGATATATGCACAGAAGTGAGATTGCTTGATCATATGGCAACACTGTTTTTAGTTTTTTAGGGAATCTTCATGTTTTTTCCATTGTGATGCACAAATCTACATTCCCACCAACAGTGTAGGAGGAAAACAACAGAATGGGAAAAACTAGAGATCTCTTCAAGAAAATGAGAGATACCAAGGGAACATTTCACAAAAAGATGGGTTCAATAAAGGACAGAAATGGTATGGAAATAACAGAAGCAGACAATATTAAGAGAGGTGGCAAGCATACACAGTAGAACTGTACAAAAAAGATCTTCACAACCCAGATAATCATGATGGTGTGATCACTCACCTAGAGCCAGACATCCTGGAATAGGAAGTCAAGCGGGCCTTAGGAAGCATCACTATGAACAAAGCTAGTGGAGGTGATGGAATTCCAGTTGAGCTATTTCAAATCCTAAAAGATGATACTGTGAAAGTGCTACACTCAATATGCCAGCAAATTGGGAAAACTTAGAAGTGGCTTCAAGACTGGAAAAAGTCAGTTTTCATTCCAGTCCCAATGAAAGGCAATGCCAAAGAATGTTCAAACTACCACACAATTGCACTCATCTCACATGCTAACAAAATGATGCTCAAAATTCTCCAAGCCAGGCTTCAACAATACATGAACTGTGAACTTCCAGATATTCAAGATGGTTATAGAAAAGGCAGAGGAACCAGAGATCAAATTGCCAACATTCACTGGATCATCAAAAAAGCAAGTAGTTCCAGAAAAACATCTATTTCTCCTGTATTGAATATGCCAAAGTCTTTGACTGTGTGGATTACCACAAACTGTGGAAAATTCTGAGGGAGACTGAGTACCAGACCACTTGACCTGCCTCTTGAGAAACCTGTATGCAGGTCAGGAAGCAACAGTTAGAACTGGACATGGAACAATGATTAGTTCTAAATAGGAAAAGGAGTATGTCAAGGCTGTATATTGTCACCTTGCTTCTTTAACTTATATGCAGAGAACAAAATGAGAAACGTTGAGCTGGATGAAGCACAAGCTGGAATTAAGATTGCTGGGAAAAATATCAATAACTTCAGATACGCAGATGACACCATCTTTATGGCAGAAAGTGAAGCAGAACTAAAGAGCCTCTTGAGGAAAGTGAGAGTGGAGAGTGAAAAAGTTGGCTTAAAGCTCAACATTCAGAAAACTAAGGTCATGGCATCCGGTCCCATCACTTCATGGCAAATAGATGGGGAAACCATGGAAACAGTGGAGACTTTATTTTTGGGGGCTCCAAAATCACTGCAGATGGTGATTGCAGCCATGAAATTAAAAGACGCTTACTCCTTGAAAGAAAAGTTATGACCAACCTAGACAGCATACTAAAAAGCAGAGACATTACTTTGCCATCAAAGGTCCATCTAGTCAAGGCTATGACATAGTCACAGTCATGACTATGGTCCAGTAGTCATGTACGGATGTGAGAGTTGGACTATAAAGAAAGCTGAGTGCAGAAGAATTGATGCTTTTGAACTGTGGTGTTGGAGAAGACTCTTGAGAGTCCCTTGGACTGCAAGCAGATCCAACCAGTTCATCCTAAAGGCAGTCAGTCCTGAATATTCATTGGAAGAACTGATGTTGAAGCTGAAACGCCAATACCTTGGCCACCTGATGCGAAGAGCTGACTCATTGGAAAAGACCCTGATACTGGGAAAGATTAAGGGCAGGAGGAGAAGGGGATGACAGATGATGAGATAGTTGGATGGCATTACCTACTCAATGGACATGCGTTTTGGTGGACTCTGGGAGTTGGTGATGGACAGGGAGGCCTGGTGTGCTGCGGTTCATGGGGTTGTAAAGAGTCAGACAAGACTGAGTGACTGAACTGAAGTGAACTGAGAGCTGCAGAGATCAAAATGAGCATAGAAGTAACCATATTATGAAGAAGATAACTAAACAAACAAAATTAAAGAAGATGGTATGAGAGAAAAGGGCTGGAGTCTTTAGAGAGTTTAAGAAGATACATTTTGGAGGGAGTAGTTGCCAGGACTTTGAGTAGACAGCTAGGTAAATGAGATTTTTTAAGAAATTCTGCTGAGTGCTATACTATTCAGCAATATTAGTATAAGTTTACATTGCATCAAAGACTTGGTGAAGTTTCATTATTGTTTTAGCATTTGTTTTTTCAAATGGAACTACACCTAACTTAACCAAGTTTTATTTGCCTTACCCTTCTAGGACAATCCATTTTTGCCACACAACTGCTATGTAGTAAACATTTTCAAATTGAGTTATAATGATCTTTACAGCATGAATGAATTTGGGAAATATTTAGTATACAAACACACAATATAGAAAGAGGGTAAGATTAGGAGCTGAAAGTCTTGCAACTTAGCTCCAAGTTCTGCCTTTGTTATTAATAGGCTATAAATAGAGGGGGTTTTATTTGCTTATTGGATCTCAAGTGCAAAGAACTAGGTTAAACATTCTTAACATCTTGTGGCCCATGGTCAGGACAAGTATTCTAAAGCTATGTATTTCCCCTTTTGTTGTTGTTGTTCAGTCGTTCAGTTGTGTCCGATTATTTGTAACCCCATAAACAGCAGCACACCAGTCTTCCCTGTCCTTCACTCTCTCCTGGCATTTGCTCACACTCATGTTCCTTGAGTCAATGATGCCATCCAAATACCTCATCCTCTATCACCTCTTTCTCCTACTGCCTTCAGTCTTCCCCAGCATCAGAGTCTTCTTCCAGTGAGTCTGCTGTTCACATCAGGTGGCCAAATTATTGGAGCTTCAGCTTCAGCATCAGTCCTTCCAGTAAATATTCATGTTGATTTCCTTTAGGATGGACTGGTTTGATCTCCTTGCTGTCCAGGAGATTCTCAAGAATATTCTCCAGCACCACAGTTCAAAACCATCAGTTCTTCACCACTCAAACTTTTTTATGGTCCAACTCCCACATCTGTACCTGAGTACTGAAAATATCATAGCTTTGACTATACAGACTCTTTTGTTACTAATTCCTTTACTTAAACTGCTCCTGCCTCAGACTCTATTATGCTTGATAGTTGAGGTGTAAAATATGTAGTAGGGTTCTAGGTTTATCTGTTCTTTAAATGAGTAAGGTTTGTGATATAGTCTACATTTTAGTTGTGTTTTTTCTTTTTGCTTATGATTTTTAAAATTAGCCATATAGCTATACATCCACTTTGAGTAATTAGGACTTTTTAGAAAACATTTTTTTCTTAATTTCATCCAAAACTGTTAGTATCAATTACACTCAAGGCACAATAGTGGACATCAGTATTTGGCTTCTGGGAATAGAAGACTGAATAAATGAGGACATCTGAAATTTTTTTCAATTTTTTTACTAACTTAAATTTCTAGTAAAAGGTTTAAAGCTACTGATAAAATGGCCTCATTCCCCTCTTGTAAGAAAATATTTCCCACAAAATACAAGTAGCTGTCTCTCTGTGACTTTTTAAATAAAGGAGTTTCACATAGTTAAGTTCTTCTGTGTAACCAAGGTCACAGAGCAGTCTTATAACTGCTTCTCTGCAGCAATAACTTTTTCAGAAAAACTGACTCAGTTTACACTCCTATCAACAGTGCACAAGTATTCCCACATCCTCAGCAACCCTGATAGTTATTCCTTTCAAGTTTTTGCCAATCAGACTGATAAAAAATGGCATCTCATTGTTTTAATTTGAGTTTCCCTCCTTACTAATAAGTTTAAACATCATTTTATGTTTATTTTCCATTGGGCTTCCCTTTCAGCATCTTTCCTTTCCTAAATACTTTACCAACTAAGTCATACTTCTACGACTTCTCTTGGAATCTGTGGCATTGTCATTGATTTAAAGGAATTCCTAGTATATTCTAGATAACAATCCCTGTTATCAATTTTAAATGCTGAATATATCTCCTTTTAAGCTGTGACCTTCCTTTCAGTTTTGTGTATAATATTTTCCAAAGAACAGACTATCTTAATTTTCTTCTTTATGCTTTGTATTTCTTGTCTGTGCTTTTTGAATCATGTTTAAGTCATACTTTGTAACTGTAAATCAGAAAGATTACAGGCTAGTTACTCAATGATTCTTAGCAACTGATACCCTCATTTGGAAATCTAAGTTTGGCCTATGTGTTCATTAACTATTTTTTCACAATAGTTTTCTAGAAAAATACACAGAAATCCATAGAAAATGGATTTCTAGAAAAATCTTCATAATACTATGATTAATAGGAACTGAGAATGTAGTTAGAAAGTGAAAGTGAACTCGCTCAGGCGTGTCCGACTCTGTGACCCCATAGACTGTAGCCTACCAGGCTCCTTTGTCCATGGGATTTTCCAGGCAACAGTACTGAAGTGGATTACCATTTCCTTCTCCAGGGGATCTTCCCAACCCAGGGCTCGAACCTGGGCCTCCCGCATTGTAGACAGACGCTTTACCATCTGAGCCACCAGGGAAGTCCTATGTAGTTAAATAACATGTAATAAAGTATCTCTAATTCTTGCCCCACAGGAAGCATGTACTAAATAGTAGTTATTATTATTACTATAAGAAGAGATTATTAGCCAGAAAGAGCTAAAGAAAGAACCATGTGAGTTCGTGAAAAATGACGGGTGTGATTTAGAGGTAGGCATTTAATTTTTATTTGTTTATCTTGTGCAATTAAATGCTAATAAAATGGAATGTGTTTATTTTCTCTTCTAAAGAGTTTTATATGAAAGATGCCACAAACTCCAAATGGCACTCCTACAGAGCCAAGTGTTTAACTACAGCTAGATTGACAGTATGGTGATGATTTCATATTGCAAATCAGCAGACAAAATGATTCAAGGAGTCATTGATGTTTATGAAAGACTTGATTCATAATGCCCTTTCGTGGGAAATCTGACTTTTACCAGCCTTTCCTGTTCTTCTGATAGAGGACATCAGAATCTTTCATGGCTCTGAATGATGACTTTCTTAAAAAAATTTTCATTCTATTTTTGCCAGACTGCCCTGGGGAGATCTGCAGAGGACCACCTACAAATGACTATCTTGTATACAAGGAGAAAATTTTTCTCAGTGGGATATGGAAAGTGTAACTCTGAGAAGTTATATAAGGGTCATAAATCTAAAGTATTCCCAGTCCTAGCCTCTTTCACATTATTGAAAATATAGTTGATCCTACCCAGAAGATAAACTGTTTTCCAGAAGAGAGACCATGTCCTCCTGTGGTCCTCATTGCATGCAGTACTCATTTACTGGCACAAGTCATAGGACCTCTCTCTTTTATTCCCCTGAATACCGTACCACTCCAAGCTTTATACCCAACAGATACTCAAGTATTTTCTGACTTAACAGATGATTTATGTTTTACTATGTGGCTTCCCAGGTGACTCAGTGATAAAGAATCCACCTGCCAAGAGGAGACATGGGTTCGATCCCTAGGTTGGGAAGATTCCCCAGAGAAGGAACTGACAACCCACTTCACAAGTCTTGCCTGGGAAATCCCATGGTGAGAGGAGCCTGGCAGGCTACAGTTCACGGGGTCACAAAAGAGTCACACATGACTTAACAAATAAACAACAACTACATGTTCTACTCTGGCAGTCTAACTGTGGTCAAGTCCATGTTATTCTTAAAGGGCTACTAGGAACACCAGGGCTTCCCTGGTGGCTTAGAGGGTAAAGCATCTGCCTGCAATGCGGGAGACCAGGGTTTGATCTCTGCATTGGGAAGATCCCCTAGAGAAGGAAAGAGCAACCCACTCCAGTACCCTTGTCTGGAAAATCCCATGGATGGAGAAGCCTGGTAGGCTACAGACCATAGGGACGCAAAGAGTCGGACACAACTGAGAGACTTCACTACTAGGAAACACCAGGGAGTTAGGACCTTCTGGACGTAGTAGATAAAGCCCTGTTTAGATTTTTGCAATGAACACTAGTTCTATCTTCTATCTGCTCCCATCACTAGTATCTACATATGCTCATCTGCAATTTGTGATACGGTAAGTATGTTTTTGTTTTTGTTTTTGTTTTGTTTTTTTCCAGTGGGAATCAGGTTCTTTTTTTTTTATTTTTTTTATTTTTTAAATTTTAATATCTTTAATTCTGACATGCGTTCCCAAACATGAACCCCCCTCCCACCTCCCTCCCCAGAACATCTCTCTGGGTCATCCCCATGCACCAGCCCCAAGCATGCTGCATCCTGCGTCAGACATAGACTGGCGATTCAATTCTTACATGATAGTATACATGTTAGAATGTCATTCTCCCAAATCATCCCACCCTCTCCCTCTCCCTCTGAGTCCAAAAGTCCGTTATACACATCTGTGTCTCTTTTGCTGTCTTGCATACAGGGTCGTCTTTGCCATCTTCCTAAATTCCATATATATGTGTTAGTATACTGTATTGGTGTTTTTCTTTCTGGCTTACTTCACTCTGTATAATCAGCTCCAGTTTCATCCATCTCATCAGAACTGATTCAAATGAATTCTTTTTTACAGCTGAGTAATACTCCATTGTGTATATGTACCACAGCTTTCTTATCCATTCATCTGCTGATGGACATCTAGGCTGTTTCCATGTCCTGGCTATTATAAACAGTGCTGCGATGAACATTGGGGTACATGTGTCTCTTTCAATTCTGGTTTCCTCGGTGTGTATGCCCAGCGGTGGGTTTGCTGGGTCATAAGGTAGTTCTATTTGCAATTTTTTAAGGAATCTCCACACTGTTCTCCATAGTGGCTGTACTAGTTTGCATTCCCACCAACAGTGTAGGAGGGTTCCCTTTTCTCCACACCCTCTTCAGCATTTATTGCTTGCAGATTTTTGGATCGCAGCCATTCTGACTGGTGTGAAGTGGTACCTCATTGTGGTTTTGATTTGCATTTCTCTAATAATGAGTGATGTTGAGCATCTTTCATGTGTTTGTTAGCCATCCGTATGTCTTCTTTGGAGAAATGTCTATTTAGTTCTTTGGCCCATTTTTTGATTGGGTCGTTTATTTTTCTGGAATTGAGCTGCAGAAGTTGCTTGTATATTTTTGAGATTAGTTGTTTGTCAGTTGCTTCATTTGCTATTATTTTCTCCCATTCATAAGGCTGTCTTTTCACCTTGCTTATATTTTCCTTTGTTGTGCAGAAGCTTTTAATTTTAATTAGATCCCATTTGTTTAGTTTTGCTTTTATTTCCAGAATTCTGGGAGGTGGATCATAGAGGATCCTGCTGTGATTTATGTCGGAGAGTGTTTTGCCTATGTTCTCCTCTAGGAGTTTTATAGTTTCTGATCTTACATTTAGATCTTTAATCCATTTTGAGTTTATTTTTGTGTGCGGTGTTAGAAAGTGATCTAGTTTCATTCTTTTACAAGTGGTTGACCAGTTTTCCCAGCACCACTTGTTAAAGAGATTGTCTTTACTCCATTGTATATTCTTGCCTCCTTTGTCGAAGATAAGGTGTCCATAGGTGTGTGGATTTATCTCTGGGCTTTCTATTTTGTTCCATTGATCTATATGTCTGTCTTTGTGCCAGTACCATACTGTCTTGATGACTGTGGCTTTGTAGTAGAGCCTGAAGTCAGGCAAGTTGATTCCTCCAGTTCCATTCTTCTTTCTCAAGATTGCTTTGGCAATTCGAGGTTTTTTGTATTTCCATACAAATCTTGAAATTATTTGTTCTAGTTCTGTGAAAAATGTGGCTGGTAGCTTGATAGGGATTGCATTGAATTTGTAAATTGCTTTGGGTAGTATACTCATTTTCACTATATTGATTCTTCTGATCCATAAACATGGTATATTTCTCCATCTATTAGTGTCCTCTTTGATTTCTTTCATCAGTGTTTTATAGTTTTCTATATATAGGTCTTTAGTTTCTTTAGGTAGATATATTCCTAAGTATTTTATTCTTTTCGTTGCAATGGTGAATGGAATTGTTTCCTTAATTTCTTTTTCTACTTTCTCATTATTCGTGTATAGGAATGCAAGGGATTTCTGTGTGTTGATTTTATATCCTGCAACTTTACTATATTCATTGATTAGCTCTAGTAATTTTCTGGTGGAGTCTTTAGGGTTTTCCATGTAGAGGATCATGTCATCTGTAAACAGTGAGAGTTTTACTTCTTCTTTTCCAATTTGGATTCCTTTTATTTCTTTTTCTGCTCTGATTGCTGTGGCCAAAACTTCCAGAACTATGTTGAATAGTAGCGGTGAAAGTGGACACCCTTGTCTTGTTCCTGACTTTAGGGGAAATGCTTTCAATTTTTCACCATTGAGGATAATGTTTGCTGTGGGTTTGTCATAGATAGCTTTTATTATGTTGAGGTATGTTCCTTCTATTCCTGCTTTCTGGAGAGTTTTTATCATAAATGGATGTTGAATTTTGTCAAAGGCCTTCTCTGCATCTATTGAGATAATCATATGGTTTTTATTTTTCAATTTGTTAATGTGGTGAATTACATTGATTGATTTGCGGATATTGAAGAATCCTTGCATCCCTGGGATAAAGCCCACTTGGTCATGGTGGATGATCTTTTTAATGTGTTGTTGGATTCTGATTGCTAGAATTTTGTTGAGGATTTTTGCATCTATGTTCATCAGTGATATTGGCCTGTAGTTTTCTTTTTTTGTGACATCTTTGTCAGGTTTTGGTATTAGGGTGATGGTGGCCTCATAGAATGAGTTTGGAAGTTTCCCTTCCTCTGAAATTTTCTGGAAGAGTTTGAGGAGGATAGGTGTTAGCTCTTCTCAAAATTTTTGGTAGAATTCAGCTGTGAAGCCGTCTGGACCTGGGCTTTTGTTTGCTGGAAGATTTCTGATTACAGTTTCAATTTCCGTGCTTGTGATGGGTCTGTTAAGATTTTCTATTTCTTCCTGGTTCAGTTTTGGAAAATTGTACTTTTCTAAGAATTTGTCCATTTCTTCCACGTTGTCCATTTTATTGGCATACAACTACTGATAGTAGTCTCTTATGATCCTTTGTATTTCTGTGTTGTCTGTTGTGATCTCTCCATTTTCATTTCTAATTTTATTGATTTGATTTTTCTCTCTTTGCTTCTTGATGAGTCTGGCTAATGGTTTGTCAATTTTATTTATCCTTTCAAAGAACCAGCTTTTGGCTTTGTTGATTTTTGCTATGGTCTCTTTTGTTTATTTTGCATTTATTTCTGCCCTAATTTTTAAGATTTCTTTCCTTCTACTAACTCTGGGGTTCTCCAACTCTTCCTTTTCTAGTTGATTTAGTTGTAGAGTTAGGTTATTTATTTGACTTTTTTCTTGAAGTGAAGGGCTGGAAAAAGATATACCACGCAAATAGCGACCAAAAGAAAGCAGGAGTGGCAATACTCATATCCGATAAAATAGACTTTAAAACAAAGGCTGTGAAAAGAGACAAAGAAGGCCACTACATAATGATCAAAGGAACAATCCAAGAAGAAGATATAACAATTATAAATATATATGCACTCAATATAGGAGCACCGCAATATGTAAGACAAATGCTAACAAGTATGAAAGGGGAAATCAACAATAACACAATAATAGTGGGAGACTTTAATACCCCACTCACACCTATGGACAGATCAACTAAACAGAAAATTAACAAAGAAACGCAAACTTTAAATGATACATTAGATCAGTTAGACATAATTGATATCAATAGGACATTTCACCCCAAAACAATGAATTTCACCTTTTTTTCAAGTGCTCATGGAACCTTCTCCAGGATAGATCACATCCTGGGCCATAAATCTAAACTTGATAAATTCCAAAAAATCGAAATCATTTCAAGCATCTTTTCTGACCATAATGCATTAAGATTAGATCTCAATTACAGGAGAAAAACTATTAAAAATTCCAACAAATGGAGGATGAACAACACACTTCTGAATAACCAACAAATCACAGAAGAAATCAAAAAAGAAATAAAAATATGCATAGAAACTAATGAAAATGAAAACACAACAACCCAAAACCTGTGGGACACTATAAAAGCAGTGCTAAGAGGAAAGTTCATAGCAATACAGGCATACCTCAAGAAACAAGAAAAAAGGTAAGTATGTTTTATTTCCTAAGTGTCTACATATGATGAGCGGTATAAAAGGACGGGGGGTGTACAGAACAAAACTCCCCAAACTGTTGTTGGCAGTCAACCCTTCCCATTTTCCAGATCAGTCTGCCCTTCACATAAAATCTGCAGCTGCTGACTGCAGGGCTTGTCACTGTTACCAATTCTGCCTCTTCATCACACAGTCAGCGTGACTGTTTTTGCTCAATCAAACTTACCCCAATTTGAATTGTTCCATTGGAGTGGTCTGGCTGCTGCTGCTATTTCCCAGATATTAACATAGACATTACAGCTCTCCAACCACTCAAAGACTGCAGCAACACAGTCGTCCTGGATGGCAGCCACTCCAGGGAGATCTCAGACAGATGGCTGTTTGCAGAGAATTTAACAGCAGTGCCTCTCCACACTGCGATGATGGATTTCCACCTCAAAGGAAGTAATGGGCATTAAGCCCCTTGAGATTTCATGATATTCATTCCATGCCTTTCTACCCATACCTCATTCCTCACCCTTACAACGGCAGGCAGATGCCAGCATTTCTGATGCTTGAGAAGAGGGACCTCCTATGATTACCAAAAAGCCTTGTATGTAGGGAGAAGGAGCCTATCTCCAAACAGAATCCTAGCTCCTGCAGTGACCAGATTTGGGACCCTAGAATCATATATCTTTGTTGAACTTTACATTTTTTTCATCAGTAAGATGGAGATGATAATGCTTAACTCATCAATTTTTGGGGAGAACTAAATGAGGTGTTATATGCGGAGCACAGAGCATCTTCCTGGCACACCATAGGTGTTGGAAGAATGTGAACTCTTGCAGGTAGTCATATGCCAATGTGGTAATTTAGCATAATGGTGCCTCTCTTATTTCTTAATTTTTATTTTTTATTTTTGCCTTTTTTTTCTCTCAATTACTCCCCCTTCTAGTAATTTATGGGAGTAAATTAAATATATCCTTTTAGATTATTTTTTCATTTTTAAGTAAAAGTGTATTTAAACATACAGTATGCAGAGTGTTGGAGAAGACTCTTGAGAATCCCTTGGACTGCAAGGAGATCCAACCAGTTCATTCTGAAGGAGATCAGCCCTGGGATTTCTTTGGAAGGAATGATGCTAAAGCTGAAACTCCAGTACTTTGGCCACCTCATTCGAAGAGTTGACTCATTGGAAAAGACTTTGATGCTGGGAGGGATTAGGGGCAGGAGGAGATGGGGACGACAGAGGATGAGATGGCTGGATGGCATCACTGACTCGATGGACATGAGTCTGAGAGAACTGCGGGAGTTGGTGATGGACAGGGAGGCTTGGTGTGCTGCGATTCATGGGGTCGCAAAGAGTCGGACGCGACTGAGCGGCTGAACTGAACTGATGCAGAGTATGCATGTGTGCTCCATAGTGTCCAACTCTTTGAAACCTCATGGACTGACGGTAGCCCACCAGGCTCCTCTGTTCATGGAATTTTTCCAGGCAAGAATATTAGAATGGGTTGCCATTTCCTTTTCCAGGGGATCTTCCCAACCCAGAGATCAAATCCATGTCTCCTGCGTCCCCTGCACTGGCATGCAGATTCTTTACTACTGTACTACCTTGGAAGCCCACTGTATGCAGAGATAAGCATCCCAATCCTAAGATTATAGCCTAATGAACTTTTGCAAAGTGAACAATCCCCTAACCAACACCTTGATCTATTATAAAAGAGATCATTGCCAGCACTTTGCATAGTCCCCATTTGTCTCCTTCAAGGTCCTGTAAAGTTGTGAAAGATGATAGTAAGCTGGAATGTACCCAGAAGATTCAAAGAATCTCAAGAAACTTTGCATCAGGGACAAAAACTATATTGTATATCAAATGAATGTTCTTCTAGAAGAGGAAGCTAGAACTATGATTTCCCCAACTTGCATCTAGTTCTGCCTCAGTATTCAGGGACAGTGTGTTTCAGCAGTTCACCCCAGGACTTTCACTTGAAAGATTTCTTTCCTGACTTTTCAGAGCTAATATTCTAGGCTGTGTTTAAAGATTACATTCTCTGTTGCATCTTCCTACAAGCTAGTCTTAAATGGTGTCTTGGCAATGGAGAATTCATCTTTCCAAAGACAAGACAACTCACCACTGGCCATAACTGTTGGCTTGATGGTACTCATTGGGCATAGATTCTGTTGTGACATTGTTAAATAATTCAGAAAAAAATCTCTAATAATTAGGATTTATTTGTGAAGAAAACCCTAAGATTTTTATGTTGTGTAAACTCATATTGGTACAACTCTAATTATTCAACTTGAGGTATAGTCAATGAGAGTAACTGAAAATTTTAAATTTTAATTATTACTAGGGTGCATACATAATTACCAGTTTGTTGTCAAGTGACTACTTCAGAAGAGAAGTTTGAATTGTTCTAAAATTTGCATATCAATCATCTGCATGTATAGACAGATTTAAAGTGCTTTAAAAATTAGTTATTAAACTATGGATAATAACCATGCTAATATTATTAATTTTCACTGCAAAAATATTGTTCTCTTTATGAAGATAAAGATACAAAAATTTACAATAAATTTCCTAATCTGACTTAATGAAGGTTTATTATTTAATTGTCCTTAAAACAATAGAGGTATGAAAATTATACATCAGTAGAAGAGAAAGGCAAAAGGCAAAAAAAAAAAGGAAATAAATACTATGCATATTTTAATAAAGAGTTCCCAAGATATGAAGCATATGAAAATAATGTGTTGAAAAAATAGTCATACAAGCTCCCAACCACCTTGTTTCTGTACCTACAAGCTTTTGAAAATTAAATGCTCATACACTCCTTTTCCTCCGTCCATGTCCATGGGATTCTCCAGGCAAGAGTACTGGAGTGGGGTGCGGAGGAGCCTGATGGGCTGCAGTCCATGGGGTCGCGAAGAGTTGGACACGACTGAGCGACTTCACTTTCACTTTTCACTTTCATGCATTGGAGACGGAAATGGCAACCCACTCCCGTGTTCTTGCCTGGAGAATCCCAGGGACAGGGGAGCCTGGTGGGCTGCTGTCTCTGGGGTCACACAGAGTCGGACACGACTGACGCGATTTAGCAGCAGCAGCAGCACCAGCAGCACCAGCAGCACCAGCACACTCCTTTTTACTTGGCAATTCTAGGATATCCTAATTGTTTTATATCACAGTAACAAATACACGTTAAATTTTAACTCAGCCCCACAGCAGAAGGCTGTGTAAAGCAAACAGAATAAACAGAGGAAGCTGCTTCATTGGGGCTGAGGAGAGACCCCAGTGCTGCCCATCTGACTGAGGGAGTGCTAGACATTAAAGGTTTATCCTAACAAGAAACATGCACCAGGAACCAAGAGAGACACCAGAAATTTGACAAAGGAGGTAGAGATATCTGCCACCTACTGGCCATCTGTAGAACAGCAAGCAACAGAGCCTAGAGCTGGAGAGGCAGCATCATGGAAGCCTCCTCTGAGACGTGCACCACCATAACCAAGTCAAGCTCTTGGGCATTGCTCTCGAAAGAAAATGTTCAAGGGCCCTTCCAAATAAACTGGAGATTGCCCTTTCCAGAAACTCCTTTACCTGGAAACACTCTTGCTTGGAAGTGACTGAAGCCAACACAAACTATCTCATTGAAATAAAAAAGGAATGCATTATTTCATGTAAGGAAAATCAAGAGAAGAGCTAGACTTAGAGACAAGAAGTCTCTAAGTTGACCTCTGGATCTCTTTCTTTTTCTCCCATGTCTCTCTCATCACTTTTTTCAGGCTTTCTGCATAAAGATTTATAGTCTTAAATCTGTTTTCTCTACACACTTAGAATCACAGTGTCTGGCAGTTCCCAGGTGTCCATCTTAACTTGAATGTTGAGAGAAACTGCCTTACTTTTTATTTCTTTTACTTTCTATTAGCTGGCTTCCGATATGGTTGTGTTTCATAAAATAGTTAAATTAGAATAAAAAATATATCTGGGAAACCAAAACAGAATTTCCATCTAATTGCTTTCCCCAAAGAAGATATAAAAAACAAAGCAAACAACCTTTCTTCTACAAATACTACCATTTCATTAAACAAAGGGACAGTTTTAACTTGAGAATTTTTTATAATCTCAAAATAAAGGGCAGTTCTTTAAATTGAATATATTTAGCTTTAGGAAATGTTATTACATTATTTTTTCCATTTCACCCATGAATGCGTCATAACTGACCAGGAACAGTCTTCGTAAATCATCTTTCAGTGATACTGAGAGATATGAGAAAGGTACTGTGGGGACCTGGCAAGCAGTGTGGATGTATTTCTCTCTCCACACAATCTTGTTTTGTCTTCACCACTGCCACCCTTCTCCATCCACTCATTTACTAGAAACCAGAGACAGGGCAGGTTTATTAAAAGGAAGAAACCAAGGAGAAAAAGCCAGCAAGAGAGGGAAAAAAAGGATAAAGAGAGATACTCAGTGGTTAAATCATTCATGGGAAAGATGTGAAGCTTGAAGAGAATTAGGATATGACACTCGGAAATAAGCCACTTTGACATCAGATTTCTTTTGAGCTAAAGGCATTTGAGTTCCTGAAATCATCAACTGCCTAAAAGCAGGGCCTCCCCAAAGAACTCAGTTGTCATAAATCCCCTCCCTGGAAGCAGGTCACAGAAACAGCAGGAGCTGGAAGGACTCTCTGACCTCCCTCATCTCCCCTGGAGTGGGTCAGAACACTCTCACGGGAGAGATGCCCTTCCTGTGTGGGTCAGAAAGGAGCATCCTATTTGTGAAGATTGAGGGACACCCAGAGGACTCCAAACAGGAAGTCCTTGCTCTTCCCCCCAGTTTACCTCCCTTATTGCACACCCTTTGTCTTATCATGGGTTTCCATGATTCTCCACTCTTCATCAAACCTAGAGGTTTAACCATTTCTTTGCTCAGGCTTAACCATTTCTTTGGGTTGTCATTTCCTTCAGAGGGCTCTCATGTCTCATAAAACTTACGTTAAATGAAAGTGCCTGCTTTTCTCCTGTTAATCTGCCTTCCTAAGTCTAATTTTCAGGCCCAGTCAGAGACCTTAAGAGTAAAAGGGTTTCCTCCTCTTAAACGCATCTCATCACTTTCCGGACCATGTACTTTTAAATCCTTTCCTCTCTTTGAATCTATAACACAATATAAAAACACAGACCACAACGCCTGATCTTTCCTTTAGCACCAACTAAAGGACACAAGATTACTTCCGAATTCCAAATGTTCATGTAAGAATATGCAGCCTAATTTGCTGGTATTGTTTTCTAATTGCATTGTATGTGTCCCTCCCATACCTTCATAAGCATAATGAGATCTTTAAATGGAAAATTTTTCTGCAATGTTAAAGAGCAAAACTCAAACTGCTACACTGGAATATATTCAGTCATTCAACAACAAGCCAAGCTTTCAAATTAGCATTTGCATTAGTGAATGACTCAGATATAATATAAAATTAATCCTTTACAAATTTATACAGGCTCCCTCAAACTGTTAGTGTAATAGATTTCCTTATGAAAGCACATTTAATCACACCTTTTAGGGAGAGTTATTACATCAAGATCTAGACATCAATGTTTAAAAAATTAGGTAAAATTACATTTCTAATGAGAAAAAAATTAAAAAGTAAAAATTAAAATAATACCAAAATTATCGACATAATTTTCAATTTTCTAAAAGAGCTGATAGAAATCCCATCAATCTTGTGGTGTCAATTTTGGCAAGAAAAAAATTTGTCCTTCCAAGGCAATGCAGCTTTTGCACAAATCTTAAGTTAAATTATTCTCTTTGACAAAAAAATCACATCATATTCATTTCACTTCCTCAAGCATTTATTGCAGAGAGAATCAATTAACAGCAAAGTTAATTACTAACTATAAAGTTGCTAATTGAGACAAATTACACATGATGGCTTTGCAATCTGGGTAAATGACAGGTTCAGGTGGATGTGCGACTTACAAATTTACAATATATAAGATATTTGTCTTTTTAACAAAAATTTCAAAATGACCCGTGAGTTAAAATGTAAGAGCAACAGAAGCTACCATAACATGATGTATTAGAGCTCAGAATTCAGTAACAGGACATCTCCAAATTAGAAACTATTTATTCAAGTTTTACAACCCGGTCATTGAACATTGTTAAACTCATCATACAATCTTGTGACTTGAGACCTTGAGGACTGAGTTACAGTAAGGGTCAAGGTATACTGCTAGAATGGTTTTTATCATGCTTGCTATTTAATATTCTGGTAAAGTCAATCATTCATTCTAGTATATATCTATGCAAACATTTTAAAGTGTTTAAACCAAATGCTAAATGTTTGGAGTTAAATGCTGAAACTTTGGAGCATTATTTCCTTTGTGAAAACTAATTTCTCCCTTTCTCCTAGTATGAAATGATTCATACTCAGAGCAGAAAACCTGAATGAGTAAGAAGAAAAACAAAAATCACCAATAAGTCTATCATCCAGGAATATTCACTATGAAGATACTGGTGCCTTTCTATGTATCTATCTCTAGCTCTATTTGCAATCTTGAAAGTGTTTACTTGCAACAAAATAGCATCATACTGTACATATAATTTTATAATCTACTTGCATAATATATAGATAATTTGGGAACACATTTCCTTGCTTAAATTCAACTATATATATATTTATTTATTTATTACTGTTAGTATTTGGTGTTATTAAATAAGTGATTTAAATATTATCCCATTTTTGTGACATTGGGAAGTTTCCATTTTTGATACAAAAACACTGCTGTGGTGATATCCTCTTAACTAATATTTGTTTACATTTAAGGTTATTTGTCTTTCTTATATTTTAAAATAAATACATATGTATTGCTATAGGTTTGGTCCTATTTTTAAAAAATATGGTATTAAAGTTATACACACTTCATACACACAATCCACATTAAAGTTATACAACACAATCCACTTTGTATGGGGTCTAATTTATACACAGATGTATTTGGCTACTTTAATCAAAGGCAATACTCCTGTACTTTCTAACCCACAAATGAGTTTGCAGAGGTAAAGGAAAAGTAGGGAAACCAATTAACATACTTGAGTGTTTCATAATCTTGAAAGGAGAACCTTGTGTATAAAGTCCTCTAAAGGCAATTTACATTTTGTCTAAGGGTGTTTCCACATGAATCTATGGAATCTCACTGCTTGAGAAATCAGGTAGTTCAGTTCAGCAGCTCAGTCGTGTCTGACTCTTTGTGACCTCATGGACTGCAGCATACCAGGCTTCCTTGCCTATCACCAACTCCCGGAGTTTACTCAAACTCATGTTCATGAATCAGTGATGCCATCCAACCAACTCATCCTTTGTTGTCACCTTCTCTTCCCGCCTTCAATCTTTCCCACCTGAGAAATCAGGTAGGGCCTTCCCAATAAATCCATTATAAAATGGCCACAGACTGTACCAATCTCTGATTCTTCTAAAAAGACAGTCATGTAAATTGAATTCAGCTAAATAGGGTATTTGACAAGTTGCTAAAGAAATGATTTTTTATATCTATACAACCCAGAGATTAAGTTACACAGGTATGCATCAAAGACCCAGAAATTAAGCTACACAGGTATGCATCAAAGACCTGAATTTGATTAAAATGTTTGTGAAGCAACCATAGACTTCTGCATAATGAGGGATTTGGATAAATAAAAACTAATTTTCTTTAAAAATCTAGAGTTATATTGAGTCTATGGTTAAATATTCAAGTATTTTTATATATAGCATAAAATTTGAAATCAGGTTCTATAAGAATATAATGTGCTGTTTCTTGACTGATGGCCATAAAATTAAAATAATTTGATGGAATTTTATCTTTAAAACTATAGGTAGGGCAAACTTTAAACTATAAATAAATAGAGCAAAAATATGGCATATAAACTGACCACTTTGAGACACAGAGTGAAAAAGACTTGTTTTTGTCCATATGAAAATCACTCAAATATGTGAGTTGCTGGAAATTTTCTCCAGCTTCTCTGTTTGTTGGCCCTTCTAATGACCATTTCCACTTTCACTCAGACTTGGAAATACTCTCCTTTCTATTACTCTTCCCTCAAGAACAGTAATCATCATTTATTAAGGCTCTACTCAGGGTTAGGTACTGAGCTAGGTGCTTTATATGGTGACTCACTTGATTCTCATAACAAGTGAGAGGTAGGTTATTACCCTCATTTTATAGATGAGCAAACAGAGGGTTGGAGAGATTGAATGATTGTCTCTGAGACATAATAATTGTGATCTAAGATTCAAAATCCTACCTTGTTTACCTGGCTCTAAAGCCTCTATCTTTTATGACATGCTATTAGAGATTAAGGGACAGATAAAGTGTGATCTCTTTCCTCTGGACACGAGCTAATGGTGAAATACAAGTAAAGAATGAAATGCAATTGTTATGGGGAGACAGTTATAACCTTTAATAGAAGTGTGCATCAAGTGTAACAGGTGAGGGGGAGGTGACTATTTCTTCCAAAAGTGATAACATTTAAACAGGGCCTTGAAGCACAAAGAGAATGTCCACAGATGGCCAAAAAAAAAAAAAAAAAGAACAATATAGATGGGGAAGGAATTGAGTGGTTTAAACTTAAGCAAAATATGGGTGAATCTGACAAGTTTGTGATGATATAGCAAAATGTTTAAGATGATATGTGAATGTTTGTTCTTTATTATTTAGGACAAATAAAAGGATAAATATAACACTCATTTGTATAGAAAAATGTGGTTTATATATCCTAAGATATTTAGAAGCTATTTGGTGATTTTTAATTTTTTATAGTTTCCATGGGTCTTGGTTTGTTTTCAATTTTGAGATCCTCTGTTAACTATCTTGTTAACTTTTCAACACTTGCAAAGTCTTTGACAAAGTTTCAATTTACTTAAAACACATAGCAGTATTAAACATAACCTTTAGAAAATACCACTTTTAAATGAGAATAGCAAAATGGAGATTTATCTGATGTTTTCTCTGGCTTAAAGAATGTATTTGAAGCATCACATATGCTTAGGTTCTGTCTTTTAGTCTGAAATTTTAAGGTCTATTCAATCGTTAATAATTTTAAATAACTGCTAGATGACCTTGTAGCTAATAAGTTGACACCTTTGTATCGGGTTTGATCTTCCTGAAGATAAACTCACTGACTGACATAATTGCCTCTGAGTTAGTAAGATACTGTTATTTCAGCATTCTAAAAAATTATTTCATCCAACTGTGAGCATATTGGTCTTAAACTCAATTATATTGTTATTTGGAAGGCAAAAACAGTTATTTGCAAATCATGCCAGCATTAAAGCCTTTCAAATTCTTTATAATAAAGTATTAACAGTGTGAAGACTGTTAGAAATAAAGAATTCATTCAAGAACACTCAAAATCCCAAGTGTCTGTTATCATTTCAAGAAAATACCCTTTAACCAAGAAATGGACTTATCAAGAGGCACTGCTGCTGCTAAG
The DNA here is from genome assembly GCF_042477335.2 of Ovis canadensis. NCBI lineage: Eukaryota > Metazoa > Chordata > Mammalia > Artiodactyla > Bovidae > Ovis > Ovis canadensis. Next base: position 216,514,335 of record NC_091245.1, read on the forward strand.
TCACTTCAGTTGTGTCCAACTCTCTGCGACCCCGCAGACAGCAGCCCGTCAGGCTCCCCCGTCCCTGGGATTCTCCAGGCAAGCATACTGGAGTGGGTTGCCATTTCCTTCTCCAATGCATGAAAGTGAAAAGTGAAAGTGAAGTCGCTCAGTCGTGTCCAACTCTTAGCGACCCCATGGACTGCACCCTACCAGGCTCCTCCGTCCACGGGATTTTCCAGGCAAGAGTACTGGAGTGGGATGCCATTGCCTTCTCCCAAGAGGCACTACTTTGTGCAAAATCTTGTCATGTGTATCACAGTTTAAAGTTATTCTTGTTTCTGAATTTACTATCCCCTCCCATTTTTGCAGAAACTGCTCTTTATATTTAAAGATGACAATTATGATTCATTTATTGCCACGTGTAAATATCAATAAAGCACCTGTGTTTCCTCCTTATTATCTGATTCACTTTCATTGCTCTAAACTTTGTGCCCTGCTTTGGTAACTTCATGTTGAAGTATAGCAGATTGTGCTATCCCCAAACATGGCACTTTGGCATACTGATTATTTTGAGTTGAAAGCAGGTGAGAAGAAATAGATAAAAAGAAAGTTCTCTGCCCTCCTAAAAGGAGGACACAAATTTACAAAGGTGTTTCTCCTCCTTGCCCTACCAGAAAGGACAAAGTTTAATTCCCAGAGGCAATTTTAGACCTTAACAGTCTGGAGAAGGCACCAAAGGAATCTATACAACATATTCTACTTACTAGTTCTTAGAAGCCTAAAACTGCTTTTCTTTGTCATTTCTTCAAAAATGTATCGTTATTTGCTGATGATACTATATAAACTAAAATTCTAAGCCATCTTAGGAAGTCACTCACTTTTCTCTGGTTCTCCCAGGTATACATATATACCTGTTAATCAACTTTGTTTTTCTCTTGTTAATATGTCTCTTCTTATAGCAGCCTCAGCTAAGAATTCAGAAGGATTAAGGGGGCAATTATTTTTCTCCTACAATATCATATCGAAAATCCTCAGAGGAAAGAAGAGCTCTTGATTAATTGTTATATTCAAATCTAGAATCTCTACTATTAATATATCCCTTGAAAGTGGTACCCACAGTCTCAACCATACTACACACAACATGGCAAACAGAATGTAGTCTTAATTCCAGGAGTTAGATGAGTAAAAGGCAACAGACCATCCTCAACTCTTGCCTTAGGGCTGAGTAATGACCAAAATTTGACCCTGGTTTCTCTGAAACAATGGCAGATAAACCAGAATTCTCCCAGTTTTCTGAGAATAGAATTGCAAATTTTCAAGTTGCTGATTTAAAAACTATGAAACTTATTCAAGGACTGTAGAAGGGACACTAGAACTCCTCCAATTGAAGGCGAAATGATAAAGATGACATGAACCAGACAATAGTTACCTATAGTGTTAGTCAAGACTGATCTGTTCTGTTAATTGTTCTGTGGGAAGCTGAGTGTCAGGGCATGTGCCCTTTGAGTGGGAAATGGTATTTCCTTTGAAACCAGTGAGATTTCCTAGTCATTCATACTGAAAAAAGATCAGATTAAGGGGCTTCCCTGGTGGCTCAGCGGTAAAGAATTCTCCTGCACTGTAAGCGCTGACTCATTGGAAAAGACTCTGATGCTGGGAGGGATTGGGGGCAGGAGAAGGGGACGATCCAGGATGAGATGGCTGGATGGCATCACGGACTCGATGGACGTGAGTCTGAGTGAACTCTGGGAGATGGTAATGGACAGGGAGGCCTGGTATGCTGCGATTCATGGGGTCGCAAAGAGTCAGACACGACTGAGCGACTGAACTGAACTGAACTGAACTGTAGGAACTGCAGGAGACACAAGTTCGATCCCTGGTCAGAAAGATCCCCTGAAGGAGGGCATGGCAACCCAATGGAATATTCCTGCCTGAAGAATCCCATGGAGAGAGGAGCCTGGCAAGCTACAGTCCATAGGGTCACAAAGAGTCAGACATGACTGAAGCAACTTAGCACGCAAGGGATAGAAAAATAACAACTAGAAAAATAGACTTCATCAAGAAAGAAGTTGGGGTAAATTCTTATTTTGTCTATCAGACAGTAGGGTAAAGTGGACCTGGAATTCCCTGAAGCTGGAGTATAGGTACTAAGGGAGGTGGACAGGGCCACCGTGGGGGCACTGGGCTACATCAACTGCAAGGTCAGAAGCACAGACTTGCTGTCATGGTGGGGTAAGCAGGCAGAGAATTGTGAGAACTTTAGCAAGTTCTCTGAGATACAGAGAGGGTTCCTTGGGGGCTCTGAGAAGCACTGAAGGATGTTTTCAGGAGAAGCTCTGGCCCTACAACTATCAATTCAGCATTAAAAAAAAAAAAGCCATCTCATTTTATAGCTATAGGCTATAGGAAGTTCTGGAAATATTAAGCACTTACTCTATACCATAGGGCTTCCCTCATAGTTCAGTTGGTAAAGAATTCACCTGCAATGCAGGAGGCCCCAGTTCGATTCCTGGGTTGGGAAAATCCGCTGGAGGAAGGCATGGCAACCCACTCCAGTATTCTTGGGCTTCCCTTATGGCTCAACTGGTAAAGAATCGGCCTGTAATATAGGAGATCTGGGTTTGATGCCTGGGTTGTGAAGATCCCTTGGAGAAGGGAAAGGCTACCTACTCCACTATTCTCGTCTGGAGAATGCCATGGACTACATAGTCCTTGGGGTCGCAAAGAGTCAGACAGAACTGAGCGACTTTCACTTTCACTGTACCATAGAATTGCCATTTGTTTTCTCGTGTGGCAAAAGAAAAGTTCCAAGGGAGAAGAGAGTTTTCTAGGTTTTGTTTGCTCATGTAAACTTTTTTAGCTCAGTGTTTCAGTACAGTGTGAGCTTCAAGGAGTATTGTTGAATACTTGTTATTTAAATACATTTTTACAAAAACTCTGAAAGGAGCTATTAGTATCCCCAGTTTACAGATGAGAGAATAAAACTCGAACTAACAGAACTACCAGGGCCCCAGAGTTATAGAGAGAGAAGCATAGCCTAGACTTGAACCTGGATCTCTTCTTTACCATTAGACAGCTACAAGCACCTTGGCACAGTTATGGATCCAAGAAACATAAACTAAAACTCTGATAATAAATAGAATCTTTAAACCCCCAAGCTAGTTTGCATTTTGTGTTTATAGCTACTGTTCTGAATTGAAACTCTGATTATACTTTTTTTTTTCCTCTTAGGGGTACCAAGGAAATTAAAATAAATGGGCCACATTCACTAATGTGAAATTGGAACCATTTTCCCTCCAGTCAGTTAAAAAAATGAAGGCACATTACACAATACAGCAAAGCAGGATGGCCAAAAGGAAGGGAAAAGCCAACAAACACTAAAGCCAATTTATTACTCCAATAAATGTCAGGGCAGTAATTGTGTAAGACGCAGATTAATACTGAAAAGAATGGATTTGTGTCATTCTTAAAATATAAATATGAATGCTTTTGACCACAGAGTTAATAAAAGTATGTTGTCTGCAGTGACTGGTAATTGATGTGAAACGGTTACCTTTACTTTATCCTGTAAATGGCAGAAGCAAAGCTTCTACCAAGGGTGCTATTCACACGTAAATTGTGCTTAATGGTTTCCTGTTAATGTGTTCTATTTTTATAATGAAAGTCTAGCCAAATTATAAGAGAGATGCTCTTAACTCCTTTACTAGCTATCAAATTGAACAGTAATTGAATCAGGCAAGAAATTCCTCTTTGACCTTGAAGACTGAGATTTAGATTTTACCTTCTCATCCTATCATCAGATTTAAGAGAGACATGGTATCAATTTTTCTAGCTTTTTATATTTTATATGGTAACCTAATGGCACTAAATAAAATGCTTCCAAATGGAAAATGCAATAAATCATCAACAAACTCATCAATTTTCATACAGAAACAAGAAATTTTGATGAAGCCCAACTTTAATTCATTAATTCAGGTTTCTCATTCAATTTTTTACCTGCTATAAGAGATTGACTAACAAGCAATTTAGCCATTATGTAAAATCTGTCAAAAGAATCGTGACTATCTGTAGGAACGAACAATCAAATCAGAAGAAACACAGTGTATAGAATAGACAATACTATTATACATACAGATGCCTTAACAGAATTATTCCTGAAGTATTTAAATAATATTTAGTTCAATTGAAAAGAGTTTTATCACTTTGTATTATTATGTTGTAAATTTAAAAAATTAGATAATAATTGAAAAGTGTCAGTATTTTGGTTTAATATTGTTAAAAGGACTGATCCTTTATATAACTTCAGTGATTTTCAGGAGAATATGATTTACATGCAATTGGCAAATTACAAGCTACATTAGACAGATCTATCCTCATTTTGAGGGAGCACATGGCTAATTACATTCATGCTCATTTGAACTTCAGAGACTAAATTGTCCTTAAGCATCACAGAGTTAATCTTCAGAGGTATTATGTTTGAATTTAAAAATTTTTTGAAGTCCTGTTTGTAAGCCATGTTTAAAGTTGTCATTTCACATTCCCTACAGTACTTATAAAAAGTTGATACTGATTTAGAGGGGAAGCACCTTCCTATCGACATCCATAAAAGTTTCCAAATTCCACTACTGTAGTCACTAAGGTCCTTTGGGACCCTCAGCTTCTCTAACCTAAGTGTCCTATTCATGTAGCATCACCCAGTTCTGTGCCTTGTCCTCTCCACATGGCCACACCTCTCTGATCTTGCTCAGCCTATTCATGCCTTCTGCCTATGGAAGTCTTAACCATCCTTTATGCTCAGATAAGTCATTGCCCTTGTGATAAAGGATTCCCATGTCCCCCCTTCTGTTACCTGTTAGAAATTAATCACTCCTACTTTTCTCTATTCTCCCATGAAACACACCTTACAAATTCTATTTACTTTCCCTCATCACCAGCTAGATAATAAGGTTCCCGAAGAATCAAACTATTGTACTTAGTGTTTAAGAGCGTTGACTCAGAAGTCAAAGAAACCTTGGTTAATTCAGGCTCTAACTCCACCAATTTCTAGCGAGCAAATGTAGCGATGCTATGTAACCTCTCTAAGTCTTGTTTCTTCTAGTATAACCCTATCCGTATCTATCTCTTAGATAGAGATTTTGAAAAAAAAATTCAAGAAACAATGCATTTTTAAACACATTTATCATGGTATCTGACATATACTAAAAACTCTGTAGCTGTTAGATATTATAATTAATAGTTATTCCCCATCTTTCATAGTGGAACACAGAATGTAACGCAGAACAGATGTTCAATACCACTAGACGAGGGACTGAATAAATGAATGAAATTAAATCAACAACAAAAAAGAAAAGGCTCTAACTTGAAAGGGGGTTTTCAATTCTTCCCAAGAATCACTGTCTATATATCCAAGAACATGAAAGGACCCTAAGTTTCATAAAGAAATTTGCTTCTTATTGGGTAACTGTTTATACAGGAAAGATACGGCCCTAGTCCTGTTGTCTTACATTAATCTATGTTTCTCCCTAACTGTACAGAGCCCAAGCTGTACAGTAGAGTGAGGATCAGTATTTTGAACACACTCAGGATACATTCTCCTCCTCTAGGGATGGGCATAGCTGTACAAGCGAACCTGAATGTCTGCCTGAAGAGCCAAGAATAACTCTATGGAGTTAGGGCAAGGGTAAAGGTGAGGCGGAAACAGAAAAGAACATGGGGAGAAAAATGTTGGGATGAAAAGCAAGGGGAATTTAAGATTTTTATGTATCTGCCTTTACTTTCACATATTTTCTTCAAAATCAAACAATGATATAGTCTTTTTCATAAAGGGTCCCTCTCTGTTGGGGGAGGTGTATACTTCCCTTCCCACTGACATCAAGCTTTAACATGTGACATGCTTTGGCCAATGAAATGTGAGCAGTAGAGACATATGCTACATCTGAGCAGCACTAGGGGATACTCTGTGGTCCTTTCATTAACTTTTCCCCTCCAGTGACCTGTGTCTGGCAGAAATGAAGAGGAGATGGAATGGGGACACAACTAAACCAAAATCTTTATTGCTGCAAGGATGAAGATGAGCAAACTTGGGGAGATGGTGACAGAGAAGGAAGCCTGGTGTGCTGCTGCACATGGGGTTTAAAGAGTTGGACATAATTGGGAGACTGAACAACAAAAATCACAAAGTAACCCAGCAAAAACCACATTAATACAGAACCCTTTTGGGGTTCATTCATCAAGTAAGATCCTCTTACAAAACCCTGCAGTGGCATTCCCCATATTCCTACTACACACACAAACACACAAACACACACACACAACCCACCAGTGAAGACTAATTTGGGCCAGAAAAACCACTATAATCATTCTGATCATTCTGGAGAACTCATTTCTAAAAACTGCACACCTAACCAGCATCATATTGTTCGTGCATGTTGATATTAACAAGTGTATTTGTGTGTACATACAGAGATTCATCTATCATTGAATATACCTGCATCTCCAGGTATATGTACAATAAGAAGACCTGAGTCCTGCTTTCTACAGTTTACAATATTTATGAGATTCCACATATGAAATCCTTGGAACATGAAAAGCTAGTTCTTGTTTCATGACATTCAGCACTGCTGCCCCATGTAGTGTGCTGAAAACGGAGGATGATGCAAACATATCTTAGGAGACATAGTTTCTCTTATCAAGAAAATGACTGCTTGTTAGAGACTTAAACATGCACATGATAAGCTATAACGTATCCTAAGATATAAAGTAGTATGTGCCATAGGGGAAGGTGAAACAAAGCGCTCCGGGAGGTCATAGTCAGGAAGGATTCAGGGGATGTTTCACAAAACACTTTTGAGAAGACTTATGGCAAGAGAATAGAAACATTTGAAAATCAAAGAATGGTATCATCTAAAGTACAGAAATTGAAATAACAACTCATTTGATTAAAGCATGAAACTGTGAAGGATGTAAGAGGTGTGTATTAGTTTGCTACAGCTGCCAAAACAAAATACAACAGACAAGATGTCTTAAATAACAGAAATGTATTTTCTCACAGTCTAGGGGCTGCAAGTTCAAGATCAAGGTGTCAGCAGGTTGGGTTGCTCCTGACGCCTCTCCCCTGGACTTACATGGCCACCTCCTCACTGCATCCTCACGTGATCTTTTTTCTGTGCAAAGGCACCCATGGTATCTCTGTATGTCTTAATTTCCTTTTCCTATAAAGCATCTGGTTCTATCAGATATAGGCCCACCCTACTGGCCTCATTTTAACTTAATTACCTCTTTTAAAGCCCTATATCCAAATACAGTCACATTCTGAGATACTGAGAGTGACCGTCTCAACATATGAATTCGGAGGAGACACAACTCAGTCCACAACCAGTTGAACAGACAAAATAAGGTATGGTTTGGTCGGAAACTGGGAAGAACTGAAAATGTGTAATCAAGAGAGGGACACACAATTAGATCTGTGATTTACATAGATCATGTTTGTGCATGAGGTAAATAAGACAAGGAGAGAGATTGGACAGATCTTTTCAAATACAGGCAACTAAGGATCTGATTAAAGAAAGCCAACATAACATTGTAAGGCAATTATCCTTCAATTAAAAATAATAAAAAAGAGAATGTCAGTGAGGATGGAGCAGAGGAGATACTCTTGAGAAAAAATGAGAGACAGAATGAATAATGAAAATGAAAATATAACTGAATTTAATTTTGTGACTGGATGACTATACATGGATGATTGCAAAGGTAAAACTGTTGATTAGAATAGTAATAGAAGTCTTAAAACTAGAAATATAATCTAAAGAGGTAGAAAAAGATCCTCAAAAAAGTTATGAAGTTAGAAGAGGAAGCATTTACAAAGTCATTGGGGTGTTTAAAACTGTTTATGGGGGAAAAGAAGAACCAACTTAGAAAGGTCATTAGATTTGGCAACCAGGGCAGTACTGATAATCTTATCAAATGGTCTATGATAGACAAGGGTAGGTTATGGAGGAGATGAAAATGGAAGTTGGAAAAGGTAGCTTGATTATATGGCACAGGGGAGTATGAGAACAAGGCCTTACAGCTGAAAGTATGATGAAGTCAACCTTGCTAGCTATTTGACGATTTGAGTTTTATAACAGCCTAGGAGCTAGAAGTTACCATCATCCTTGTTATACGATGGGGAAAATGAGACACAGGTGAAGTATAGTATTTAATGTTACATAGCTGGTTAATCAAAGAGCTAGATATTTGACCTTGGGCATCTCACTCCAACACACATACATTTATCTGTCACTCTTTTTTCTCTATATATAAATTTAGTTTGATGGTAAAAAAGAAAATCACTGAAGGTGGCAAGAAGAGCATGAACAATTTCATATGGCAAGAATGAACAGCATGCGTTTGTGTGGGTGGGGGGTGGGGGGACTGTGAGATAAGGCAAATGAAGCAATGGGCTTATGCTGTGTACTCATAAGGGATAAAACAGGAGCAAGTTGAGGGAATAAGTAAAGTTTATTTATTTGCTCTTTGCAATTGGAATCATTTTCTAAATGAAAGAGTCATATATATTCTAGTCTGTTAGTATATTCAATATTTTTGAATATTTATATTCAAAATATATTCAATATTTACTGAACATATACTACATTTCTGGCACTTACACTAGAATCTAAAGACAGGATGAAGAAAAATCCAGAACTTATGGATTTTCCAAATAGTGATACTTAAAGGGATCACTAGCAATTTAATGAAGAATGGAGGTACTATTTTATATCAGAGGTCATAGATTATAATAAAGCTGCCTTCATCTTTAATGGGACATACAACTCAAGGAAAGTCATTACACCTCTGATATCCCAGTTTGTCCATCAATGAAATAGAGATGAAATTACAACAGATGATTATATCCTTGAATAAAAGGCACATTGGAGAGGTGAAGTAATATTAATAAATGAAAATAGCACATAATACTATCTAATAAGAAGAAATCTTCATTTTATTTTCATTAGGGAAATATTAATTATTAGATTTGACCCAGGTAGACTTGTTATTTTAAATACACTGAATAATCTTTAGAGGCTTTAATCATTTTCTCCAGAAGTAATAAAGACATAATTTGTAAAATCTGAAGTTAATTAAATTTAAAAAGTCTTACAGTAAAATGATGTTATGATTGAGATTTAACACGGACATAATTTAAGACACAGTTATGACTCCCATGGCAACCATATCTGGCCATATTACACCGTCTCTCGATATGGTCTTTTACTCTGTTTAAACAACAGATGCTAATATTTGGACTGAGATGTTCTTTGATGACATACATGAAAGTATTTCTACATTTTGAAATCTTGATGACAATCATTCCATTTTAAATATAAAGTAGAAATATTTTTTATTGCTTAAAAATTAATATCTTTGCATTCAGAAAGTTAACAAACAGAAAGAGCCAATATAAATTCACATAGGACCTTCTTCCAAACTAATTTAATTTTTAATAAAGAATATCTTGATTTTAGCAGTGTACTCCCTTAGGTTTGAACATTTTTGTCTATTATTTAAAGAATGATATAAAATGTATTAAAATTTGCAGATGGCAAAAAACAGAGGGATAGCTGATATGAGAAGTGAGACTCAAGATTCACATTTATCTTGACAAATACTAACAAGTCAGTCCTATGCCCAAACACCTGATAATGCAGCAGCTATATTTTACTTTCAAAAATTCAACTGCACAAGCCTAGCCTAGTAGACAATACTGGTAAGAAGTCATGGGAGGGTTCTGATAATTTTGGTTAAACATAATTTTAACCATTACAAATGGTCTTTGTAATAACAAAGCTAACAGGAAGCTTCAAGCTACACAAATTGAGTTACAAGTTTAAGTTCAACAGAAGTGATCATTGTTGTGGATCTGGTGCTTGGTTAAATTCTGAGAAACATATTTTAAGTGATACAGATACTCAAAACTTCATACATAGACATTGAGGAAGGGATTGCAGAATTGAATGTGAAATATTTTAAGTCATTTACAAGATCCATCCAAACATTAAAATTCTTTGGTTGTATGGAAAGTATAAACTACTACAGAGCATGCTAATATCAAATAAATCCCATTAAATACTGTACATATAATCTTTGATTATATACTACAAATACTTATAAATATGAGTTTGCATCAAAATTATTATTATCTTGATAAGTTCAACTGTGAAACAATAACAGTTCATATCCTATTAACTCAATGAAAAGCATCTAATCATGTAGGCTTTACAGGTAAGATAGACAAATATGTTTTTTCTTTGAAAATCTTATTCCCCATTCATCTTTTAACAAACCATATTTTTTTACACTGCAATTTACATAAAATGATATGCTAGAATTTTAAAATATCCATTTTTTATTCCTTCAGGTAAAATATCTATTAGATAAAAAAGCCTTTTAAATTTGTTTTTAGGCTAAGCATGATTTAGGACACGAGACAAAGGGTTTCTTAAAGTCATTTTATTTTAATATATATCTACTCACAAAAAGCTTGACTTCCTAATTTAGAGTAGTGCTTCTGAAATTTTAATGTGCATACAATACACCTGCAGATCTGAAGAGGAACCTCAATTATGCACTTCTAACAAGCTCCCTGGTGATATCAATGCTGCTGGTCCATATGGACCACTCACTGATTAGCAAAGATTTAATGAACTCTTCTACTTCAGTAGTACTATCAATTATTCTAAAATAAGTCTCACTTAATATATAACATAAAATAAAATAAATTATTTTCAAAAGAGGAAAAGAACCTTTGCAATTTTCTCTTCTCTATAAGTCCTTAACATTTGTGATGCTGTTCATCTGATTAATGTCCCTATTACTCTTGTGAAACACTAAATCCTTCTTCCCATCTTCCTCACCTCAAAAGGGCTCACAAAATTGTCTCCTGACACCCCAGCCTCACCATTCCACAATTCCCTGTTACTTCCTTTTGGTTTTATGCTGTGCCCCTTTCCATAGGCTTTTCAGGTTGTTATGGACTGAATGTTGGTGTCCTCTCCAGATTCATATGCTGAAACCGTATCTCTCAATATGAAATTAAAGAAACAATCCCATTTATCATTGTAACAATGAACAAAATATCCAGGAATAAATCCACTTAACGAGACAAAAGACCTGTATGCATAAAACTATAAGACATTGATTAAAGAAATAAAACACACACACACACACACAAACACACACACAGATGGAGAGATATACGATGTTCTTAGATTGGAAGAATCAATATTGTGAAAATGACTATATTGCCCAAAGCAATCTACAGATTCTATGCAATACCTATCAAATTACATTTTTCATAGAACTAGAACAAAAAAATTTACAATTTGTATGGAAATAGAAAAGACTCTGAATAGCCAAAGCAATATTGAGAAAGAAATACAGCTGGAGAAATTAGACTTCCTGACTCCAGAGCATACTACAAAGCTACCAATAATACATAACTTTTTCAAAGTCTTTTCTGATTCCTATATTTTTCTTTTTAAACATACCCTCTATTTTGAATAAAGATAAAGCTTTTTGCAAAAGCAACAAAAGAAAAATTTAAAAGTGGGATTACCACAAACTAAAAAAGCTTCTACACAACAAAGGAAAACATCAACAGAAAGAATAAGCAGCCTACTGAAAGGGAGAAAATACTTGCAAATCATATATGTGATAACTGGTTAAATAACAAAATATATAAAGAACTCACACACATCAATAGCAAAAACAATCCAATTAAAAATGAGCAGAAGATATGAATAGGCATTTTTTCAAAGAAGACATACAGAAGGCCAACAGGTACATAAAAAGATGCTTTGGATCATTAATTATCCATTCAACTCTTTGAGACCCCATGGAATGCAGCATGCCAGGCTTCCCTGTCCATCCCAACTCCCAGAGCTTGCTCAAACTCATGTCCATTTAGTCATGATGACATCCAACCATCTTATATTTTGTTGTCCCCTTGTCCTCCTGCATTCAATCTTTCCCAGCATCAGGCTCCTTCCCAACAATCAGTTCTTTGCATCAGGTGGCCAAAGTACTGGGGCTTCAGCTACAGCATCAGTCCTTCCAATGAATATTCAGGACTGATTTTCTTTAGGATTGACTGGTTGGATCTCCTTGCAGTCCAAGGGATTCTCAAGAGTCTTCTCCAACACCACAGTTCAAAAGCATCAATTCTTTGGTGCTCAGCTTTCTTTATGGTCCAACTTTCATATCTATACATGACTACTAGAAATACCATAGCTCTGACTAGACAGACCTGTTGGCAAAGTAATGCCTTTGCTTTTTAATATGCTATCTAGGTTTGCCACAGCTTTTCTTCCAAGAAGAAAGCATCTTTTAATTTCATTAAATTAATGAAATTAATTATTTTATTAATAACAGCTGCAGTCACCATCTACAGTGATTTTGGATTCCAAGAAAAAGTCTGTCACTGTTTCCATTGTTTCCCCATCTATTTGCCATGAAGTGATGAGACCGGATGCCATGATCTTCTTTTTTTTGAATGTTGAGTTTTAAGTCAGCTTTTTTACTCTCCTCTTTCACTTTCATCAAGAGGCTCTTTAGTTCCTCTTTGCTTTCTGCCACAAGGGTAGTGTCATCTGCATATCTGAGGTTATTGATATTTCTCCCGGCAATCTTGATTCCAGCTTGTGCTTCAGCATTTCTTATCATGTACTCTGCACATAAGTTAAATAAGCAGGGTGACAATATACAGCCTTGATGTATTCCTTTCCCAATTTGGAACCAGTCCATTGTTCCATGTCCGGATGCAAATAAAAACCACAATTATGGTCTTCTCTGAGTATATGCCCAGTAGTGGAATTAGGTCACATGGTAGTCCCACTTTTGGTTTTTTAAGGAACCATATTGTTCTCCATAGTGGCTAGATCATCTTATATTATCACCTACAGTGTAGGACGGTTCCCTTTTCTCCACACCCTTTCCAGCATTTATTATTTGTATATTTTTGATTATGGCCATTTTGACTGATATGCAGTGACATCTCATTATAGTTTTGATTTGTATTTCTCTAAAAATTAGTGGGATGGAGATGGTTGGAGTGAAGCCCAAATGGGAGGGAACATATGTGTGTGTGTGTGTGTGTGTGTGTGTGTGTGTGTATAAAGAGAGAGAGAAAGAAAGAGAGAGAGAGGTGATTAACTTTGTTGTACAGTAGAAACTAACAAAATGTTGTAAAGCAACTGTACCCCAATTAAAAAAAACAATTAGATATCATCTCACAACTGTTATAATGATTATTATCAAAAAGACTAGAAATGACAGGTGTTAGCAAGGCTGTGGAGAAATGGAACTTTAGTGCACTGTCAGAGGGAGAGTAATTTGGTGCAGTTAGTATGAAAAATAGTATGGAGGTTCTCAAAAAATTAATATGGGACTACCATATGATCCAGAAATTCTACTGCTAGGCATTTTGCTAAAGAAAATAAAAGCACTAATTTGAAAAGATACCTGATCACCGTAAGCTATCACTCACTTGAGATAACATAGATAGACTTAAAGGGCATTATGCTAGGTGAAATAAGTCAGAGAAGACTGATACTGTATCATCTCTCTTACATATGGAATCTTACATAATATGTGTACACACACATACACACACACACACTCCTAATAAACCAAGCTAACAGATACAAAGAAGAGATTGGTGCTTGCCCAGGGGCAAAGGTTTAGGGATGGGAAAAATAGATGAATTACTCTTTTGTGGTCTTTTGTTTGTATAAATGGAATTTTGTGGCTCAGACGGTTAAGCGTCTGTCTACAATGCGGGGGACCCGGGTTCAATCCCTGGGTTGGGAAGATCCTCTGGAGAAGGAAATGACAATCCACTCCAGTACTATTGCCTGGAAAATCCCATGGACAGAGAAGCCTGGTAGGCTACACGTAGTCCATGGGGTCTCAAAGAGTCGGACATGACTGAGCGACTTCACTTCACGTCAAAAATAACTAAAATAATGTAAAAAGTAGAAGTGTTCCAAAATCAGGTACAGCATTTGCACTTGTTAATGGCGCCAGTATAAACTGCTACAACTTCAAAAAAAATAAGCTTTTTAAAACTCATTAAATAACTAGTTCAAATCATTCTCATAATCTTAAAGGATAAAATTAAAACTTTTAGGGCAGTTGGAAAGCCCATTTTAATTGTCCTTATCTGTTTTTTCTACTTTATCTTCTATAGAAATTTAGATTAGCATGCTTTTCAAAAGTCTTTTACTGATGAATTCTTGGTATAATTATATCTTGCTTTTAAGCCTGCTTTTAAGCTTGCTTTTAAGCCATAACAAACACTATAGAGGCAGTCCCTGACTGGGCTTGTTATATCTTCTGGGATTTGGAAGAGCCCAAAGGAAGACCATGTACCATCCCATCCCCATAACACTTGATTATTAATATCAAGTATTATTAATTTAACTCTGGCTACCACTGAACACATCTGACACATTCTGTACTTGCACACTTTACCACACTGCCCCTTTCAGGTCAATTTTATCCTTCCCTCCTTCATCTTAAGTATTTAAATTTACCTATCTACCATTTAAGTTTCACTGAAGTCATGGTTTCTTCTCTATTCATCTCTACCCAATGAGTTTTTTTGCATTCTTGCCCTCATTATGTGACTCTCACACTATATGTTTAACTTATTTTACCATAATACATGCAGATAATTTCTCAATCAATGTACTAGAATTTTCTTATACAACCTTGACTTAATTCTGTGGATTCATCAATCTCTCTGAACTCTGTAAAACCTATTGACAGCTTTCCAAAACCTATAGAACTGGGAGGTGGTAGGATTTTCTCTGATTCGTCGACTCACTTTTGCTTCTGCAAGTGGAACTGTCTGCTTGGCAAAGGTACTCCAACATTGTTTATGCTGGATAAACATTTATTTAGACAATGAAGATGAATGTGAATAGAGTAATTGTTATGAAAACTAATATGTTGCTGTAAATTAGGTATTATTGTTTAATCATCAAGCCATGTCTGATTCTTTGGTGACCCTATGGACTGTAGCCTTCCAGGTTCCTGTGCCCATGGAATTTTCCAGGTAAGAATACTGGAGTGGGTTGCCATTTCCTTCTGCAAGGGATCTTCTCGACTCAGGGATTAAACTGGTGTCTCCTGCTTGGCAGGTGGATTCTTTACTACTGAGCCACCTGGGAAGAGTGGCCACATTAGGTACATACGTATAATAATTAAAGATAGAAAACATATAGAATTTCTTTTTCTTATATTTGTGCGCAATTTTCTTTAGATTTTTACTCCAAATAAGTAGAAACAGGAAGCCTGTAGTCAGGGTATTATAGATAAGAAAGAATGTGAAGGATTCCCTTTAATGGACTAGGATGAAAAGTAAAGTTGTTGGTCTTACATCAAAAGACTGGCACAGTAATGTGTATTTATATGTTTAGGGATGACAGATGTTTAAGGTATTCATGCAACTCTTTATTACAAGTCCTTGCTTTAATGGACTTTTAAAAATCTAGTTATATTAGAAAAGAAATTTTCTGTTATTTTTTTAAATTGATAACTTTAGAAAGACATGCAATTACCACATTGTTTAAAATAAGTTTTCACTCTTCTTTTGAAGATGCCACTCTACTTTGAAATGCTTTACCATTTGTACTTACTAGTAATATGCTTTCATTATTCTAGGGTGGATTCAGTTCTTTGGAATTAGTTAAATGTCAATTGAAGCTCCATTTGTGAATAAAATAGTGATCATGCTGGTTAAATCCAGTTTTGGGCAAAAATGAAGTGTAACTAGAAAGAAAATTAATCTCTTAGTCTTATAAACTGGCTCTGAAGGAAAATTAAGAGGTAAGTTTCCAAAATGTTATTAGGATTTTAAAATACAAAGTGTCAGCAGGAGAATAAAGGTACCCTTTTAGCTATAATTCTTGAAAAAATTATATTAATTCTTTCAACCAGTGATTTTTACCAATTTTTCACACATACATTCTTGAAATGTTCATTATTTGCATCATCTTATTCTTAGTAATTTTTCTCCATTATTATAAGATATACAGCTGAAATTATATTTCTGGTTATTTATGACATAGATTCAGAGACATCAAAGTTAAAATAATCTCCTAGAACTTCTTGAATGTCATCTATGACCAAGTACTTTAAATAAAATCCACTCAGAATTTTAAAAATTTTGCTGGGTAGAATGTAGGAAAAAATATCATCTAAAAGCTTTCTTTAAAACTCCTTGAAATCCCCTTTTGGGGCAAATTGTTCTTGTGTTCTGGGAAAAATACTACCCAGAGTTCTATTATGAGAACATCAAGGAGTCAGACTTTTCTGCAATGGATATGACTAATTAACTGTGTCTCTAAGGAGTTCAACTGTTCTATCAAGTAACCAAGTTGATTTTATGGGACATTCAGAGTTGCACCACATGTCTGGAGATACTGGCTCCTAGAGAGACTGTTATCTGCACAGAAGAAACCATGGTCTATGTCTGAAGACTGTTACTGGCCATTATAGAAGTAAGCATGCTTCCTCTGTTGGTGTGTAAAACTTCTGCTAGGAGTTAGGGGCTGAAGACCAGCAGCAGAAAAAAATGGTTTGTATGGAACCTTTCATAGACTGTGTTATACGTAATAATGCTTTCAGATCCACGTGATAATGTCTGGTGTGGCATTGGAGGATGCAAAATGTAAAAGATTTTCCTTTCGTCTCTGTTTAGAGTCTAGAATATACCAGTATTTCAGGGGTTGGCAGCTTTGAGAGAACTGAAATCAGCAGGACTATTATTGGGTTTCTCTGTGGGAGCAGCAGTGGGAATGGCAGTGACTCCTGATGAGAATAAAAGTGTAAATAGATTTAATCCTGAACATATGTCCACATACGTTCTGAGGACTCTGAGATAAATGGACTGTAGGTGGTGAGTACCTAGTTGGGAATGGAAGGGATGAAATTGCCATAAATGGGTTTTAATAGAAATGATATTTTTTGAGACACATAATCAAGTGAAGTTTGACTTTGAGATTATACTTTACCATTTCTTCTTAATATATCAATATTTTAGCCACCTATGGAAAATGTCACGACATTATTAATTACCTCCTCTACTGAGACATGCAAAGCACATGGACGTTTTCTTCTACAGATGTAACAGTGTGCCTTAAGCTTGGATAAATTACACATGAGTTGGAAAGCTGACTCTAAAGTAAGCATATTCCAAATTCAAAATTAATTTGACAATGGAGGACCTGGCAAGTAAAATATCAGTGAATGAGGTGAAAGCAATGAATGCTTTAGAGGCTGGCTGTCCAAAGTGTAAAGCCTACCTATGCTCCTTATTAAAATATAACACAGGAAAAGCTATGTATCTGTGTTGGGCTTCACTTTCCTCCTCTGTAAAATGAATATAATTGTCAGGAGGTTCTGCAGATCATGAAAGCTAGCCATACCCATCCCTTCAGCCAATCTCAGTGTGGCTCAGTTCATAGAGGCATTTGCACTGATGGTATTATGTTGCCCATGGGACATTAGTAGTCAAAGTTTATTGACAATGGGCAAGATCTTGGATGACTCTTGGTTAATGTGACCAGTACTAAACCAACTGTGAACCTCAATTCTAGCCCTGGGTCTCCTGCTACTATGAAGCTTGATTCCATTATTTTACTTCATTGAGCTTTGAAAGTCTCCTTCTTACATTATGTGGTTAGATCAGAAACTTTAAAAAATAGATTTATTTGTTTTGTGCTTGGGTATAGTCGTGCTATTAGATGTAGCTATAGCATAATAGTTAAGAACACTTTAAGAACTTAAACACTTAAACATTTTAAAGTTAAGAACTTCATATGTATTCCTGCCTGGAAAATTTCATGGATAGAGAAGCCTGGTGGGCTAGAGAAGCCTGAAAACTTGGGCAAGTTACTTAAACTCACCATGCCTCAGTTTCCCTAATTGAAAATGGAGGTGATGATAAAATTACAATCCTCACAGGATCATTATGAAGCACAGTTGCTTAGAATAGTGCTATGAACATAGTAAGAACTCAAGAACTACTGTTAACCTTAGAATCCATTTGATAAAGGGCTTTAATTAAAGTAGAATTATGAACGAAAAGCCCCTCTCACATAGGCCTCAATCTCGCAATTCTTAGCAAACTTAATACAGTCTTAGGATTCCGAAACACAGTTTAAAATTCACATTTAATGGGTGATTTTGTGTATTTTATCCAGATCAGAAGTGCATGAATTTGGAAACATCGACAGAGGCAGAATTCTAATAAATTAATATGAATCTCTCATGACATCTTTGATGGATAACTGATCTCCATTGAACAGAATATTGAATAGGAATATTCCTATTCCCATCATCATCATTTTATACAAAAGTATGCTGTAGCCCCATTCCAAGATTTTATCATTTATATATCTCATCCACTTCTAAAAATGATTTGATGCAGTTAACTGTAAATTTTTATGACCATGACCTGTATTGTGAAACTATATTATGCTATTATTCATAGTATAATAATTACCTTAAATATAACATGCCTTCATATAATGGATCCTGTTTCATCTGGAAAAAAAGAATCCACTAATTTGATTTAATCACACACTATTTAAACACGTCACAACCCACTATTTGAAAAACTTTATATGAATTCCTGCCTGGAAAATTTCATGGATAGAGAAGCCTGGTGGGCTACAGTCCATGGTTGCAAAGAGCTGGACATCAATAAGTGACTAACACATACACACACGCACGCGTGCATGGATTTGGAGCTTATGTTTTACATTTTTAGGGTAGTTTTGCTGAGGAAATTCCTGAAGGAAGTTCTTGGGATGCACTGCAGATTTACTGAATCAGAAACTCTGGCTGTGAGACTAAGTAAACTGTGTTTTAATAAACCCTCCAGGTGATTCTGATGCACCTTAAAGTTTGAGAAGAGCCAAGTCAAAACCCCAGCATTTCTTTGTTGTTATATATATACAATAAGTATCTTAAAATAGAGACAGAGATAATTTTATATATGTGGAATGGCAGCAAAATACCAAGTAAATTGTAGATGCTGAGCCACAACCACTGGACAGAGTAAGAATTATTTTTTCTATTTGACACCATTTGCTACTCCAAACTTTACTTTCAATTAAAAAAAAATGACAACATAGATACACCAATGCTTAGACTGATATATTCCCCTTGAGAATTTGATATATATTTATTGATATTTTGAAATTAATTGAAGTCATTCCTACAATTAAAAACCAAACACAAAATAGTCTACCATTAAACGGGGCATTTTGGAGTGTCGGACCAACTAATGATAACTTTTCCTTATTTCTCACTTCATTCATGGCAGAAAGTCCCCTGCAGCATTTTGTACGATAGGATGCCATGCGGACACAGATGATCGGTCCAGGATAAGCACGTGACCAATTTTAGCTCAGAGTCTGCCTTTAAGGAATTTAGGCCTGAGATTCATAAAGATTCATTCATTCCTTTTCCCTTCTGCAGCTGGATTTGAAACACACAAATTAAAGGAGGTGAGGGGTGAAGGGAGGCATGTTTTATTCCATAAGCCTTTGAAAGAGAGAGTGCTGGTCTACAGAAAGAATGGGGTGGGCACATAGAGAGAAGCAGAAAGTTCTATCAGACTCCAAGTCCCTGGCTGCAGTACCTTCCTTGGGAGAAGTGGCATTCTGGCCTTTGGGTTTCATGACACCCAAATAATCTCAAACAATATCTCCTTTTAGCTTAAGCCAGTCCTAGTTAGTTCTCTCATAAGCAACCAAATATTGCAAATCATAGGCTGGTAGGCTAGATAATCTTTAGGAAACTAAGAGTAGAAAAAATGAATTCTTTGGTCCAAGAAAATCCACAGAAATGAGCATGTTTTAAAAAGGAAAGATAAAAAACATTAGACATTTTCACGTCAACATTTTTTATATCTAATAGTTTTTGAAGGTTTGTTGCCCAGCTCTGCCAGCTTCCATCCTTCTCCTTCTGTTTCCTCTTTGTAGGGTTAAAGCTTCAGACATTTTCTCTGTAAAGCTGTTGATGTTGGTCTAGCCTTCTGCTTTGTATTTTTATAATTATTTGACATCAGTAAAGTGCTCATGGAATTCCAAAAATTGTTAAGAATTTTAAAAACAAAAAATTTCCATCTTCTTCAGGCAAAGCACATATCCTTAATTCTAACTTAAAGTCAAGGAGTTAGATGCTGGTAGAGAGAAAGAAAGGATTAATGCTGTCACCTAATTTTGCCTGGATCCTTTGCTACACAAAATGTTTCAGTGTAAAAGAAGAATGAATCATGCAAGAGCTTAAAATTTTGCCATCAGATGTAAGATAGAAAGCTAAATTCTAATGGGTTTTAAAATAGAGTTAATGCATTACTAATTAAGGCTTTTTTGCTTTTAATCAAGATTAAATATGGAAATATTCAGACAAAAGAAATCTTACAAAGCTATTATCTACCAATATATTGTCTATATGTTTCACAATTTTAAAGTAAAATATGAAATATATATATATATATATTTTCCTAATTTATTTTAGTTTTTCCATAGGAGTTAAACATGTAAAATCCTTTATGTAATCCACTTCTATTGACTTATGTGTAATATTTAGATATAATAGCATGAAACAAAAAAAGTGTTTAATTTTATTTGTGTGTGTGTATATATATGTGTTTGTATATATACACTTGATCTACTCTGCAACAAGAAGAATGAATCTTATGTCCAAATTCCATCTGATGTGTTACAAATACAGTTAGCACAGAATGGACCATTTAGGGCACATGTAGTGTATCTTTTACAAACCACAAGTAGCAGCATGAATAACTAAATGGGTGAATTTTCTTGGCCACATACAAGTGAACTCATGAGGAATTCATCTGTAAGATGGTTTAATATTCCCACTGCATATTCAAGTTATCTCGATGAAAATGTTATATCACTGAATATGGGATCCAACTGTGCGGAGACCACTCATTATGAGAGTATTAAACTGTGTCCCAGTGACATCAAAATAATGAAAATGCCTATAAGGTGTCCCTCTTCTATTTATTTACATATTGTAACAAGAAACAGGAGGAATAATAAATGATAATGAAGAACCATTTATTCCCCAGAGATTGAATAGCCTCGTCCTATTTTACCAGACAATCATTAATTTTAATTGCTTCAGATTTGTAACCCACGTGGATAAAATTAAAAGCCATTCCGACGTGAGAAAAACAGACTAAGATTGCTGTAAATAGAAATCTCTTTCAGGATTTCTTTTTTTAACAAATAAGCACAAACATTGCTGCATTATTTGGACTAAGCATCTATGATAACTATTTGGATTTTTACAATAAACAGAACTTTAGACTTTATGTGTATTATTCATAAATTCTTGCCTTTTCTGGGTCTATACAAAATGAAAAATATATATTAAAACTAACAATGTACCTGAGAGTGTGTTAAAACTACTCATTTAACATTCAGCATAAAAAGTTACTATTATACTGATTTTCATTATCATATTTTAAGATAAGTCTATTCTACTCGTGAAAATAATTCTTAAATGAGACATTTATGTTTGATTTTTATGGCAGTCAGACCATAACTATGTGGTTTATTCCTAATTCACTTAAAAAAGACAAAGAGCCACTGGTTCATTTGTTGAATCAGATTTATAGCCATGTGGGGGTGCCCATGGGTTAATGCAGAATGGAACAAAAAAATCTTTCTTCATTTGCTGTCTCTGTGTCTCTGCCCTGAGGTCCTATGTAAAACATTCAGGAACTGCATCATGACTATACAGATAATGATTTATTTTAGACTTGAGTCCTAACACATTGTTGAGCCATAAATCATTTTAATGGGTCACCACTAGATTCTTAAAACCTGCAAAAAGTAGAATGTAATTGAAAAGGTCAAAGTTCATTTTACTAATAAAGGTAAATATCAGTTCACTTCAGTCGCTCAGTCATGTCCAATTCTTTGCAACCCCATGGACTGCATCACACCAGGCCTCCCTGCCCATCAACAACTCCTGGAGTTTACTGAAACTCATGTCCATTGAGTCGGTGATGCCATCCAACCATTTCATCCTCTGTTGTCCCCTTCTCCTCCCACCTTCAATCTTTTCCAACATCAGGGTCTTTTGAAATGAGTCAGTTCTTCACATCAGGTGGCTAAAGTATTGGAGTTTCAGCTTCAGCATCAGTCCTTCCAATGAATATTCAGGACAGATTTCCTTTAGGATGGACTGGATGGATCTCCTTGCTGTCCAAGGGACTCTCAAGAGTCTTCTCCAACACCACACTTCAGAAGAATCAATCCTTCGGTGCTAAGCTTTCTTTATAGTTCAACTCTCACATCCATACATGACTACTGGAAAAACCATAGCATTGAGTAGACAGGCCTTTGTTGGCAAAGTAATGTCTCTATTTTATAATTAGCTGTCTAGGCAGGTCATAACTTTCCTTTGAAGGAGCAAGTGTCTTTTAATTTCATGGCTGCAATCACCATCTGCAGTGATTTTGGAGACAAGATAAAAAATAAAGTCTGACACTGTTTCCATTGTTTCCCCATCTATTTGCTATGAAGTGATGGGACTGGATGCCATGACCTTAGTTTTCTGAATGTTTAGTTTTAAGCCAACTTTTTCACTCTCCTCTTTCACTTTCATCAAGAGGCTCTTTAGTTCTTCACTTTCTGTCATAAGGGTGGTGTCATTTACATATCTGAGGTTATTGATATTTCTCCCGGCAATCTTCATTCCAGCTTGTGCTTTTTCCAGCCCAGCATTTCTCATGATGTACTTTGCATGTAAGTTAAATAAGCACGGTAACACTATACAGCATTGACATACTCCTTTTCCTATTTGGAACCAGTCTGCTGTTCCATGTCCAGTTCTAACCGTTGCTTCCTGACCTGCATACAGATTTCTCAGGAGGCAGGTCAGGTGGTCTGGTATTCCCATTTTCCATATTTGGTATCCCAATTTCCCACAGTTTGTTCTGATCCACACAGTCAAAGTGTTTGGTATAGTCAATAAAGCAGAAGTAGATGTTTTTCTGGAACTCTCTTGCTTTTTCGATGATCCAGCAGATGTTGGCAATTTGATCTCTGGTTTCTCTGCATTTTCTAAATTCAGCAGGAACATCTGGAAGTTCACAGTTCATGTATTGTTGAAGCCTGGTTTGGAGAATTTTGAGCTTTACTTTACTAGCGTGTGAGATGAGTGCAATTGGGCACTAGTTTGAGCTTTCTTCGGCATTGCCTTTCATTGGGATTGGAATGAAAAGTGATCTTTTCCAGTCCTGTGGTCCCTGCTGAGTTTTCCAGATTTGCTGGTGTATTGAGTGCAGCACTTTCACAGCATCATCTTTTAGGATTTGAAATGGCTCAATCGGAATTCCATCACCTCCACTAGCTTTGTTCGTAGTGATGCTTCCTAAGGATGCATCTGGATGTCTGGATCTAGGTGAGTGAATACACCATCGTGATTATCTGGGTCGTGAAGATCTTTTTTTGTACAGTTCTTCTGTGTATTCTTGTCACCTCTTCTTAATATCTTCTGCTTCTGTTAAGTCCATATCATTTCTGTCCTTTATTGAGTCCATTTTTGCATGAAATGTTCCCTTGGTATCTCTAATTTTCTTGAGGAGACCTCTAGTCTTTCCCATTCTATTGTTTTCCTCTATTTCTTTGCACTGATCACTGAGGAAGGCTTTCTTCTCTCTCCTTGCTATTCTTTGGAACTGCATTTCCTTTTCTCCTTTGTCTTTCACTTTTCTTCTTTTCACAGCAATTTTAAGTCCTCCTCAGACAACCATTTTGCCTTTTTGCATTTCTTTTTCTTGGAGATGGTCTTGATCCCTGTCTCCTGTACAATGTCATGAACCTCTGTTCATAGTTCTTCAGGCACTCTATCTATCAGATCTAATCCCTTGAATCTATTTGTCACTTCCACTGTATAATTGTAATGATTTGATTTAGGTCAAACTTTAATGGTCCAGTGGCTTTCCTTACTTTCTTCAATTTAAGACTGAATTTGGCAATAAAGAGTTCATGATCTGAGCCACAGTCAGCTCTGGGTCTTGTTTTTGTTGACTGTATTAGAACTTCTCCAAATTTTGCTGAAAAGAGTATAATTAATCTGATTTTGGTATTGACCATCTGGAGATGTCCATGTGTTGTCTTCTCTTGTGTTGTTGGAAGATGGTGTTTGCTATGACCAGTGCATTTTCTTGGCAAAACTCTGTTAGCCTTTGCCCTGCTTCATTCTATACTCCAAGGCCAAATTTGCCTGTTACTCCAGGTGTTTCTTGACTTCCTACTTTTGCATTCCAGTCACCTATAATGAAAATGATATTTTTGGGGGGTATTAGTTCTAGAAGGTCTTGTAGGTCTTCATAGTCCATTCAACTTCAGCTTCTTTAGCATTACTGGTCAGAGCATAGACTTGGATTACCGTGATATTGAATGGTTTGCCTTGGAAAAAAAAAAGAGATCACTCTGTCGTTTTTGAGATTGCATCCAAGTACTGCATTTTGGACTCTTTCGTTGACTATGATGGCTACTCCATTTTTTCTAAGGGATTCTTGACCACAGTAGTAGATATAATGGTCATCTGAGTTAAATTCACCCATTCCAGTCCATTTTAGTTCGCTGACTCCTATAATGTCAGTGTTCACTCTTGCCGTCACCTATTTGATCACTTCCAATTTGCTTTGATTCATGGACTTAACATTGCAGGTTCCTATGTAATATTGCTCTTTATAACATCAGACTTTATGTTCATCACCAGTCATATCCACAAATGGGTGTTGTTTTTGCTTTCACTCTGTCTCTTCATTCTTTATGGAGCTATTTCTCCACTGATCTCCAGTATCATATTGGGCAACTACTGACCTGGGAAGTTCATCTTTCAGTGGCCTATCTTTTTGCCTTTTCATACTGTTTATGGGGTTCTCAAGGCAAGAATACTGAAGTGGTTTGCCATTCCCTTCTCCAGTGGACCACATTTTGTCAGAACTCTCCACCATGACCCATCTGTCTTAGGTAGCCTTGCAAGGTATGACTCATAGTTTCATTGAGTTAGACAAGATTGTGGTCCATGTGATCAGACTGGTTAGTTTTCTGTGGTTCTGATTTTCAGTCTGCTTGCCCTCTGATGGAGAAGGATAAGAGGCTTATGGAAGCTTCCTGATGGGAGAGACTCAGGGGGAAACTGGGTCTTATTTGATGGGTGAGACTAGGTCAGTAAATCTCTAATCCAATTTTCTATGGATGGGTGGGGTTGTGTTCCCTCCCTGTTATTTACCTGGGGCCACACTATGGTGGAGGTAATGAAGATAATGGCAACCTACTTCAAAAGGTCCCATGCAGGCACTGCTACACTCAGTGACCCCAACCCTGCAGTAGGCCACCACCAACCCAGGGATCGAACCTACATCTCCTGTGGCTCATGAATTCCAAGTGGATTCTCTACTGCTGTGCTTCCAGGGAAGCCCTTTGGTGTGTATACATACATATTTAATATACATATATATTATACAAACATACATTCATAAATATATATGGGTGTGTATGTATGTTGTGGAAGATGATAATTTATTGCTTACTATGAATTGTAGGAAAGAGACAGAAATGTTTGAAAGGCACTTTGCAATGGAGAGCAGCTGCTGGTGCTGGCTCTTATGGACAGGCAGGGGAAATGATATTGGTATGTTTCAAATATAGTTCTTAAGACAATTGCATCAGAATGACCTGAACCTAGACCCCACTCAAAACCTACTGAATCAAGCATCTCTGATGTTGAGGAGCTTACATAAAACTGGCTCGCCAGGTAATTCTTGTGTGTTCTGATATGTGGGGGGTCAATTGCACTAGAGACCATTTCCACACTCTGAGAAGGGGTGTCTATAACCTTCAATAAAATATGACAGAAATATTTTTCCTTGTACCTGATATTTCCTTTTACCTATGATATCCAACACAGTAACCACTAGCCACAGGTGGCTATTTAAATTTAATTAAAATTTAATAAAATTATGAAATAATTTCCCAGTAACATTAACTCCATATCAAGTGTTAAAGAGACATGTAAGCTAGTAACTATTGTGTTGGATAGTGCAGATACGGAGCATTTCTGTCATCTCAGAAGTTCATTTGGACAGCCCTGCTCTAGAGGTTTTTAATGAATCATGAATTTGGCACAATGTTTTCAGATTGAATACAGTTATAGATTTACGATATTGAACCACATACAACTTACCAAATGCACAGAAGTCATACAAACTATATATATATATGGATTTTAAAAGTATTTTTTTTTAATTTCTGGTGGCTCAGCTGGTGAAGAATCTGCCTACAATGAAGGAAACCCCAGCTTGCCTCCTGGGTTGGGAAGTTCCTCTGGAGAAGGGACAGGCTACCCACTCCAGTATTCTTGGGCTTCCCTGTTGGCCCAGACGGTAAAGAATCTGCCTACACTGTAGGAGACCTGGGTTTGATCCCTGGGTTGGGAGGATCCCCTGAAGAAGGGCATGGCAACCTACTCCAGTATTCTTGCCTGGAGAATTCCCATGGACAAAGGAGCCTGGTGCATGCACATATGCTAAGTCGCTTCAGTCGTGCTCGACTCTTTGAGACCCTATGGACTGTAGACTACCAGGCTCCTCTGTCCATGGGATTTTCCAGGCAAGAATACTGGAGTGGGTTGCCATGCCCTCCTCCAGGGCATCTTCCTGACCCAGGGGTCAAACCCACATCTGTAAGAGATGCCCCCAGCATTACCAGGCAGGTGTTTTACCACTATTGCCACCTGGTAAGCCCTACTAAAAGGTAGTTACATGCCATTATACATTTGTTCAAGCCCATAGAACATACAAGCCAAGAATGAACCATAATGTAAACTCTGGACTTGAGTGATAATGATGTGTCAATAGAGGTTCATCAATTGTCACAAATGTACCACTCCAGTGGAGCATGTAGATAATAGGGGAGGCTATATATGTGTGGGTTCTGGGAGTTTGTGGAAAATCTTTGTACTTTCTCCATAGTTTGCTGTAAACTTAAAATTGCTCTAAAAAATAAAGTTTGTTAAAAATGAATATATACTTTAAAAAATCTTTTAAGTAAGAAAACACAGACTCAAAAGGCACATTTTATATTCTAATATCCTTTGCTATGTTTCTTAAGAAAAAATAAAATTAATGTATTTTATTAGTATAAAATATTTATGAATATTTATAACTATACACACACATTTCATACCAAACAGCTGTGAGTTGTTTACTAATTTCCCCTTTAAATTATAATGACATTATCTCAAGAAGACACATACTGCTTGAACTACCGTTATCATCAAGTTGCCAATACAGTAAACAATTTTCATGATACTGGTTGCATCAAATAATATTCAAAATAGATTAAGACTCTGAAAAATAAATCTTCAAGGCAATGGAACATTGTTAACTGGAGTTGTTATATAAGTCACATAAAACTTTGCATGCTTGTTTGCAAAAATTTTCAAACAATTGCAATCTTAAGTGTGTTTGTAAAAAAAACAAAATGTATTTTTATAAAGGGACTATTGACTCTCTTTATAAAGTGTCTTCACCCGAGATAGGGAGAGTGAAAAATAGCTAACAGCTAGAGTCTGGATGAGAAAGGACAGGTAAGCAGTACATGGGGAATATTGTGAGGTTGCCTAGCACCCAAAGACTTAAAAATAAATGAAGTCACTTTTTTCTAAGAGAATAACTATATAATCACCCAGTCATTCATTTTAGCCTATTTAACAGCCATTTCTACTTCTTGCTAGTTAAGAGAAGCCATCCCTCACTCTCATCCTGGGCGATATGCCCAGCTGCTGAGCATGGATCATGATTATTCTAAACCGGTTATGCCAGTTCTGTTCTTCTCTGCCAGTAATTTGTCTAGAGCTCAGTTGGTGATCCAGGTCTGCTCAAAGAAAAGTAAAGAGGGAGGGAGAGCTTGGATGAGGCGGGGTGAAGGTCCTATAAGAGAGAGTAGAGAGCCTTTTACCCCTGTCCCTCCCTTCTTGATCTGTTGGT
Organism: Ovis canadensis; assembly: GCF_042477335.2. Lineage (NCBI taxonomy): Eukaryota > Metazoa > Chordata > Mammalia > Artiodactyla > Bovidae > Ovis > Ovis canadensis. Next base: position 216,542,413 of record NC_091245.1, read on the forward strand.
TGTTTTATGACAACTTGAAGCTGTGAGGATCATGAGATGCAAAACCAAACTCCTGAGAATGTAAGAAAGTACGGGTGGGAGAAGAAAGTCTTCCATGACATAACTGAGCTGCTTTCTATACTTTGCCCTGAGACTACAAACTCTCAGACGTCTTTTTAAATGTCTTTATAGTTTTAGCCACTGGGAATGGGATTTTTGGTTACTTTTGGCTGGACACATTCTAACATTTATAGTGGGAAAGGATGAAGCAACACAGAGTCTTCTTAAAGGGGAAGACTACTAGGTTGGACTATGACTCAACTCATCTGTCATCATAATTTAAAAAGAAGTGTCAGTCCAAAAGAGGTTGCTCAGATATGGAGGTAAGGAGAAAACAAAACATCAGAGGAAAAAGAAATCATCCCTGAATGTCCATTCAAGCCTGCCCATGGGAGAGGGGGTTTTGGCAACAGATTTGAAGTATGATGACACTGCTGTCAAAGTTATCTGTACACTGGAAAAGAGTTCTTCAAGCTCTCTTAGGTAAGGATCATTTCTTAAGAAAAACTGACTCAGATTGTTTTGAGTACAGCATATGATTTCATGTGCAGGCTTGCCTAAAGGTAAGGAATGTGTAAGTCATGCTGGTGCTGTTATAGCAGTTGATTTGAGTGTTGGGTTTTCTCATTCTATGGTAACAGCTGCCTTATACCTCAGGCTTTGTAGGCTTAGTTAATGAGTGACAACCTGTGACAGAAGGCAGTTAGCTGAGCCAAAGCCTGATGCATTCCCCAAATTAGGTGCCACCTCATGAAGATTCTTGCCAATCAGCTGACTGGTCTTTCCTGCCTTATCTTTCCTTCCACATTCTAAATGCGAAAAACAAAAGTGGATTGCACAAGAGAGATGGAGAGAGAGACAGCAAAGCTGAGAGGTGACTGATTGAGATGACAGCAATGGTAGGTAGAAATGGCAGGGAAGGTATGAAGATGCTGAGGAGAGAGCAGTGGTACTGAAGGAAAAGAAAAAAAGAGATGTGCATCTAATAGGAAAATTAAAGTAGAATCAATCAGTTCAGTTGAAGAAAGCAGTACATAAAACATATTTGGCAATGAATACATTTTAAAAACAGAACTATTGGCATGTGGAATTCAGGACAGTTGTACAAGGAACAAAGAAAATACAGAAAAGAATGTTAATTCTGGTGTGCACAACTCTGTTTCCAGGAAGCGTTATTAATAATTATTGGAAGAAATATTTGTACCCTTTGGAAGTCACGATAGGTAAGCTTGTGTGAAGAAGGTAAAGCCCTCTCACTCTGGTTCTTCCAGTTAAAGTCAGAGCAACTTTTTATTTTTCTTCATTCATCCTAGAATTGGCTAAGGAAAGCTCTAAGAAAACAGCAGGTTTTCTTAAATAAAGGCCTGACAGAAAGAAGCATGGTAGAAGAGAGAATATAAAAGAGCATCTCATCTTTTCTAAGAATGAGCTTGTCCCATAGTCACACAGAAACTTTATTCCCCACAAGGAAAGAACGTTTCAAATAAGATCTGCCATTTGTTGCAACTCTTTTCCCACGGAGAGAAGCAAACTGTGATGACTTCCGGTACTAGCCTGCTGATAGGGGTTATCAGACTAGACAGATTGTATTTTATATACTTGTTCCTGTTTACTCCAGTGTTTGTGTCCCCAGATCTCTCATCTGTTTGGAAACAAAATTAGACACGAACATATGAAACTACATTTCAAAAGTGGGCATATTCAGTAATCAGGTATCTAATTTTTCTTTAGGTGATAGAAAAATGGTGAGCTTTCCCAAAATGTATCTGAGCATCTTTCTTATTGCTCTAGGCAATAAGAGACTACAAGCTTTAGTAAAAGTGAAAATACACTTTAAAATATCAGTATTGATAAAGAAAGGCATTTGGAACATTTGACAATGAAGCCACAACTAATAGACAAACTCATTAATTCTCAAAGCAAGTGAGAATTCGACAGCAAGAGCTCCTTTCCTGATAAAAGTGAAAAGAATTATTAAGTCATTTGCTAAGTCCAACTGAATCACAGTATGGCATATACTCAATACAATGATACAATTATAAATAACCACAGGGCAGAGCTGGGTCTGCACATTACTCTTTGCACAGGTTCAGAGGATGAGGCCCTGAATGACTGTTTTATTGGTGAAAATGAAGTTAATGGTGACAATTATGGTATTGCAGATGATACTACTCCACTAAGGCAAACTAGGCAGTGGATGTAGAAAGGAACTGCAAACAGAGAAACAAAATATAGAAAATGTCATGGAAATGTTTATAAGCTTTTGGATTCAAGCCTTGATATAATATTTTTCATATTATAACTATTTCCATATTTTGTCAACCTTCTTATATCAAGATGAGTGCTAAACTGAATTTAAACATGGACACTTATTCCTTTTCTAACTGCAAGAAAAATGGAGCTCAAATTTTCTGACCTGGTAGCATTCCCACATTTGATTCCCTCAGATTTGAATTTCTTGATTCAATAATAGAGCCAAAGTCAATTTGAAGTAACTTCTGAACTAATTAATGACAAGAGCAATTTGACTCTTCCCTTTGTTACAAGTAGCGTTTAAAGCTCTGACCTCTCTGCCTTAGGCTAAGAAGTAAGAACTGCATTATGCCAGTCCTCAAAGAACACTGGAAATGGTAGTGGTAATTTCAGGGAAGATTTGTTTCAATTTTCTATATTACCCACTTCTAACATCCACTTCAAAAATCTAGGCAGTTTTGCCCAAAATGTTGTTTGGTCAACCTTATGAGGCTGGATAAAGTGTGTTTCAAAGTAATTTCACTGCCTTTTATCTTTCCAAATATTTGTAATTTCTTCCAATCTTTACTTCAGCTGAAGCAAAATTCTCTAGAAGACTAAAGGAAAGTTCATTGAAACGTCATGAAGGTCTCTACTCTAAGACTTGAGCTAAACCAGCTATTCTAGGAGGACAAGAACCAAAGAAAGTGGTCTGGGGAGGACCACTCACTGACTTGCTCTGAAACACCTTAGGCCCACTCATGCATTTGATATTCTGAAGGGAGGAATTCATCTGAGAATTGGACAAATGTACCTATAGGACTAAGAGACTTGATCCCAACATTTAGATCCTGTGTATCAGTGTGTTAGGTCTGCTGAAACTAAATCCAAGAATTGGATTGCCTAAAGAACAGAAATTTATTGTCCCATGTTTGTGGAGGCCAGAAGTCTGAAATCAAAATGTTGGCAAGGTAAGTTACTTCCAAGGGCTGTGAGAGAAGGATCTATACCAGGATTCTCTCCTTAAAGTGTAAAAGGCATCTTATTCCTGCATCTCTTCACATCACATTCCCTCCGTACATGTTTATCTTGCTGTCCAAACGTCTCCTTTATATAAGGACACCACTCATACTGGATTAGAAGCCCTCTCTATTCCATGCACGACCTCATCCTAATGTTATTAACTTAGACTAATTATATCTGTGATGACTTCATTTCTGAAGAAGATCACTTTTTAAGGTACCAGGTGTTAGGAATTCAATGTACGAATTTTGGGAGACTCAATTCAATCCATAATGTAATAGTTTCTTTTTCTTTTTTATTGGGATATAGCTGCTTTAGAATGTTGTGTTAGTTTCTACTGTACAATGAAGTGAATCAGATATACATATACATATATTGCCTTCCCTCTTGAACCTTCTTCCCACCCCCATCCCCCATCCCATTCCTCTAGTTCTTCACAGAGCACCGAGATGAGTTCCCTGTGCTATGAAGCCGGTTCCTACTAGCTGTCTATTTCACTCATGGTAGTGCATATACATCAATTCCAATATCCCAATTGATCCCACCCCACTGTTTCTACACATCAGTTCCTGATGTTTGTGTCTCTATTCCTGCCCTGCAAATATGTTCATCTGAAACATTTTTTCTAGATTCCACATACATGGGGTAATATATGGTATTTGTTTTAATAAATCACTTTATTACCAAATGCATGACTTTAGGCATATGTAGGCATTCTCTTGAGCAAATTCATTTGAGGTATCTGAAGTATGGAATCATTGTGTTAGTGACAGTTAAAGGGAAACTTTTAAAACTCCTTGTTTTAATTTTTCAATGTATATTTTCTATAAAAATAGACAAAAGTTTCTCTCTTAACCTGTCAACTGGCACAAGAATGAGTTTCTGCTACCTGGATAAAGTTTCCTTGGCCTGAAATCCTTTAATTTTGCACAGCTTTCTGAGATTTAAAATTTATTGGGATGGAGTGGGAAAGTTGCCTGCACATGCTCTCATAGAAGGGGGCTGATCTTATCTGGGATCACTCCAAACCTTATGGATACTAATGAGTGATTTCAGCAAATAAAGCAGAAAGTTTCAAATCATCATAGCTCTTTCTTACTGCAGATGTGTAGCCATTCCCAGGGGGGTTACAGAATGTCTAGAGTGGATGGCAAGCGTGCTTATAACATGGCACCAGACAATTCTGGACCACAGGTAGCAGAAGATAGCTTTAAGATAATCTAATCCAGCATTTCTCAAACTGAATTTTGTAGAATGTTAGTTCAAGCTGTTGCAGGATAAGAAAAGGTGCTATGATCAGATAAGTTTGATGAATGCTCAGTTAAATAATATAGAGGTTTATTTCCAAAGGATTTTTTATTATTTTAAAATTACAAATGTGTATTTTGAATCTCCAAGAGAGAGAGCTGTAGTAGTCAGAATTTCCTACATTATTGTACCATGCAAGCTTTTGCAATTTCTTTCATTATTTTGAGTAAGCCAATATTTAGGTTTTAATGAATTGGCATTTTTGTAGAAGCTAGTATGGATTACTAATCTGGTCTCATTCTCTCATTTGATATTTGCAGAAATTTTGACTATGAGAGATAAGGTGTCATGATGAGGTCCCTAAAGTCTACAATCTTTGGTTATTTGGCTTTAATGAAGTTATATAATAAACCAGAGAGCCAGAACCCAAAGCTAGGATCTTCAGTCACAGCCAGTAAACTTTCTCACAGCCACTGGGCTCCTGGATGTACTGAGCACTCCTAGGGGGTTCAGTTAGATTTGATTTGCCTCTGAGAAGATCTGCTTATGCCAAAGAATTGGAAATCACTTCAGCCATCACGTTGCTTGGTTTTAATTGAGAAATATATGCTAGTCCTGAGACATCCTCTAGCCCCAAGGTGTCAATTTTGAGGATATGTGACAGTAACCTAAGGAGCTTATTAAAAAGATTCAGTCATTTATTCTACCTGTTCTTCTTGGAGCACCTCCTACAAATACAGCCATGAAAGGAGCATAGAAAAGGTCCTGCGCTAGTAGAGTTTCAACTTTAGCAAAAGAGAGATAGATATTAAATGTCAAAAATAAAGAAATAAATAACATCTGGCATTGCTAACTACTTTGATACAAATAAAACATGTTAATGAGACAGGAACTCCTGAGCGACAGTAGGGGTTACTTTGAGGAATCAGCGAGTTCTGTTGTCTAGAGGTAACAGTTGAACTGAGACTTGAATGGGGAGAAGGAATCCTTCATGGGAAAGTCGGGAAATGAGACATCCAGGCAGAGGAAGAGCTGTGTGTGGACTCTGAAAGTGAAAGTGTTAGTCACTCAGTCACGTCTGACTCTTTGCAACTCCATGGACCTTAGCCTGCAAGGTTCCTCTGTCCATTGGAATTCCCAGACAAGAATACTGGGGTGGATTATCATTTCTTCCTCCAGAGGATCTTCCCAACCCAGGGACTGAACTCGGGTCTCTTGCACTGCAGGCAGATTCTCTACTGTTTGAGTCACCAAGATCTAGTGGAAACAGATTTGGCATGAGTCAGAGACCAAAAGAGATTGTAGTATAGGAGCCAAGAGGTAGGTAGATAGATGGACATTGAGGTCAAATTCCTGGAATTCAGTGCGAAGGATTCTGATCTGGGATAGATCAGACAAAGATCCTGCCTTTTAAACAAAGATTCAGGTGTTTCTGATTTAGGAAGTTCATGAAAAATGTGTAATGAATTTATGCACTAATCCTTTGTGCACACACTGAACTCAAAACTGAAATCCATAGCATTTCCTGAGCAGAGTGGGACCAGTGCTCTCCACTCACAGTTCATACATCCAGGGAAAATTGGGAACAGTTCAACAACTGATCTGGAGAAATTTAAGGCCAAAGGGAAATTTTAAGGTGTCCTGTAGTCATGATTTCAGTAAAGCAACTTACTATTTTTTTTTATTATATGCCAATTGATATACATTTTGATCAGTTCCGTTCACTTCAGTTCAGTGGCTCAATCGTGTCCGACTCTTTGCGACCCCATGAATCGCAGCACTCCAGGCCTCCCTGTCCATCACCAACTCCCGGAGTTCACTCAGACTCACATCCATCAAGTCAGTGATGCCATCCAGCCATCTCATCCTCTGTCGTCCCCTTCTTCTCCTGCCCTCAATCCCTCCCAGCAACATGGGTCTTTTCCAATGAGTCAACTCTTTGCATGAGGTGGCCAAAGTACTGGAGTTTCAGCTTTAGCATCATTCCTTCCAAAGAACATCCAGGGCTGATCTCCTTCAGAATGGACTGGTTGGATCTCCTTGCAGTCCAAGGGACTCTCAAGAGTCTTCTCCAACACCACACTTCAAAAGCATGAATTCCTCGGCTCTCAGCCTTCTTCACAGTCCAACTCTCACATCCATACACGACCACTGGAAAAACCATAGCCTTGACTAGACGGACCTTAGTCGGCAAAGTTATGTCTCTGCTTTTGAATATGCTATGTAGGTTGGTCATAACTTTTCTTCAAAGGAGTAAGCGGCTTTTCATTTCATGGCTGCAGTCACCATCTGCAGTGATTTTGGAGCCCCCCAAAATAAAGTCTGACACTGTATCCACTGTTTCCCCATCTATTTCCCATGAAGTGATGGGACCAGATGCCATGATCTTCATTTTCTGAATGTTGAACTTTAAGCCAACTTTTTCACTCTCCTCTTTTACTTTCATCAAGAGGCTTTTTAGTTCCTCTTCACTTTCTGCTATAAGGGTGGTGTCATCTGCATAGCTGAGGTTATTGATATTTCTCCCTGCAGTCTTGATTCCAGCTTGATTCCCTCCTTCCTCTAGCCCAGCCTTTCTCATGATGTACTCTGCATAGAAGTTAAATAAGCAGGGTGAAAATATACAGCCTTGACGTACTCCTTTTCCTATTTGGAACCAGTCTGTTGTTCCATGTCCAGTTCTAACTGTTGCTTCCTGGCCTGAATACAGATTTCTCAAGAGGCAGGTTTAGGTGGTCTGGTATTCCCATCTCTTTCAGAATTTTCCACAGTTTATTGTGATCCACACAGTCAAAGGGTTTGGCATAGTCAATAAAGCAGAAATAGATGTTTTTCTGGAACTCTCTTGCTTTTTCCATGAACCAGCGGATGTTGGCAATTTGATCTCTGGTTCCTCTGCCTTTCCTAAAACCAGTTTGAACATCAGGAAGTTGATAAGTACATGTAAAACCAAGCAATGCATTCCTCTTCAAATATGAAGATAAAGTAAAAGAAAATTGACAACGTCTATGAGAAATATGCTAAGGAGCTTATCCAAAACAACCAAGGAAAAAAAGACAGAAGAAATCAATAACTTGTAGTTTTAAATTTAATTATTTCTTATTTTGTTCCTTTTTTGTTCCCTTCAGAGAGAAAAATAAAAGTAACAGGTACAAGAAAAATGACTTTTTCTGAAGAAAAAAGTAGAATTTCAGTAGTGTCTCTGTTAGTCTAACTCTATTTACTATCTTTAGACAACTATGCACATACTACTCACTAGTGACCAATACCTCTTCAAGATTCATTCCAGGTATGGAGTTGTATCATGTTGCCAGGCAACAGAGAAGTGTCTGGTGGTAACAAAAGAATGTAATGTGTGAGCCAGAATTTGGAACATAGTTTTCAAAGTAACTGCAATCAAAACTTAACTTAACAAAGAGAAAATAATACTTACAAAGGTATTTACATGTTCCAGGTATCTATCAGTACTACCCTCACAGAAACTCACAGTAGCAACAGAGATGAAATCAATCTCTTACCAATAGGGATCAGCCTCACCAATATGACAGGAAGCATTTTGACTCAAAACTGGTACAAGGCATGTCTGACTATGACCATTAATCAATCATTTACTACTTTTCATTCCTATTTTTTTATTCTCTAGAATGATCATTCTTCATCTTATAGAGTTAACTGCCCTTACTCTAAATTTACAATCCATGACATCCTCTGGCTCCTTAAATGTGGGTTCTTAAATTCTATGAACCAAGTATTCAAAGATATGTGGTAGAGTTAGAATAGTAGGCTATTGGAATTCTACTTTTTCTCTCCTAAAAGCATTTTTTTTTTTTACTCCCATTAGTCTTATTCTTTCTCAAGAAAAAAAAAATGCACAGAATAATTAAACATTAAAATGTGAACTGTGTAGTTTCTATTTTTTAATTGCTTTAGATAAATCTTCTTAGTATGTGAAATTGTCTATTTTCTTTTAGTTCTCAGAAACTAGAGTGCCTTATTCTTGGCATTTACATTTATACCAAACTAAAGAATGGCACACATGAATAGTTAGAATAGAGCTAACGGTCAGATATCTGGATTCTAGACCTATTTATTTCACTTTTTATACACATGACCATGCAATATGTTATTTAATGCCTTGGAGTCTTAACTTTCTCATGTGTAAATTGACACTAATACATATTCTCTGTTCCTGACATGTTTGAGGTAAATATCAAAAGAGATTTAAAATATTTGAGAGTGAGAGTGTTTCGAAAGTCATAAATGTGGCACAAAAATGTCATTAAAATCATTTTACTTGAAATAAAAAGAAAACATCATGGCAGGTGATTTATGTATTTATGCTATTCACATGTGTATGACTTGTCAACATTTATTATATCAAAGAGGAAATGAATGCTTGCAAAATGCTTCAAAATTTATAAAGCGCTATATAAATATGTGCATTATTGCTAGAATATGATTATATATAAGAAAATATGCCTGGTACCATGGTACACAATGCAAAGAGCAGACACTATAACACACATATAAGTTAACTATCTTAAAAAAGGACATATGTAACAACATTAAAATAAACAGCATATCAAAACCTGCCCCTACCTAGCAGTATAAAACCAGAAGATATATCTGGCCAATGTCATTGAACAACAGATATAATACATCAAATGAAATAAGATCCCAGCTTTAACATAACATAGAAATAGCTGGAATTATACAGTGTATCAGTGATGCCTATAAGCAATGACCAAAATTCTCTGGCACTTTGAGCTAAAACAACTTTATATGGAAATGTGTTTGGTCAACATTCCCACTAAAAAGATTCAACATTCTATACTTTTATTCCCGGTGTGTGTGTGTGTATGCGTACGTCAGTCGCTCAGCTGTATCTGACTCTACACGACCCCATGGACTATAGCCTGCCAGGTTCCTCTGTGCATGGAATTCACCAGGCAAGAATACTAGAGTGGGTTGCCATTCCCTTCTCCAGGGGATCGTTCGGATCCAGGAATTGAGCCCAGGTCTTCTGGAAATGGCAACCCACTCCAGTACTCTTGCCTAGAAAATCCCATGGGCAGAGGAGCTTGGCAGGCAACAGTCCACTGGGTCGCAAAGAGTCGGACACGACTGAGCGACTTCACTTTCACTTCTGCATTGCAGGTGGACTCTTTACCATTTGAGCCACTGAAGTGAAGTGAAGTGAAGTCGCTCAGTCGTGTCCGACTCTTTGCGACCCTGTGGACTTGTAGCCCACCAGGCTCCTCCGTCCATGGCATTCTCCAGGCAAGAATACTGGAGTGGGTTGCCATTTCTTTCTCCAGGGGATCTTCCCGACCGAGGGATCGAACCCAGGTCTCCCGCATTGCGGGCAGACGCTTTAACCGCTGAGCCACCGAAGGTTAATTGTATGAAACCATTCAAATACTGTCAACTCAAATGCTTGGTGAATCTACGAGAGGGTGATAAAAAACAAATGATCTAAAATAAAATCAGTTATCCTGACTTGCTTGGCTGATAATTTAAATCAGTGAATAGCTGAACTTTGTTGAACATTTCAGTATTTTATATTTAATCCTCCCACAATTGTTATACTGTAGTTATTATTATTCCCAGATGAGAAAACTGGAAGTTTAAGTCATCAGCAAAACAACAAGAGATTCATATCTGGGCTTCCAATCAAGTTTCATGTGACTATGAGATCCAGAGTCAGACATTAATATAGTGTTAAATATAGGCTGCAAGTAAAGATTTTATATAATTTAATAAAATAATTTATGTAAAATTATGTATAATAGACATAACTGAAATTAATAGTTGTGGAAGTCTGGACTGAGAAGAATGTATGGATTAAATGATAAAAAATTCATTTCTCCTCAAATAAAATTGATAATAATTTATATTCTACAAAATATAGATAGACCAATTACAGTACTCAAATATTAGAGGAATATTTACACTAACTTGAAGTAATGTCCACTGCCATCCAACCAAATTAAACAGAGAAGCTATTTTATATATATTAAAGCAAGAACTTTTATACTTGATGAGTCTGGAAGAGTGTGTCATTATACAATCTTTTTTTGAAAGCATATCAATAATCATGAATGTCTTTATGTTTTGATATAGCAGTCTATACTCATAGGTATATATCCAAGGGAACAATCCAACAAGAAAGAAGAACTATATTTCCAAAGATGTTCCTTGAAGTATTATAATAAGGAAAAAAATAGAAATAACCAAATGTCAAACAAAATAGGAATATCTTAGTAAATTATAATGCATCAACCCAGTGGCATTTTTTACAGTCATTAAAAATGATAAACATAAACTACATAAAAATGAAAGTTGAAAATAACATGAAGGAAACTTAAAAGAACATATATTGTAGGATAATATGTATTTTTAATCAATATAGTTTTGTATACATTATTTCTTACTTGATAGTTAATGTTTTAAATGAAGTTTTTATATGTTAATCCTATAAAGTAATTTTTCAATTCTCCAATTCACTTTCCAGTGATTTAAATTTGGCCAAGAGGCACAACTGGCTGGTATAACCCAGTGTATTTTTACTGAGTAGGTGAGTTTGTATCAGGAGCAACAACACATTACTTCTAGACATTTTTACCTTTAAGACACTGTGCTTCAATATAGAAGATGAGATGGAAGTAAATTTATGCCATTGCTACTACCTGGGAGCTTAACATTAACCTCAATAGTATCAATACAGTCATGATTAAGATGGTAAATGAGAAATCTCAATTCAATACTTTGAACACATTTATAGAGTATTCTTTTATATAAAAAAAAAGTAAAAAAACTTTGGTATCCTTAAGAAGAGGAAAGAAAGAATTCTAGGAGTTCATAATCTAGACTTATCTGGAAAGACACATAAGCAATCAATAAAAGGATATGATGAAAAGACTAGAAGGAAGGCAAAAATAGTTCCATGGTTGTATAGGAAGATAATGTCCCTACAGTAACCTTGGTAAGACTTCCAGTCTCATGGTTATCTTGAAAAATTTTGCATTGTGTACCAGGATTAGCCCAAACTTTGTTACAACAGAACATTCTTTAAATATTGGTGCTCAATTACACTAAACAGAGCCTTCGTCTCACTGGAGTCTTTCTGCAAGACCTTTCTTACTTATTAACTCTGTCTTATCTTCACATCTTTCCTATTCAACATATTTCCTATTCAAAAATTCTTTGAGTCATTTTTAAAATAAACTTTCATGTTTAATAATCCTGTGACCTTATACCTGCCGTATAAAATCTTCCTTTCATACTCTGAATCTCATCGCTTCCCATCTGTTGATTTCCCTCTTATGCATTTCTGATTTCTTCCTTTCTCTTAGATTATTCCATTCTATATTTAACATTCCCAAGTGTGTCTCATCAAACAAATGAAATCACCTCTCTGATCCCACTTTCTCCTTTAGTCACTGCTTTACCTCTTCGTCTTTGCAGTTCATTCTTCTGGAAGGGTCATATGTATATTTAGTCTGCCATCTGTTCTCCATTCTTTATTTTCCCTTTCACTCCTTAATTCACTCCAATCTGACTTAATTCTCACCTGCCTTTGCCATTAGTTTATTAGTGAAACAACTCCTAATGTCACCGATTAATTAAAATGAATATTTTTGGTCCTTATTTTACTCATTTTTACTTGATTCTCAGGATAATTTGACAAAGCAGATCACTCTGTTTTTCTTTGGCTTCAGTGATATCCCATACTTTTGATTTTCTTTCTTCTTGACTACTTTTTATTTTTATTCATTTTTTGTTTCATTTGTACCTAATCCTTAAATGCTGGGGTCTCTCAATGCTAGTTGCTAGGCCTTCTTTAGTTTCTCTATGTCTTTATAAATAATTCCATGCACTTTCATAACTTTACTTACCACTTACTTTTACTTTTAACTGCCTATTGGATGGCTCACATATCTCTTAAACTCAAATTAAAAATTTCCTGCCAAAACCGTTTTATTAATCTTAGTGAAAAATGCCAATATGTCATCACATACCCAAGCTAGAACTTGGGATCCATCTTTATAAGTATTGCATGCTAACCAAAAGCTCAGCTGAAGTTCCTGGAAGCCATCTTTAATATTCCCTTATCAATCATTCTTCCATCCAGTCAATCATGGATGAAGACAGTCAATGTCACAGAAAGCAGGAGGAGGTATATAATTCTTGGTGACACTGTATCTTATATGAAGCCAGATCAATGCTGGACATGATCATTATGGGTCAATAAATACCATTTATTTGTTACTTGTAAACACAAGAGTCATGACCTTTTATTCCCTGACATTGACATTGTTGGTACTTTCTCTTCCCTTGGGTTCAAGACAGTTGTCTCCTGGTCTTCTTCCTATTTCTTTCCTTCTTCTTTCTAACTTTGTTGGCATGTTCATCTTCCTTCAAGCTGCAAGATGTTGACAATCTTCTAAAACTGCTCCTTAATTATCTTTCCATTTCTAACTTGATATTTTCTCCCTATGTGATCTCATCCATGCTCACAGATTCAATTATCAGCTAGTCAAAATCAATTCATACAATTATATCTTTAGGCCATAACACTCTTCTGAGTTCCAAATTTGTATAACCAACTGCCTACTTTACATCTACTCCTGAGTATTTCAAAGACATCTCAAACTCAACATGGTCAAAATTGAATGCATGAATTTCCTTCCCTCATGCTCCTAGAGTCTGGACTCTGTCCATTATTCTCTGTCTCAGTAAAACCTGATCACTAAAAATCAACTTTGGCATCTTTAACTTCTCATAGGAAATGTTTAAATTCCTGCTTAAAAAACTTTAAGTTGTTTCCTAGAAACTCCTTAATATGCTGTAGATGATCTTACATGCTTCAATCTTTACCAACCTTATCAAACTTAGATAAAGCTCCCCGTTTATCCTTTGAACTTTGGTTACACTAGTAAATTGCTATTTTGCTTATCCTTTACCATAAACCCTCTCATCACTGAATCAAGGCAATTCCCCCCACCTGCATCCCCGTTTGAACTATGTTTTCTTCCCCTGTTTGCCTAATTACCAACTGGTCATGGTTCACATTTTAGTTTGTGTTATTTTCTCTGTGAAGCCTTCTCTTAACTACTTGGTGATGTCCAATAGCCCTATTATAGGATCACATAGGATGGATATCTATCAGAGCATTTGTCTTCCCTGGTAGCTCAGCTGGTAAAGAATCCACCTGCAATGCAGAAGACCTGGGTTCAATCGCTGGGTTAGGAAGATCCCCTGGAGAAGGATGTTGCTATCCACTCCAGTATTCTGACCTGGAGAATTACATGGAATATATAGTCCTGCTACTGCTGCTAAGTCAATTCAGTTGTGTTTGACTCTGTGTGACGTCATAGACAACAGCCCACCAGGCTTCGCCGTCCCTGGGATTCTCCAGGCAAGAACATTGGAGTGGGTTGCTATTTCCTTCTCCAATGCATGAAGGTGAAAAGTGAAAGTGAAGTTGCTCAGTCGTGTCCAACTCTTAGCAACCCCATGGACTGCAGCCTACCAGGCTCCTCGGTCCATGGGATTTCCCAGGCAAGAGTACTGGAGTGGGTTTCCATTGCCTTCTCCAATGTATAGTCCATGGGGTCGCATAGAGTTGGACACGACCGAGTGACTTTCACTTTTCACTTTCATAGCATTTGTCACGGTTGTAGTCATAGACATATCTGTGTGAGTGTGTATGCATGTGTTTGGAAACTCGAGGAAGAAAGGACCTTGACTGTATTTGATCACATTATACCTACAGTACCCAGCACATGGTAAATACTCAATGCCTACTTGTTAAATGAAAGAACACATGAAGGAATGAATATGTGAGTGAATTTCTCTGCTCAGATATTGAGTACAGAACCTGGATACAAATCAGTAAAGTGACAACATACAAACTTAACAAATCGGCAAGTGGTCAAAAGGCAAATTATTAAAAAGTTAAACAGTATTTATGAGGGAAGATGAAAAGAAATGCTAATGTTTACTTGAGAAAATGATAGTGAAACATGAAAGGTCATAGATTCCTTAAGGACACATGTCATGGAAAGAATCATTGGCTTGCAGAATTGTGCTCTTCAGTGTAGCTTGGAAAACCTAACTGAAAATAAAAAAATTAGAGAGACTAGCTTGTAGTAAGGCATATTTATCCATGATAGAGAATCAGTAAAAGAATAACTTGTCAAACCCATGTCTCCTGCTTGGCAGGTGGATTCTTTATCACTGAGCCACCTGGGCAGCCCTGAAATAAGAGAAAAAAAAAAATGTGGGAATTTGGCAATCTTTAAGAACTGTTGCCTGGAAAATCCCATGGACAGAGGAGCCTGGTAGGCTGCAGTCCATGGGGTCCCAAAGAGTTGGACACCACTGAGTGGCTTCACTTTCACTTTTCACTTTCACGCACTGGAGAAGGAAATGGCAACCCATTCCAGTGTTCTTGCCTGGAGAATCCCAGAGACGGGGGAGCCTGGTGGGCTGCTGTCTATGGGGCTGCACAGAGTCGGACATGACTGAAGCGACTTAGCAGTAGCAGCAGCATGGCTCAGACAGTTAAGCATCTGTCTACAATGTGGGAGACCTGGGTTCAGTCCCTGAGTCGGGAAGATCCCCTGGAAAAGGAAATGGCAATCCACTCCAGTACTATTGCTTGGAAAATCCCATGGACAGAGGAGCCTGGTAGGCTACAGTCCATGGAGTCGCAAAGAGTTGGACACGACTGAGCGACTTTACTTACTTACTATGTTAGTTTCATAACTCTGGTTGCACTCAATATATCAATATATCACTCAGCTGTGATTACCCTGATTTGTCAAAACTTAATCCCACGGACAGAGGAGACTGGCAGGCTACAGTCCATGGTGTTGCAAAGAGTCAGGCATGACTGAGTGACTAAGCATGCATGCAACCACTTTGTTATAGTAAATAGTCAGTTGATAAATATTTCTTGTGGATTTACCAATAGTGTATCAGGTGCTTGGGATACAGTAGTGATAACCAGATGCAGAAACAGTAGGGAACAGGATATATTATTGTTCTTAGGAGACTTGGTCTATAGTGGAATAAAGATAAACATGAGAAAATCAATCAAAATGACATGAACACAAAAATGCCACACAAAAAAAAGAAGATGAAGGGTAATACGATAGATGATGACTAGAGTGGAAAGGAGTTGACAAGATGGTTAGAGAAGCCCTGGACACTCAGGTTACATGAGAAAAGGGCACTGGAAGAGGAATCAAAAGATACTGTCTTCCAAAAAAAGCTCATACTAGCCTGTGCAACCTTGGGTAAGTCAAACACTGTCTGAATCTCTATTTTCCCATATTTTCAAAGATATCCTGCACATATTTGTCATGCTTAGAAGAACTATTTTACATTTCTAAGTATTAGTATTAGGATATTTTCCCTCCTTGAAAATCAATTACATTTTCATTCTGGAACCAATATTATTCCATGGTTTACATAACACCAGATTGTCACCTTCTTATCACACAATAATTCTTGTCTTGTCATTCTCTCTGTCCCACAGCCTCTTTTCCAGTCAAGTATTCCTCACTGATTGGAAAGGACAGTGGTGGATAGTAGTGTAGGGGATCAAAGGGAGGGGTTTGGAGGAGATCCCCATTGTTGAGCCTCCTCCATTAAATCTCCATGTGAACTCATTCTCTACTTTCCCTGAATCCTCAAATTGGTGAGATTAAAAACTAGATTATTTTCAGACCAAGGTATTTTCAGACCAAGCAAGAAAACAATGATGTATCTGAAGACAGTTGAAGGTGTAAATAGACTCATCTTCAGAAGAATGTACAATCCATTTCTATGATGCTGATACCATTTAAGATCCCAGGCTTGGAAATATATAAATCCCATTAGCAAGTGTTCTGTTTCTAGAAACATATGACCATAGGTGACCTCCATGTTTGAGTTCATTGAACCTAATAATAAATATTCAGGGTGGCATGTGAGAAGAACATTATTGAGTCTTGAATCAAAATAAGAGTGGAAAACTGATCATTTATGATTTATGACTCATGGTTTTACTTCTAGTTTCATGTATCTAGGAAATGACAATGAGACTACAAAATCAAATATATAATTTCAATTATTATGGAAGGATAAAACATAAAATAGGGCCATCTTAGACAGTAGTGTAAAGTAAGACATTTCTCTTTTTATCAATATGTGTTACAGATTGTTCAAACTTTTAAGAATTGGGACTCAATCCTAAACCTTTCCCTGAAGTCCCCACAAAAGTTTTCACTTCTTTTTATCTTTGCTAGTATTTTATCTCTACCTTTTCCTAAGGATTTTCTATTTTTCCTCACCTTGAACTTTGTTTTTGTTCAATCACTGAGTCGTGTCCAATTCTTTGGAAGCCTATGGACTGCAGCCCACCAGGCTTCCCATTGCTATCTCCTGGAGCTCGCTCAACCTCATGTCCATTGAGTTGGTGATGCTATCCAACCATCTCATCCTCTGTCGTCCCCTTCTCCTCCTGCCTTCAATCTTTCCCAGCATCAGGGTCTTTTCTAATGAGTCGGCTCTCTCCATCAGGTGGCAGAGTACTGGAGCTTCAGAACAGTCCTTCCAACAAATATCCAGGATTGATTTTCTTTAGGATGGACTGGTTGGATCTCCTTGCAGTCCAAGGGACTCTCAAGAGTCTTCTCCAACACCACAGTTCAAAAGCATCAATTCTTCGATGCTGAGCCTTCTTTACGGTCCAACTCTCATATCCACATGAATACTGGAAAAACCATAGCTTTGACTATATGGACATTTATTGGCAAAGTAGTGTCTCTGCTTTTGAATATGCTGCCTAGGTTTGTGACAGCTTTTCTTCCAAGGAGCAAGCATCTTTTAATTTCATGGCTGCAGTCACCATCTGCAGTGATTTTGGAGACCAAGAAAATAAAGTCTCTTACTGTTTCCATTGTTCCCCCATCTATTTGCTATGAAGTGATGGGACCAGATGCCATGATCTTCGTTTTCCAAATGTCGAGCTTTAAGCCAATTTTTTCACTCTCGTCTTTCACTTTCATCAAGAGGCTCTTTAGTTCCTCTTCACTTTCTGCCATAAGGGTGGTGTCATCTGCATATCTGAGGTTATTGATATTTCTCCCTGAAATCTGGATTCCAGCTTGTGCTTCATCCAGCCTGGCATTTTGCAAGATGTACTCTGCATATAAGTTTAATAAGCAAGATGAGAATATACAACCTTGATGTACTCCTCTCCCAATTTGGAACATGTCCATTCTTCCACGTCTGGTTCTAACTTTTGCTTCTTGACATGCATACAGGTTTCTCGGGGGCAGGTCAGGTGGTGTGGTATTCCCATCTCTCTAAGAATTTTCCACAGCTTGTTGTGATCCACACAGTCAAAGGCTTTGGCATAGTCAAGGAAGCATAAGTAGATGTTTTTCTAGAACTCTCTTGCTTTATCTATGATCCAACAGATATTGGCAATTTGATCTCTGGTTCCTCTGCCTTTTCTAAATCCAGCTTGAACATTTGGAAATTATTGATTCACATATTGTTGAAGCCTGCTGCTGCTGCTAAGTCGCTTCAGCCATGTCTGAGTCTGTGTGACCCCATAGACAGCAGCCCACCAGGCTCCGCTGTCCCTGGGATTCTCCTGGCAAGAACAATGGAGTGGGTTGCTATTTCCTTCTCCAATCCATGAAAGTGAAAAGTGAAAATGAAGTCGCTCAGTCGTGTCCAACTGTTTGCGACCCCATGGACTGCAGCCTACCAGGCTCCCCCATCCATGAGATATTCCAGGCAAGAGTACTGGAGCGGGTTGCCATTGCCTTCTCCAACTGTTGAAGCCTAGCTTGAAGAATTTTGAGCATTACTTTGCTAGCATGTGAAATGTGTACAGTTGTGTGGTAGTTTGAACATTCTTTGGCATTGCTTTTCTTTGGGATTGGAATGAAAACTGACCTTTTCCAGTCCTGTGGCCACTGTTGAGTTTTCCAAATTTGCTGTCTTATTGAGTGAAGCACTTTAAGAGCATCATCTTTTAGGCTTTGAAACAGTTTAGCTGGAATTATAAAAATTTTAATTCTCCACCAAAATCTAATTTCAAAGGTCAGGATTTGTGGCTTGTTTTACCTCTTCTCAATAGTGTTTATCTAGAGCCTTGTATATAGTAAGTGCTTAAGAATTATTTGTTAGGTGAATGAATGAGTCAAAATCTGAGGTCTCAAAAGTACATGTATTTTATAAAAAAACACAAAGCACAATGAAAAGTCTTAAGTTTATAGCAAAGTTATAAAAACATACATGATAATTACATCTCTAAAAATTCAATGTTTATTCTAAATACTAGAACTGTTTTCTTAGGAATGAAGTAAATCTTTCATCAAATACCTTCCTAAAACTTTACAGTTTTATCTTTCAGCCTCTCTTAATCCTAATCGCATGATAAGATTTATGAAGTCTAATCGCTCTTTGAGCAGACTTGATTATTTACCCTGAGGCTACATTGCAGATTCCAAGTTGTTCTGCACAGTTGTAATTACCATATGTTTTGATTAATCTAATTCTGTTAGCTGGCTGTTTACTGAGTGGTCTTAGTGTCAATCAATTATCCTGCTAGCCCATGCATCAAAACAATTAGAATGGGATTCAGTTCTCAAGGTGTAGTCATTAGGGTATTTTATTACACATTTCCAAACTATTAGAGTATAACCAGAAAAAGACAAATAGGAGATTTTTAGATGTAGTTTTATCACTGATAATAAATACAGAACTACTGGGGAATCATCTATGTGGCTAATATTATGATCAAGGATAAGGGTCTTGGAAAACATTACTAAAGACTTGAAGAATGAAGCTCCGTAGCTCTAAGTAAATGGAAAAATAATCAACACAAATTGATATTTTCTTTCAAATACACCAGAAACTAGGCTTCTCTAGTTAACACAGAAATTGTCCTTCACCAGCTCACTGCATTGGATATGGTCTCCTACTAGTATTTCTTCAAAGAAATGCTTAAAGTGTTTTTTAAAAAATTCAAAACATAGTCTTATTCCTCAATAATTAGTTATTATGTTTTTGTTCAAAACTCTTGCAGAATTTGACTAATTCTATATGCATTGCTCTGCACATTTTATTTCACTCTTCCCCCATTTCCTGAGTCATTGCCTCATGCTACTAAAGACATTACACACAAAAAAGGAAAAGATGACACAGCTCCTGGGCTCACAGTCTTGGCAGGGGATTAAAACAATGACTCCATGCCCTAAAGGAGCAAATATCTCAAAGCATAGCACATTAGATTAATCAGAACTACCAGGTGTTTCAAGAGTACTGAGCATTTTATTTTCCACAATAATAAGAATTTGTTTTCAATATACCAGAGACTGTTTTAAAGACTGAAGATGCATTGAGTCATATAGATCTTATAAGAATACTATGAAATGGCTGCTATTAGATATCTTAATTTTACAGATGAAGAACCTAACGCACAGAGAGGCTGAATAATTTGCAAAAGGCACTGAATTAACAAATGACTTTGCTCTATTGTAAACACAGAACCTTGCTTTTAAAGCACTCTATTTTACCAGGGTGGTTCTCAAACTGTACAGCCTGTGTGAGAATCACCAGCTGGGTTTGTTAGAACACAGATTGTTGGATTCTGTGCCTAGAGTTTCAGACTGAGTAGGTGTCACTGGGACCTGATAATTTTGCATTTTTTAAGTTACCAAGAGACGCTATGCTCCAAGTCTATAGACTGCATTTTGAGAACCACTGCAGTATTGTATTAAACTCCAAACCTCTATCATTTGCCTCGGTCTTTTTTAATCTACCCACCACTTTCCCACTATCTTAACTCTCAGCAGGAAGGCTCATCAATTCCCAAAGAAAATAGGACATTTCTTCCAACTTATTTCTGATCTCTCATCGCCTCCTTCAACTACATGTAACTGTTATTGTCCCTGCTTATCTCCTGTTCCACATATGTGAAAGCTTGCTGCTCAAGCTCAGTTTTCCCAAATGCGGACTTCATTACTCTCAGCCCCTTGGGATCTTATTTAACAACATGGACCAGTAAGCTGAATAAGCAAGACTTGTGCATCCAGTTACGACACAACTTATTTTTGTCTCCCATCTCTACATTTATTGAATGGAAAAGTCCCTCTCTTCCACCACTACTGTGATAAAAATCCAAACAATTAATAACTTTTCCAGTCATTTGTAGAAAACTAATCACTTTAAATCACAAATTCTATATCTACTAAATACTAGTTGAGTCCTAAATAATAGTCAAAACTCTAAACTTTTATCTAAGCTGAAGTTACTTCTATTGCAGGCAGGCAGGCCACCAAGGAAAGGAATGTGGCAGACTGTGTTTCTTTCTTTTAAATATGGACCATTTTTAAAGTCTTTATTGAATTTGTTACAATGTTGACTCGTCCATGTTTTATTTTTTTGGCTGCGAGGCATGTGGGATCTCAGCTCCCTGACCAAGGATTGAAGATGCACCCACTGCATTAGAAGGTGAAGTCTTAACCACTAGACGGCCAGGGAAGTACCTAGACTGTGTTTCTTAACTCTCTCCTCTCCCACTAGGAAAGGGAAAGTGGAATATTCTTACTTGGTTAATGCTGTTATAAGATGTTTTATGTTTTCTAGCCCTGTTGTATCTTCATTGGTTTGCTGTGTTTTTCAGAAGCTCCCCAGGTGGGCACTTTCCACTGTAGCTGTCAAATGTGGCCATGAATTGCTCCTTTCATGGCTCCTGATTTCCTGGAGGCTCACTCTCCATAGACCCCTCTACTCATTTGCACTTCAGGTAGTCCCCTTCGTAAGAGCCAATGTCTACATGCCAGTTCTTGGTTGTAAACCATCCGGGTTCAAAGGTAATCCTAACACATCCTTAGCCCCGGCAAATTCTGGGAAGGGACTTTCTTACTAGATGTGCATAGGGAGGTTTGCACTTAGTGTTGAGCTGGGCACTACCAGTTCTCTGTGCCCTATGACTAAAGTGAAAGTCACTCAGTCATGTCCGACTCTTTGCGACCCCCATGGACTACACAGTCCATGGAATTCTCCAGGCCAGAATACTGGAGAGGGTAGCCTTTCCCTTCTCCAGGGTATCTTCCCAACCCAGGGATTGAACCCAGGTTGGGAAGATCCCCTGGAGAAGGAAATGGCAACCCACTCCAGTATTCTTGCCTGGAGAGTCCCATGGACAGAGGAGCCTGGCGGGCTACAGTCCACAGGGTCGCAAAGAGTCGGACATGACTGAGTGACTTCACTTTCTTTCTTTCTTTCACTCCCACACTGCAGGAGAATTCTTTACAAGCTGAGCCCCAAGGGAAGCCCAAGGATACCAGAGTTGGTAGCGTATACCTCTCCAGCAGATCTTCCCAACCTGGAAATCTAACCAGGATCTCCTGCATTGCAGGCGGATTTTTTTTTTTCTTTTTTTTTTTTTTTTTTACCAACTAAGCTATCAGGGAAGCCCCTGTGACTAAAGGGAACCCATGTCATGGCCTCAGAGAAGCCTAGGAAATCTAAGCTGCCATCTTTATGAGGGACGTGGTACCTCACTTTAGGATTTCACATCTACTGTTTCTCTGTGATCCAGGGGAAATTTCCAAATAAAATTTCTATTACCAAATTATTCACCACTTTGTATAATTATTCTCAAACAGCTCTTTCTTTCCATGGGGTGTGATAATATGCTCAAATTAGAAAAACATATTCTTAACCTCTTCTCTCTCTCTCTATTTTCAGCCAAGTCTATATATTCTTTCTCCATTTCTTCAAGTTTCAATTACTTCCCATCATGTGGAAATTTGACTTTAGCCCTTTTCACCCTCCGAAAGTTGCCAGTGATTTCCTAGTTGCTCTTTTCTGTGGATATTTTTCAGTTCTTATCACAGCTGACTTCTCATTGGCAATTCTTAGTATGAACAGTTCCCTTCCTGGAGTCTTTCTTTATTGACACCGCTTTCCCGTTCTTTCTTTATGGTCCCCTCTATCATTCAGAGTCTTCATCATTTTTATTTTTTTCCACACTATCCCTTAAATAATAGAGAGTGTATCCAGGTTTTCACCATTAACATCTTGCTATCTAACTCCTATCTATAATCCTTTCTAGGCAACAGAACGAGTGGTGAATCACCATTCACACAGCTTTGCTATTTAACACACCACTACCAATAACTCACAAACTGATTTTCACTAGATGTGCACTCTCTGTCTCAAATTTAACATCTGAAACACCAAACTCCAAATCTAGTCTTCTACCTTTATTTCCAGTCAGCTATTCAGTAGCACTCAATCCTTCTATTACCTCTAGAATTTGGTTTTCAGTTCTACTTTTTAAGAAGTAGCAGCTAGCATCACCAAACCTACTGCACAGTAACTCTAACTACACAAGTATTCTATAGATAAGGACACATGTTTAGAAGTTAAATAACTTGCCCAAGTCATTTAACTGTTAGCTGACAAGGCCAGGATTTAAATCCAGATCTAGGTAGGTCTTCCATGCTGTATTCTTCTAGTAGCTCCAGAGTCTGAAGGTGAAGTGAAAGTTTAGTTGCTCAGTTGTGTCTGACTCTTTGAAACCCAGTGGACTGTAGACCATCAGGTTCCTCTGTCCATGGAATTCTCCAGGCAAGAATACTGGAGTGGGTTGCCAGCTCCTTCTCCAGAGGATCTTCCTGATTTAGGGACTGAACCTGGGTCTTCTGCAATGAAGGTAGATTCTTTACCATCTGAGCCACTCCTCCTACAAATGTCCCAGCTTTAATGTTCACTTATAATTTTGAATAAAATCCAACTTTCTTTCCATTGCAAGCGAAGACCTAATTATTTGGCTTCTATGTCCTTCCTCCTTAATCTCTTCCTACCTACCCATAAAACAACTGGACTGCAACCATACAACTTCTTGCATTTGGATTCAAATTTCAGTGAAATGCTGTCCCTTCTAGCTAGAATGACTAACAGTGAAACAACCTTCAGGACTCAGGCTGCTGAGGTGACTTTCCTCTGTTTTTACAAAGCGCCCTGGATATCTTCTCTCATAATACTTACCATAGACAATTACAAGCCTTTCTTAACATTTGCTTGAATCACCCACTACTAAACACATGTACTCTATTGGTCTTTAGCAAAAAGGACTGGGCTTCCTTTATCTTAGGAGCTAAATAAACTAGAGTATATTTTCTAATTGATATATATTTACAAAATACTAATCTAAATTGCTTCTATTATTTTAGATATCAGAATCTATGAAAAGAGTTAAAAAGAGAAACTCTGTCAGAAATTCAATACACTATTTTGCACCTACTTAATGCATTAAAATAACTGTATATGCTGCTGCTGCTGCTGCTAAGTCACTTCAGTCGTGTCCAACTCTGTGGAATCCCATGGACTGCAGCCTACCAGGCTCCTCTGTCCATGGGATTTTCCAGGCAAGAGTATTGGAGTGGGTTGCCATTGCCTTCTCCAAAATAACTGTATATATGTCATTTAAAAAATATTATAGTGATATTATAAAAATAGGCCATAAAAGGTTCTATTTTATGGTGAAATTTTTTAAGCACAAATATCCATCCTCTCCATGGTTCATGAAGCAGAACTCTGAAATTTGAAATCAATTATTGTGCAATTACTTGGGATGAGTCAAAACTCCTTTTCGGTAACAATTTACATTCTACTTGAGGCACCCCTCTGTGCAAAAGTGGCGAGAAGACAAATCGAGTTCCCAGATTTTCATAACAAATGTTAGCTCTAACATAGACTTACATCATGTTTAAACAATATGCATTACTATTGAATCAACAGCATAGAACACTGGCAGTTCAGACTCATCACAGAATCTAGTCCTGCACTGACTATAGTTTAATTCTAAAACAAACTCATGTTAATCTATAGTATCCGGGACAGACTGTTCAAGGAACAGGCTAACTCTTGCTTTCGTGTTTTATATTCTGTCCATGGGCTAATTCAGAGTATAAATTATAGAACTTTTAGATAATCTCTGAAATATTTACTTGCTTGCTTGCTATGTTGCTCCAGTCACGTCTGACTCTTTGTGACCCCATGGACTGTAGCCGGCCAGGCTCCTCTGTCCATGGAATTCTCCAGGCAAGAATACTGGAGCGGGTTGCCATTCCTTTCTCCAAGGGATCTTCCCAACCCATGGATCAAACCTAGGTCTCATGCATTGCAGGCAGATTCTTTACTGTCTGAGCTACCAGGGAAGTCCTAAAATATTTAATAATGGTATTTAGTTGTTGGCTTTTATAAATGGGTGACATAAAAATATTGAAGAAAATTTCCCATTATTCTTCAAAATTATATTGCAATTATGTTACTTTAAAACTCTCTGTAAGGATTCATTTAATAAAGTATATATAAAATTCAATATTAGGAAGTAATTTGTTTTTCCAGATGAACTGGTCTGCATTCCTTTATCAAATAATTAAAATCATAACACATGGCATATTGTCCCTGTGATTTTGATTACGGAAAAATGAAATTGCTTATAATTTAATTTTTATTCCCTATGTTTGGTCACATTTTGATGCTGAAATCATCCTCAAGTCATTTTCATTTACACAATAAGTAGGAAATAAAAATAAAGTGAAAAATACATATAAACCTATATATACATTGACAGTAATAAGCAAATTTTGTTTTTTAAGTCTCCTTATATATTCTTTTCTTATTCAATTAGGTCTAGTTAAAGATGATTTCTCAATAATTATAGAGTGTAGAGTTCAAGATGATTTCTCAATAATTGTAGAGTGTTAGAGAACACATCAAAGTTCACTCTGTGATAACTTTCCAGAAAGCCTACTGCTAAGTCACTTCAGTCGTGTCTGACTCTGTGTGACCCCAGAGATGGCAGCCCACCAGGCTCCCCCGTCCCTGGGATTCTCCAGGCAAGAACACTGGAGTGGGTTGCCATTTCCTTCTCCACTGTATGAAAGCGAAAAGTGAAAGTGAAGTCGCTCAGTCATGTCTGACTCTTCGCGACCCCATGGACTGCAGCCTACCAGGCTCCTCCGTCCATGGGATTTTCCAGGCAAGAGTCCAGAAAGCCTAGGATTCAATAAAGCTTTTATTGAATATCTTTTGACTATAAAGTATTTATTTTCTGTTTGACACACTTTATTAAAAACTTCCTAGCAGGTTTATGTTGAAAAAGTAAAAACTTAACCAGAGGTTATAGGGGAAGTTTAGGGTGACTTAAAAGTGAAAAAAAAAGGCCCTTATGAAAATGCCAAAGGATAGATTTTGACAAGAACTCCTTTTTAGTGGAAATATTAGTTGTGTTAAAATTAGTACAATAAAGTATTTGAAGTATTTTTTAAGAGAAAACATACTATTAAACATCTCATCAGAGTCACCTTATTCCAGTTCAGGCAAGAGTCCTAGAAGGTGCCTGGCAGGGTTACAGGAAGTGAGGCTCTCAGGTTCTGCCTGCTGGAGGCCAGTATGGTCTGTTTGCTGCGATCACTGTCCGGCAGTCAGGAGTTCTGTCATATTGCTTGAAGGCCTTAGAGTACCTCTTTCGCCTACTGTGCTTACAATCACTTCATTTAAGCTAGTCTATCAGCTGCTTTGCCACCCTGCTGTTATCCATCTTCTACACATGTCCAGTCCAGTAAATCTGAATCTCAGTGAGCTTTCCTTCCATGCTGACGTCCCAGGACCCTGCTGTTGTTGACCTTGTCTTGCTATTAGATGTTAAGTATGACTTGCAGGCAAAGTTTATAAAACTGTTCCAGAAACTGTGTGATGTTTTTCTTCAGATATTCATTTCTAATTCATCTACTAAAGAAGTTTTGGCATTGGCATTATTTAGTTTGAGACTTTTCTCTTTGAATAAATGTAAAGCTTGGTTCTAGCTTTCCAGGTGGCAGTAGTGGTAATGAATCCCCCTGCCAATGTGGGAGTCATAAGAGATGTGAGTTCGATCCCTGGGTCGGGAAGATGCCCTGAAGGAGGGCATGGCAACCCACTCCAGTATTCTTGCCTGGAGAATCCCATGGACAGAGGAGCCTGGTGAGTTATGGTCCATAGCGTCACAGTCAGACACAACTGAAGTGACTTAGCATGCATGCACATAAAGGCTTTGTTCATGTCATATTTCTGTAGAGTAGTAGTGTTAGTCACTCAGTTGTCCTGACTCTTTGCTACCCCATGGACTGTGGAGTGCCAGGCTCCTCTGTCCATGGGATTCTCCAGGCAAGAATACTGGAGTGGATTGCCATTCCCTTCTCCAGAGGGTCTTCCTGACCCAGGGACTGAACCTGAGTTTCCTGCATTGCAGGCAGATTCTTTACCGTCTGAGCTACAGGGAAGATCAATTCTGTATACTTACCTTGCAAAATGTATCCTACTTAATGAAACCACTCTCAATTTGGGGTTTAGCAAGGTCTATGCATGACACTGACACTATTTTAATGGAATATTTCATCTATTTCTATAGCGTTTTGTTCAATTTTGTCTTTTAAAATCTACCAGATTGTCATTGTTGATTCTGCTGAGCAAGCAAATAACAATTCATAAAGTCTGCTTATCACAGAGTGCAGAAGATATTAAGAAGAGGTGGCAAGAATACACAGAAGAACTGTACAAAAAAGATCTTCACGACCCAGATAATCATGATGGTGTGATCACTCTTCTAGAGACAGACATCTTGGAATGTGAAGTCAAGTGGGCCTTAGAAAGCATCACTCCACAAAGCTAGTGGAGGTGATGGAATTCCAGTTGAGCTATTTCAAATCCTGAAAGATGATGCTGTGAAAGTGCTGCACTCAATATGCCAACAAATTTGGAAAACTCAGCAGTGGCCACAGGACTGGAAAAGGTCAGTTTTCATTCCAATCCCAAAGAAAGGCAATGCCAAAGAATGTTCAAACTACTGCACAATTGCACTCATCTCACACGCTAGTAAAATAATGCTCAAATTTCTCCAAGCCAGGCTTCAGCAATACGTGAACAGTGAACTTCCAGATGTTCAAGCTGGTTTTAGAAAAGGCAGAGGAACCAGAGATCAAATTGCCAACATCCGCTGGATCGTGGAAAAAGCAAGAGAGTTCCAGAAAAACATCTACTTCTGCTTTATTGACTATGCCAAAGCCTTTGACTGTGTGGATCACAAGAAACTGTGGAAAACTCTGAAAGAGATGTGAATACCAGACCACCTGACCTGCCTCTTGAGAAACCTGTATGCAGGTCAGGAAGCAACAGTTAGAACTGGACATGGAACAACAGACTGGTTCCAAATGGAAAAGAAGTGCGTCAAGGCTGTATATTGTCACCCTGCTTATTTAACTTCTATGCAGAGTACATCATGAGAAACGCTGGGCTGGAAGAAACACAAGTTGGAATCAAGATTGCCAGGAGAAACATCAATAACCTCAGATATGCAGATGACACCACCCTTATAGCATAAAGTGAAGAGCAACTAAGAAGCCTCTTGATGAAAGTGAAAGAGGAGAGTGAAAAGGTTGGCTGAAAGCTCAACATTCAGAAAATGAAGACGATGGCATCTGGTTGCATCACTTCATGGGAAATAGATGGGGAAACAGTGGAAACAGTGGCAGACTTTATTTTGGGGGGCTCCAAAATCACTACAGATGGTGACTGCAGCCATGAAATTAAAAGACGCTTACTCCTTGGAAGAAAAGTTATGACCAACATAGATAGTATATTCAAAAGCAGAGACATTACTTTGCCAACAAAGGTCCGTCTAGTCAAGGCTATGGTTTTCCCAGTAGTCGTGTATGGATATGAGAGTTGGGCTGTGAAGAAGGCTGAGCACTGAAGAATTGATGCTTTTGAACTTTGGTGTTGGAGAAGACTCTAGAGAGTCCCTTGGACTGCAAGGAGATCCAACCAGTCCATTCTGAAGGAGATCAGCCCTGGGATTTCTTTGGAAGGAATGATGCTAAAGCTGAAACACCAGTACTTTGGCCACCTCATGTGAAGAGTTGACTCATTGGAAAAGACTGTGATGCTGGGAGGGATTGGGGGCAGGAGGAGAAGGGGATGACAGAGGATGAGATGGCTGGATGGCATCACTGACTTGATGGATGTGAGTCTGAGTGAACTGCAGGAGTTGGTGATGGACAGGGAAGCCTGGCGTGCTATGACTCATGGGGTCGCAAAGAGTCAGACACAACTGAGCGACTGAACTGTACTGAATTGAGAGTTAGTGTATGGAATGTATATATACGTTCAGCAGCCAGCAGGGTCATCTGAACGTTCTTAAATAATAAGTTTCCAAATTTTTTATGTCATGTAAAAAATGGGTGGTACAAATAATTCACATACTTTCCTAGTTTATTATTTAATTATCTTTATATTATTTGTTTGGTAGCACAATAATATTTGCTTCTAATGACAGTTCCTTCAAGACTGATGTTTTACTTCATATTCGTATTTCAAATCAAAACAAACAAAAAATACATAACTCTTGGCATCTTCAGACTGGTTTATTTCACACACTTTGAGATGTAGGAAAACAAGTTATCGCCTACAAGGGGAATGCATGAAAGTGTGCTTTGAAAGGCAGAGTTGTAGACTTTTGACTGGAACTGAAGAGTCTCTTGATGAATGTTAAAGAGGAAAGTGAAAAGGCTGGCTTAAAACTCAATATTCAAAAAACTAAGATCATGGCATCTGGTTCCATCACTTCATGGCAAACAGATGGGGAAACAATGGAAACAGTGACAGATGTTATTTTCTTTAGAACCAAAATCACTACAAATGGTGACTGCAGCCATAAATTAAAAGTCGTTTGTTCCTTGGAAGAAAAGTTATGACCAACCTAGACATAATATTACAAAGCAGAGACATTACTTTGCCAACAAAGGTCCGTCTAGTCAAGGCTATGGTTTTTCCAGCAGTCATGTATGGATGTGAGAGTTGGACCATAAAGAAGACTGATCACCAAAGAATTGATGATTTTGAACCATGGTGTTGGAGAGGACTCTTGAGATTTCCTTGGACTGCAAGTAAATAAAACCAGTTAATCCTAAAGGAAATCAGTATTTCCTGAATATTCATTGGAAGGACTGAAGCTGAAGATGAAGCTACAATACTTCGGCCACCTGATGTGAAGAGCTTACTCATTAGAAAATACCCTGTTGCTTGGAAAGATTGAAGGCAGGAGGAGAAGGGGATGACAAAGGATGAGATGGTTGGATGGCATCATAGATTCAATGGACATGAGTTTGAGCAAGTTCCAGGAGATAGTGAAGGATGAGGAAGCCTGGCGTGCTACAGTCCGTGGGATCACGAAGAGTTGGACATGGCTGAGTGACTTAACAACAACAGAAAATACTGAGCATAGGAATGAGGAATTTTAAATCACCGGCTCTGTTGTTACAGAGAGAGACAAGAAACCAAATTGTGATGAAAATAATATGTATCTCAAGTATTAGTTTACAGTACTCAAAGTTAAAAATGTTCAATTCTCAAAAAGAGTACAAGCTAAATACTACTGAATTGTATAAAATTGAAGTGTCCTTAAGACATGAATAAGCTTGGCTCAAAATAGATAGTTGTGTTGATAGCCCCTTTCCCCAAACCTAACACACAAAATACACATGCATACTATAAAAATATGTATACTTTTATACGTATATTTTAAGTTTTTTAACAGTATTATCAGTAACATTTTCATTTACTGTAATGAATTGTCTTATGTTTTCAGCTAGTTTAGTAATTTCTTTAGAGCAGCAAGAGGACTTTTACTTCAAGTAAAGATATCATTTGTGTCCAATGATGTCTTAAAACTTGGCTACTTAATGAAAGATCCTGAAGGAAAAGGAAAAAAAAAAAACACTAAGAAAAATATTTCCCATCTGCGGAATATTTCTATATACATTTTCACATAAGGGTAGCAAGAGGTTATAATAAAGTATAGCATCATTTATAGACCACAGACTTCTTAATTCAAATAACACCTGTAAATAATTCAAGAAACACAATTTGGAAAATAATGATCAAAAATATAAACCAAGATACACTGCTCTTCACAACTATACAACAGAGTTCTTTATGACTGTGTCTTTTCTTATTCAGATATGATATCTAGATAGCTACCACAAAATCCAAGGTCTTCTTTAAATCTGGTCTATGTGATTGCCAACCCCATCTTCATGCGCTATTTCAAAATGTTAAATATAACTCAAACAATATTGTTACTTTAAAAAAATTGGCATAAAATTTCAAAAAAATGTTATTTGAACACAAGGACATAAATGTATAAGACTATCATGGAAAATCAAACTGCCACATTTAGCCATGCCCCCTTCTATCCATTTAGGAAGAATCATTATTAAAAATTTAAAGAAAAAAGTCAGAATTACTGCTGATTCCTCCATCTTTTACAAGCAGGGCAAGTTTAGAAAGCAAGAGGATTGTATTTCAAGCCTCTGCCTCATACAAGGTGAATATGATATGCATGGTGCTCTGTGAAGAAGTCCTTTAACGTTCTGCCACAAAAAGTATAAGTTTAAGTCTTTGTTTCCTGATCTAGTGCAAAGAACACTTCATGGGGAATCAGAAGTCGTATGGCTCTGCTACTGGCCAGCTATGTGACCACAGGCAAGTCCCATACCCTCTGAATGTGGTCAAATGTAACATGTCCTAGATTGCTGTAGAAGACTTTGAGGTACTTTCCAATGCTGACATTCTGTCATTTCAGTTGGGTAACAGGATGAACTATAGCAGCAGTCCCCAAAGTTTTTGTCACTTGGGACTGGTTTCTTGGAAGACAGTTTTTTCATGGACTAGGTGGGTGGTGGGAGGAGATGGTTTTAGGATGATACAAGTGAATTACATTTATTTTGCTGCTGCTGATCTGACAGGGGGCAGAGCTCAGGTGGTAACGCCAGTGATGGGGAGTAGCTGTAAATACAGATGAAGCTTTGCTTGCTCATTTATTCACCACTCACTTCCTGACATGTGGCCTGGTTCCAAACAGGCCTCAGGCCAGTACTGGTCCATGGCCTGGGAGTTGGGGATCCCTAAACTATAGGATTCTATGTTGTCCCTCACTAATCAGAAGTACATAAAAGAAGTATACCTGCATATGTATAACTAAATCTCTTAACTGTACAACTGAAATTAACACACTGTAAATCAACTATACTCCAAATAAAACTTTTAAAAAATGAAAAGAAAAAAAGAAAATAAAATTTTGTGTGTAAGATGTATGAAAACACACAGATTTACTAATTCTTTGCAAGGGACAAGGAACCCCAACCAAATGTTATTATCATGACAAACAGATTCTGCTTTGCTATTGTGCTCTTAGAAAAGCAAATACATTTCATCTAGATACAAAAGTATATGGTGTTGGTGGTGGTTCCTTTTCCAGGGGATCTTCCCGACCCAGGAAATGAATCCACGTCTCCTGCATTGCAGGCAGATTCTTTACCGACTGAACTATGAGGGAAGACTTATACGGTACGTCTATATGCTGTTGCTAATCATTTGTTTCTTTATACAGCTGTTCAAAGATGTTCAAATTGTGTGCTAAATTCTTGCCTCGATAAGATATTTGACAGTAACTGTTAAAATTGTGTTTGAATCTTGAAAGATTTTTTTATAACATGACATGGAGAATTGAAATAAAAACAAAACTACCAGCTTCATGCTAATGGGGCTGCTACTAGCAAATACTTCAGCAAATTAGAAGTCAAATTAGAAGTCAAAAAAAGAAGTCATCATTTCTGGGAGGATGAATTATAAAAGGTGTTCTTTCTGAGAATACTAAATCGAAAACACAGCCCCATTTGGACTATTAACAAAAAAGCACCCTCTGTTCCAGCTGATATGGCTGGGCAAGGAGGGATGGGCTGGGTTTCAGCATCTAGTCTTCCTTTCACTTAGGGCCCTATGTCAGTATCTGAAGCAGGCCTCTTGGGACATCCTGTTGAGAGGTATGGATCTTCCTTCAAGATCTTCCTTTGGTATCCTCTCTCTCTCTTATGTCCCCATATTTTCTCTTTCCACAAATACATGTGGTTAAGTCCCTCTAATAAAACTCTTTTGTGAATTTCTAGCTACTGACCTTGTCATCTACTTCTCTGCACATGCTGGCTTCTATAAAGTTTCCACTAATTTCCCCACTAGTCACCTACCACACGCTCCTGAATAGAGCACAGAACTCTCTGTCCACATCCTCTTGCTCACTAGCTAACCAACTGGCAAACCCACTAGATACCTTCAAGTTTTATCTTACTTGATCCCAGAATTCAACATTTTCACTATTTCTAGCTCATAAAATCTCTCTTCTGTTAGCTTTGGTGTTAACTCCCTGTTTGAATGTTTAATTCTCCTAATATGTCTAATTTTATTGCTTTCTGAATATCAGTGTTTCCCCATGCTTTATCTTTGGCCTTTTTTTTTTTTCTCTCAGTCTACACAGTTATTTTAAATTAGCTTCTCCAGGACTTCCCTGGTGGTCCAGTGGTTAAGAATCAGCCTGCCAATGCAGGGGACACGGGTTCAATCCCTGGTCTGAGAAGATTTCACTTGACGCGGGGCAACAAACCCCGTGTGCCACAACTACCAAGCCTACACTCCACAACCAGAGAAGCTACAAGAGAAGCCACCACAATGAGAGGCCCACTCGCTGCAATGAAGACTAGCCCCTGCCAACTTGAGAAAGCCCTCACACAGCAACAAAGACCCGACACAGCACACCCCCCCCAAAAAAAAAAATCTTCTCTATACCTGAAACTTCAGCTTCTATTAACGCTGATGACTTTCAAAACTGTAACTCACACTCTTTTCCTGAACTGCAGATGCCACCTAACTAATCCACAATCTCTCCTGAAACCTGCTAAGCATGTGGAGTGTGACGCATGTGAGACAGAATTGGCCATTTTCATTTTCTTCTGTGTTTTCCTTTATCTTCCACATTATCTAAGGTTCACAGACATCAGAAAAGCAATTTATAAAACTACAAAAATGTTGCTTATAAGATTTTAAAGTTCTTTCATGAACCCCTTTTCTAACTGCCCCCTTTACCCCCTCTCCCCCACTTAACTTCATGGCTTCCATCTCTGTCTTAATTAAAACCATCCTCTTTTCTCACCTCAGCTGTTTCAATCATAAAATTGGAATAACTCACATAGCTGTGGCATGAGTCAGATGATATGATATATTTAAAAGGCCTGGAACACAGCAGAAGTGAAATAAATGAAAGAATGTTATTATT
The DNA here is from genome assembly GCF_042477335.2 of Ovis canadensis. Taxonomy (NCBI): domain Eukaryota; kingdom Metazoa; phylum Chordata; class Mammalia; order Artiodactyla; family Bovidae; genus Ovis; species Ovis canadensis. Next base: position 216,576,188 of record NC_091245.1, read on the forward strand.
GTTGGAATTATTATTTTTATTACTAGTAGGATTATGAGGTTCCATAAATTGCAACTCGATCATAACTACTACAAACTTTACTTGCTATAGCAATAATAGTTCAGGGTTGAACTTGATCTGATTTACTAAATTAGCATTTTTTCAACTGTTACACAGCAGTGAAAGATTATAGACTAATACAACATAAGAGATCCCAACTTAATTTAGAATTGCAGACAGATACGGTATACTGAGCATCAGCTTTCAAAGTTTTAATTAGAAAGTACCCACCCTTAGGCTATTGGGTACCTGAAGGATAACTTTGTAGTTACTGAGACACATCCAAGAATGTATTTGTTAGTTAATGGAACTAACACACGCTTTTGCATTAATAGAGAATTTCCTAGTTTACTGCATAGTAAATTCTTTATCCTTTCAGAACTTTAAACTTTAGGACTAAATTTCCCACTTGAAAAAAGAAATGATTATTTAGGAAATATTTGAGACTTTCTAGCATCTGTTTTTGAATTGAAAAATAGTTTCAATAATGTTCAAATAAAGGGAGAAATAAAACATCCATGTTGAAACTTTTAACTAAACTGTGACAGTTCATGGTAGAACGTTCACCAAGAATAGACTTGGATGACTAAGCTCAGCCTGAAAAGGATGTTTGACTTAACACATTGTATAATAAAGAGAGGATGAAATACTGTCTTCACCAGGCCTTCAGTTTAAGATGGCACTTGAATAAGAAGCTTCTTATGTGACTCCTTATAGTGATCTCCAAAATGCCTTCAAAGACACAGAAAATAAAACTATATATACATATAACTATATATATATATATATATATATATATAGTTCAGAATTCTGTATTCTGAACTTCATTTTGTTGCAAGCTCACTGTCTTGTGCTTGATTTTCAAAGTCCAACTTCATTTATAAAAATGATCTCAGTAGAAACTGTTCATGAACTGAGTACAAAGACTCAAGACTTCTAAAAACAGCTTACTACTTTTCTGTCTCCCTGTCACATTTTACTCAGATCAGCAGATAGTTAAGATGCTGAAGACAGAAGGATGACTTCAGGATGAAGACTTTCATGAATGACAGATCAACTATAAGTCACTTTGGGGCTCAAGATAGTAGATAATAAGATCTGCCATTATTAAGCTTTAAGGTCAATACTAATGAAGCTTCTCTAATGAAATTCTTCTAATTTTCAGAAGGCTGAATTTAGATCCTCCATTCAGCATGGAGTCTATCCTTCCTCACCTGCAGAGGAGGCACCATCATTATCTCCGTGGTACTGAGTCCTCTGTCTTGCCATATGGTTTTTCTTTTCTTTTCTTTTTTCTTTTCTTTTCTTTTATTTTTTTATTTTTTTAATTTTAAAATCTTTAATTCTTACATGTGTTCCAAAACATCTTTAGGTTTGCAGAAACGTACATCCACCTTATATTCAACATCTGTATTTAATGCCAGTCTGTCTTCAACTTAAGCAGTATATGCAAGGGAACTAGGTATGCACATATCTCAACTACTATAAATGACTTGTCTACTTTATAACATTTTTAAAATAGTCCATATGTATAGACACTATTTTATAGAACTCCTAAATTGGCCCTGCAATGGAAGAGAAACCAAATTATAATCAGCTTTGATTAGTCAAGTTGGGAATAGATAAAGACATCCCAAACCCAAGAACTGCTACAAGTCTGCGGTATACATTCAAAGTAATAATTTTTTGAGCTCCCTTTCAATTATTTCCACACTAGTGTATTTCTGCTTTCACACAGAGCCAACAGTACTCAGAAGAAAGGAAAGAAAGGAAGGAAGGGAAAAGAAAGAAAGAAGAGGGCAGGAGATGAGCGGAAAAAAAGTATAGAGATAGGTACTTACTATTTATATTCTAGTTCAAATAGCTAAGGGATGTAAAGTATACAGAGTAAACGGCAAGGAATCACAAAAACAGAAAATATATTATTAAATTGTTTTACAGTATCAAGTTCAAATGATACCCTTGATAACACACCTAAAGAATGTGCTATAGGACAAGTAAAAATAAACAGACAGATTAGGAAATGACATCTAAATTTGACATGAAAACAGGAATCACAACAGTATAAACCTAAGTGATGTTTCGGACATTGATGGTATAACATTGATAATCTCTACAACATATAGATCAGGCATAAGCCTTCACAAAGTGAGTAATATTGTATTTAAACCAGAAAGAAGCAAAATGTTTATAGTGGGCAGAAACTTTAGACACAGGAAAAAAAATAACTTGCTTCTGTTTTTACTTAACTATGTAACTGACAAGTATATACAAAGATCTTAAAAATAAAATTAATACAATAGAAGTAATGTATTTCTCTTTATATATTTGTAATTAAAGTCCTTGGGTCAGGAATTTTCCTTGGAGGAGGAAATCACGTATTCTTGCCTGGGAAATCCCATGGACAGAGGAGACTGGTGGGCTACAGGGGTCCAAAGAGTCACAACCGAGCATGCATATGCACAATATCCTATATCTTTGCTTTAAAACTCCACAAAAGTATTTTAAAATTATCATATATAAATACCAAAAATCCTGAGTAAATTCCAAGAGTAGATCGCTCTTAGGCCATCTCATCCAGATATCAGCCTTTTATGTTCTCAGGTTTCGCAGCCATGAATTCAGCCAACCATGAATTTAACCAACAGCAGATAGAAAATATTTGGAAAAAACATTTCAGAAAGTTCCAGTAAGCAAAAGTTAAATTTGTTGAGCATCAGAAACTACTAACATAGTATTTTACATTGTATTTACAACTATTTTCCCTGGTGGCTCAGCTGGTAAAGAATCCATCTGCAGTGTGGGAGACCTGGGTTTGATCCCAGGTTGGGAAGATCCCCTGGAGAAGGGAATGGCTACCCACTCCAGTATTCTGGCCTAGAGAATTCTATGGACCGTATAGTCCATGGGGTCACAAAGAGTCAGATACGATTGAGTGACTTTCACTTTTACTTTTTTTGCATTGTATTAGCAGCAGTAGCAGCAGGCATTATAAGTACTCTAGAGAAAATGTAAGTATGTGGGGGGATGTGCATAGGTTATGTGCAAATACCACATCATTTTATATAAGGAACTTGAACATCTGCAGATTTTGGTATCTGCAGAGGAGGAAGAGGATACTGGAATCATTACCCATGGATACAGAGGGATGACTGTACTATAAAAAAAAAGTTAGAAATAAAATTGCAAACATTCCAAAATTCCCTGAAATTTAAATGAAAAGGACTCTACATAACAACTGTTGGGGCCAAACAGAGGGACAAATTCCATTTAGGTATTAGTTATAAAAATGACAGTAAGAATACTGCATATCAAAATTTCAAAGGCATAGTCAACGGTTTAGTCAGAAATTAAAATTTTATCTACAAATGCTTTTAATATTAAGAAATGAAAACTAAAAGCAAATTGGCAAATAAATTTATTCAGTTTTGCAGTGAAAAATTTAATGAGTTATAAAGCAGGAAAAAAAAGCGAAAGCTATTTGGCAAAGGCAATCAAATAGACAAACTTCTGCCTTATGTAATACTGAGAAAAAGAGGGGAAAAAAAAACAAGAAATATCACTGAAGAATAAAATAAAATCCAATTTTAGAATATCTATCTAAAATAAAATAGAGCAAAAACCAATATTTCAGAAGTTCCCCATAGACTATAGCTATATAAAATATAATAAGCTTTGATGTTCATATATGCATTATGATCTGTAGAACTTGAGCATCTGTTTGGAGGCAAAAATTTTTCTGATATTGCCCTTTTTGACTTAATGCAGGCAATGATTAATTAGAGTTGGTTTAACCCAAACAACTTATCCATACAGATAAATACCATATTTTTCTCTGAAAGACAAACACATTTAATGCTAAGATATTTAAATTTGTCTTATAGAGTACTCTTCAAATTTGTTATTTTTTCAGTAATTTTATAGCATGCGTCATAGTCCTGCAGCTATATCACTAATATTTTTTTGTTTTGACAGCCTTTCACATGGATGCCTGAAATCACCATTTCATCATGCTCAGCATATTATTAACTCATTAAAAACTATCCATATTGGTAGGAATCAGTGAGTTCTCTTAAGAAAGTCCTTCATATGCTTAAATTAGTGGAGAAAATAAATTTTCTAATCCCCATAGAAATCTGTGGGCTATTTAATATGCAGGGTTTTGCAAATCTTCTTTAGGATTCATGGATGAGAAGATTATATTTAATGTTATATATCAATAAGCTTCAATCATGAACAGTATCATCATGCTTTATTTTGAAGAGAACAGATAAAATTGAATACCACTCTTTCAGTGTATCTGTGTGTGTTAGTCATGTTCATTTGTGTCCAACTCTTTGTGACTGCATAGACTATAGCCCACCAGGCTCCTCTGTCCATGGAATTCTCCTGGCAAGAATACTGGAGTGTGTTGCCATTTATTTCTCCAGGGGATCTCCCCTACCCAGGGTTCAAACCCAGGTCTCCCACATTCCAGGCAGATTCTTTACTATCTGAACCACCAAGGAAGTGTATTTAGTATGTTATAGGAAGTGTATTTACTATGTTGGAAACATTAAGAAACATTTCTTAATGTTAAACACATTAAGTATAACTTAAGTGTTATCACATAACAATGTTAAATACATCAAGTGTATTTAGTATGTTGGAAATGTTAAGAAACATTCAAATACACAATCTGGACCACCATGGAGGAATTAATGTTTCATTTCGGAGAAGGCAATGGCAAGCCACTCCAGTACTCCTGCCTAGAAAATCCCATGGACAGAGGAGCTTGGTAGGCTGCAGTCCATGGGGTCGCTAAGAGTCGGACACGATTGGGCGACTTCACTTTCATGCATTGGAGGAGGAAGTGGCAACCTACTCCAGTGTTCTTGCTTGGAAAATCCCAGGGACAGTGGAGCCTGGTGGGCTGCTGTCTCTGGGGTCGCACAGAGTCAGACACGACTGAAGCGACTTAGCAGCAGCAGCAGCAGCAGCAGCAGCAAAGTACATTTTTAGGGAATGGAAAACCACTTCAGTATTCTTGCCTTGAGAACTCCATGAACAGTATGAAAAGGCAAAATGACAGGATACTGAAAGAGGAACTCCCCAGGTCAATAGGTGCCCAATATGCTACTGGAGATCAGTGGAGAAATAACTCCAGAAAGAGTGAAAGCATGGAGCCAAAGCAAAAACAATACCCAGTTGTGGATGTGACTGGTGATAGAAGCAAGGTCTGATGCTGTAAAGAGCAATATTGTATAGGAACCTGGAATGTTAGATCCATGAATCAAGGCAAACTGGAAGTGGTCAAACGAGATGGCAAGAGTGAACATCGACATTCTAGGAATCAGAGAACAAAAATGGATGGGAATGGGTGAATTTAACTCAGATGACTATTATATCTACTACTGCGGGCAGGAATCCCTCAGAAGAAATGTAGTAGCCATCATGGTCAACAAAAGAGTCTGTAATGCAGACTCTTGGATGCCATCTCAAAAATGACAGAACGATCTCTCTTCGTTTCCAAGGCAAACCATTCAATATCACAGTTATCGAAGTCTATGCCCCAACCAGTAATGCTGAAGAAGCTGAAGTTGAACAGTTCTATGAAGACCTACAAGACCTTTTAGAACTAACACCCAAAAAACATGTCCTTTTCATTATAGGGGAATGGAATGCAAAAGTAGGAAGTCAAGAAACACCTGGAGTAACAGGCAAATTTGGCCTTGGAATACAGAATGAAGCAGGGCAAAGACTAATAGAGTTTTGACAAAAAATGCACTGGTCATAGCAAACATCCTCTTCCAACAACACAAGAGAAGACTCTACACATTGACATCACCAGATCATCAACACCGAAATCAGATTGATGATATTTTTTGCAGCCAAACATGGAGAAGCTCTATACAGTCAGCAAAAACAAGACCAGGAGCTGACTGTGGCTCAGATCATGAACTCCTTATTGCCAAATTCAGACTTAAATTGAAGAAAGTAGGGAGAACCACTAGATCATTCAGGTATGACCTAAATCATGTCCCTTATTATTATACAGTGGAAGTGAGAAATAGATTTAAGGGACTAGATCTGATAGATAAGAGTGCCTGATGAGTTATGGAATGAGGTTCATGACATTGTACAGGAGACAGGGATCAAGACCATCCCCATGGAAAAGAAAAGCAAAAAAGCAAAATGGCTGTCTGGGGAGGCCTTACAAATAGCTGTGAAAAGAAGAGAATCAAAAAGCAAAGGAGAAAAGGAAAGATATAAGCATCTGAATGCAGAGTTTCAAAGAATAGCAAGAAGAGATAAGAAAGCCTTCCTCAACGATCATTGCAAAGATTTAGAGGAAAACAACAGGATGGGAAAGACTAGAGATCTCTTCAAGGAAATTAGAGATACCAAGGGAATATTTCATGCAAAGATGGGCTTGATAAAGGACAGAAATGGTATGGACCTAACAGAAGCAGAAGATATTAAGAAGAGGTGGCAGGAATACACAGAAGAACCATACAAAAAAGATCTTCATGACCAAGATAATCATGATGGTATGATCACTCACCTAGAGCCAGACATCCTGGAATGTGAAGTCAAGTGGGCCTTAGAAAGGATCACCATGAACAAAGCTAGTGGAGGTGATGGAGTTCCAGTTGAGCTATTTCAAATCCTGAAAGATGATGCTGTGAAAGTGCTGCACTCAATATGCCAACAAATTTGGAAAACTCAGCAGTGGCCACAGGACTGGAAAAGGTCAGTTTTCATTCCAATCCCAAAGAAAGGCAATGCCAAAGAATGCTCAAACTACCTCACAATTGCACTCATCTCAGACGCTAGTAAAATAATGCTCAAAATTCTCCAAGCCAGGCTTTAGCAGTACGTGCACTGTGAACTTCCAAATGTTCAAGCTGGTTTTAGAAAAGGCAGAAGAACCAGAGATCAAATTGCCAATATCTGCCGGATCATCAAAAAAGCAAGAGAGTCCCAGAAAGACATCTATTTCTGCCTTATTTACTATACCAAAGCCTTTGACTGTGTGGATCACAAGAAACTGTGGAAAATTCTGAATTCTGGTATTCTGATAGGAATACCAGACCATCTGACCTGCCTCTTGAAAAACCCATATGCAGGTCAGGAAGCAACAGTTAGAACTAGACATGGAACAACAGACTGGTTCCAAATAGGAAAAGGAGTACGTCAAGGCTGTATATTGTCACCCTACTTATTTAGCTCATATGCAGTGTACATCATGAGAAATGTTGGGCCGGAAGAAGCCCAAGCTGGAATCAAGATTGCCAGGAGAAATATCAATAACCTCAGATATGCAGATGACACTACCCTTATGGCAGAAAGTGAAGAGGAACTAAAAAGCCTCTTGATGAAAGTGAAAGTGGAAAGTGAAAAAGTTGGCTTAAAGCTCAACATTCAGAACATGAAGATCATGGCATCTGGTCCCATCACTTCATGGGAAATAGATGGGGAAACAGTGGAAACATTTTTGGGGGCTCCAGAAACACTTCAGATGGTGACTGCAGCCATGAAATTAAAAGACGCCTACTCCTTGGAAGTAAAGTTATGACCAACATAGATAGCATATTCAAAAGCAGAGTCATTACTTTGCCGACTAAGGTCTGTCTAGTCAAGGCTATGGTTTTTTCAGTGGTCGTGTATGGATGTGAGAGTTGGACTGTGAAGAAAGCTGAGCACTGAAGAATTGATGCTTTTGAACCTTGGTGTTGGAGAAGACTCTTGAGAGTCCCTTGGACTGCAAGGAGATCCAACCATTCCATTCTGAAGGAGATCAGCCCTGGGATTTCTTTGGAAGCAATGATGCTAAAGCTGAAAGTCCAGTACTTTGGCCACCTCATGCGAAGAGTTGACTCATTGGAAAATACTTTGATGCTGGGAGGGATTGGGGGCAGGAGGAGAAGGAGACGACAGAGGATGAGATGGCTGGATGGCATCACTGACTCAATGGGCGTGAGTCTGAGTGTACTCTGGGAGTTGGTGATGGACAGGGAGGCCTGGTGTGCTGCGATTCATGAGGTCGCAGAGTCACACACGTCTGAGCTACTGAACTGAACTGAAAGTACATTTTAATTGAGAATACATTTTAGGATAGAAATACCTACAAATAAAGTTAAGTTACATTAAATTAAGTTAAATTTCTTTTAAAATCACAACATTAATCTTACCACTAGCTTTTAAGGAATGAGGAGGAGAATGGGGAAATTGGATGGGAGTGGAGAAGATAATGTTGACAATGAAAGATCGTGTGGCCAATTTAAAAGGCTGTCATTTTCTTTTCTCAGTTCACAAGCTGGCTTTCACTTTTTTCCTTCGATTGCAGAATATTGTAAGAGGAAAAAATAAAAGAAAACAAAACTGGATTCTTATCTTAATTTACCACTGATATGCTGTATAACCTCAGGTAAGTCTCTTTATATTTCTCTGCTTAATATCCTTGTTTCTAAAATGAAGGACTTGGCCAGACCATATGACTCAAGTATTTAATCTCTGCCTTACCTACTGACTGTGTGCTGATAAATTCTTATTCACCACAACAGCCAGCAGGCTGGATTTTGCCTGCTATATAAACATAGCACATAGTTTACGGACCCTGTTCTAGATCTTCAGTTGAGTGACTGGTTGACAGATGATTATTTTATTATCATGCTTCATAATTTTCAAGCATGCTTAAATATGAAACATTAGATAATAAATTTTAAAAATAAAATTTAAATATATAACTTGTTACAATTGATGAAATATGATAAAATCTGTAGATTAACTATTATAACAATGTTGGGAAAAAAATCTCATCATATATAGGTGTTTTTATTTTAATTTCATTTAAGATCTCTATACAGAGAAGGCAATGGCACCCCACTCCAGTACTCTTGCCTGGAAAATCCCATCGGCGGAGGGGCTTGGTAGGCTGAAGTCCACGGGGTCGTGAAGAGTCGGACACGACTGAGCGACTTCACTTTCATTTTTCACTTTCATGCATTGGAGAAGGAAATGGTAACCCACTCCAGTGTTCTTGCCTGGAGAATCCCAGGGACGGGGGAGCTGGTGGGCTCCCATGTCTGGGGTCGCACAGAGTTGGACACGACTAAAGTGACTTAGCAGCAGCAGCAGCAGCGTGTTAAAAAAGAATTTATGTCACTAGTGAAAACATAACATTGATTCCAAATTTTGCTAATAATTAGCACTAAACTATACTTTCATATGATAAGCTATATTTGAGTATTTAGAATGGTCTATAATTATATTATTAATACTGATCTATATAATAGAAATGTATTCAAAATGAGCAATTTCATTAACCAATAAATTAAATGATATCAACCACTTTCAAGGTTCTTCATCATTAGATTAAATCTTGACAGTTATAGAAGCAACAATTTTAGCATATTCCTAACACATTCACATGTTAGTAATGTTGTCCTTCTTCAATTATTTTTAACTGAAGTTTAAGTCAAGCAATTATTTTCTAGTTTCCTGTTTATATTCCAACCTATCAGTAAAACTATGATTATGCCTATACATGATGTCACACCTATCTATCGCATTATTTGATTGGCAAGGAAGCTGGTTATACATGAAACTGACATTATATCTCCACATAATAAAGCATTCTTTTGACAGGGTGTTTATCATGGACTCTTTTCGTAAAAACCAATTAGAAGCCGTTGTGATAGAATTTTTCCACTGTTATAACATTCTGTACTTTCTAAGGAAAGAAAAAAATTCAACTCTGTTTTTCAAAGCATTATACATATCTTAAAGCACACTTGAGAAGTTTGTTGTGTGCCATACACAATTCTTTATTATTTTTTCTTTCTGACCGGGCACAGTGTTGATACTCTCTGACAGGGCTCAGCAAACTATGACTCACAGGCTAAATGTAGCCTCTTGACTGTTTTTCTATGGCCTATGAGTTAAGATGGCTTTTATATTTTAAATGGTTGGAACAATTCAGAAGAAGAATTTTATTTCATGACTTGTGACATTTACATGAAAATAAAATTCCAGTGTCAATAAGTTTTGTTGGAACACAGTCACATTTATTTTTAACATATGATCTGTGGCTATCTGTTTGCTACAATGGCAGAATGAAAGACCTGCAGCCAAGATCATATATATGGTTCATGAAACCGAAAACCTTTAATATCTGCCCCTTTACTAACAAACTTTGTCAGTCTTTTCCTGTGGTACATTGATACCTTAAAGAGGTTTTCATGGATCCTGCAAATACACAGTATTATATCCAGATTCAATGGATAGCTGTCATATTTGTGAGCCAGCCCACCATTCCTATATTTGTGTGCATATGTGTATGTGGCTGAATAAGGTAATCTAAATAAAATGATGGAAGTGTATTTAAAAAGAAAGTCCAGGAAAAGCTGCTTTGGTTTTAGTTTGCCCACTGTGTCTGAACATAGTTTATTGTGGTTTAAGATGGTTAATAATAAATTATAAATAATTCTAATCAATTAATGATTAATTTCTTTTATTCCTTCAGAAGTATTATATTTATACTGAAAGAATATACATGACGAAAGTAAGACACAAAAGTGATTTAGTAAAATGCTGATTCCACTTTAACCTAACAGGTTATCCAGGAAGTTCTAAATGAAATTCATCTCGCAAAACAAATTTTCTATAAATTTTAAATGCAAGGTTCCCAATGAAAATGGTTATACTGCTATGCACTTTAATGGTAATGCTTATAACAATAATAACATTTTACATTTATCTCAAGATTTAGTTTAGAAAGACTTTCCTGGTGTGACTACTGATGCAGATGATTAGTAAAAAATGCTTCATTTAGCACCGAGTTTTCCTATACAATGCACTGATGTAGACAAAAAAAGTAGCTGGGGGTGACATTCAATCGCTGTTTTTCAGGAATATGTTATTGAAAGTTAGTGAGTATAGCAAAGTTCATTAATAAGCATCTACATTTCTTTCATTCTTTTCTTCCACAAATTATAGAATATAATGATGATAATATTTTAGATTTTATATAGTTTCCATATATACCATTTGTAGTTATATCCCCTCATACTTCATGTATCAGCCTTTTCTTTTACCACTTGGCTATAAAGTATCTCTGATGGCTGTATCTGGGCTGACTATATAATTCTTCTCCAAACTGGGATACTTACAATATTAAAATGAGACCCCATTAATAATTACAACAGGAAAACAGATGCCAACTGAAACAGATGAGGCAATCCAGCCCTGTCCACCATTAACCAGGACCTCACCTTGATATCTGTACACATCTGGATAACAATCAAGTTTAAGAGTCAACATAACTTTATTCAAAAAGTGACAGTGCCTTTTTTTTTAAATGAAATTTCTTCTGCAAGACAATTAATAATGTTTTAGGGGAGTTTAAACAAAGTGTGTCTTGTGGTAAATCACTTTAGGTAAAGATAATATGATTTGGGTATTAGTTAAGACAATCCATCAACAACCTGATTTATAAGTGTGAATTTTTTTTCTTTCACTGTCATTTATGTGGTTAAATACAATTGATTGCTTTTATTAATATTTTAAAAAATTAATAACTCAAATCTACTATGAATTTTATAAATAGCAGAACAGATAATCATTAAAAGATATAGAGGTTAAAAAGAAACTAAGCACTTTAAAAAATTATTTATTTAAATTGGAGGCTAATTACTTTACAATATTGTAGTGGTTTTTGCCATACACTGACATGAATCAGCCATGGGTGTACACATGTTCCCCATCCTGAATCCCCCTGCCACCTCCTTCCCCATCCCATCCCTCAGGGTCATGCCAAGGCACCAGCCCTGAGCACCCTGTCTCATGTGTTGCTTGGACTGGCGATCTGTTACACATATGATAATATACATGTTTCAATATTATTCTCCCAAATCACCCCACCCTTGCCTTCTCCCACAGAGTCCAAAAGTCTACTCTTTACATCTGTGTCTCTTTGCTGTCTTGCATATAGGGTTAACATTACCATTTTTCTAATTTCCATATATATGCATTAATATACCAAATTGGTGTTTTTCTTTCTGACTTGCTTCACTCTGTATAATATGCTCCAGTTTCATTCACCTCATTAGAACTGATTCAAAAGCATTCTTTTTAACGGCTGAGTAATATTCCATTGCTCAGTGGGTGTTCATTGGAAGGACTGATGTTGAGGCTGAAACTTCAAACTTCAATACTTTGGCAACCTGATGTGAAGAGCTGACTCATTTGAAAAGACTGTGATGCTGGTAAAGATTGAGGGCAGGAGGAGAAGGGAAGAACAGAGGGTGAGATGGTTGGATTGCATCACCGACTCAATGTACATGAGTCTGGGTAGGCTCCAGGAGTTGGTGATGGACAGGGAGGCCTGGTGTGCTGTAGTTCATGGGGTCGCAAAGAGTTGGACACAACTGAGCAACTGAACTGAACTGAGACTAGCATGCACATACTATGGTTATTTTGTCTATAAAACGACTGGAGTAGATGTTCCATGATGTCCCTTTCTTAAGTCAAAGTTTATTTTTATGACTACATAAACTTGGTAACAGAGAGCACATATATATATTTTCTATCAGAATATACCATATCTTTAGAGTTTTCCTTCCGTTTATGTTTATCCTTAACAAAAGTGCTTAGTTTCTGACAAAGAATTAATCTCAAAAATATACAAGCAGCTCCTGAAGCTCAATTCCAGAAAAATAAATGACCCAATTAAAAAATAGGCCAAAGAATTAAACAGACATTTCTCCAAAGAAGACATATAGATGGCTAACAAACACATGAAAAGATGCTCAACATCACTCATTATCAGAGAAATGCAAATCAAAACCACAATGAGGTACCATTTCACGCCAGTCAGAATGGCTGCTATCCAAAAGTCTACAAGCAATAAATGCTGGAAGAGGGTGTGTGGTATGGAAAAAAGGAAACCCTCTTACACTGTTGGTGGGAATGCAAAGTAGTAAACCCACTATGGAGAACAGTGTGGAGATTCCTCAAAAAACTGGAAATAGAACTGCCATACGACCCAGCAATCCCACTGCTGGGCATACACACTGAGGAAACCAGAATTGAAAGAGACATGTGTACCCTAATGTTCATCACAGCACTGTTTACAATAGCCAGGACATGGAAACAACCTAGATGTCCACTGGCAGATGAATGGTGAGAGCCACGGTACATATACACAATGGAATATTTCAGTAGAGTTCAGTTCAGTCACTTAGTCGTGTCCAACTCTTTGCGACCCCATGAACTGCAGCACGCCAGGCCTCCCTGTCCATCACCAACTCCTGGAGTTTATCCAAACTCATGTCCATTGAGTCAGTGATGCCATCCAACCATCTCATCATCTGTCGTCCCCTTCTCCTCCTGCCTTCAATCTTTCCCAACATCAGGGTCTTTTCAAAAGATTCAGCTCTTCATATCAGGTGGCCAAAATACTGAAGTTTCAGCTTCAACATCAGTCCTTCCAATGAACACCCAGGGTTGATCTCCTTCAGAATGGACTGGTTGGATCTCCTTGCAGTTCAAGGGACTCTCAAGAGTCTTCTCCAACACCACAGTTCAAAAGCATCAATTCTTCGGCACTCAGCTTTCTTCAAAGTCCAACTCTCACATCCATACATGACCACAGGAAAAACCATAGCCTTGACTAGATCAACCTTTGTTGGCAATGTAATGTCTCTGCCTTTCAATATGCTGTCTAGGTTGATCATAACTTTTCTTCCAAGGAGTAAGTATCTTTTAATTTTATGGCAGCAATCACCATTTGCAGTGATATTGGAGCTCCCCAAAATAAAGTCAGCCACTGTTTACACTGTTTCCCCATCTATTTGCCATGGAGTGATGGGACTGGATGTCATGATCTTAGTCTTCTGAATGTTGAGTTTTAAGCCAAATTTTACTCTCCTCTTTCACTTTCATCAAGAGGCACTTTAGTTCTTCTTTTTCTGCCATAAGGGTGGTGTCATCTGCATATCTGAGGTTATTGATATTTCTCCCGGCAATCTTGTTGATATTTCTCCTGGCAATCTTGATTCCAGCTTGGGCTTCATCTAGCCGAGCGCTTCTCACGATGTACTCTGCATATAAGTTAAATAGGCAGGGTGACAATATACAGCTTGATGTACTCCTTTTCCTATTTGGTACCAGTATGTTGTTCCATGTCCAGTTCTAACTGTTGCTTCCTGACCTGCATACAGGTTTCTCAAGAGGCAGGTCAGGTGGTCTGGTATTCCTGTCTCTTTCAGAATTTTCCACAGTTTCTTGTATCCACACAGTCAAAGGCTTTGGCATAGTCAATAAAGCAGAAATAGATGTTTTTCTGGAACTCTCTTGCTTTTTCCATGAACCAGCGGATGTTGGCAATTTGATCTCTGGTTCCTCTGCCTTTTCTAAAACCAGCTTGAACATCAGGAGGTTCACGGTGCACGTACTACTGAAGCCTGGCTTGGAAAATTTTGAGCATTACTCTACTAGCGTGTGAGATGAGTGCAATTGTGAGGTAGTTTGAACATTCTTTGGCATTGCCTTTCTTTGGGATTGGAATGAAAACTGATCTTTTCCAGTCCTGTGGCCACTGCTGAGTTTTCCAAATTTGCTGGCATATTGAGTGCAGCACTTTCACAGTATCATCTTTCAGGATTTGAAACAGCTCAACTGGAATTCCATCACCTCCACTAGCTTTGTTTGTAGTGATGCTTCCCTAAGGCCCACTTGACTTCACATTCCAGGATGTCTGGCTCCAGGTGAGTGATCATACCATCGTGATTATCTGGGTCATGAAGATCTTTTTTGTATAGTTCTTCTCTGTATTCTTGCCACCACTCTGCTTCTGTTAGGTCCATACCATTTGTTTGTCATTGTGCCCTTCTTTTCACGAAATGTTCCCTTGGTATCTCTCATTTTCTTGAAGTGATCTGTAGTCTTTTCCATTCTATTGTTTACCTCTATTTCTTTGCATTGATCACTGAGGAAGGCTTTTTTAAATCTCTCCTTGCTATTCTTTGGAACTCTGCATTAAATTGGGTATATCTTTCCTTTTCTCCTTTGCTTTTCACTTCTCTTCACAGCTATTTGTAAGGCCTCCTCAGACAGCCATTCTGCTTTTTTGCATTTCTTTTTTGGAAGAGGGTTTTGATCCCTGTCTCCTGTACAATATCACGAACCTCCATCCATAGTTCATTAGGCACTCTGTCTATCAGATCTAGCCCCTTAAATCTATTTCTCACTTCTGCTGTATAATCAAGAGATTTGATTTAGGTCATACCTGAATGGTCAAGTGGTTTTCCCCACTTTCTTCAATTTAAGTCTGAATTTGGCAATAAGGAGTTCATGATCTGAGCTACAGACAGCTCCCAGTCTTGTTTTTGCTGATTGTATAGAGTTCTCCATCTTTGGCTGCAAAGAATATAATTAACCTGATATCAGTGTTGGCCATCTGGTGATGTCCATGTGTAGAGTCTTCTTTTGTGTTCTTGCAAGGGGGTGTTTGTTATGACCAGTGTGTTCTCTTGGCAAAACTCTATTAGCCTTTGCCCTGCTTCATTCTGTACTCCAAGGCCAAATTTGCCTGTTACTCCAGGTGTTTCTTGACTTCCTACTTTTGTATTCCAGTCCCCTATAATGAAAAGGACATTTTTGGGGGGGTGTTAGTTCTAAACGGTCTTCTAGGTCATCATAGAACCGTTCAACTTCAGCTTCTCCAGCATTACTGATTGGGGTACAGACTTGGATAAGTGTGATATTGAATGGTTTGACTTGGAAACTAACAGAGATCATTCTGTCGTTTTTGAGATTTATCCAAGTAGGTATTTCAGACTCTTTCATTGACTATGATGGCTACTCCATTTCTTCTAAGGTATTCCTCCCCACAGTAATAGATATAATGGTCCTCTGAATTAAATTCACCCATTCCAGTCCATTTTAGTACATTGATTCCTAGAATCAGTCCCTTCAGTCATGTCCAACTCTGTGACCCAATGTACTGTAGCCCATAAGGCTCCTTTGTCCATAGGATTCTCCAGGCAAGAATACTGGAGTGGGTCACCATGGTCTCCTCCAGGGGATCTTCCTGAACCAGGGATTGAACCCAAGTCTCCTCCATCTCTTGCACTGTGTGGGTTCTTTACCTGCTGAGCCACCAGGGAAGCCCCAATCATAAAACAGATTACTATATCAAACATATTTCAGTTGCAAGTAATATAAGTCCAACTTAAAAAGGCTTAAGCAAAAGCAAGGGTGTGTTTATGTGCTTAATTGCATTCAACTTTTTGTGACCCTAGGGACTCTAACCCACCAGGCTCCTCTGTCCATGGGATTCACCAGGCAAGAATACTGGAGTGGCTTGCCATGCCCTCCTCCAGGGGATCTTCCTGACCCAGGCATCAAACCCATGGCTCTTCAGCCTCCTGCATTGGTAGGCAGATCCTTCACCACTGAGCCACATTTATTAGTTTAAAAATCCATGATAGTATTAGGTTAAAACTGGACAGGATCCTAGAATCAAGGGATGTCACAAGGACTCTTTGTAGGATATCTCCTTTTGTGGACAATATGGCTGCCAGAAGCTTGAGGCTTATATTTTCCATCTTTATGGCTCAGCATAAAGAGTTGAAGGAAAGTGTGGGACTTAAGACTATTGATCTCATTGGGGCAAGAGCTCCCTAAAACTATGTCTTGAAGATGGAATAGACTGATTGGCATGTACACAGGTCAAGAAGAAACAGAACCAGATATGGAACAACAGTCTTCTTCAAAATTGGAAAAGGAGTATGTCAAAGCTGTGTATTGTCACCCTGCTTATTTAATTTACATGCAGAGTACATCATGCAAAATGCTTGGCTGAATGAAGCACAAGCTGGAATCAAGATTGCCAGGAGAAATATCAATAACCTCAGATATGCAGATGACACCACCCTTATGGCAGAAAGTGAAAAGGAACTAAAGAGCCTTTTGATGAAGATGAAAGATAGTAAAAAGCTGGCTTAAAAATCAACATTCAAAAAACCAAAATCATGGCATCCTGTCCTATCACTTCATGGCAAATATGTGGGGAAAAAATGGAAACAGTGATAGGCTTTATTTTCTTGGGCTCCAAAATCACTGTGGACAGTGACTACGGCCATGAAATTAAAAGACACTTGTTCCTTGGAAGAAAAACTGTGACAAACCTAGACAGTCTATTAAAAAGCAGAGACATTACTTTGCCTACAAAGGTCCATACAGTCAAAGCTATGGTTTTTTTCAGTAGTCATGTATGGATGTGTGAGTTGGACCATAAAGAAGGCTCAGCACCGAAGAACTGATGCTTTTGAACTTATGGTGTTGGAGAAGACTCTTGAGAGTCCCTTGGACTGCAGGGAGATCAAACCAGTCAATCCTAAAGGAAATCAACGCTGAATATTCATTGGAAGGACTGATGCTGAAGCTAAGGCTCCAATAAACTTTGGCCACCTGATCTGAAGTGCAGACTTGTTAGAAAAGACCTTGATCCTGGGAAAGACAGAAGGCAAGAGGAGAACGGGATGACAGAGGATGAGATGGTTGGATGGCATCACCACTCCATGGACATGAGTTTGAGCAAACTCTGGGAGATGGTGAAGGACAGGGAAGCCTGATGTGCTGCAGTCCATAGGGTCACAAAGAGGTGGACATGATTGAGCGACTGAACAACAATAGATTGATTGGCCTGCCCCAGCTCACATGCTTATCTATGTTTGTGTAGGAAGGAGGTTCTCATGCCTGAAGTGTATAGACTTAAATAGTGAGAAAGGTATTTTTCCCTGAGAATGCTCAGCCCTCATATTCTACTCCTGCTACAATGTTATTTTACAGAAAAGAAAAGTAAATCACACCTGGTATGGCATCAAGTATGGTACTTGTCCACTAAAGAATGCTCTAGGTCACAGACACATATACTTTCTACTGCATGTGCATCAGTTATCCTGTGAAAGAATTATATAAGATGCAACATTAAACCATGGTGAAATTATGTGAGTATGTAAAGATATATTAAAATTCACAAAAAGGTCATAAGATATACAAAGATCAGAATGATACCTGTTCTTAAAGAGGTTATACCTAATAGGAGGAGACCAGATCAACTATGTTGTGGCTTTGGTTATTATTAATATGCTAATCAATACTGTTAAAAATGCCAAGCAAAAGTCTTAGCCATTGTCTGATTTTATCAGATTATGTGAATTTATCAGACTAATTTTAGGACTGCACAAAATTTCCAAGGAAAATTTTTTAAATATTTATTTTCTCTAGTTAGATGGAGAAATAGCTCTTTCTAAAATTTAGTTATATAAACATCTTTTGTTTTTACTTTTTAAGACTTCTTAAGCATAAGTTGGAATATGAATACATATATCTAAACCCTCCTTTTCATATAAACATTTATTTAATATGATGAAATTTATAATACAGAGTTAAACATTCCAATTCCAAATACTTTTGTAACTATGAAAAAATATTTTAAATTTTTCAGTAATTAAATTTTTTGTCATCAAATACTTATTAACACTTATTATAAATGAGGCTAAACAGACTTGGCTAAATGAAAATCTTAATATTTACAGAGACAAATTTTCAAAGTATTTACCATTTTTTCCCACTGAGTTAATGCAGTTTAAAAGTTTAACATAAATTATTGCATGAAATATTCTTTGGAACATTTTAACAAATGAAGAAAAACAATAATTCATTAAATTCCCTTCATTTTCTTAGTTATAAAATGTGGTCCCGACATTTGTTTAAGCCACAGTAACCACACAAAACCTATTTGTATCTTTCAGTTGCTAACACTTAATAAGCACTCTGTTGAAGCATTTTCTAGGTCTATAAACGGAAATCTTTCCAGAAGCAGATGGTTAAACATCCATCAAAATCAGAAGGCAAAATTTATTAGATTCTGCAAAGGTAATTGATCTAGCAATGCAACACATAATGATTTCCTTCTGACATCTTAAAGTCTAGCAACACTTTGGTAAATCTATGGTAATAGATTTGTATAAATTCTAGTTTTATTTAATTTTCTTTTTTAGGCTTATTTCAATGTCATACTTCACTTTCGGACACAATATTATACAGATATTCTTTAGTATTTTTTAAGCTGAACATTTATGGATGACTTCAGTTTTAGGACTTGGTTTTACCAATGGAAGGTTATTTAACAATTCATCATATTTAGTTTCAAAGTAGCAAAGACAGGATTTCAAAAGCACAATTCAGATGCTCCTTTTACCTCAGAGTTTATAAATTGACATTTATAGCACTGGCTATTAGAGTTTTTCTGAAAATAAAATAAGAAGTAGAACTTGTAAAATGCCCCAAGTCATATAGGAAAATAAATCTTTCTAATTATGTTTTATTTACAGTTTTGCTCTTTTCCACCCTGCAGATTAAGAAGTCTTATATTTCTTAAATGTATCATTTCTGCTAGGAAAGAAAAATGATTAAAGGCTGGATCATATATAAAGCTCTCCTTTTGGCAGTCAATTATTGAAATAATTAAGAATATATTCAGAAAGTTTATACCTTGAGAATTTGCAACTATAATAAACAGCATCTGAACATGCTATCCTTACATAAAGGGAACTATAAGTGTAGAGAGAATGTATGAGGAGTTATTTTTCCAAACACTCATTTATATTGATTATCTAATTGTTTAGCTGTTTCTCTCTATATGTAAGTGCCATTTTTTACATGGGTTTACTATAGTTAAAAAACAGAGTGAAGAAAGATGTCTTCCCATTGGGCAAAACTTTTCCAGGGTATAAAATTATGATTCCTAAAAATCTAACAAACTGTCTTATATTTTCTTTAAAAAAAAAAAGAAAAAAAAGCTTTTAAAATGCATCATTTATCAGTTTCTCTAAACTCTTTTATTCTGGCTAGGGTTTTTCTGGATAGCTAGTAAATTCGAGTTTTTTGTAATCAACTAAAGTTTCCAGACACATAATCACTTTAAAATAGAACTTTAGTAAGAATCAAGACAAAACACATTACTTTTTAAGATTTGTAAGCACAAGTACTGGAGTGACAAATAGATAAATATTCATGAATTCACCCACACTCATCTTTCACCTTCCCTCCTGTTGCTATGGCATATACTTCCCTCTTTCTCTCTGTAGAAAATATTCTCTTCCTATGTCCTGGGGCCTACTTACACCCAGTTTTCAGGTACCATCTTTTCCCTGAAACTGTTTATCTCTGTCTATATATTCACTAATGACAAACAAATGCATTTCTCACTCAGTTTAAGGCAACTATACCTACTTGTCTGCTGATCATCTTCACATTTATGTTCTGCAGATAACTCAAAATCAAATCTTGACACATCAACAGAACACATGTTGGATACTTCAGCATTGTCCACATAGTAATAATTATAAAATCAACAACTAACATTTACTTTAGTAATGTGCTTCATGTTCCAGGCTCTATGCTATACACTTAACATTCCTTATCTCATTTATTTCTCACATCAACTTCTGAGCTAAATATCTTCATTTTATAAACAAAGAAATTAGAACCTGGAGAATTTAAGTAACATTTCTAGTGCCAGCCAGCTTGAAGTGGCAGACTTGAGGTTTGAAGACAGGTTTTTCCATCACCAAAATGTGTGCTCATAGCCATATCTATGCTTCCTCCCTCTTTGCCTCATAGGGCTTTAAATGTTGATACTAATTTTAAAAGACACAGTCATTGAAGCAATCTAAATATATATTGACAGAGGAATGGATATGCTACCTACCTACAACGAAACACTACTCAGCAGTAAAAAAAAAAAAAAAAAAAAGAATGAAATAACACCACTGCAGAGGTTGTCATACCAAGCTAAATCAGAGAAAAGACAAATATCATATAATATCACGTGTATGTTATATGTGGAATTTTAAAAAATGGTACAAATGAACTTGGTTAGAAAGTAGAAATATAGTCACAGATGTAAGAAATAAACCTAGGGTTACCAAAGGAGGAAGGGGAGGGAGGGATAAACTGGGAGATTGGATTTGACATATACACACTACTATACATAAAATAGATAACTAATAAGGACCTACTGTACAGCACAGGGAGCTCTCCTCAATACTCTGTAATGGTCTATATGGGAAAACAATCTAAAAAAAGCGTGGATATATGTATATATAGAATTTATACACTTTGCTGTACCCCTGAAACTAACACAATACTGTAAATCAACTCTACTATAAAACAGAAAAATAAATTTAAAACAAAAAGAATATCAGCAGAGAACTAACCAATTATCTTAAAGGTTATGTGCTTTTCAAATGGAAGTGAAGGCAGGTAATGTTGATTGCTTCTTCAGAAGAAGATAACATTGAACAAATTATATTTTTACATTAAAAAAATCTATATCGGAGTCTAGCATGATGTTTTGCACTGGATATTTGTTAAATAAATGTTATCCTAAAAAATGTAATAAATAAATAAATAAAACACACTCATATCCGCCAGATGCCAAATATCAGGATTTTGAAGAATAAATGAACAAACAGTTAACTGTTTTATCTTTCAGTTTTTGAACTCTGATAGTAGCAGGTACTACATTTCAGTAAAATGGAGAAATCATTTTTTTTTTGACTATCCAAATAAATTGCCTCCACTGTTCCAAGTCACTAAATGCCTATTTGATTCTACTCCATGTAATCTGTAGATTACAATTCTAACAATGAGTAAGAACACTGAGTACTGGCACTTGATATGTCAATATAGCGATATTACTAACTTACTTTTTCAAATATCCATCCTTCTTATAATCTTGTCATACACTAAACAAAAAATGAATTTTAAATTATTGCTCACAATAAACTTCTGCATTAGATATTTTAAAGCAATTTTATGTGGACAATTTGAAAATGTTTTAGTAAAATCATTTTTCATCCCTAACAGTCCATGTGTAGCACATGTTGTAAGAAAAGTATAATATTTACCAAAACAACAGTTAATGTTTATTGAGGGTACCAAGCATGTGTTAAATGCCTTATATGTAACTTTATAACATAGTAAAAGAGTTAACATATGTAAAGCACTAAAGACAGTACCTATCATGTAGAAAGTACCATAGAGATGTATATAATATTATCATTTTCCTTATTATTATTATATGTAGGAATATATTAATCCTAATAGCTAGTTAGTATTTACCACTGTTGCATTATAAAGATAAGCTAATTTCACCCAGGCCACATGACATGGGTGAAACATTGTGGAGAACCAAGCAATGTGATTCAAGGAACCCCTCTTTCAAAAATGACAGTAAGCTACTATTTAAGTTGGTTTTTCCTTCTAAATGAAATGAGTATTAAACATATGAGAACTGTTTAAACTCACCAATGTGAATATTTTTAAAAAGGTTCTATATTCCAGTTGGCATATGGCAATGATTAAAGATAATGGATGTCCCATTGAGTAGAGGTCAGTTCAGAGAAAGTCTCATTCTTAACAGTGGAAGCATGAGAAGAGCTCATCTTTCTCTAGGGTAATTTGCAATAGATATAAAAAGATCCAACATGGACCTAGCCTTTGATTTGGTTGTTACTGTTGTCAATAAGTCATGTCCAACTCTTTGTGACCCCATGCACTGTAGACCACCAGGCTCCTCTGTCCATGGTATTTCCAGGCAAGAATATTAGAGTGGGCAGCCATTTCTATCTCCAGGGGATCTTCCCAATCCAGGGATTGAACCTGGGTCTCCTGCATTGCAGGCAGATTTTTTTTTTTTTTTTAAATCACTGAGTCACCAGGGTAGCCTTTGATTTGGTAGTTCCATGTCTAGAAATCTGTCCTAAAGATATGATCCAGGAGATGCAAAGAGAGAATTTATGCATAGCAAAAACTTAAAAGTGAGTTAAATATCCATTAATGGGGCAGTAGGTTAAGTAAATTCCTATACTGCCACATGACATTATATAAAAAATCATACTGTAACAGTTACTGACATGAGAAATGTTCATAAACTATTGCTAATAAAAATGTATGTTACAAAATAATATAAAATGTGACCTTTTCTGCAAATAACAAAAAATTAAACATCTGTATATAAACACACAAATCCTACAGAAACTTTTACATGGACCCCAAAAGAAATGCATCAAAATATTAAATTAATTATCAGTGTGGTGGAATAACAGGCTATTTTGGTTTATTCAATGTAAGTTGTGAGTTGTTTGCTTTTCTTCAGACTGAATGCATATTACTTCTACTATTAAAACAATAGGGCTTTCCTGGTGAATCAGATGGTAAAGAATCTGCCAGGAGTGCAAGAGACCTGGGTTCAGTCCTTGTGCGGGGGCTATTCCCTAGAGAATGAAATGGCAACACACTCCAGTATTCTTGCCTGGGAAATCCCATGGACAAAGGATCCCGGTGGGCTACATTCCATGGAGTCACAAAGAAGTGGACAAGACTGAGCAAGTAACCTTTCTACTACTAAAACAGTAGATGTTATTTTAAATAATTTAATGAAGGAAATAAAACACTGAGTGAGATTTTTCCTGTTATATGAAAGTGGGTCTGTGCAGAAGAAGCTGATGCCATCTCTAAGGAAAGAGACAGATGACACAGACACATAAATATAAGCGCTCAGCATTGGTTTATAGCACCAGGAAAAGTCAGACTGTATTTGACTCAAAGTTGTGGCGTTAAGACCCACCCTGACAGCCTGGAGCTGCCTCCCTTAAGTAATACAGTCTACTTTCACCGAGCTTGCAACACATCCCTGTCCTTTCTCTACAAATGCAACATATAGAGTGGAAGATTGACAGCTCGTTAAAAGCTAATTAGGAAGGGGAGAAAAGAAGCAAGCCTAGTACAAGCAAAGGGGTATATTTTCCTCCCTCAATTATGCTGAAGACCAAACCTCTTTTAAAAGCAAGTGGGAAAAAAAAATAAATAAATAAAAGCAAGTGGGAAATAGTACATTTTTACATACTGAATGTATCATGTTAATACATTTCAAGAGTCAAAATCCTGGATGCAGAAAAATAATATATGTGTAAAATAAACAACTTTTCATTGGCATTGAAAATATGTGCATATTTCTTCCAGGGGAAAATGGCATTCTAGCTCATTAAATTATGTCAAGAATCATAGCTAAAAGTCAACACAGACTGTCACCAAGCATCACAAAAATAATGTGGCATGGGTTGGCAGCTGAATACTACAGACTGTGCAAATAATGACAAGGAAAGCCTGATTCCCAAACCACTTAGTACAGATTCCAGCCAGCTCTGCACACTCCAGAGGCACTAACATTATGCACAGGGAAATTAGGTTTACACCCACATCAAAAACTGTATTTGTTAGGATAGAGGTGTAGGAGGAAATGCTGATAGCTGCACAGATGCAACCAACGTCACCAGGGAGAGATTTCTGGTTCCTGGTCCCACCACCCTCTCTGAAGGAAGCCAAGATGTGATGAAAAATACCATCTATTTCAGAATTTCTCAAAAAAACTCCTGAAATCAAGCAGATGAGGCATATATTGGAATCCTGCTATCAGATCACCTTATTGACTTTCAAATCAGGTCAAATGAAGCCCAGATTGGATGAAAGCAATCCAATCAAATTTCCATCTAAGGCTAGGTAAAGGGGGCTTAAGGATCTAAATTATTCACAAGTGGCCTCTGTCTCATTTTATCAAACATCAAAGTTTGTCAAATATAAAGTCACCCATAGAATTCTTAGACAGAACAAATGTAAAGCTTTGGTTGAAATTATTTTCTTTATTATATATTTACTTATATAATAAATCAATGTGAATCTGGCTTGGTCACTTCCTTCAAGGAGCTATCTGCTAATAATCTAGGAGGGGAAGCAAAAGTACAAAACAGACAATTAAAATACATTGCATCCAATCATCAGACTAGAAAACACAGGGAAGGAAGCAAAGGAGTAGTCAAATATTCTGAGGATGACAGAGAAGGCGAAAGATGGCCTTACAAGTGAGTCTCACAATTTTCCAGCTTTATCAAAACTGATAATAGGAGAGATCAATGAGGTCACATCTCTCTTTCCTCCTAGCTAGACTTGCTAGTTAAACTCCACACTTGGTAATGAATACCCTTGGTTTCTGAGAGGGATCTAATAACATTCCATCCCAATCACTTTCTCCAGGACCAGAAGCTGCTCCTCCCAGTTTCTTCCTACAGACTAGCATAGAGTGTCACAGAATGCTGGGGAACATTTCCACTGACTTGTGTGTAAACAAAGCTTTAGACAGAAATGCTATTTTTGTCCTTTTTTAATCCAGTATTTTTTTCTTTATGATCATTCATGATTCATTTTAATTGAGCTCAATTTGGAAATTAACATAAAATAGAATTAAAAAATATAGTTTCTTGCAAGAAATGATTGTTCTTAAGAAGGGAGTACAATGCTTTCTTCCTGCCATGTTTATAGTTCTCCTTCCACAGGGACCAAAATTTTGGTAATATTAACTGGACATTTAAAATGAGGTTTTATTATAAGAAATGATAAAATGTTTCAGTTTCTTATTTTACATTTTGCTTTGTCTAATATTGGCTGGCACATTTGTCTGTCAAATAGTTGCTCATTATCTGTGTTTCTTGTCACTTCTCTTGGAAAATATAAGCAAACATATTTATTACTAATGATGTTAGGAAGAGATTGATTTTCCTCTGTTTTACTACTCAGTGAATAATTCTTTAGCAGCTGCAAAACATTAAATGTTAAGTAGAAATACAACGTTGCTTCCTGAAGTGGTTCTGGAATAACAAAATGTCACAGCTTCACACTTGGGAAGTTTTGTTGGGCTCCCTAAATGCTGTTCTTACTTTTATGGGCAATAATAGTAGGAGATGTGAAAATCAGATGGTGGGGAAGGAAATTTGTTTGTAAAGTACAACAAAATCAAAGACCCTTCAAATTTAAGAAGTTTAATTCCTCCAAAAGCTTCAATTACTGGCTCATTTTCAATTCTTAGAGTTCTCTGACAAAGCAGATAACACAAAATATTACCCAACTCAAGGAGGAGCAGAGACTCCAAGTACCTAAGGAAGCTGAAATGTAACTGATTGTGAATGACCTTTCACTGAAGTTAACTTCAAGCCTTCCATGCTTTCCTGATCTGGCTTGTATCATGGTAAGAGTGATGGGTGCCTCACTGAAATATGAAGAACTGATTCTGAAACGCAAACAAAGGATAGATGGCTCAGCAAGGATCTTGCTGGGTTACAGTGAGTAAAGAGAATGAAGAGATGAAAGTAATTAATATGGAGGCATTTACAAAGAAAAAAATGTTTTAGAAAATGTTATGCCCTTTTTTACTTTCAGGGCTATTAATATGCTACACTGTCAGTCCACAAAGAGAATTAAGAGTAAATAAACTGTACTTTTAATTAAATTAATATATGAAAATTTAGTTCTAACACTAATTCCCAGATCTGTACCTTTAATCCTTATCATGACTACCACTATTTTAATAAAGTATCAGTCATGCAAGGAAATATTTGAAGCTGTAATAAACCATGAAAGAAAGGGAAACAAATACAAGTCTATTACAAGTCAAATACAAGTCCATGGGCACAAAAGTTTCACATCCCTTTTGACTGCATTTTGCTCTTAATAGATGGAAACTTTTTCCCCCTCCAAATTGAAAAAAATATATATTCCTATAACTATAACATTGAACTGAACATGTGACATGTTCAGTAATTGCTGGTGCTATTATGAGACTGAGATAGGCTGGAAATAAAGTAAAATCTGAACCACATCATAATCATCTGAACCTGAGATGTCTTACCTTCCTCCTATAATGGCTGTTAGGCTCGTCTTCAGTGAATGACAGAGGACAGTGTTACATTTTTTATTGTGTTTCAAACCAATACCACCAACTCTTTCCAGGGTTACTTTTGAGTTAATTAAACAGATGTAAGCTTGACTGTGGTGTTGGAGAAGACTCTTTTTTTTTAATTATTATTATTATTTTAATTTTTATTTTTACTTTATTTTACTTTACAATACTGTATTGGTTTTGCCATACTTGACTTGAATTCACCACGGGTGTACATGCGTTCCCGAACATGAACCCCCCTCCCACCTCCCTCCCCATAACATCTCTCTGGGTCATCACCGTGCACCAGCCCCAAGCATGCTGTATCCTGTGTCAGGGGAGTTCCTTGGACTGCAAGGAGATCCAACCAGTCCATCCAAAAGGAGATCAGTCCTGGGTGTTCATTGGACTGATGCTGAAGCTGAAACTCCAATACTTGGCCACCTCATGCGAAGGTGACTCATTGGAAAAGACCCTGATGAGGAGAAGGGGATGACAGAGGATGAGATGGCTGGATGGCATCACCAACTCGACGGACATGAGTTTGGGTGAACTCCGGGAGTTGGTGATAGGGAGGCCTAGTGTGCTGCGATTCATGGGGTCACAAAGAGTCAGACATGACTGAGTGACTGAACTGAAACTTGACTGACCATATAGTTCTTAGCTCTAAAACAGAATACAGTCATTACAGGCTGGCAAAAATACAGACAGTGATTCATATATATTTATATATATATGTCTATGTATAATATGTTTTATATAAATACATATATATAATGTGTATTTATATAAATATAAATGTAAATATACATATATATTTCCCTCAATATTCTTGACCATGGTATTTCCCTGGAAAAATATACTCCAAACCTAAGAACACACTTATTAGTGGGTAAAGAAGGATGATCAAAGTTCTACAAATGTGGAGGACTGGGCAGCTTTTTCTATCAGTGTTGGCATCTGATTAACAACAAAGAGCCAGCGTCCCATATCATCAATGGACATTATTCATAAGTAGAATACTTTCACGGTGAAAAATGATAATGTATGTGTATTCATGGTATAGTGTCAAGTGGAAGCAGATCATTGTGTCTCCTGCTGCTGCTACCATGTCTAATGAATGCCAAAATGGCTAAGATGGAAGAGAAAAAAATCTAAATAATTAATCAAATGCACAGTTGATTTCTGAATAATCCAAAGACGATGGCAGAAGTACAGTTAATTCTAACGTCTTCTTGTTTTCCCTTGAAAGAAACTGAAGAAAAACTGTTGAAGAGTCAACAACAATAAGCCAATATAAATTTTTTAAAAATCTTTTCTCTCTATCCTTTCATCTGTCTAAACAAGCCCTCAAAAGCCTTTGGCTTTTGTTGATTGGAACATCCAGCATAATAATACATTCTGATGTGTTTAATGTAGTTCATGAAGTGAAAAGGCATCTCTAGTCAACCTTTTAAGTCAACTGTTTGTTTTAAGCTTCAAACCATGGGGGGCAGGGGGTCCAATAGGATGATCCAAACTGTCACTCTGAAACATTTAGTGATGCCTGATTCTAATTAAGCATATCACTGACGCCTGACTTCAGTGAGACAAAGGGTGCCATCAATTTGATAAGACTTCACTAAGCAGGGCTTAAAATTAATTCATAATTTCTTTTATGTTTGTCATGTGTTGTGAAAATGAACTGCCATTCAATTTTTCATAAGCTGCGCACAAGCAGAAGATTTAATTTCAGGCAATGTTCTGGAAGGCCTGGGTAGTTTAGAAAGCAAATTATGATTCCATACTGTGATCTTCATATAATTGAAGCAGCAAGCAAAACTATCTGGTATGTGGATATTGACATTCACTATCAAAGTCTATACACATTTATAGGCTAGACAACTTCCACTATTTTCTCCCTGTAATTAACCCCTGAAAGCGCCTCAAAAGCCCTTTTATTAAGCTGTACCAAGTAATGTTTAAAACTTTTAAATAAAATATTCTATAATTATGGAAAATGGGGTAAGAATTGTGAAGTTTCAGAAGCAGTGAAAATAAATGGTGGTAAATGATGATCATTAAAGCATCTATAGTCAGTATTCATATAATAGAGTATAAGTCAATATTTATTATTATAAATGTATAATAATAAGCAGCTGGCTGGTTTCAAGAGTACCTGGTTGACAATGCACACAGAAATTCAATAGTCTTAACCTGTTTATGAGAATTATGTCACTATCAAATAGCATCTGGGGAGAAAGTATAAGGATACTTTATGAAATCAGGAGGGATATGGTTATGGGAAGATCTCAAGGAATTTTAGATGAGATATTGTCTCCCTATGTGCAAGTGTTCTCAGAAGGGTCAGTCTCCTTCATTATACTGTTAGGAGATAGAGCAAAAGATTCATTTTGAAATTTAATTTGTTCATATTGGCTTTTCAGAATGGAGCAGATTAAATCTGTAGTTTCCTATAGATGTTTCAGGACAA
Organism: Ovis canadensis; assembly: GCF_042477335.2. Lineage (NCBI taxonomy): Eukaryota > Metazoa > Chordata > Mammalia > Artiodactyla > Bovidae > Ovis > Ovis canadensis. Next base: position 216,605,527 of record NC_091245.1, read on the forward strand.
AGCTCAGGAAAGAAACTCAGGCTGATTGAGTTAATAGGTTCCATTATTTCCTCCAACGGGAATGAGGTCTAATCTATACTGTAGACCAGAATCTACAAGATAGAAGAAATTTTTAAAGGTGAGTTTTAATTTAACCATGACTTTATTTACTATTCACAGATCAGAGCTTGAAGCATAAATTGCAATATATTTTACTTGATTATATACAATGTGTTTGTTGTTTAAGACCAAATAATCATTTTTGACTTGAAGAGGCACTGAACCATTTTCTAAGAACACTGAGATAAATATCATCCAGCTTCTCAAAAGATAAAAGCAGACGAGTGGATGATTCAGCAAAAGCCAAAACCAAAACCAAAAATAACCCAATAATACTCTAAAGGTGACAAATGGCATGTTTCACAATTATTTGGGCAAAAATGTAAAGCAAGAATTTAATCATCTATTGATAAATTTTAAGTGATTTTTTTTTCATTTGTAATATCATTATAGTGAGACAAGAAAAGTGGATATGGTAGCCAAATGTTTTAAAAAACAATGTTTCTGTCAGCTGGAAACCCTTATGTCTGTTTTGACAATCCCATCACACTTATACAGACTGTCACAAAGGGGAAATCTTTCAGTTTCCTCTCAGCAAGATCATTATGAGCCTTTTTTATTGATTGCTTCCTGCAGTATGTATAATCCTCTTTGTGGCTCTGTGCTATCCAGGGAAACTGTTGTGTGTAAACAACCACAGGTGATTAGCGATCAATGAGTGATTTTAACCTACAAGATAAATGTAATAGGACAAGGACCTTCATGTTAAGAGCTGTTTAGTTTTCATTCCCTACGGATTTAACTTGATTCTTTTCAGCAGAAGGGAGAAGAACATGGAAAATCAATGTTGCTGGTTGAGTTCAACACAGTTGAGCTCTTCTGCCCATAAGAACAGTTAGATAAACATTTCCAGTTGAAATTTTAAGCTACCTCACGAACTGTAATTTTTCTAGTATTTGCACATTTGGCATTTTGTGGTATGCTTTTACAAAATATTCTGCTAATGACTCATTTCTATAAGCCCATTTTGCATAACCCACACAATGCTTCTCTACAGAAATGTGAAGTAAGGCACACAGCAGATCTAAGTTCAAAGTTATTTAATTGTCAAGACTAAATGACTGTGGTTATATGAAGAACCAATGAAACTATCACAGTTTTATTGTTTATGTGGACATATCATGGAATTTAAAACTCTTGGAGATAAAAGGAACCTTATCAATTACCTATTACAAAGTTTTCAATATGACTGACTATTAGAATTACCTGGTCAGCTTTTTAAATATAAACATTACTGAGTTTTTTTTGTCCGGGTACACTCAAGCAGAACCTATGGAGGCCTGGATATTTGAATTTTTAAAAGGTCCTCAGATGGGAATATATTAAAAAGAAAAAGACATGTATAAATGGTCTCATAAATAAATCTATTTCAGCAAAAAGATTAAAAGTGTTTACTGTATACATATTTTTCCATATGCTACATAAATATATGCATATACTGCAAATTTCTGGAGGCATACAAAACTAATTACATTAATATCTTCTTAAAATAAGATATACAGTCTAGATAGGGGAAGAGATTTAGGTTCATTATCTTATAACATTTTGGTTTTGTTTTGTGTTCAACTTTCATTGCTTAAAAAAAAAAAATCAACTTTTAAAATAGGTTCATCCAACCTTTGTGTTGATCAGCTAAATTCAGGAAATACTGATTTACTCATTTCACCCCCAAACATCATCCCTGAATCAGCTGAGAGGTAGAAAGTTGTGTGGGGTACAGATCACCATCCCTAAACTTTGCCTTTACGATCAAGGATACACGTGTGCTAAATTGTTTCAGTCATGTCCAGCTCTTTGCAACCCTAAGGACCGTAGCCCACCAGCCTCCTCTGTCCATGGGAGGAGAGCATGGCAAGCCTCCATCAAGGATATCTGTCATCAATTACTGATGCTGACTGCTCCTGAGGTGACGTCTTTTCTCAGTACCTCTCTCTGTAGGATTTGATTGAATGGGATGCAGAGTACAGAGAAAGAGGTAAGAGCCTCCCTCAATCTGGAAAGTGTTCTGGCCCTCCTATCAAGCTATAGCACTGCAAAAACCAAGCTAGTGATTAAATACTCATTTGTTCTCAGTTGTCATATCCTAGAACAATATACAGTTTCTAATTTGTGCCTTGTTGATATTTTATATACACTAGCAGTATCAGTCAAGACAGATAAAGATGCACAGTCAAGATGGACCACAGTCTCAAAGAATTCCAACGTTCCAGTGGTTTAACAGGACAAACAAGTTTCATTTGTAAATACCTGAACACCTCTCACTGATAGGTGAATTATTTCATAAACTTATGAGACTGAGTTTATCATTATGAAAGAAACAAAAAGGCACCTGAGCAGGTAATATAATCACAAAAGGCACTAATTGAACTAACATTATCTGTTAGTTATGTACTCATAATTAACAGCTCATGCCCTTACTTTGAACCAATGTATCTTAAATCTGGTCATTTTTCTAACAGTCTTGATGGTCTTCTTGCCCATTAAATGGTCTGAGAGCTGCAGCATGGAAATAGAGAAGATGGTAAAGGAATAAAATTATTAACTCCACAATTTGAGAGTTTGTGGTACAAGTTAATTCAGAATACTTGCCTTATATTTCTATGCATGTCTCTGTGTTCACCTGAGTTTTATTTTACACAGTTTTACATACTACTCTAGGGGGGAAAAATCTTATTTCTATAGCATTTCTAAACAATGAAAAGAAATGTACTAATTCAATAAAGATAGAGTACAATTAGAATCACTTCAAAGTCCTTCAATTTGTTAATATACAAACCGCCTAACATGACAGTGAATGCTGACGCAAAAGCACCAATGTTAGGGTAAAAACTAAGGCAATAAAGTCTTGCTTTCCATATTATAATGCTAAACAATGGTGGTACAGCAAAACAAGACATATATCTTGTAAACCTCAAAGAATGATAGAATCCATACACTGATTCATGAAAGGTTACACAAGTTGCTTCATTTTAAAGGTATTTTCCTTCAATCTTATGGCACCCTTTCAGCTGAGAATTTTAATTTAAAATATGTGAAAATGCAACAGTCAAACTTCAATAATAGTGTCCACAGGTTGCCAACCTGCCATTGTAATTCCCAAACAGATTCACCATGGTGTCACACTACTTAGATGTCATTACCATTATAATACTAGAATAAATGAGAGAAGTACTTTTATAGCACTTATTAACCTGAAATGTATAAACCCATAGTGTGGGAACCTGAAATAATGCAAATTAAACACACTGTAATAAACATGAAATGCACGGTACTTATAAGGAGGTGTAGGAGGTAGACACCTATATGGCCATGCTTAGGATGAAACATGGTGCCCTTAAGGAGAAAGCAGATGCAGAAACTGGATTTATAAACTACAAAACCACAATAAGTATTTGAAAGATTAAAAAATGCAACACTCAGGCTATTTTGTTACAGCTGTTACATAGAATTCGAGATCTGATTTTTGCCTTCAGACAACAGACAGCCCAGCTAGCATTTGAGTAGACACAGAAAAAGATTAAAATACACTGACAATCTATTATAAATCAGAATAAATAGTACCCTGAAAACTTTATTTGTTTATAAAACTTACTACATTTACAATTCACAACAAACTTATGAGGTTGATATAATGACCCCCATTTTTTTTAATGACCCCCATTCACTGTATTAAGACTGATTGAATGCCCTACCCAGGAATTTGGGTCAATTCAAACTCTTTCAGTTATAACATAATCTGAAGAACAACTTTTTTTTTTTTTTTAAATGAGATATCCAGGACCATCCTTTCAACACAGGCCTCTGTTCATAAAATATTCTCTCAAGAAAATATTTCTTGTAATTAAGTTTTTAATCATTGTGATGGTTGACATGACCAATTTTACTGACACAATGAATATGCTAGGCCTTGAGAGAGACCTGATAAAAATATATTAAAGAAGGCTCACCTTTTGGGGAAAAAAGGAAACAGATGTCTCCCACATTAAAAATAATTTAGGAAGACTTAAAAATTATTGCTTTAGATCAGTACTTGGCACATTTTTTAATTGCAGTGGTCCAGATAGTAAATGCTTCAGTTTTGAGGCCATAGGGTCTCTGTTTCCACTAATCAATGCTGCCACTGTAGCATGATAACAGTCATAAGCATTAATTAGATGAATCAACAGGTCTGTGTTCCACAGAAGTTTATTTATGAACACTGAAATTTGAATTTCATAGTTTTTACATGTCTTGAAGGATCTTTCATTTGATTTTGTTCAACCAATAAAAATGTAAAAAGCTTTCTTAGCTCAAGGGCTGTACAAAAATAAACAGCATGCTGGATTTGACCTATGGGCTGCAGTTTGCTGAGACTTACTTAGATGACACTGCTGTAGAAATTCTTGTGCCAGTTGCAAGTGAAAATAATAAATGCTTGGAAAAAAATAAAAATAACATAAAAGAGGAAACTACTCCCTTTAAAGGGTTAATATTAATGTTCAGTTTAGTCGCTCAGTCATGTCCAACTCTTTGCGACCCCATGAATCGCAGCACACCAGGCCTCCCTGTCCATCACTAACTCCCAGAGTTCACTCAGATTCACGTCCATCGAGTCAGTGATGCCATCCAGCCATCTCATCCTCTGTTGTCCCCTTCTCCTCCTGCCCCCAATCCCTCCCAGCACCAGAGTCTTTTCCAATGAGTCAACTCTTCGCATGAGGTGGCCAAAGTACTGGAGTTTCAGCTTTAGCATCATTCCTTCCAAAGAAATCCTAGGGCTGATCTCCTTCAGAATGGACTGGTTGGATCTCCTTGCAGTCCAAGGGACTCTCAAGAGTCTTCTCCAACACCACAGTTCAAAAGCATGAATTCTTTGGCGCTCAGCCTTCTTCACAGTCCAACTCTCACATCCATACATGACCACAGGAAAATCCATAGCCTTGACTAGACGGACCTTAGTCGGCAAAGTAATGTCTCTGCTTTTGAACATGCTATTTAGGTTGCTCATAACTTTTCTTCCAAGGAGTAAGCATCCTTTAATTTCATGGCTGCAGTCACCATCTGCAGTGATTTTGGAGCCCAAAAATAAAGTCTGACACTGTTTCCAACGTATCCCATCTATTTCTCATGAAGTGATGGGACCAGATGCCATGATCTTCGTTTTCTGAATGTTGAGCTTTAAGCCAACTTTTTCACAATCCACTTTCACTTTCATCAAGAGGCTTTTTAGTTCCTCTTCACTTTCTGCTATAAGGGTGGTGTCATCTGCATATCTGAGGTTATTGATATTTCTTCTGGCAATCTTGATTCCAGCTTGTGCTTCTTCCAGCCCAGCGTTTCTCATGATGTACTCTGCATTTAAGTTGAATAAGCAGGGTGACGATATACAGCCTTGATGTACTCCTTTTCCTATTTGGAACCAGTCTGTTGTTTCATGTCCAGTTCTAACTGTTGCTTCCTGACCTGCATATAGGTTTCTCAAGAGGCAGGTCAGGTGGTGTAGTATTCCCATCTCTCTCAGAATTTTCCACAGTTTATTGTGATCCACACAGTCAAAGGCTTTGCCATAGTCAATAAAGGAGAAATATTAATGCAGTGATCCAATAATCTTCAGGAAGTGAGTGATAATGTTGAACAACTTAATCTATGTCTATGACAAGTTTTGGCAACTAGTTCAATATTTTCCATGAGGTGTTACTCTTGAAAATATGTTTAAGAATTTTTAACAAGCTCAGAATAGCAGTGCTGAAGTCTTTACACCATCCATGGGGATTGATATATGTCTTTGGAGACTAAAAATCATATTACTTGCCACCTTCCCTCATGGTATAATTCAATATTTCATTAGAGTTTATAAATCCTAATAATTTTTTCACCCTAGTTACTAAAAGAATGCTTTTAACACTTTAACAGTTGGTTAAAAACATTCAAAAATACGTATACAAAAATTTAATAAAATCTCAGACAAACCGGTTAGAGTATTAAAATTCTAGTTTCTGATTTTACCGGATTTTTTTCCTGAATCACTTTTATAGAAAGTTTGTGTGTGTGTGTGTGTGTGTGTGTGTGTGTATGCTCATGCCCTATGTAGATTATATATTCTCATAACAGATGGAACCAGCCACTTTGAACTTCAAGAGTCTGGAAATCGGTTGACTTTGTAGAGGAGCAGCTTTACTGGATTTCTCATTTATCCTGGGGTCCAGTGAAACCAGCAGCTATTGACCTTCAGGGCAGATAGGAAATTCCATATTTTCATGTCACATAAAATAAGTTTTAGGTTAGATTTTTATTATTGATTTTTGTCCCAAGATTTTAACTAAGAATTGTATCTCTCATTCACTAAGTTGCAGCTAAACTTCATCTCTGATATATATATATATATATATATATATATATATATTTTAGCTGTATGTTAGGCAAGTCTCTTAACTTCTTACAAGCCTCAGATGGTTTAACTGTAAATGATCTGATATGAGCAAGATCAAGAAAGGCTTCCCAATCTAAAGAACTAGTTTGGATTTCAGCAAAATAATGATGGCCTGAACTAAGGCAGTCAAATTAAAAAGGAAAAGATTCTAAATTTCTCAGAAAGAAGGAACTTAGCATAGAATTTAAGAGCAACGGCTAGTCTGAAAAGCTAGCTTTATTTGTGAATAATGTTGAGGTCTAGGAAAGAACACATAACTACTAAACTTCACTTTCTTCATTTATTTAATGGAGATGTTAGGGAAAACACACTGATTGAAACTGCTCACCCTAGTCAGGCACGATAGAAACCATCTGCATGAGTTGTTTTATGATAGGAGGTCCTGCTAAGGAACATAGAACCAATAAGCCTCCACCACTGGAAGAGTTCAGGAAAGGTCAAAAGGAGACACCACATGTCTGACCACTTCCCAGAATCCTCTCTCACATCCACCTTGGCTAAACAAGGCATGCACCACCAGGAAGGACTCTGAGTCAGAATGATTGGCTAAAGACAACCCGGAAACTAATTCCAACATCATAAAACCCGAGACTGCAAGCCATATGACAGAGCTATTCTCCTGGGTTCCCTTACCCTCCTGCTCTCCACTCGGGTGCCCTTTTCCAATAAAATCTCTTGCTTTGTCAGCACATGTGTCTCCTTGGACAATTCATTTCCAAGTGTTAGACAAGAGCCCAGTTTTGGGCCCTGGAAGGGGTCTCCCTTCCTGCAACAGAGATAACAATATTTACCTCACAAAGTTGCTGTGAGCACTTCATGAACTGAAAAGTAAATACCTACAACAAGGACTGGCCATACGTCTTCACTAAATCCTGGCTCTTTTATTGGAGAATATGCCACAGGCATGCATAACCTCTTATATCTCCGAAGAAAAACATCTGAGATTTTAAAATTCAACCTCATCAGATATTTAAATAAGGACATGTTGGTGACAAAACTATGGACTCAACCTGCTCTGTGATTTGATCTTTACCTAAATAAAGGTTCATTTTCTGATTGAGACTGAATCATCAAGAGGTTTTCTGAGAAAACAATTTGAGAATGCAAACCTTGTTTTTAATCAAAAACAAGGAAATTGTAATTTATTTACAGAATGTGCTTTTTCAGGAGATATAAGATAAGGGGAAAATCTTATTTGCTAGGAATAAAGATAAGGTATACAATGTGATCTCCATTGCAGAAAAGGACCAGAAAGCCAAGCAGCCCTGTGAGAAGTGGATAGTTACAATAATTCTTACCCTTCATTTAAAAACTATCTCTATTTGAGTTTCATCACAATATCTGCTTATAATTCAAAAGCAAATCTTTACTATTCACTTTTTCTTGCAACCTCTTCATAAAACGACAAAGTAGAATGAATAGCTCTGATAATTTTTCATCTGCACAGAACGTAAACTATCCCCCAATTTTTGTGATCCTGGTAAACTGTTAGATGCACTTAAAACTGTTCATTCATAGCTGTTTTACTTGTGCATATGTTTTTTTATCTAATGATATTTTACTCTTAGAAAACAATCCAGTCTTTTGCACCTCCCTCCTCAATACTGGGGGCTTCCCTGGTGGCTCAGATTGTAAAGAATCTGCCTGCAATGTGGGAGACCTTGGGTCAGGAAGATCCTGTGGAGGAGGGCACGGCAACCCACTCTAGTATTCTTGCCTGGAGAATTTCACAGACAGAGCAATCTGGCTGACTTACAGTCCATGGGGTTACAAAAAATCGAACACGGCTGAGCAACTAACACATTCACTTTCCTCAATACTGATATAACATTGTGTATCTTCAGGTGTTAACATTTCTCCTTCAGTGAGGGGAGAATTTGCTTATCATATTGTTATTTGGTAAATCATCCTTATTCAATTACAATACACATTTAAAGAAAGAACTATGATCTGAAAAATATCTTAAGAAAAAGAAATCTATCAGGGAATTCTCTAGAGATCCAGTGGATAGGACTCAGTGCTTGCACTGTGGGGACCTGGTTCAATCCCTGTTCAGGGAACTAAGATCACATGAGCTGCATAATGCTGTTCCCCTACCCCCAAAAATAGAATCTATGAAAACCATCTGAGATTTTGAGATTAGGCAAAATAGGTGAGATTAGCATTTCTGGAATGCACAAAGAGTCTGCTTGATGTTATTCAGACACAGAACAATCCGGTCATTGCCTAATGGGATTTGCATCTACATTAAGGGAAAGTAAATAAAATATCACAAGAAAGAGCCACTGATTTATCTGATGGTCGTTATCATCTCATCACACATTTCTGAAAGAGGAAATGGAAAAGGCCAGAAGGAAAAATAGCTAATTACATCAGATTTGACCCCTCTTACAGTGCTTGGGGTCTTCCCAAGCATCAGTGGGTCTGAGTTACCTGTAATTTTGTGGCAAACTAAATAAACTGTCTCCAACACCTGCCGTGTTTTTCAGCCCCCAAGAGAGCCACTTTTCCACCACTAACACATGGCCTTAACTGAAAGATGGCTTTTGTGAAGCATTCTTAATGGAGGCTCATTTTTACCTACTTGCAAGTCAGGTGATGGGAAGCACGTCCTTTCTCTGTACCACAATGTGTTCAAACCACTATCTTTCCATGTTCTTTTCTCCTGCCATTCACTGAACTTCTAGTTCCTCCCCTGTGGTACCATCAGTCACTACAGACTTTGGCATCTGATTCATGGGTCTCTCCCTAATACAATTCTAAAACAGCCTTGGATGACTCCAGTGTTTCTCTGAATATTTAACTTGTTTGCCATCTCATCTCTTTGATGATTGATTCCTTCTTTCCCCATCTAATTGTTCCATAACTCCCAAGATACCCGTTTTTGCTCATCACCAGTATCTCTCCTGGAGAAGGCAATGGCAACCCACTCCAGTACTCTTGCCTGGAAAATCCCATGGACGGAGGAGCCTGGTAGGCTGCAGTCCATGGGGTCGCGAAGAGTCGGGAACGACGGAGTACTTCACTTTCACTTTTCACTTTCAGGCATTGGAGAAGGAAATGGCAACCCACTCCAGTAGTCTTGCCTGGAGAATCCCAGGGACAGAGGAGCCTAGTGGGCTGTCGTCTATGGGGTCGCACAGAGTCAGACACGACTGAAGTGACTTAGCAGCAGCAGCAGCAGCAGTATCTCTCCTACTTATTTCTAAGATTCCCAAGATTCCTGAGGCTTCCTGTTGTCTGTCCTTCTCAAGATATGGTTGTTTAGGACATCTGTGATTCTTTGAGCATCCTTCTAATAACTGGCACCACTATCCATCATACCAACCACTTTTATGCTGATGTTAATCTCTCTTGATTTCAGGTGGCTTATACCAAAAGAACATTAGCAGATACTCCCACATTTACACATGAGCTGAGCTGTAACACAGTAGCTGCCTGAGGCAATCAGTGTCTGGGATGAGTCACAGCTACCTGGCTCGTCCTGCGTGCACATGAGTTATTCCCTGATCTTCAGTCAGTCATGTACCAGCTGGTCTTTAAAAGTGCTAACTCATTCATTCTCTTTAGCCCATAAAACATGTGATGAAACCATCACTCTAATCAAGATTAACAAATAAAAACTAGTTTAGTAATTCCAACAATTTAGTCCTCTCCACACCCTGCCACCACAAACCTAAAGAAGCTGTTCACACATACAAACTTCAGTAACCATGGGTGATGTTACTATCTTAACAGTTCCCCTGAACAATAACATAGGAGTCAATTTCTTTCTTTCTATTTTTCTCCCAGATTTAACTTTAGAAATAGCCTATCAATATTTTTTAAAAATTATATGAATCTTTCTCTTTTTCTCACTGATTTCCTACCTGAGGATGGATTCATTTTCTGACTGAACACAGTTCATTGCTCTTTAGCACACTGGAATTAATCATATTATATATAAAGTGTTTATATATAAAATATCTATATACATATAAATCATATTATATATAAAATCAGCATATTTTTTTCTATAATTTTGTAGCTTAGTAATAAATAACAACATAAATAACAGAGAAAAAGGAGTTATAGCCTAATTTGTTCCTTATGAATCAACCTTTAAAAAAACAAAACTAAGAACTAACCTATTGCCACAATAACATAAATCAACTTGAAGCAGTACCATTTCTTGTTTAAAAACTGTAGGAACAGGAAAACTCATACTGGTCACTGGTTGAAAAATAAGCAAGTAACTTACCTTTTATTGACCGTAAGTACTCATATGCTCACTCAGACACAAACACACTAAAAACAAACAAAACAAAACAAAAACTGCCCTCGGTTAACAGAAACCCAATTCTTCCATTTGCTCAGGTAATCCTGCCTGGTTTTCCTCTCACACCTCTCATCCAAACTATGAACAGATTGTATTGGCAGAACTTCAGACACACTGAGCAACTTCACTTTTCACTTCACTTTCAGACACCTAGAATCTTAACACTTCTCACCCCTCTTAGTGCTACTATTCTTCCCTAATCTACTATCTTGTTTCACTTGGATTATTACAATGCTCTCTTGACTGGCCACCTAACTCATCCATGCAAAAGTCAAAATAATCTGGTTAACACATTGGTCAAATCTTGTCACAAGTCCTGTCAAAACTTTCCTTTTTTCCTATTTATGCACAAATAAAAGGTCAAATCTTCAATGACCTTAAAGTCCCTATGCTATCTGGCTTTCTAACTCTGACACTATTTCTATCCATTTTTTCTCATAGTCCCTTTTTCCTAGTCCCTCAAGAGTTATTGATGTTCCTTGAATACCAGGGACATACTTCTGCCTCAGGATCTCTGCACTTTCTGCTTCCTTTACCTGAAATGGTCTTTCTTAGATATCCACAGAACTTGCTTCCTCATGCACTTCAAAGTCTGGCTTTAAATATTTGCATATTGAAGGCTTCCATGACCAGTCTCTTTTGAAATTACTGTACCCAGCTCTCTACACTCCTGCTACCCTCCATACTTCTTATTCCACCTTCATTATTTATTTTCCTCCAAAGTGCTTCTCATCTATAACAAACTTAATTTGTTATATAGTTACGTTAGATTTTTTTGACATTCCCTAGATAAAAATAGGCTCCACGCAGGTGGGATATTTTGTTTGTTTTGTTTATTGATTTACCCTGAGCCCCTAGAATGTTGCTTGCAATTTAACAGGGTCTCACTTAATATTTATTAATTAAGTATCTGAATTCACTTATTAATTCATCTATTGCAAGTAAAGATAATACAGGCAATGAACATAAAAAAGTCAATAAAAGTAAGCCATCACTGAGGTTGGAACTAGGCTCCACAAGTATACTAAAATAAATACCAGGAAATTATAACAATAAATAGTTTCATGCTGCTTCATCATTTATAAAACACTTTCACATCTCCTTAACAAAACCATGAGAGTGAGGAAGTAGTGCTATGCATTTTACAGGTAGCAAACAGCTAAGACTTCCCTGGTGGCTCAGACGGTAAAGTGTCTGCCTACAATGTGGGAGACCCGGGTTCAATCCTTGGGTCTGGAAGATCTCCTGGAGAAGGAAATGGCAACCCACTCCAGTATTCTTGCCTGGAAAACCCCATGGACTGCAATAAACCTGGTAGGCTACAGTCCATGGGATAGCAAAGAGCTGGACAAGACTGAGCGACTTCACTTTCACTTATCTTTCTGCAGATCTTCGTGACTTACTAGAGGCCACAGAGATTTTAAGAAGCAGGCCACCTTGAGTGTTTGAACAATGCTATATCCATCCAGAAGACTATGCTTCATTACTTCTTCCAAGAGAATTCCCCAGACTTTCAAACCACCTACCAAATGCAGATTATGTTGGATACGATGTTTACAAACCTTGCTCCCTTTTATTAGGAAAACTGGGCATCAGAAGCACCAAGATAAATATGACAGTTAGATTAACTCTCCATCTTCTTGGTTCATAGTTTGAAGTACAAAACGCATGCTCTAAACTCTATCCTAAAAAACAAAACAAAACAAACCAAAAAACCTCTATCCCATTTTCTTAGATTGTCTCGTTCTATCCAGTTTCCTTCACTGAGGTGGAATAGCCTTTCACCTACTTGTGTTGCATTACCTTCAGTAGTTACATTTCATTTTCAATGAAACCCTATTTAATGAATATTTATGAGTATGTCCCTGCAGTGTTCATTCAATGTGTAGACTTCCCTTCACAGCAGGCTGCAGTTTTACATTTTGCTTTTTATTGCTAAAATGTTAGCCATACAAATTGATGTTGCTTAGGAAATATGAAAATAACAGTTCCTCTTCTAACTGCAACATTTCTACCAGAGTCACTAGGTACAACACTGATGGTGATAAAAAATAATAAACAACAATAATTAGAATAATTGGCCCCAACCCTGGGGTAATATGCAATTTACATTTTTGATAGATGACATTAAAGAGTAAGTCTCCCAGTAGGTGCAAAGTTTCCTAGCTAACACATTCATCATTTCTAAAAGCATCAAGTGCAGATGCTGGCATAGATATTCTCTTCTTACCTGAAAGAGCACCAACTAGTTCATTCGCTATCAGGTGTCATCAGGAGGAATTATAAGGGCTTCCCTGGTGGCTCAGAGGTTAAAGCATCTGCCTCTAATACGGGAGACCTGGGTTCAATCCCTGGGTCGGGAAGATCCCCTCCTTAAAGAGCATCAGCTAGTTCATTCACTATCAGGTGTCATCAGGAGGAATTATAGGGAGGAATTAATTTGAAAGAGCTCATTGGATAGACATATACTTTAGAAAGGAATTCCCAGGAGGTTCAGTGGTAAAGAATCTGCCTGCCAGTATAGGATGGGCTTCCCTGATGGCTCAGACGGTAAAGCGTCTGCCTGCAATGCTGGAGACCCGGGTTCGATTCCTGGGTCGAGAAGATCCCGTGAAGAAGGAAATGGCAATCCACTCCAGCACTCTTGCCTGGAAAATCCCATGGACGGAGGAGCCTGATAGGCTACAGTCCATGGGGTTGCAAAGAGTCGGACATGACTCAGCGACTTCACTCACTCACTCAATACAGGAGATGCAGGAGATGTGGGTTCGATCCCTGGGTCAGGAAGATCCTCTGGAAGAGGGCATGGCAATTCACTCCAGTATTCTTGCCTGGGAAATTCCATGGACAGAGGAGCCTGGTGGGCTACAGTCCATGGGGTGACAAAGAACTGGACATGACTGAGTGACAGCACACATGCGCACACACTTTCATAAAGAGCTTTGATCCTCCCAGAAAAGATACGGGAAATTAAGTTGCTCTGTTTTTCTTCTCTTTTTGTAAGTGACAGTGATTATCTATAAAATATTCCATTATAACTACAGAATCAAAAATCACATAATTCCCATCCACTCAGTGAAAAGGTAACTTCAATTAAAACTCTCAGTGGGTGGTCTGACATCTGATACTGTGTGGGCAAATCCGACAACCTGCCATATACTTCAAATTCCTTTAAGGTGAATGTACAACTTAGCTGGTAATTTACAGGAAAGAAAGACTATGCAGGAATGCAAAATAAATGACACCAACCATATGGTGCTCAGATTGTAAACCCCTGATGACAAGAAGATAGCTGATCATCTTGCAACTGTTACAAGTTTTTCCTCCATCTGAAGTCATTGTGAAGCATTGAATTATGCAAGGAGCACTTTGCTCTTCTCATATCAGGGAAAAGTAAGAACTGCATTAACTTTTGTCCATGAAACATGGATTAAAGGGATTGTATCTCATATGCCAAGTTGATATAAAACCTCTGGATTGGGTTTGTTTATAGAAACTGACCTTCACAAGAAAATTCAGATATTCTGTAATACAGAATTCTGTAAGAATGGTATCTATAATAATAACTGACCTTTCTTTTGAAAGGTTATTCCTTTCAGAAGTTAACTATACATTATCTATTGTGAGAGTGCTTCTAATTGCCACTCCATTGATGACAGGGGAAGAGAAAAACAGATTTCAAGTTGAAAATTAAGACAAAAGCCATCTTATTATCTGTGAAACTTCATTCAATTCGAACACTATTAAGTGCCTTACACGTGTCACAAACTATTTTAATTATTCAATAAGTGTCTGAGATAGGAATAATTAATATCATTTTATTTTAACAGATAAAATCATTGGAATTCAATAGTTTGTCTACGATCACTGAAAGTAATGTATCGCATAATTGGGATACATAGCACACTTCACAAGGCAAACTGGAATGCCATCAGTTTAACTGGCTCCCTGAAGGAGGTTATATGGTGACCCTGAAGAAAAGAGGCTCAAAAGGCTCTGTCCCAAGTGTGTGACCCCAGGCAAAAAATTAAATTCATGAGTCTCAGTTTCCACATATAAAAGAATACGAACACTAACCACTCCCTAAGGTTAACGATAGGTAACTCAAAACTCCACATGTAAAATATGAAGTTTTATATTACAAGTTGTTTAGAACAACTCCTTGGTCATGTCAATAAAAACAAACAACAGAAATCTATCTATAGGTGTATTCCTGGAAATCTGTGTGTGACTCTGAATGTTGGGGAATTTCAATGACTAAGAAAAGGGCTGTACGGCTCCTACATACAAGGCCCTGGACTGGGCATGACCAGGTCTTCAGAGAAGTATGAGACTTTCAGAGTCCCTCTTCCTATCACTGCAAAGGCAGGGTAGGGGTCCTACAAGGGGTAGGACCCCTTAGTAGCTGCTCCCTTGCTCAGGATAAAGAAACCTTTAATATTGTCCATGGCACACAAAATGACTAGATGAGAATGGAAGGCCTAGTTCCCCTCAATGGTCCTCACTTTTCCCCCCAATCCAAAAATGAGCCTACTCTTTGAAAATACACACATACTCACAGTTCCAAGAATTGTCTTTCTAACTTCATGCCCTCTCCTATTCATCCTCTCTTTCTCCAGCCTGGGAAGAATCAATGGCAGTACCGTGAAGGGAGAGAGAGGTGAAGTAGGTGAAAAAGTTGTAGAAAAGACTGATCATGTCTCCACCTCTTCCCATAAGTTTCTAAGCCTCGGTTAGACCTGAGCTGGGAGAGGGGAGAATTCAAACCTGATGAAATATTTCAGCTTTGCCAGTATACTAGACTTTCAATATTCAAAATTTTAAAAATTAAATAATTCACAAAGTGTCCAGAAAAGCTATAAAGAAAATTTTACTTATCAGGAGAAAAAATGATTTGCCAGAACTTATTAAAAGGGAAAGTGGTAAGAAAAGACTCAATTGGCTTTTTGCATATAATCTACCAAAATCAACAGACAGTAAAGCTACAATACAATTATAATGATGTAAGCACTGTATTACTGGATTGTCCTAAGGTTTGGAAACACTTGGTTAAGGTTTATTCTAAAGTCAGAACTGATAATGCATTCAGTGCAGTTCAGTCGCTCAGTCGTGTCTGACTCTTTGTGACCCCATGAATTGCAGCACACCAGGCCTCCCTGTCCATCACCAACTCCCGGAGTTCACCCAGACTCACATTCATCGAGTCAGTGATGCCATCCAACCATCTCATCCTCTGTCATCCCCTTCTCCTCCTGCCCTCAATCTTTCCCAGCATCAGGGTCTTTTCAAATGAGTCAGCTCTTCGCATCAGGTGGCCAAAGTATTGTTGCTTCAACATCAGTCCTTCCAATGAACACCCAGGACTGATCTCCTTTAAGAATGACTGATTGGATCTCCTTGCAGTCCAAGGGACTCTCAAGAGTCTTCTCCAACACCACAGTTCAAAAGCATCAATTCTTCGGCACTCAGCTTTCTTTATAGTCCAACTCTCACATCAACACATGACCACTGGAAAGCCATAGCCTTGCCTAGATGGACCTTTGCTGATAATGCATTGGGTGCTGCCTTCATCCATGCTCCCCAATACTCGGTTGTATAAAATTTATAACATGAGTGTGGTTCCCTGCCTTCATGCAGCATCTAATCACATATACATATGGGATGTAAAAGAACATTACAAGATTCAAATATGATGGGTAGTAAAGACGGAACCAGTAACAAAAACCTCATATGATCAAAGAAATGAAATTCTCTGTGTACTACTCTAGAGAAGGAATTGCTTTAACATGGATAGATTTTGGATGGGTGGTAGAGGATGATGGATGATGGTGAATACACAAAACAAGTGACTTTGTTTGAAGTGGATTATTCTCAGAATTTAGTGAGAAACAAGGTTGGGATCAGACAACAGGAATCCCTACAAAGCAGACTCATATGTGCATGCTCAGTTGCTAAGTCATGTCCAACTCTTTTGCAGCCCCCTGGACTGTAGCCCACCAGGCTCCTCTGTCCATGGGATTTCCCAGGCAAGAGTACTGGAATGGGTTGCCATTTCCTCCTCCAGGGGATCTTCCCGATCCAGGATTAAACTCACATCTCCTGCACTGCAGGCGGATACTTTATCACTCGCCACCCGGGAAGTGCAAAAGCAGGCTCAGGTGCATTTTAATCTCTGTGGGAAGCTAGAAATTGATTTTCGAGTTTCATGATTAGAAAGGGAAAATAACAGAAGACAATAGTGTTATCTTGGGAAACTAGAGTTGGGGACCTAGATCTTTATGAGGTTTCATGGTATAATTCAGTTACAATTAGGGAAACTAAATTATGTTTTCCAGAATATAAGAGATAACTCTTTTGTAGTTAGAAAGGTAGTCTTTTTTTAATCTAATTATTCATAGATAAGGTGAAAACAGAAAAAACAAAAATACACGATTTAAAGAATGAAATTATACTTTAAAAATGTATCTTTAGACCTGGATTTTTAGAAGTATTTCATTGTATGAGCAGTTTAAAAATATTTTTAAAGAGAACTAGATTATAGTAAGATCTTAGTGTTTTTAACACACCATGATTCTAATGAAAATGACAGGACTAAAATAGGAATGAGTGACAGTTAGAGAAGTTTTGAATGACACACAATTTTTGAGGATCTCTGCATCCTAATTGGAGTGGGAGAAACCAGAGGAATGACATAGATGTTACTTTCAAAAATAAACTTTTTTAACGGTACTGTTCTATTTCTTATTCTGGGTACTGATTTATTATGATGTAAACTATGAATATATATTTTTCAAACTTGAAATCTATGGTGTATTTTAAAATTTAACATAATTTAAAAATTATGCTGGAAATATTTCAAATTGCTCTTTTTAGAATGTATTTACCAACATACATTTGTCAAATGATCTGTTCTTTCTAGGAAAAGTCATCATTATCTTCCTTGTTCTATAGGTAGGCTGTGCTTTGGCAGCAGGTTCTCCCGTTCTTTTACTCTGAATCTAGAAATGGGACTGCAGTTCTCCAGCTCCCAGGTTAGCACAGTGGTCCTGTGAGGTGGGCAGCTGAAGAGAACATCTGGACAATAATAGCTGTTACAATTCTACATTTTATCCAAGTCGATGTTTTTTACTTGTTCTGAATTGGTAACAAGCATCTGCCTCAGAAGTTTCTCTCCTCATTCCTGAAGGCATTGAGCTGGTTTGTCAGTCAGACAGTTACTACTCTTTGAATTTTGTAAATGCACCATTTTTTCTTCAAAATGTTGTTAGTCCAAAACCCCTGTCAAAATACCAACATCCCCCAAAGAACCTCAATGGGTTACTTTCATTTTCTACATACAGCTCTCTGAAATGCCATTTTTTAAATTGAGTACTTAAAATGGATTATATTGTTAACATCTATATAGGGCACTTTCTATCACAATAAACAGTGCTTTAATGAATGTTTCCGGCTTCCGCTTCCCTCCTACTCTTCTCCCCAAACTAACCCCAAAAGCCTGGCCCATGGTGTGTTTCTACTTGTGTTTCTACCTGTGTCTTAATCCTTTTTTAAATTTTAGGGAGAGGATCAAGTTGCCAAAGAATTTCCACATGAAAATAAACATTAAAAATGGAAAATAGGTTTTGAAAGATTGTAACATTAAATATTCTTAAACAATTCTGGATAAGATTCCAATTAAAATTTTATTAAATGCACATAAATATTATTTTTTATTCAAAGTAATCATATAATCTTAGAACCAGATGATCCCTTAAGGAATCACCAGTTTGTAGCTTTTAGGTATATCTGCTCATATGCCTAGTTCTAAAGAAATATTTTTAAAACTATGTACTTTCATATATTTCACTTCTAAAATGTTTTTTCATAAATTTAACACTTGAAAATATGTAATTCCCAATACACCATAAGTACTGGCAGCTTAAAATAATGTTTATAACTTTTATTTTTATCTGATTGATTCTAAATGTCACATCAGTTTAATATGCACCATGATGTATTACAAAATATACTAAATCAACAACCTTTCCTAAAACAGTTAATATATTTTACATAGTTTTTTATCCTTGAATTTTTATTTGATTTCACATCTCCCTCAAATATGTATTTTAATAGAATAAATGTTTTAGATATGAAATACCTCTGTTGAGCATCCTCTTAAAATTTTCTGCCACAAAAATATGTGTATAAAAAGAAAAAAGCAAAAATTTCCTGTGATCAGGAGAATCTAAGCGGTAACATTTTATTTTCAGCTTTAACTTTTAGTATAATTATTGCTTAAGACAAATAAACATCAGTTTTGATAATTACTAAACAAAGTCAAAATAAAGTGGAAACTCATTTCTTAATGAGATGGATGGTTCTTGATTCGATTAATACAACCAGTTCTTGTACTCAAGGCTGAATATTTTTATTGCTCTAATAAGATGGTATTCAAGATAATTTTTATTGTTAGTTTTTATTTTTGTATGTCAGCGCTGAGAAAACTAATATCCATAAATAAAAAAATGAGAATAAACAGAGTTTTGTTACAGAAGTGTCATTCAATTCTTTGAACTCCTTCCAAATTATGTGCCAGAAATCACATAGTAATCTGTAATAAAAAATTACTGTTAATGATCTCAGCTGACAACTCAATTAACATCACCTTCAATTTTGTTGAAAAGGAAGAACTGGAAATTAACTGACTTGTAAAAGAATTTTTTTACTCAGCTATTCTCTTTCTCAATACAATTTTCTAAATTTTCTTTGTTTAAGGCTCTGAAGTTGTTTGAATTCACTTATCAGATATATACTGAAGATTCCACGAGCTAGAAGAGGGAAATCATACCGTAATCATAGATCAACCAGAAAATTTTAAAATATTTCAAGATTGCTTCATCTTGGAAGATGTTTAACCCATCCCTGAGACTTTAAACCACAGAAATCAGTGAACTTTGGGTAGCAAGAGATGGATATTGTTCTTTATGAAGTGCACTTATAGAAGGAGAAGAAACAGGGCACGTGTGTTATCTCCAAAGCAGTCACAGTCTCAGAACAATCCATCTTAGAGTGAAGTGTGCATCATCATTCAGGGTGGACAATGATTCCTTTAGAAGTACTGATTCTGAAACCTTTGGAAAACCTTAAAAGTCCCAAGATTTGTTACTTTAGCTTGAAGACCATAGTTATCAGGGCTTCCCTTGTGGTTCAGCTGGTAAAGAACCCACCTGCAGTGTGGGAGACCTGGGTTTGATCCTTGGGTTGGGAAGATCTCCACGGAATGTATAGTTTTTCCAGTCACTATAACAAAAGATTTTCATACATGAACTTATTTAAATCTCAGAACAGCCATAGGAGATGGGCACTATTGGTCTTTGCATTTTACAGATAAGGAAACTGAAGAATAAAGAGGTAAAGTGACTTGCTCATGATATTTAACCCCTAAGCAGCCTGCCTGCTGTGACTGCACACCTACTGCTATCCCAGAAAAAGGTCATACTCTTAGTCAATAAAATTATTTTCCAGGGAAGACACATAGCATTGGAAAATAAGGGCAACGTGATTAGTTATTTTCAAAAAATAACTTCCAACTTCTTTTTTCCAATTCCCTTTACCCCTAATCTGCCATTTTCTCTATTCTGAGAAGAAACTCTGCAGTTCTTGAAGAAAGTTGCACAATTAATTAAAAAAAAATTATCTTGGAAAAATTCAGCCAACGCCCACTGGGATAAATTTAGTAATTCTATGAAAGTATAATAGCTTTTATAAAACATAATACTAAAGCATTTACCTATTTCCTAGGAATAACTTCTCGGTTTCAGAATGTGTACAAATGCGTTTGGATTTATGGAGAGAAAAGGCTTTTTTAAAATTTGAGCTATATTTCCTAATAAAGTTAATATTATATAAGAAAATTTGTTGAAAAATAATTAGCCACTAAATTGAGTTGATTGGTTTAAAGTGAATGATGTGGCATTCATAAGACATTCAATTTTCTTATTAATTTTAATTGTACCATATTTTTACACTTAATATTCATGTGGGAATTATGTGAAAGTTACAAAAGGAAAGCATTGTGATTTCATAGTCTTTTAATGGTTAAAAAATGTAGCTCCTTAGCATTTAACTAGAATTTTTATTTCAAAAGTACTATTAAGTATATAAAAACATAAAGTAAGTACAATTGCTTGTGTAATTATGATATAAATCTTTGTAAATCACTTTTAGTACTAATAAAGATTATTTAACATAGTAACATTTATTTTCATATATCTAAATCCTGGTTTCTATATGAATAGGTTTGAAAATTTATGGGAGATGGTAAGGTTTATAAGATATTTATTAGTCAATTTTTTTTTCTCACTCATCTATTCCTTTTACTAAGTTATTATATATTTTATCTATGAAAAGGATCAGTCATGATTAAAATGACTAGATAAAAATCTATGCCACCATAATAAAACATATTATGTGAAATTAAGTATGAAGGGGACCTTGCTAGAAAATAGAAAGCTTTATTTTTTACTCATGTTTTGTCAAAGTAAAGAATTCTGTTTTTTTGTTAAATTAAATCCATAGTTTATCTTAAAAGGAAAACAATGAGAAACCATAGAGGGAGATAAGAAATACATAAAATCAAATTTGAAAATATATAAAACTTTAGAATAGTACACATAATTTTATACAATGGTTATAAAACAGTTATATCCCCCCCCCAAAAAAAAAACCACAACAGAACTTTATGCTAATAACACAAAAAATTCTCAAACGCAAATGCCTGCAGTGGACAAGAAGGTAATGTAAATATGCAGTGGGCTAGGTAAAGAGTGTGTGAAAAGGAAGTTCCATGTTCTGTCTAAAAGGGAAGCCACTAGTCAGCTATGAAAAATGGTTGCCAGTGCTCAGCTGAAGACAGAAATTTTTTTGGCCACATGGTGTGGCATATGGGATCTTAGTTCCCCAAACAGGAACTGAATCCATTCCCCCTGCATTGGAAGCCTGGAGTCTTAACAACTGGACTTACAGGGAAGTCTCATGGATTTTTTTTTTTTTTAATGTAAAATCTTCCAGTTATTCAAAGTCAGCCATTGACTCCATTTCTTTTTAAACTACTACAGTTAGCTACTTCTAAGATGGCCATTATCAATTCTTTAAGCCCTGTATGCACATGACATTCCTCCACAGGGAGCAGCTCAAGTGACACTGTGTCAGCAGCAGACATACCTTTAAATAGAGCCAAGGCCAGCCTCATACAGGGCCCTGTGCTTCACATGGGAGCCTGAATTTTCACCTGACTCTGGGCTTCACAAATTATATGTAATCTGTGAAGCGCTGAACAGGACTTGTCATCTCTGCTTCCTGGCTCTTGTTAAGAAGTCCATGCTACTCTGCTACAAAGAGTGGCCCTCACAGAGGGACACAGAGGCATCTGATGTGTGAGTGAAGAAACCGTTTTGGATGTTCAGCCCATTCAGATCTTCAAATGACTAAAACCAAGGAAACTGTCTGACTGAAAACCCAGAAGACCCAAATGAGAAACACCCAGTCGAGCTCAGTGAACAACAATATCACAAGACAACTGTAAAATATATTGTTAAGTCTCTACATTTGTGGTTGGTTTATATGACAGTGGATAATCAGAACGGCACTAAGTTGGCTATACAAACATGTGACTATGGACCTCTATAATTTTTGGTCCACTACCTGTGGCATGCATTAGCCACCAGGGTTGATGGCTATCTAGAAATATTCATCAACATATTATTTTATCTTGGTATTTTAAATGATTTTATAATCTTGATTACATTGTTTGAAGAGTTCAGACAATAGATTTTCCTTTTTTCTCATATTGAGCTGTTTTATCATTTAATCCAATATTAGACAAAACAAATACCTAAATTATTTGAAAAAGTTGCTGTAATTTGTTGGTCAGTTTATGTACATTTGACTAGCACATGCTGCCAATGCAATGTTTTTGATTTTGCTCCCATATGAAGACAACTTGAATTGAAATGATTGTATTATTGAGTCATTCTAGACACCTTTCACAAACACAAGTCTAATAAGCCATCAAATCCTCTCCCAAGTACCCAAACCCCCCCTAAAATCTTAAACTATTGCATTTTTCCAGGAGACAATTCCTCCAAAACTTTAGGCCATGTACCTTAATCATTAATTTGAAAGTGAAAGTCACTCAGTTGTGTCCGACTCTTTGTGACCCATATGGATTATACAGTCCATGGAATTCTCCAGGCCAGAATATTGGAGTGGGTAGCCTTTCCCTTCTCTAGGGGATCTTCCCAATCCAGAGATCGAACCCAGGTCTCCCACATTGTAGGTGGATTCTTTACCAGCTGAGCCAAAAGGAAAGTCCAAGAATACTGGAGTGGGTGGTCTATTCCTTCTCCAGCAGATCTTTCCAACCCAGGAATCGAACCAGGGTTTCCTGCATTGCAGGTGGATTCTTTACCAACTGAGCTATCAGGGAAGCCCTTCATCTGAGGTGTTATGCAAACAAATGATTAAATAATTCTCCTTGAATTTACCTTAGTAAACATGAAGATTTCCTGAACTATATTTATATTTTCTTTCTTTATCACGATTGGCAAACAACTTATGTTTGCCTGATCCTATCCATTTGAACTTGAAGGAAGGTTTATTAATAAAAATTGATCCAAAATATTAGACATAAATATTAAGATGTTTTTGGGGGGGACAGGAAGATTCCCTGGAGAACGGAATGGCTATGCACTCTAGTATTCTTGCCTGGAGAATTCCATGGACAGAGGAGCCTAGTGGGCTATAGTCTATAGAGTCACAAAGAGTCAGACATGACTGATTGACTAAACAACAACAATATTTAGTTTTTTATACAAATTGGTTTTTATTACAAATCAGGAAGACAATCTGTTTCTACAGTCATCCTCAAACACTTCTAGTCGCACTCACCTGGATCAATGAGGCTGTTTCCTTAAGACCTTATTTTGTAATTGATATATTTAGCAGTCATCAAGGAGCATCACTACCACCAAAATATTACATGAGACTTAGGAAGTGTCTAGCAGCACCCTGGTTGCTAAGGCCTTGCTATAGCTTTCAGTATAACATATTCAGAATGGCACAGAGGAAAATATTCTGCTTAGGACAGAAAGTGAGTGACAAAAACAATCATGTCCTAGGGGTCTGTTTTAGTCAATCAAGCAATTCAAATAATCCCAACTACTACATTTACTAAAGATCAACAGCACCAAATTCTTCATAATGTCAATTTCTAATTATTTGTATCATCAAAGTTTCTATTTAAAAGAGATGAAACATCATGGTGAGAACAAATACTAGTTGGTAAGACTTTAGTTTCTTTTCTCATTTTGATAATTACTTACTGTATAATTGGGACAAGTCATAGAATTCATATACACTTTAATTGCTTCCTTCAATGAGGACAATATAATCCTGTTGGGAAAATGCCTTGATAATCTCTTAAGTGAAGTGAAAATTCATCTTTATAAGTTCAATTAAATTTGAGTTGCTGAGAAATGATTATTTTCTTAGGGTAAAATAGATGAGATTTAATCACAATCAACACAAAATAAATCAAATCTTTAGATGGATGAAAGCAAGTCATTTTGAAGGTCTAGATGCATTCCTGGTATCAGTTGAATTTGAACACAAAAAAAAAAATCACTGCAAGCAAAACCATAGATTACTGAAGTCAACTGCACTGTTTCTACTGTATATCCATTAAATGACAGTGTAGTGAAATCAGTTCCTGTGAACTCCATGTAAGTTCCAAGCTTGCAGGGTGTTTCTCAGTTTAATTCATTTTGAGTCTCAAACTTGAAGCTAAATGTTAGTGGAAAAATAAGTCAACAGGTCCAGAAATTGAAATACATATGCTAAATTCTAGTTCCCTTTTATATTACGGTCCTTGAATTTATAATTCAAAGTTTGAAACTACAAACTGTTAATTTTAAACTTACTAATGCATTTGTTAACCAGGTATGAGGTGCTAGAACAGTGATTTTCTAACACTTCTCCCTCGTTCCATCTCTCTCTCTCAGTCAAAACAAATAACTGAAAAGCTCTGAGTGGCATAGGTTGAGAGGTCTGGAGCATTTAAGTCTTCCTTTTCTCAGTAATCCTTTCATCTTCATTTAGGTGGCTTCTAAATGAATCTGTGAAACAGTTTAAAACCTATAGGTTGGGCTAGGGAATGGCAAAATTTTTATAAAAAATGAGATGAGCTAATGGTTCCTATTTTGAATCTGGTAGAGAATTATAATAAAAAATGGCTGAGAATGAAAACAGCTAAATAAATGTGTTGGCAGGTATAATGGTAACATGGCTGCTTCAACTAGAAACAATTTTGCATTGTTACACTGGCTAACCTTTTTGCTAGACTGTGCCTTTTCTGTGTGATAAAATATAATATTTAGGCAAAATCTTAAGGAAACAGGTTAGTTTTCAACTCAAATTTGGAGTCTCTTTATTATATGTATACTCTCAAGGGGGAAACAACATTTATATTTCTACTAGCTTTCTAACAGGACTTCCCTGGTGGCTCAGATGGTAAAGCATCTGTCTACAATGTGGGAGACCCGGGTTCGATCCCTGGGTTGGGAAGATCCCCTGGAGAAGGAAATGGCAATCCACTCCAGGACTATTGCCTGGAAAAGCCCATGGAAAGAGGAGCCTGGTAGGCTACACCCCATGGGGTAGCAAAGAGTCGGACACAACTGAGCGGCTTCACTTCACTTCACTTAGCTTTCTAACACACTTGCTTTAGTAATTAATCATTCAATCCAAAAGGTCATTCATTTTGTATCAACTTGGGGGGAAATATCAGTAGACTAGATGACTACAGAAGTAGGATAGAACACTTGATAACTGTAAGTAATTATCTTATTTTATTTTCATTTCACTTTAGTGCCTTAAAGTAGTTGTGTTTAGTCTTTCTTATAAGACTGGAAGATCAATATTTGAACTGCTGAATTCATACAATATAAGATTTGCTCTGTTTTCCTCAGTCTCACTGAGAAATACCTTAACCACTCAGGGCACTTTGCAATGTAGGACCCCTCCACCAAAACTTAAAATATAAATAGCATCTCAGTACACTAATTTGATTAAAGTACAAAACTCTTCAGCATCCATGTTAACATTTTTGATACCGTTTCTTCTAAAATTTATGTGAATCTTTAAAAAAAATTATCCATTATGAAAGAAAAATTAATCTTTTAGCAAAACCATTCATATTTAATAACTATATATGTAATAGAAAGATACTTTCTATTTGAATGTTTTCCATTTTTAGTTCAATAAAAGGTAAAACTACTAGTAAATATTTAAGCAATTAGCCATATAAAGTAATATACAAATCTTAAAAAAAATTGTTTATGCTATAGGAATACTTTTAACTTTTTTTAGTTAAATTACAATGATTTATAGACAGAGCATAACTCAGTAAAGAGTGTGAACTTTGGAAGTGGTCAGTTCAGTTCAGTTCAGTCGCTCAGTCGTGTCTGATTCTTTGAGACCTCCTGGACTGCAGCCCGCCAGGCCTCCCTGTCCATCACCAACAACCGGAGTTTACTCAAAATCATGTTCATTGAGTCAGTGATGCCATCCAACCATCTCATTCTCTGTCATCCCATTCTCCTCCTGCCTTCAATCTTTCCCAGCATCAGAGTCTTTTCAAGTGAGTTAGTTCTTCGCATCAGGTGGCCAAAGTCGTGGAGTTTCAGCTACAGCATCAGTCCTTCCAATGAATATTAAGGACTGATTTCATTTATGATGGCCTGGTTTGATCTCTTTGCAGTCCAATGGACTATCAAGAGCCTTCTCCAACACCACAGTTCAAAAGCATCAGTTCTTCGGTGCTCAGCTTTCTTTATAGTCCAACTCTCACATCCATACATGACCACTGGAAAAACCATAGCTTTGATTAGACAGACCTTTGTTGGCAAAATAATATCTCTTCTTTTTAATATGCTGTCTAGGTTGGCCATAACTTTTCTTCCAAGGAGCAAGCGTCTTTTAATTTATGGCTGCAGTCACCATCTGCAGTGATTTTGGAGCCCAAGAAAATAAAGTCTGTCACTGTTTCCATTATTTCCCCATCTATTTGTCATGAAGTGATGGGCCCAGATGCCATGATCTTAGTTTTCTAAAAGTTGAGTTTTCAGCCAACTTTTTCACTCTCCTCCTTCACTTTCATCAAGATGCTCTTTAGTTCTTCTTCACTTTCTGCCCTAAGGGTGGTGTCATTTGCATCTCTGAGGTATTCTCCCAGCAATCTTGATTCCAGCTTGTGCTTCATCCAGCCAAGCATTTCTCATGATGTCCTTTGCATATAAGTTAAATAAGCAGCGTGACAACATTACAGTCTTGACATGCTCCTTTACTGATTTGGAACCAGTCTGTTGTTCCACGTCCAGTTCGAACTATTGCTTCCTGACCTGCATACAGATTTCTCATGAGGCAGGTCAGGTGGTCTGGTATTTCCATCTCTTGAAGAATTTTCCAGAGTTTGTTGTGGTCCACATAATCAAAGGCTTTGGCATAGTCAATAAGGCAGAAGTAGATATTTTTCTGGAACTCTCTTGCTTTCTCGATGATCCAACGGATGTTGGCAATTTGATCTCTGGTTCCTCTGCCTTTTCTAAACCCAGTTTGATCATCTGCAAGTTCATGGTTCATGTATTGTTGAAGCCTGGGCTGGAGAATTTTGAGCATTACTTTACTAGCATGTGAGATGACTGCAATAGTGCGGTAATTTGAGCATTCTTTGGCATTGCCTTTCTTTGGGATTGAAATGAAAACTGACCTTTTCCAGTCCTGTGGCCACTGCTGAGTTTTCCAAATTTGCTGGCATACTGAGTATAGCACTTTCACAGCATCATCTTTTAGGATTTGAAATAGCTCAACTGGAATTCCATCACCTCCACCAGCTTTGTTTGTAGTGATGCTTTCTAAGACCCACCTAGCTTTACATTCCAGAATGTCTGGTTCTAGTTTGGTAATCACACCATCGTGATTATCTGGGTCATGAAGATCTTTTTTGCATAGTTCTTCTGTGTATTCTTGCCACCTCTTCTTAATATCTTCTGCTTCTATTAGGGCTTGTTTCAAATTCTTGATTCTACCACTGGCTGGGCTATTTGGGATAAACTGCCCTAAAAGTCCTGTTTTCTCTTCTGTGAAATAGGGTAAGGCAACCTACCTAATAAAATGGATGTGGCTTAGATAATTTAATGAAATTGTGTAAATTAATAGGCACAGATTCTGTTACATGGTAAAAACCCAATAAAAGCTTCATCTGTTATATCCTTTTGGATATATGCTATAAATTTAAATATGAACAAGATTAAACTTGAACATTTCTCTTAATGTCCCCCGTATGATCCAAAAGTAGCTTTCCTACTTCCCAAAGATATCCACGCCCTAATATCCAGAATATTGAATATAAAAAATTTATATTAATATAAGAAAGGGGATTTTGCAGATGTGACTAAATTTAGGAAACTTAAATGAGAGCATCCTGAATTATCAGGGTGGATACAACAAAATAATAGAAGTCTTTGCAGTGGAAAGGAGGAGGCATGAGACTGAGAATCACAGAAGTTATGATGATGGAAGCAAAGGTCAGAGAGAGAAAATGAAATTAGGAGATACTGGGTCACTGGTTTTGAAAATGGAAGAAGGTGCTGCAAACCAAGGAATGAAGGCCAGCTTTAGAAGATGGAAAAGACAAGTAAATATATTCTTCACTAGAGCTTCCAAAAGAAAGGCAATCATACCAACACCTTGATTTTGAGACTTCTGATTTCTAGAACTGTAACGGTAAGATAAAATCGGGGCTTCCTTGCTGGCTCAGATGGTAAAGCACCTGTCTGCAATGTGGGAACCCGGGTTTGATCCCTGAGTTGGGAAGATCCCCTGGAGGAGGGCATGGCAACACTCCAGGGTTCTTGCCTGGAGAATTCCATGGACAGAGGAGCCTGGCGGGCTACATTCCCTGCGGTAGCAAAGAGTCAGACATGATGCACATACTAAAACCTTCATTTTTTGAAGATAATAAACTTAGGTTGTTTTAAGCCTCCAAATTGGTGGTTGTTAGAGCAACAATGGAAAACTTAAACAATTAGTGAAGATAACAAATGACTTAGAAGAGGCTGCCACTCTATACATTTTAACATTCTGCTTTCTAATACCCTCTAGAGATGTGTAGCAAGCTACAGAGACCTATGAGTAACTATTTACTATGTGTTAACTAGATAAGCACTTTAAAACACTATCTCATGTAAATCTGAAAACATCCTTAGAGAGAAGGGTTCATATATCAGTTTTATAGATGAGAAACTATATAAATCTATTGATATGTTTAACTTGCAAAAGGACAAACAGAAAGAAAGTGAATGAATCTGAACTACAGTCTGTTGATTTAAAATTCCATGTCAGTCACCAAAAACAAATTGAGATAAGGGACCAAAAATGAAAGGCTGAAGAATGTGAGGTCGCTTTGTGAGAAACATTTGTGAATAGCTTCTTCCTGACTTCAGATGATAGTATTTCAGTTTGTCATATGTGTGAAGCCTCTCAAACAAGGTGGGAGTTATCAGGGAGACCAGTGCTTCTGCCTTACTTTTAGTTTGAATATCTTCCCTAACAGGGAGTAACGGTCTGACCATCACTAGAGAACTCAGGACTGACCATTTTAGGTCATGACAAATCTAAAGAGTTTAGATTTGTTTAGGTCATTAAACAAATCTAAAGGGCAAAAAAGAAAGTCATGTTTATATACTTTGTTTCATAGAAAATCTGCTTTTGTAATCAAAAGCCATTGCCATTGTCTTAAGAAGTGAAGCATCAATATCTATATAAGAAATCAAAGCCAAATTAATATTTAATGAATACTGATTCTGTACCTGGTCTTGTACTAGTCACCTTAATATATTATATATATATATATATATATATATATATATATATATTAGTATTCGGTGCTGCTAAATATTAGTATTTGGTGCTGCTAGTGGTAAAAAAAAACCTCTCCTGCCAATGTAGGGAGATGTCAGAGACAAGGCATCAATCCCTTGGTCAGGGAGGTCCCCTGGAGGAGGGCATGGCAACCCACTCCAGAATTCTTGCCTGGAGAATCTCATAGATGGAAGAGCCTGACCAGCTACAGTCATAGGGTCCCAAAGAGTTGAACACGACTGAAGTGACTTCTCATGCATGCATGCATTTCTATAAAAGAGGTACCTAATCCTCACAAAGTTTGTCTAAAATTACACAGTCAATTCAATTCCAGGCATGACTGATTCCAATAGTCATGATAAAATATTAACACAGAGAAATACAAAATAATCCAAAGGATAATGATCTCCCTTAAGTTTCCTTTAAAGTAAAATCCAAGAACTTCCTCCTCGTCCAGAAAAGCAATATCGGATTCTGCAAATCAGATCCTTCATCTCTAAATTTATTCCTAGTTTCTGTTATATAAATTCTTCAAATCCCTTTGGAGTTCACTTATTCAGATTTTCTTGCTAGAACTAGTTTTTAAGCACTGTGTACCTCCTTCCCTTTCTAAGTCATTCTCACTCAGTTAAGTAGTTGCTGGAAGTCAGCTTATTCTGCAACTGTGGAGAAAAGAAAAAAACAACACCCAAACTGACACAAAACAAGGTCTGTTTTTTTGTTTGTTTTTTGGTCTCTGCTTCTTTTGACTATTTGGTCCAATCACCAGAAACCATCCAAAACATTCATTTGCTCTTCAAACAATACTCTAATCAAAGCATTTAGATCTGTTTTTAGTCGTCTCAAGGAGCCAGTGAATTGTTAGCCTCATAATACTAGGATATCCTTTAGGGATAAACTAGAACATTGATTCTATATTACAGTCAGGTCAAATTTATGCACTTTTATGAAAAGGTAGCCTCGTCCCTGTTATCCACACATTTTATGTAATCTTCACTAAACTGTGTATCTAATTGGGCTTTCAGTTCAGTTCAGTTGCTCAGTCATGTCCAACTCTTTGGGACCCCATGGACTGCAGGAAGCCAGGCTTCTCTGTCCATCAGCAACTCTTGGAGCTTGTTCAAACTCATGTCCATTGAGTCGGTGATGCCATCCAATCATCTCATCCTCTGTCGTCCCCTTTTCCTCCTGCCTTCAATCTTTCCCAGGATTAAGGTGTTTTTCAATGAGTCACATCCTCGCATCAGGTGGGCAAAGTATTGGAGTTTCAGCTACAGCATCAGTCCTTCCAATGAATATTCAGGACTGATTTCCTTTAGGGTGGACTGTTTTTACCTCTTTGCTGTCAAAGGGACTCTCAAGAGTCTTCTCCAACACCACAGTTCAAAAGCATCAATTCTTCAGTGCTCAGCTTTCTTTATAATCCAACTCTCACATCCATACATGACCACTGGAAAAACCATAGCTTTGATTAGACAGACCTTTGTTGGCAAAGTAATGTCTCTGCTTTGTAATATGCTGTCTAAGTTGGTCATGGCTTTTCTTCCAAGGAGCAAGTGTCTTTTAATTTCATGGCTGCAGTCACCATCTGCAGTGATTTCGGAGCCCAAGAAAATAAAGCCTCGCTGTTTCCATTGTTTCCCCATCTATTTGCCATGAATTGACGGGACTGGATGCCATGATCTTAGTTTTCTGAATGGTGGGCTTTACAAAATCGGGCTTTACAATAGTTAAAAATTACATATGAAGAGATGTTCCCTTAAAATTTCTACCTTGAAGGTCATCAGTGATCAAGGTATCAATCCTTTATTGTCACTATTATGACAACATTTAAAAAGAACTCTTACATGTGTCCAATGATTTGATATATATTTCCTTAATCTGGAGTTTATTATTTATTTGTTTCTAATATCACCCTACTTATAGTGATCAATATATCAGAGTCAGTGAATGAATATATTATTTCTAGCATGCTACAAGTGTGTTTGACCAATTGTGTTTGGAGCTTTGTAATACAATAGATATTATATCTTCAGTACAATATTAATATCTTTCAAAGTGTGGAATTTTCAAGTTTTAAAATATATCTTATATAAGATCTTAACTTTAGTTACTGTTTCATGATGTGTTGCAAAGGATTAAGTTATTAGCTATCTTCATAGTTCTTCACAGCTCACTCATTAAACTCAGCAATAGTGAGGTAGCTAAAAGGCAATTGGACCCCAAATCCCC
Source organism: Ovis canadensis (assembly GCF_042477335.2). Taxonomy (NCBI): domain Eukaryota; kingdom Metazoa; phylum Chordata; class Mammalia; order Artiodactyla; family Bovidae; genus Ovis; species Ovis canadensis. The sequence continues at coordinate 216,637,542 of NC_091245.1, forward strand.
TGTGTCTGATGATCATCAGATTAACTTGTACTATATGCTTGGACTGTACCAGTTTTAATAATGTGCCTATCTAATGCTGAAGCTGAAGGTCCGATATTTTGGCCACTTGATGCAAACAGTCAACTAATTGGAAAAGACCCTGATACTGGGAAAGATTGAGGGCAAAAAGAGAAGGGAGTGACAGAGGATGAGATGGCTGGATGCATCACTGAATCAATCAGTGGACATGAGTTTGAACAAACTCCGGGAGATAGTGAAGAACAGGGAAGCCTGGAGTGTTGCTGTCCATGGGATCACAAAGAGCTGGACATGACTTAACAACTGAACAACAACAATAACAATGATCTTGTTCTCCCAAGAATACTAAGATAGAGTGAATCTTTACTTAAGCTTTATAGATTTGAAAACAGGTTCAGAGAAGTTAAAATCATGCTCATGGCATTCATGTTCTATGTTGCCACACAATCTAGATTCAGCCTAAAATGATACTTAATCCAAAAAATTTTTATAAAAGGAGTGGGAAAGGAATAAGAAAAATTAGGATAGGCATTAAATATGAGCATTAAACAAAGGGGAAAACAAGGTGCATGGACATTGGTGATAAAGGAGACAAATGAGCATTACGGTTCTTTAAAAAAATTTAAAAGGCTAGTCCAGACTTGAAGAGGGGAGCAGCAAATGACACATTACATGACTTGAGCTTATAAAACTGCAGTTCACCATAACTATGTCTGACACATTTACTATGTATCTGCATGGTTTAACAGATGAAATAGGTCTTTATTAATTTAAGATGACTGTATTACCTATGGTGAAAATAATTCTAGAAGTTACTGATTAGTTGTAAGATAAAGAATCATTAGCAGGAGAGTGTATACATATATATTTTTTTTTTCCCTTTTTTCATGCTCTTCACAAAATGTTGAAAAGCTTAAATGGATATTATTCAAGAACAACAAATTTCATGCCTGCAGACACAGACTTCAGTCCACTGATCTGTCAAGAGTAAACAATTTTGCAATGTAAATTTGTTTTTTCTTAACATGTAAATATCTAGACATTTGAAAATAAATGAATTAATTATGGCTTCCATATGCTAAGATACTGGTTACTCATAAGATGTAGGTCATAAAATTTGAGTCTTCCTCCAACTGGAAATCAATTTCCACTGATTTGTTCACATACTCTTACAAAACACCCCTTGAGACCGGAATGCATTTAAAACTGACAGGTTGAGGCTAGAGGTCTAATCTATAACCATGGAATGGAGTCAGGTTAGTCAGGTCCCAAGACATTCATGCCTGAAATCTCAACCCTGTTCATATGCTGCCCAAACAACCTAATCTAAAAGACCAAAGTCACAGTTAAGGTATAAACGATTAAAAAAAAAAAAAAAGTTGCAATTAATGTTACGAGTAACTTTACTGATTATTAAAAAAACTCAAAATAAAAGATTATATGTCATTCAAGATAAAATCTCATGCCACATTCAAATACCAGCTCAAATATAATCACATCATCTAATGAACAACCCCCCACACAAAGTATGGCACACTTTTAACTTTAGGTCAAAACATACTTGAAAGAGTTATATTGATTTCTTAAACAGTGATCTCTGGAGCTGACCTCACATTAGCATGAAGGGCCTATGTCAGAGAACTCAAATCATTTTCCCACTCAGCCTGGGGATCTTACCTTTACCGATTCATGTTTCTTTTAGTATTCCCTGTCTCCATGCCTCTATGCTTTCACTTTCATATAGCAATAAAACCACACACATGACTTTATGCTTTGTCCTAGACTATGAAGGTATGCATTTTAGTGGAGAATACTGTTTTTCCTCTCTCTGTGTGTTATCCTTCACCTTTTTTTCCCGGTAGACTGTATGTGTCATGGCCTCTGGGGATGCATGAGGCCAACCACAAATTAGGCAGAGCCTGTAAAAGCCTTGCTGGCTTTTGCTTTCCAAAAACCCAAAACTTTTGAAGAGGCAAAGGGAATGTACAGGCTGAAGTGGAGCAGGGGTGCCTCTGATTCAAAAGTGATCTTTCCAGGAATTTGAGTGAGGGGAGAAATCTGTGGCTAATAGAGCAATGGGAACTCAGCCATATCCAAGACAGAGGTGAGATCACAAAGAGAGACGGATGAACGAGGGAGAGACAGATGAACGAGAGACGGGTGAACTAGGGAGGGAGAATCCCAGCCTAAAACTACGACCCTCATCCTAAGGAAGCACAGGGCCGCCAAATTTCAAAAGACCACTTGAGCTTGTCAGTGAGAACCACAGCGACACAGTGCTTGACAAGAGTGCGGTTTCCTTGTTTGGTGTCTACTGTACAAGTCCACTGGACTGTGGTGTGATCCTGGCCTTCAGAGGAGACCCTAACAATGAAGGAGACAAAAGTTACCAACACCAGCAGGACAGAATTCCAGTCTACTTTTTTACATCTTTTTCAATACATATTCTGTTTTAAAGCAGCAACAGAAAATTCAACAGAGACTCTTCAGGAATCACCTCATGGGTTAGAATCAGAGCGATCTTGATAAGAATACTGTTAAAAGGTATCGTTCTTCTGTTTGACATACTTTTTGCATGAGGTGAAATGTGGCATGTCCTTGCCAGAGTAAATAATAGTACCTGGATACTCACCAGTTAAGCTAGGATGTTGAGAGAGGAAAGCATGTCAGCATTCACTGAGAGACCCACCCAGCTGCCTCTTTCAATGCCTTCTTACCTGTCTTCCTCACTCCTGTCCGGGCTATCAGCACCGAACCTGGCTCTCTAGGACCTGCTCAGCTGCTACTTTTAAAACTCAGCTAGAAAATCATGTCTCTCAGTTCCTGTGGTCATTAGTGTGAAGTTATAATGAACTTTTAGTTCTATGGAAAACACTAGAATGTGACTTATAGCTGTTCCTTCCAAATGCTAGGATATCTCAGGGCAAAGTCCTAAATTCGAAAGACAATGCATTCCAAACACGAACCACACCTTTTAATCAATCTTGCAGATTGCTTTCACGTCCACTGCCTATCTCTGTGGTGCATACACTGCAATTCTTTCACACATGAATTCTTTCTTGTGAAGCCTTTTCGGTTTCTCACTTGAAGCAGCACTGTCTGGGGACATAAAGGTAATGTTCACAAGTGTTGGCAGAACCACATTTCAGTGCCTACACTGGAGTTTGGGTGAAGGAATCTTAAGTGAAAGAGAAAGAGGGATATGAAGAGGGCGCCCCAGTTTCTTTGGCCGTTTAGGGTGCTCACTCTGCCACTCCAACCTCTACATTTTTTTCTTTCATTATGCAATTTTATTTGAAAAGAGATTATAATACCTTAAAGGAGGTGTTCCACATTAATACAGTAATCACTTATAGTCCTAAGACCTATATACTATTTTCATTTGGCAAACTACCTTCTTCATAAAAGTCTGTTTCATATGATAGTGTATTATAAGGCCCATAATTTTACTTCTGTTATTTGTAATGTTGTTGTCTTTATATTAAGTCATAACTATTCCCCCATAAGTTCTATTTTTCAGTATGAAAATGTTAAATGTTAATTCCGTTGATATGCGTAGAGAATTTACTGACTCATATTTCTAATTCAGGACATATGGATTGTTTCCGAGTTTTTGCTTTACAGATAATGCTGCACTGAGAAGGACTGCATTGCATCCTGAGAGCTCAGATAGATACATGAGGCATAGACCAGGCACTTAACACATATGATTTATAAGGCTCCCAATCACTGTTCAGGATGGATACTGTCTAGCCTGTTTTACAAATGAGGAAACCCGAGGCTAACAGAGGTAAAATACTTCCCTAAGGGCACTCAGTGAGCAAGTGGCAGAACCAGCATTTGAAATTCATATCTATCTGACTCCAGACTTCATTCTTTCTCCCCTATGTCACAGAACTCTTTATTGGAATTTCCTCAAGAAAAAAATCCCAAGAGTGGAACTGTGGAATCAAAGAGTGTGACTACCTCTATGGCCCTTGTTACCTACACATCAATGAAAATCCACAGTGAAAAGGAGACAAGAAAAATTATGTGTAAACCTATCATCTACCTTCCCTAAAGATCTCATGCTCTTTCTGGTCAGAGAGGAACACTGTCAGGCTCCATTTTTTATATTTGAGAAAATGATATGCAGGGAAATTTAATTATTAGCTCATTTTTCATACAACCAGATTTATTTTGATTTTATACAAAATACTAGAAAATGACACTCAAAATTTAGCACAATGTAAGTAGAATGTCATTAATATCACAAACAATTTAAATATTTGTTTGCAACTCTATTGGCATAGACAGAATGCTTCATAAACAGAGGTATGCATATTTAATCTGTGAATTACTAAGGGACCTTTGTATAGCAAAAATTAGAGAGGTCCCTTTAGCCAGAATAAAAATAAACGTCAAGGAGACAAAGGGATGCTTTCATGGTTTGAGATACACTATTATTTATGCCTTTTCAACAAGTATCAATGCTCTCTCTTCCCTTTCACTGGAAACAGTGGAACCTTTGCTGAACTGACAGTCAATTAGAGCCAGTCAACAGAAACTGCTTTGGGTCACATGGCACCAAGAACTGTTGTTACCATCGCAACTGCACTATGATAAATTAGCCTGTCTCCACTAAGTATTTGGTTTGCCTACATGCCCTAGAAGGTGCCGTTTTGATATTCTCCTTGACAGTTTTGAGCTAATCTCTGATTCAACCTTTTCAGCAGGTGTGCTAACATTTACATATATTGGGGTAGAGCAAAAGGAAATTAGTATTTTTGACTCATTAGATACATGTGTCAGTGTTTCTAAATGATTACCATATTTAAGGAGTATTTTCACAAAGTTTGATCATTGTTTTAGAAGCCATTCTACACAAGGTTAATATGAATTTATTTCACCTCTTGAATACTTACATATTAGCGTCACTTAGTAATTGAGATAAACTATTAGATCTAGGAAAGCTAGAGGAAAAAATATTAGGCATAAAAACACTGGAGCTTGTAATAGCTTAAATAATTATTTCTCAAAAATTAGCACATTTTCATTGTTTAGAGGATTACTCTCAATAAATTCTGTATATTATAACAATTTGCTTCTTTCTAGAGGTGAGTTAGGGTGAGTTTAAAGAGCTTGTTTTTTTAATTTACTATCTCTTGTATAGTTACGTTTAATGAGGTTCATTGATATTGGCATGTGAAATGCAATAAAGCATATTGTGATCTCAGACAAGGTATATGAAAACAATGAATATCAATATTTAGCAACAATGTAAAATGTTTTGTTTGCAAGGTGTTTCATGTAAATTTTCTCTTTTAATTTTTAATACTCCCTGATAATGTAATGATACCCATTCTACAGATGATGAAGAACAGTTTAAGAAGGTAAGAAAACTGCCAGTTTCAATGAAATGAATATAGTGCTAATTTATAATCAAGTATCTGAACCAATTATAGATTCTTTAAGCTGCATCACTATCAAAATGATTATTTTCCCCTAAGTATTTACATAACATACATGTTAGTTGACAGCTTTATATATTATTTATAAAAATTTAGCAATTTAAAAATCTTAAATATAGTAATACATCTACGCTGAAGTTGCATGAAAATCTGCATACCACGCTCATGCTCAGTCACTTCAGTTGTGTCCAATTTTTTGTGATCTATGGACTATAGCTTGCTAGGCCCTTCTGTCCATGGGGTTCTTTGGGTAATATACTGGAGGGTGCTGCTGGGCCCTCCTCCAGGGGATATTCCCAATCCAGGAATCAAACCCATCTCTCCTGTGTCTCCTAATTGCAGGCAGGTTCTTTACCTGCTAAGCCACCTGGGAAGGCCCCTGCATACTATACACAGAACTTAAATAAAAGGATACCAAAGAAATATGACCTATATTAAGGAATTATCTACATTACTTTTCCCCCATTTTTTTCCTTCATTGGGAAAAAAAAAGAAAAAAGGAAAATCACAAAAAAGCACAATATAATAATAGCAAATTTCAAATTTTAGACTTAAAATGATCATATGGTTACTGGAAGGGAGAATGAAGGCTAATACTGTTTGTTGCAGGAAGACCGCATTCTCTCCTCCTCTGTCTGTCTTTCAGGGTTTGGCTCATTTTTGAGCCCATGCTTCCCCAGTGGTAGCCCATGGATAAGCAACCTGTGCTACCTGAGGGAGTTGGAACTGCAGAATCTAAGGCACGACCTCAGTTCCACTCAACTAGAATCTGTGTTTTAGTAAAGTCCTGAGTGAACTATGTGGTGATCTATCTATGTGCCCTTTCTGTGGTAATCTATGTGGTGATCAATGGACATGGGTTTGTGTGGACTCTGGGAGTTAGTGATGGACAGGGAGGCCTGGAGTGCTGTGGCTCATGGGGTCGCAAAGAGTCGGACACAACTGAGCGACTGAACTGAACTGATGTGGCCTTTAATATTCACTGCAACTATTACCAACAATCAGGGAAAAGAAAGAAACTGAGTATCAAGCCCAGTGGTTTCAAGTGCCTAGATTAATACTCCAGGGACCTAAGGGTTTAAAACTAGGAGGCCTCTGGGTTAATAAACTGCTCACCCATTGACCTGACAGATGAAAAACGATATAATCCATCAGCAATAATCTGCATCTTCAGATGAACTGATTGTTCAGTAGTGGAGCTGGAACAAGGTGAGTCTTAAAATGAGACTGTGAGGTCTATGATGCCAGGGACTATATCTGGCATAGAACACACACACACACACACACACACACACACACACACACATAAACACAGAATCTCTTTTGAAAAAAATTTGTTACAGGAAAGACCCAAAATCTGCAATGCTTTTGTTTGGGGAAGTCCTATGATAAAGTTTGATCCCCTAGGGACAATTTATCCACAGAAGAATCCAGACAGAAACGCAAGATCAACAGCTTCCTAGCCTTGATAATGAGTCAAGCCCAGGGTTAAAATGAAGTTTGCGTTACTTTTTGAGATACCAAATGCCAGTGTCTGGACTTTTTCTGTATCTTAACTGAGCTTTCCTGACTCCCTTCAATCAAATATTCCTTGTCTTGAATCATTCCGTAAGGACTTCCTGACTTAGTAACTAGCTAATATAATAAGATGCATATGCTAGTCATTTCCTAAAAATGAATAACATTCATTTTGAGAGAAAATGTCCTAATCCAAATGTGTGCCAGTAATGGAAGAATGATCCGTTTTCCTATTCCACTGATAGGAAGAGGCACTTTGTGATACTTGACACATGGTGACTCTTAAGACAAATGGTGACTCTTAAGACACTGGGTTTAAGCTACTTGAGTCTGGCCGGTTGATGCTATTACTTGTAACCTTTAGACAAATTAATAAAGTTAAAATATATCTTTAGCCTGCCAATAGTTTCCATTAAAAAGGTTTGTATAGGCATTAAAATTATGTTAACAGAATTCAAATGAAAGAAAAACAATTATTGTACAGTTCCACTATTTCAACAAGCCAAATCATTTTCATCTTTCTCTATTTCCTTCTGGTCTTTTACAAGCAGTTTCTTTTTTAAAAAAATGTAATTTCAGTAATGACATCAATACTAATTGCCCCTGGCTTTGCCAACCCCACTAGAATCAGATATCTGTCACCAGTAGGCTGCATTCTGCCTGGTTTCAGAGCCAACTCTTCACTAGACAGGCTTTAAACCCAACATAGGCAGGTGGTGTTATACTGGTGGGTGTGGGGTGTAGGGATAGAAATTATTATTGTCCATTAAATATTCAAGTTCTTTAAATTTTTACATATAATAAACAACTCCAAATTCCTCTCATGTAGTTCTTCCCTTATATTGAATTTTTTCTTTTTTTCTTTTTTTAAATTTAAATTTATTTATTTTAATTGGAGGCTAAATTACTTTACAATATTGTATTGGTTTTGCCATACATCAACATGAATTTGCCATGGGCATACACATGTTTCCCATCATGAACCCCCCTCCCACCTCCCCCCCAACACCATCCCTCTGGGTCATCCCAGTGCACCAGCCCCAAGGATCCTATATCCTGCCATTGAGCCTGGACTGGCGATTAGTTTCTTATATGATATTACACATGTTTCAATGCCATTCTCCCAAATCATCCCACCCTCTCCCTCTCCCTGAGAGTCCAAAAGACTCTTCTATACATCTGTGTCTCTTTTGCTGTCTCGCATACAGGATTATCGTTACCATCTTTCTAAGTTCCATATATATGCATTAGTATACTGTATTGGTGTTTTTCTTTCTGGCTTACTTCACTCTGTATAATAGGCTCCAGTTTCATCCACCTCATTAGAACTGATTCAAATGTATTCTTTTTAATGGCTGAGTAATACTCCATTGTGTATATGTACCACAGCTTTCTTATCCATTCGTCTGCTGATGGGCATTTAGGTTGCTTCCATGTCCTGGCTATTATAAACAGTGCTGCGATGAACATTGGGGTACACGTGTCTCTTTCAATTCTGGTTTCCTTGGTGTATAATTTACCATAAGTGAGATATGAGGTTTAGAAATGCAAACATTTTTGTTGCTCTTTAAATATAATGAAAATCACTTTCACAAAGCTTTTTTTTTTTTTTTTGCTCCATCCCTAAAGGTTTGGGGTGGGGATGGAGACTGGCACTGGAAAATTGCAAGAACTCCCCAAGATGCTCAGATGAACTCCTCTGAGCTGAAATGACCAGGTAAGTGTGATGTTTTCACTGCACTCAAACTAGCCATGGTATTAACATTTAAATTTTTTTTTAATTTAGTAGCTATAAATAGTCCCTTGATCTCTTATTGTTATAGTTTTAACTGACATATATTTCAATCTATAGAGTGCACTGTTTGCTTCTTTTAGCTCTATAGTGTGTTGAAAGATAGTTGAAGCAATTGCAAGTTACACCATCTCTAGGAAACTTATTTCAACTTAGTAGTCGCAACTCTTCATAGATAATAAAAGAAAATGACTTAGCTGGAGGACAGAAATGCAGGGACATGGGGAAGGAGAGTGTTTGTCCTTGACTCCAAAGAAATCCTCTGTGGAATATTCGACTCTGTAAATACCAAGAATGCATTGCTCTACACCAATGAATGGGGCAACACACTTTAAATTGTGCCTCAGAGTCAGAGGGTATCATCTGACATAACACTTCAATCTGAATAAAAAGGGCTTGCTGGGGAAAAACTCTTGCACTTAAATATCCTTTCAGAAAGTGAAGTGAGAAATGCTGGTGGTGGCATTTCTTTATAATGAAGCAGAGCTATAGGCTTGCTGGGTTTTGAATCTTTCCTGCCTGCTGAGCCTGGCCAGGGGCAATAATAAGTAGATATTTCATGCCACCATTTCTTCTTCTTTAGGTTTTAACGATGACTAGGTCCAGATGATGGGAAAGACCTTCAACTGTTTCTAGAGGGGAAAAAAGCCAAAAGCTATAAGAGAAAATAGTTTACAATTTGCTTCATATTTGAGGTTTTCAAATACCTTCCCAAGCAGTTATTAATTAATCAAAGAGAATTGAGCCTTAGTAAAGTAGGCATTATTAATATTTCATGAAAAGAAGGGGAAAAAGGGAAAGAAATCTAGTGTTACAGAAGAAGTAGATTTGAAATAGTCCAAAGCAGCATCCTCATTCATGGATCACAGCCCTGTCATGGCAAAGGGGCTTGCATAAGCCAGTGAAGCTATGAGCCATGCCATGGAGGGCTACCAAAGAGACAGTGAAGGACAGAGGAGCCTGGGGTACAGCAGTCTATGGTGTCGCAGAGTCAGACATGACTTAGCCACTGAACAACAACAACAAAAAAGAAACAGCCACTGTTTTGGCTCTGTGTTGGGAATGATGGAAAATGTACTTATATCAATAACTAAACCACAAATTTGTTTACTAAAAGCAATAGGTTGTTCAGATAGATGTGTGAATGCCTGCATGCTCAACCACTCAGATGTGTCCAACTCATTGCAACCTCAAGAACTGTAGCACTCCAGACTCCTCTGTCCTTGGGGTTTTTTTTCAGGCAAGAATACTGGAATCGGTTGCTGTTTCCTCCCCTAGGGGATCTTCCCAATTCAGGGATTGAACCTGCATCTCCTGAGTCTCCTGCATTAGCAGGCAGAATCTTTACCATTGAACCACCTAGGAAGCCCCAGATAGGCAGCAGTGCAGCAACGCTCTGGGATTTTTCAGAGCAGGGTGGATTCTCTTTTCTATTCCTAGAGACTATCACAAAATAGGTATATAATAAGTGTCATAAGACATTGAGTCTTCCCAACACAAGTCACAAATTAGTTTATCAGGTGTTTACTAAGTCAAATGTATCAGAGATCAGATTTCAGTAGAATTAGATAATAGAGTGAGTAAATTGGATAAGGACAAGAATAGATGGGAAGAATAATAAGATAGAAAGCAATGTGATCTCATGCAAAGAGCATGCGGGCTTATGGGCCAGAAAATGTTAGATTTGAATTCTAAATGTGCTACTAACCTAGTTGCATAATCTTAAACATACTATATAAACTCTCTGCTTTCAAGTCTTCTGATCTATAAGACAGTTGGTAGGAGCTAGTGAATAAATACCAGTTTTCTTTCCCCTTGAAATGAAGAAGAACCAGCTGGTTAGGTTGTTTCAGTTCCCCTGATGGGAAAACAGTAGAACTGGAATCAATGACCCATTGTTCCTTCTTACTCCAAGAGTTCTTTAATCCTATTACAATTTAGGATTTATTTATTACAATTCATTCATATAGTATATCATAGAGATATATTCTCTATGATTAAATTTCAAGAAGCACCCACAAACTGATGGAAGATATTTTTATTTCTGTTAGGGCAAGAGTTTTCAGAACCTCCAAACCCTACTGGGTCAGTGACATCCATTTTGCTTCAAGAAAAGATTATGTAGTAAGACTTCCTTGCAATTATAGAGGCAAATGCGCTAGAGAAAGTGCTTTTGGATCCATTCCTTCTGTTATTTTTACCAAATATTTCTGTGTTTGCTTGAAATGCACAAATGATGTATTTCTTATCATATCTATCGTCACTAGCAGATCTAGTAATATAATTCACAGACAGCATCCAACAGACCAGTGTGTGCCCCAGGGTGGGCCACTCAAGAGGTCTGTCTTCCTTTCTCTTAAAGATTTAGGATAGTGCTAGGCCAGGAATGGGAAATGTCAGGAATACTTGCTGATGGAATATATTCCTTGTAGAACAGTACTCTCTCTCACTGAATCAGCACAAAACCTTGGCGTGTTCCTTAACATGGTGCTCTAAGCAGGCAGTACAAATTGGGGTTGGAAATTAACATGAAATTTTTTGGCTCTACCTGCTCTAGAGTCATTTTACAATTGGGCTGAAGTTCCAGATTCAAACTGTGCAAAATAAGAACAAAGAAATAACCAAGGCATTTGCAGTGCCATTCATCTGTAGAAAATGAATAGAATCTGGAACCTGTAGGAATAGATCTCAGCACCCCTAAGGCCTCATCCTGCTATGGAGATAGTCCATTTGGGAAAGAGAGCTCAAGCAAGCATGGAGAGAGATCCTGGAATTGTTACCAGTTATTTGCATCAGGCAGGTAACCTGAACTTGCCTTTATTGTCAGGAGGTGCCAAGGGGGTGAAAAACCCCATTTCCAAAGTTCTTATAGGATCCTCACCACAAGAATATGGCAGAAGCAGCAGTATTAGGGTTTTTCTGGGACCAGGAAAGACAGGACACCTTGTCCTCACTGGAAACACTGAAGGTTCTCCAGCTTTGTGCAGTCTGTATTGGTAAGACTATCCTTCATCTAATTGAGTGGAGCTCATTCTAGTCTACAGCTGCTAGCATTTTTCTGTCAAATCTTATTGCCATCACTTTGCTGCCTACAGAGCCAGGCCACAAACACAAATATATTTTTGTACTGTCAGATCTGGTCCCAAGCATTCCCTCCCAGAAGGAGAAGTAATCCAGAAGAAGAAATGAAAAGATGTACCATTCATGTCTTTTTCCAGCTGCCATGCTGAGGATGGAAACATTCCATGAACCTATATGCCATGTATTTGTGCTTGCCCACTTGAAAACGGGGGTTTCCCTGCTGGCTCAGTGGTAAAGAATCTGCCTGCCAATGCAGGAGACTCGAGTTCAATCCCTGGATCGGGAGGAGCCCATGGAGAAGGAAATGGCAACGCACTCCAGTATTCTTGCCTGGAGAATTCCACGGACAGAGAACCCTGGCGGGCTACAGTCCATGGTGTCCCAAAACAATCAGATACAACTTAGCGACTAAACAACTTGAAAACTGAATGGGGCAAAAATGTTATCTACTCCCATACATACAAAAGTGTAGTCCATTTAGAAAAGCAGGGCAGGAAAAAATAGACAAGGTGTATTTGGGAAAAAAAGGGGGGGTGAAAATTAAAAAGAGAAAAGCAAGAAAAAAGGGGATTCTAACCAGCTGACAGTAAAAATTACTTCTTTTTGTGTTTCCAGGGCTCCCACAAAGTTTCATAAGTATTAGTCCAAGACTAAATATTTGTTGGAACAAAACTGAATAGAGAAAAGGGAGATAGGGAGACAGAAAAAAAAAGAATGAAAATCGAAGATTTTTACATCAATACCCTGTTTTATTTTTAAAAGTCCATGCACTAATGAAAAAAATAAATAAGAATTTATATGCAGACTAAAAACCTCAGAAAGTTTGATTTTTCAAAAAACAAAATAAAATTGGCAACCTAAAGTCACATAAGATGGATACGTTAACGTTCAAATTGTACTGTCATATCAAAGACCTTTAAAATTTCTTGAAACAGTAAAGCTCTACTTCAAAAGTAAACTCTGTAGCTACTTGAAAATGAAAAAAAAAAGAGAGAGAGACAGCCTTCTGAGTCTGTGCTGGGAAGAAAAAAAGACAAGTATTTTAAAGCCAACTTCTAGAGGGCACATCAGGATTTGAAAGGATATAATAAAAGATCCCCTTACAGCTGCCTGAAATATATGACAGTATTTCAAGGAATTTGGCTAAGACAGACACTGACTCTCATTTGAGACTTTAAAATAGAAGACAAACTGTCCCAGCTTTCAGCAAATGCTTCATTGTTTCAGAAGGTATATACCCACAGGTATAGTTTCCTACCTTCTCTCCAATATCCCGTACTCAAAGGCAACTGCCTTGATGAGGTAACCCTGGCTTCACCAATTGATAATTTCCACATTTTAATCACCTCTTCCCAGTCTGCGGCTGCCATCTGTCTCTTCTAGAAGGGAAATATGAAACTGCAGTGGTAGAGACCTTTGTCAAAGAGTTTAAAGAAACAATTTTATGTTTTATATAATTTTTTTCATATTTTTAAAATAGTTGAAGCACAAAATTAAATCATCATTATCATACAAGAGCTATTAGCACATATATATACCTCTAGCCCAGGTAGCACACTGGCAGAGTCTGTCTGCCAAAACAGGAGACACAAAAGATGCAGGTTCAATCCCTGGGCCAGGAAAATACCCTGAAGTAGGAAACGGCAACCTGTTCCAATATTCTTACCTGGAAAATTCCATGGACAGAGGAGGCTGGGGAACTTCAGTTCATGGGGTCAAAATGAGTCGGATATGACTGAGCAACACATATACATCTAGGGTAAAATCTTTATCATCTGTTCAGGCCATGATTAATCCTGGCTACTCCATTTCCTTCCCTCATTCAATTGGTAGCCAAGTCAATCTGGTCTATTCTTTCCAAATCACCCTTTTCATAGAAATCCCTTTTCCTTAGATCTAATCATCACTCTCCTGGATGGCTACAGATTCAATCTGATAAGGCCATAGTCTTCCTAAAAGTCCATCAGTGTGGTGTCCTTTTCTCCCAGGATAAACTTAATAGAAGAGGCAATGCCCTTCCTGACCTGGCCATTGTGTACTTCAGAAGTCTCTCCTCCACACTAAACTTTTCTAGACATTTACATGTGTTGTTCATCTTGGGTAGAATGTCCTGATCCACTAAAGCTGTTAGGTGGAAAACCCAAGAGTTCTTACAGTTTTTTTATCATCGTACTAATAGCACTTAATTTGTTTTTATCTGTATTACCCTATCAGTTCAGTTCAGTCACTCAGTCCTGTCCGACTCTTTGCAACCCCATGAACTGCAGCATGCCAGGCCTCCCTATTCATCACCAACTCCCAGAGTCCACCCAGATCCATGTTTATCGAGTCGGAGATGCCATCCAACCACCTCATCTTCTTGTCGTTTCTCCTCCTGCCCTCAATCTTTCCCAGCATCAGGGTCTTTTCAAATGAGTCAGCTCTTTGCATCAGATGGCCAAAGTATTGAAGCTTCAACTTCAGTATCAGTCCTTCCAATGAACACCCAGGACTGATCTCCTTTAGGATGGACTGGTTGGATCTCCTGGCAGTCCAAGGGACTCTCAAGAGTCTTCTCCAACACCATAGTTCAAAAGCATCAGTCATTCGGCACTCAGCTGTCTTTATGGTCCAACTCTCACATCCATACACGACCACTGGAAAAACCATAGCCTTGACTAGACAGACATTTGTTGGCAAAGTAATATCTCTGCTTTTTAATATGCTGTCGAGGTTGGTCATAAATTTCCTTCCAAAGAGTAAGCATCTTTTAATTTCATGGCTGCAATCACCATATGCAGTGATTTTGGAGCCCCCCCAAAATAAAGTCTGGCACTGTTTCTACTGTTTCCCCATCTATTTCCCATGAGACAGGATGCCATGATCTTAGTTTTCTGAATGTTGAACTTTAAGCCAACTTTTCACTCTCCTCTTTCACTTTTCTCAAGAAGCTCTTTAGTTCCTTCTTCACTTTCTGCCATAAGGGTGGTGTCATCTGCATATCTGAGGTTATTGATATTTCTCCTGGCAATCTTGATTCCAGCTTGTGCTTCCTCCAGCCCAGCATTTCTCATGATGTACTCTGCATATAAGTTAAATAAGCAGGGTGACAATATACAGCTTTGATGTACTCCTTTTCCTATTTGGAACCAGTCTGTTGTTCCATGTCCAGTTTTAACAGTTGCTTCCTGACCTGCATACGGGTTTCTCAAGAGGCAGGTCAGGTGGTCTGGTATTCCCACCTCTTTCAGAATTTTCCACAGTTTATTGTGATCCACACAGTCAAAGGCTTTGGCATAGTCAATAAAGCAGAAATAGATGTTTTTCTGGAACTCTCTTGCTTTTTCAATGATCCAGCAGATGTTGGCAATTTGATCTCTGGTTCCTCTGCCTTTTCTAAAACCAGCTTGAACATCTGGAAGTTCACGGTTCACAGAAGCTCTTTAATAAGCTAATGATTCTCACCATTGGTTTGGTTCCAACACCAGAAAACTCTGGCACACAATAGTTAGGAGATTAATCTTTGTAAATAGATGCTCCTGATATCATCTTTAGACTAGATACTGTGAGTTCACAGAATAGCTATAGTCTAATACAATTATAATTATGTTCTCAGCTGGCTCAGAAACAAGTGAAAATTCATTATTCCATGTCTATTCCAAGCTTCCTCAATGACCATCCACCCCCCAAAAAAAGAGTAAGGCTATGTAGCCTGTTGAAAGAACCAAAAATCAAATAATAGATTATAGTTGCTAGAGGCTTGCCAGTTTAAAAACAGTTTGTGTAGCCCTGGTTACTTAAAGGTCATGTGTAAGAATAAACACAATCTTAACTTAGTCCATTTTGTAAAAAGTAAGTTTATGTTACCATTAGAAAACATTGCTATATGAATCAAGTTGACCTGTAAATCTGAGATACCACGTTTTTCTTTATTCTTATACAAACTCTCTTAAAATCACATGTTTAGTGTCAAGAATTAGCTTTTTTTTTTTTTTTTTTTTTTGGCCACATCAGGAGGCATGTGGGATCTTAGTTACCTGACCAGGGATGGAACCCATACCCCCTACAGTGGAAGCACAGCATCTTAACCACTGAAGAAGTGGAAGCCCCAAGAATCAGCTATTTCTAATCCTGAATCTTCTAATGAGGAAGGTGAAGACATAGACCAGTCATGTGTCCAATCCCTAAGTGGACTGTTCCATGGGTCCTACCCAAGAAGAATAGGAAAATTGTGGGATTTTGAATAAGTTAAAGAAAAATTATACAAGCTAAAAGTAGTTGGGATATGGGGAAATGGTAGAAGGGGAGAAACTGGAGGGTTTCTTGAAAAAGTCTGAGCATTGATTAGGATAATTATTAACATTTTATTCAAAGGCTATCTGTATAAGCAGATTTTGGATGCCAAGCCAAGTGCAAACCTATCAGAAAAAAACCTATACCAGAAGATCTGATCATTAGTTTTTATACTAGCTTGTCATTAAAATGACTTAAATATAAAAGTTGTATTTTAGACAAGCAAAATGTATCTGAAGTTTCAATATATACTGTGTAATGTTGTGAGACAAATGGCTCCATCTCTGATACAGAAACTGCAATACGTCCTTTCAATTCAGTTCAGAGTTCTTGAAGGGCAGTGCAGTGATTTTCAAAGTAAATCAATAAAATTTCACACCATTTTAGGGCCTATTCTTGAAAAAGAAGTTAAACCCCCTGTGTAAATTCAGATCATTTCCCAACATAGTTTCCAATATGAAATGATCAAATCAAAATGTCTTGAGTACCATGAAGAGAGATACCACCATTTTATACTTGAGTTTTTAAAAATAGAATATTTTATTACTTTGCAGGGAATCTATGAAATAAGAATCTCATTTACCTAAGTTTTATATACAAAATATGCAAACATTGAATAAGCAAAATAAGGAATATTCCTTAGGGGGCAGCTAACAAATGGAATAAACTCCAAAATGATACTGCAAACAGATTTAACTGTAATTTTATATTATTCAACTCTAACATGCAATAGAGAAAAATGCCAAGCTGCTGAAAGAAAACACATTCTTAAAAAAAAAAATCACACAAACAACAACAACAACAAATCATGCCAGCTTCCAAATATTCTGCTTCTATTTCTATTTTTTAGTTATTGGTTTCAGAAGCAAGTCTATGTAATTAATCCTGCTTCTTCCTTCTCCCCTCCCCACATCATGATGGGCCACACAATATACCGGAACATCTTACAGAGAGCATACACATGTGAATTCCTAATGCATTTCATGATGCCATGTTAAAAACTGGAAAATAGTTTTTCTGGAAGGTGAAGGAAAAAATATATGTATTAGCTTTTGCTAGGCTAAATTATAGCAATGGAATATTTTGTCCTAAGAATGTCCTAAGAGAGCATTCTTATGTGCTTTTCTTAAGTTCTATGCTGTTTTCCTTGAAGAACAGTTGCAAAAGAGAAGACGTTGGAGTCAGAAGTCTTGGCCCTAAAACATGGCTATGTTAATTATTGTGTTTGTGACTTTAAAACAATTACTTCATAATTAGCTAGTTTTCTGTGATGCAGTATAGATGAAATATCACACCTTTCCTATCAGGATAAAATGCTGAGCAGAAAATAATTAAGCTTGAATTTTTTTACTGATTTACTAGGATGACTTTCTTGGTCAAAATAAATGTTGCTCTGTCTCAGTGCCAATTCTGTCTCTGAATCTTTGTACTTTGCATATCTGCCTTTCTCTGAAACTCAGAAGACCTCAAGATGGTTTTGGATTGGGACAGGTAATCCTAAGTAAGCCCTGCCTCTTAACAATGAGAAGTTAGATTCCCTCTTTTGCTCGCCACAACCCCTACATAGTTATGACAACCTGCACAGCAGAGAAATGAAGATAGGGTTATTCAAAACCATATTTAGTTATAAGGAAAGTAATAAAAAGGGCTTCATGGGGAGAAATCCATTAGTTTTTAAAATCCATTTTTGTTTTCATTTGGCCAGCCTTGATCCAGAGGTAATGACTTCTTTACCTGGTTGGTTACCTATATTTGCATATAAGCAGGACAATGACATTAAGGTATATACACATCTACAATGTAACAGAGGCACCCAGAACTATGGTCAGACTTTGAGAAGGACCATTCCCATCATCTGGGGGCTCTTCATTATTAAATAAATGAAGTAAAGCCAAAACAGAGTTAACAAAGCTTGGGCACATTTTAAAGTACATGTTTGAGAAACCAATGTTTTCAGCATTTAGTAAAAAAGAATACAATATAATTAGGTAGAATTTCTTTATTTTCTGTCTTGACCATTATCTTTACTGACCTCTTTTTAATATTTCCAAAAAGCTTTGCCCTTTTATCTTCTGTGTTTTGGTGAGGTGAGAACATGAGGAGCGGAAGATCTGCCAGCTGCTCAAGAGTCACTGGCTGGAGACAACTCAGGGGAAGAGGAAAATCTGAGCACATAATCTGCTATGAACTCAGTTGAATGCATATGTATCATTTTATTTCCATGCTTAGACATTTCATAGTTACTCATATAGGTCTTTGAAATCCTTAAGAAAATTGTTGATTTTGTTAATTTTATTCAAGTAAAGGAGTGGAAATAAAACATCAAATAAAAATAAGTATAATTTAGTCTCAGCTTAAGCAAATGTCTTCGGTTAATTTCTTCTGCTGATTTCTATAGGTAAAGGGTCATATAGTAAATATATTAGGTTTTATAGGCCATATAATCTGTCACAATCACTCAACCCTGCCATTATGGCCTGAAAGTGACCATAAGAATATATAATAAAAGAATGGGCATGGTTATGTTCCAATAAAACTTTACTTATGGAAATTTAAATCTCATATAAATTTTATGTCATAAAGTTATACTTGCTTTGATTTTTCTCAATTGTTTAAAAATGGAGAAATCATACTGAGCTCAGTGGCTATCTAAATCAGGTGGTAGGCCACATTTGGCCTACCAGGCAGAGTTTGCCAAGCCTGGTTTAATCTCACTGTTCTAGTTTAACTAACAGCTGTACAGCAGTGGCCTAGGGTCACTCATGTTCCCAACTGAGAAGTTTCATAGAGGTAACATCTTTCAGCTTTGTTCAAAATGTTCCTGGAAAAAGTTAAACAAGTGTAGTCAACTCATACAAGCCACAATTATTTTTTTTACCAATTAGCTTGAAAAATGTCACTGTTAATTTTAATCACAAAAATCATTAATGCATACTCTAGACTCTGTATCAAGTCTGGTAAAATTTTGTTTTCTAAGATCACCCTTTAAGTTTTGAAGCTTATGTACCCTAGTACCTCAAAGCTTTTTGCTTCTACTAACGTAAACAAAGCCCACAGTTTCATGGAGATTGAAATGGGAGTGATGGAGGGAAAGTAGAAGGAATGGAATCTGCTTCTTGTTTATTTTATTTTGCTAAAAGATTCAGAGAAGTATATGTTTATCGTTCTTTCTCTAAACTGAATTAACACGTAATATTTTCAAAAAAGTCTGTTATCTTTAGAAACAACTAATTTTTCACCCCACTGATCAAACTTGATTTCTTTATTGCTATTATCATTTTCTATGTTCTCTTTAAGCTCTACCTGAATCATCCACAGAACAATTTCATTTTTTCCTTTAAAGTTCAGCTTGCTCAACATCTTTGGATCTCTTTGAAAATGTATTGATGCTGTGGCTGATAGTCTGTTTATTATAGTAACTATTTATTATAGTAACTATTTATTATAGTAACTATTTATTATAGTAACTATTTGTGGTTGGTGCCTTGTCAAGGAATGCACATCCCTACTACTAAAAAATGACTCACAGTTCATACTGACAGCTTTACTTCATTATTGGATGAGTGCCTAGTTAACTGTTAAAAAAAAAAAAGGAAACTAAAAAACAAACCACAACCACCACACAGATGACAACAAAAACAAAACAATTCAATTACCCACATTATCTGGCTCCTCAGATCTACCAGCTAAGTATATAACGGAGGATATCCTAGGGAGGGATTGAGGGCAGGAGGAGAAGAAGGCAACAGAGGAGGAGATGGTTAGATAGCATCACCAGCTCAATGGACATGAATTTGATCAAACTCTGGGAGAGTGAGAACAGAGAAGCCTGATGTGCTTCAGTCCATGGAGTTGCAAAGAGTCAGACACGATTGAGTGACTGAACAACAACAATATACCTTAACATCACTGGCATGCTGGTTAATACTTAAGAACCAGTCGTCTAGAAAAAGAGGCCCGATCTGTAGCTTTTGATGATTTCTATGATGTTAATATTCCCACCATGGTCCATTATAAGTTCTCAGTGTAACATATTTGTGTCTAGATTTGGGGAGAGATGGATACAATTGGCTTTTATAACCAGTAAGAGCTAGCTTCAGCACATCACTGCCTGCTACTGTACTAAAAAACTACAGTAATTTCTCCCCATATCTAATAGAGAAACTGTAAAGCATAACTTCTTCCTATATTTGCTTAAGCAAAATGTAAAGTAAAAAATGTACAATGAAATATAATTGCATAAATGTACAGCTATAAAAATAAAATCCTCTAAATGATTGAAATATGGATAAATATTAGACTTTAAAAATACAGGCTAACTTACAAATAAAGATCTTGATACTTTATATCTTTTAGTAAAATTTAAAATTGTTACATATTGTTACAGAAAATTGTTACAGAAAAATGATCATTTATGTCGGTAGAGGATTGCCCTACTCAGGCTCAGTGGTAAAGAATTTGCCTGCAATACAGGAGATGCAAATTCAGTCCCTGGATTAGGAAGATCCCTTGGAGAAGGAACTGTCAACCCACTCCAGTATTCTTGCATGGGAAATCTATGGCCCGAGGAGCTTGATGGCTGCAGTCCATGGGGCTGTAAAGAGTTGGACATGACTTAGTGACTAACCAATAACAACAAAGTATCAGTAGAAGCTAATTTTTAAGACAAAACCTTTCATTAGATATATTTTCTCTTTCAAATTATGGCAATTCCAGTATAATCTCAATATGCATTTCTCTTCTGTGTGACTTTTAACTTCTTTTTTCCCAAATATTAACATTTTACAGTACACCATGGCATTTATAATATGATTGATTGAAATGACTAGTGCAGCCTAAAAGGAGTGAGAACATCCTGCTATTTTATTGTATTGATTTGTAACATGAGTGATAGATGTTCATGGTACAGAGAGAAGAAATCTATGGCTTCCTTGTAGAACTGAGTCCCTAAAATGTATCCAGTTCAGTGAACAAGACTCTTGTTAAGATATTTATTGTTTATCTTGCTTTTCACTACTTAGAACAAAAACACTTTACTCGTTTTACATTCAAACAAGGTTATCAGTATGACAGTAAACATAACCTAGACATAATGAGATCAAAATGTAAATTCTCACTGGATTTCCTAAGGGGCACACTCTAAAAGTGAAATCTCCTTATAAGGATGAACCAGGCCTGTTGGTGACTGAGACTATGTTTAGACAATACTTAGTAACTTAACAATTTATCCAATCTTAGATATTCATATTTATATCCTAATTTCTAGGTTCTACAGAGCCACAGTGGGCCTCAGCTAGTGTGTTTATTTAATGATTATATTCGTAGGAATTGAAAAGGGTTGCAATGATATGGAAAAGTACTCTTTGAGGGAAAATACTAAATCTCACACTCTGAATTTAACACAGTAGTTATTTACGAAAATAGTAAGTTCTTAAAGATTTTATTACAAGGCATCAAGGTGCTACATGGGTGATGATCTCTCTTAGGATCGCCAGAAGGGGAAAGAGTGGGGCTGAATCTTGAGGAATCTTATGAGGCAAAACAAAAAAGTCCAGAAAGATCATAAGAGTTTAAAAATATGTAAAACACAGAAAAGTAAAAAATCATGGGTTCAGTAGAATAGAGATATTCAAAAAGTAGCTAGATGGAAAAGGGAAGTAAGGTACTTGCTTGTGAATAACAGAACATTATTTCTAGCAAATAAGATCTTCGGGGACTCTGGAAACAGCATTTGGTAAGAGATAGGAATAGTTGATGGCAAAAATTTGACAGGCTGTATTTCCTAGCAGGACCAAGGCAGGTTGGGAACACCAGATGACAGTTCAATTCAAGGAAAGGTAAAAAGGCGTGTGACAAGGAAGGAGGTATTTATTTGAGTGAAATGAGAATTGAAGTCAAGTTCTCTAGCTGAGGAAGATTATAAGTGATAAAAGGTGGGAGTGATGCTAGATAAGAAGGCTAGATTGAAAGAACTGGAGATTTCAGGGCTGAGAAGCACGTTATAATGATATATGCCAATGTCCATTCGGTGAATGGGAACTACATTCTGAGGTTGGAATGGAAACAAGAATGAAAAGCATAGGTAATGTCAGAGAATTACCAATAGTGCATATTCCAGCTTTGATCCATATGCCAACTAAGGTCCTAAATACTAGTGAAATAAAATGCCTTCCAAGGGCAAGGGGAATTCACAAAACCCACCTCCAAAATTTGTTAACACTGGAGATGCAAACCTATCTAGTCCTTTCAGATACTTTACAACAGGTTATACAGAAGACTTCTTAAAGGAGACATCTTGTTTTCCAGAACCAAAGATACTTTAAGGCTACATACCATAAGCTTTTCTAGTTCTCAGACAAACCAGCCTGACAATAATTATTGGGTTCTGCTCTGTGTATGTGGGCAGAATAATGCTCCCCCAAAGATGACTATGCTCTAATCCTAAGAACATGTGAATACATTGCCTTCCATGGCAAAAGGAACTTTGCAGATGTGATACGCAGACAGACCTAATCTAAAATCAGTAGTTAGTAATGAATCCAGGCCCACCACTGCAAGAAATTGAAATCTGCCAACGACCTCAGAAAACAAGGAATTCGATCTTACCATAGAACCTGCAATTACAAACACAGTCCTGCTGACACCTGATTTTAGCCCAGGGAGACGTCTGACTTTCTAATTTCTTGATTATAAGATAAAAAGTGTATGCTGTCTTAAGCCACTAAGTCTGTGGCAATTTGTATGGCAGCAATGACAGGGAGGCCTGGCATGCTGTGGTTCATGGGGTCGCAAAGAGTCGGACACAACTGAGCGACTGAACTGAACTGAAAGAAAAGCTAATACATTGTGTGACTCTGAAATTTCTATTAGAGTGTATCTTTAATGAACATCGAAGAAGAATGAGAGTCAATTTAAAGAAACTTTCAGGACAGTGAATGACTTGGAAATTCCTTCCCTCATCCCAGGTGGTTGGAAAAGTTGTCAGCTATCAAGGAGTATTCCATTCTTATAAACTTGAACCTCTGAGATGAACTGTGTCTAGCGATGAACTTGCATGCTTTCCTTTTACCTCTTGGTAAACCACCATGCTCCACAAGTTCCCCAGGCTTCTGCCCAGGTTCCTGTAAAATAGTGTGCTGGATGTAGGCATCCAGTGGGACCAGACTAACTATATAATGATAATCATCTTCAGTTCAGTTCAGTTCAGTTCAGTCACTCAGTCGTGTTTGACTCTTTGCGACCCCATGAATCGCAGCACGCCAGGCTTCCCTGTCCATCACCAACTCCCGGAGTTCACTCAGACTCGTGTCCATCGAGTCAGTGACGCCATCCAGCCATCTCATCCTCTGTCATCCCCTTCTTCTCCTGCCCCCAATCCCTCCCAGCATCAAAGTCTCTTCCAATGAGTCAACTCTTTTCATGAGGTGGCCAAAGTACTGGAGTTTCAGCTTTAGCATCATTCCTTTCAAAGAAATCCCAGGGTTGATCTCCTTCAGAATGGTCTGGTTGGATCTCCTTGCAGTCCAAGGGACTCTCAAGAGTCTTCTCCAACACCACAGTTCAAAAGCATCAATTCTTCGGCACTCAGCCTTCTTCACAGTCCAACTCTCACATCCATACATGATTACTGGAAAAACCATAGCCTTGACTAGACGGATCTTAGTCAGCAAAGTAATGTCTCTGCTTTTGAATATACTATCTAGGCTGCTCATAACTTTTCTTCCAAGGAGTAAGAGTCTTTTAATTTCATTGCATTATTATTACTGCAAACCCTATGATAGTGATATAATGGAACTCGATACCAAATCCATTGTGTCATAAGAGAGAAAGCAACCAGTTTGGGAATGGTAGGAAAGAGGACATGGAGGTGCTTCATGGGATTTTAAACAGTGAATAGGAATTTGAAAATTGGATACATTGACAGGATGTTTTATGAAAGAGTAAAGGTACAAGTAAGGGCATGTAAAGGGGAAATGGCTTTGGTTCCTTCTCATTCAAACCCTGCATGAACAAGGATAAAGCGTGGAAGTGGCAGGAGGCCAAGGATGTTGCTGGATAAATATTCAGAGCTCATATCATGAAAGACCTTCTATGACATGAAAAGGAGTTTGGGATTTATAAACAATAGGCAAGCTACTACGGAATTTTTAGCAGAGGAAAACAAACTCATATTTATGCTTCTGAGGCAACATGAAGGACAAACAGAGCTGGTTTAATCAGAGTAAAGAAACAGGTTAGGAGCCCATACAATAATGTTTACACCAAAAAAGATCAAGGACAAAGGTAAAGTGATAAACATAAGGTGAAGATCTGAAAATACTTAGAGTTTGCAGAATTTGGTAACCTTTCATGAGGATGACTAAGGAAAGAGTCAAAGATCATCATTAATCATCACGATCACCATCAAGAGTAGTTTCTGCTGGTGCTTATATAGGTCTGCCTCTACGTTAAGCACTCAGCACTAAATTATGTCATGCTACTAGCACAATAAAACTGAGAATGGTATGACTGTTACATCCATTTTGGAGGTGGAAAAACTGAGATTTAAAGAGTCACACTGTTAGTTTGAGAGCCAACTTCCAAATCACGACAATTGACCTCAGAACCCATATGCTTTATAGCTCTTAACCACCATGTCATTGCCCACAAGGCTTATACCCAAGTTAATGGCTTGAGTGACTAGGTGGATGGGGGTATCTCTAATGAGAAAAGTCAGAAAAGAGAGATAATAGCTTGAGCTGGAAATAATTTCCATTTAGGACATGTGACTTTGAGGTGCTAGGAGACGTCTAGGTGAAGAACCAAAGGACTCGGATTTGGGGTCTGATTTCTCAGAGAGTTGTGGATGGGAGATAACTGTTTTTGTTCTGAATCTCAGTCTGGGTTAAGCATTAATGTAACTAGCAGGTATACAAGAGGCAGGGGACTAGGAACTACACAGCTATAATATAGATTCGAAAGCTAGTGGTGGTGATGGAATTCCAGTTGAGCTATTTCAAATCCTGAAAGATGATGCTGTGAAAGTGCTGCACTCAATAAGCCAGCAAATTTGGAAAACTCAGCAGTGGCCACAGGACTGGAAAAGGTCAGTTTTCATTTCAATTCCAAAGAAAGGCAATGCCAAAGAATGCTCAAACTACCGCACAATTGCACTCATCTCACACGCTAGTAAAGTAATGCTCAAAATTCTCCAAACCAGTCTTCAGTAGTATGTGAACCGTGAACTTCCAGATGTTTTTAGAAAAGGCAGAGGAACCAGAGATCAAATTGCCAACATCCGCTGGATCATCGAAAAAGCAAGAGAGTTCCAGAAAAATATCTATTTCTGCTGTATTGACTATGCCAAAGCCTTTGACTGTGTGGATCACAATAAACTGTGGAAAATTCTTCAAGAGATGGCAATACCAGACCGCTTGACCTGCCTCTTGAGAAACCTATATGCAGGTCAGGAAGCAACAGTTAGAACTGGACATGGAACAACAGACTGGTTCCAAATAGGAAAAGGAGTACATCAAGGCTGTATATTGTCACCCTGCTTATTTAACATATATGCAGAGTACATCATGAGAAACGCTGGGCTGGAGGAAGCACAAGCTGGAATCAAGATTGCTGGGAGAAATATCAATACCCTCAGATATGCAGATGATACTACCCTTATGGCAGAAAGTGAAGAGAAACTAAAAAGCCTCTTGATGAAAGTGAAAGAGGAGGGTGAAAAAGTTGGTTTAAAGCTCAACATTCAGAAAACTAAGATCATGGCATCTGCTCCCATCACTTCATGGGAAATAGATGGGGAAACAGTGGAAACAGTGTCAGACTTTATTTTTGGAGGCTCCAAAATCACTGCAGATGGTGAATGCAGCCACGAAATTAAAAGATGCTTACTCCTTGGAAGGAAAGTTATGACCAACCTAGATAGCATATTGAAAAGCAGAGATATTACCTTGCCAACAAAGGTTGATCTAGTCAAGGCTATGGTTTTTCCTGTGGTCATGTATCGATGTGAGAGTTGGACTGTGAAGAAAGCTAGGGCCAAAAATGGATGCTTTTGAACTGTGGTGTTGGAGAAGACTCTTGAGAGTCCCTTGGACTGCAAGGAGTTCCAACCAGCCCATCCTAAAGGTGATCAGTCCTGGGTGTTCACTGAAAGGACTGATGCTGAATCTGAAACTCCAATACTTTGGCCACCTCATGAGAAGAGTTGACTCATTGGAAAAGACCGTGATGCTGCGAGGGTTTGGGGGCAGGAACAGAAGGGGATGACAGAGGATGAGATGGCCGGATGGCATCACTGACTTGATGCACATGAGTTTGAGTGAAGTCCGGGAATTGGTGATGGACAGGGAGGCCTGGCATGCTGCAATTCATGGGGTCGTAAAGAATCGGACACGACTGAGCGACTGAACTGAACTGAACTGACTGAATATAGATTCACTTCAGATATTTAAAAAAAAAGGGGGGGCTGCTTCCGCAAATTTACACGGCAGTACACTATCGCCATCTACTGTTAAGGCTGTCAAGAACAACACTTCTTCTGAGGCAGCTTAAGACCTCCCTGCCTGTTATGGCAGTAACTCTTTGGCACTCTTCACTCCCCTCCCCCTCTAACTGCTGCAGTCACCATATTCAGTCACCTCACATTTTCCTGCCTCGTGGTTCCTGAGCCATAACTGGGATACAGACCTGGGCAGGAACCCCACAATAGTGTAGCAATGTGGAAATCATAGTAAGAGTTCCAATCAATAGATGCTATTACTTATTTCTCATTTCTTAACTGTCATTTTCTTTTTTTGCTTTATCTTTTCCAAGTTCTGAATGCAGTGTTGACAGTGGGAAGTTATACACCTTTTGAAACTCATTTTTCTCATCTGTAAACTGGGGCAACTATTAGTTACTTAACAGTGCTCTCCTGAAGGTAGAAATAAAACGATGTATACCAAACATGTACAGGCAAATTCTAATACTGTTTTGTTCCTCTCAACCTTCATCTGGCCAACCCACATTTAGAAAGAATGCATCATATCTGGAAACAAAAGCTGCATAAAATGAAAACAGAGATGGCAGGAACTATTGGAGACCATGATATAGAAACTTATAAAGTAGCCCGTATTCACAGGTTCCAGCAATAAAAGAAAGGTAACTAAAAATGAAAATACATAAAGATAAGTCAATTGCAAAGAAATATATTTAAATATGTGTATAAAACTCTGTTGTAAAATATATTTAAAGTAGTGTTAATCGCTCAGTCTTGTCCGACTCTTTGTGAACCCCTGGACTGTCGCTAGGTTCCTTTGTATATGGGATTTTTCCAGGCAAGAATACTGGAGTGGGTTGCCATTTCCTGGACCTTCCCAACCCAGGGATCATACCCGAATCTCTTGCATTCCACTCAGATTCTTTACCATCTGAGCCACCAGGGAAACCCTTATTTAAAATAAGTAAAAACTGATAAAGTGAGGTTTAAGTTTCAAGTATCAAGTTTCCATGATAAACAAAACCACTTCATCTCTGTGATTCAGTAGAACACTGATGCAGGTGACTTACTTCCCCATGAAGCCTGCTTCCAAAACGTAATTGCTATGACCTTGGCTGTAGAATATTCTGCCATTTAGCGCACTTTCCTGTGTCTTCATTCATCAAGTATTTATTATTCACTGCTAGGTGTGAGGCAGTGTGCTAGAAGCAATTTGGTCTTTTCTGCATGACGGGCATTATTGTGACTTGATTAGGACAGAGCTGGAGGGTTTATTTCGGGATAGTATAATTAGATTTCAGTGGAGCACAGGGTATTAGAAAGGACCAACTTTTCTAAATTTGAATATGTTGGATTTCAGAAGAGTCCCCAGGATCCTTCAGTGGGGGCCACTCACAGTCACAGTTACTGTCCTCGTAAATTTTGGGATTGTGCTGAGGAGGTTGGAAAATGGCCCTGAACGTTGGCCAGGAGTAAATCATTCCTGCTGTTAAACATTTGTGGATTTTTCAGCTAGAAAAAATTGGATTTGGGAATTTTGTTGAAAAGGTAAAGGTCAAACTAGGCATGAGTGGAAGAGGGATGTACTGGGCAAAGATATCATGTACAGAAAAAAGAGAGATTATTATAGGGCTGTGCTTTGACCAAATCCAATATTCTTCAGGGATTTGAAAGGCTTTTTGTCTATAAACATTTTAAATGATTTTTCAGATTATTCAGATAACTTGAACATCCAACAAAATACCACATCAGATTAAAGAGAATCTTGGGAGATATTATTAGCCTACAATGCTCCAAGCTGGGAAATGAGAGATCAACAAATGTATTTGCTACTTTTGGTTATTTAGGCTGTTGCATCTGATCAACAGCTCAAAGAACAAAGAGTGTACAATATTACTACTGTGTCCATAAGGTTTACAGTGCTTTACTGACATCACCTATCGACTGTTCGAACATCTATGTGTTACGTGGAACAAGTGGTCCTGTATCACCCCGTTGTTTCACAGAACTAGACATGGAGGTGAGACTCTAGTAGGAGAATAGGTCCTGAGCAGGAGAAAATAAACAGAAAAGGGGCCATGCCTGCCTATCTCCACTCTTCTCTTCTCCAGTCTATACATTATCCATCTCAAAATAAATACTCAATGATGAAGGATTCAATATTTAATTTCCTTACAATTTTTTCCCAGGGTTATTTATAATTTAACTCTCATTACAGGTGCATGCAATTCCTTTTCTATCTGTAGCTGAAAATTGCTGTAGCACATAAAATCTGACCGTATTTTAATGAAGTCTTTTATTTGTGCAGGGGTTGCTACTGCCATGTGTGAAGGCGCTCTCAGATTTTCCATTAGAGGCCACACTTTGGATAGGTTTATAACTTGAAAGTAAACCTTTTCGTCAGGTTGAAATAGGGCAAAAAAGGTTTTAGCCTTAAGAGTACTGTGTTATTTCATAATAATAAATCAATTTGCTTTCAAGATCAGAGTGCAATAACAATTTTCCTCCAATGCTATCTCTGTGTATTTCTTCAGGTTTATATAGATGACCACCTCTCACACATTTATATCTCCAGAAAGCATTTATCTGGGGTCAGGGAAAAGGGTTCAAGAGTAAGACAGTTGAACACTTTGTGCACAATACTAATGCAATATCCATAAACGTCAGTGAGATTTTGCACTGAGGAGCATCTCGCATCTCTGTATCCAAGGCACAGGCTCCATCTCTGATCCAGGCAGCCTTTTCACAAATGCATTCTGTTGATTATTCAAGAAACAGACAAGCATGTGTGGGTGGTTCTGAACAAACCTCTCACCATTCTCTGAAAATCTAAAGGGGTAGGTCCCAGGAATGAGGGTCAGTTTTTGGGTCTGAACACATGAAAGACAGTTTCCTGTGTGAATGGTAATACTATCCCTTTTAAAAAGGAATTTCCTCTCACAGTCCAGGTTAACACAGAATGCTAAAGGGGACAGCTTGGTTGCAGATTTCTACTCTATAGACCTTATAGCTAAGTGGAGTAACTGAAAATGATTACTTTGTCACCAGAAAAATGATACTGAGCCCAAATAAACTCATACAATTTTACTTAAACACATACAGACACATGCTCATGCACACATACACAAAAACAATGAACATTTTATTTTTGGCAAAAGCTCTCCTGATTTCTGCAATTTGACACACTCTTTCTTATCTCTATGAGATTGAAGAATTCAAATTTTTTTTTTTGAATCATTCAGAATTGGAGTTAGTGATGGCGCTTTTCAAAGTGTAAATTTATACACCATATCTCTTTCAAAGGGCGTGTATTTTGTTGGATGCCTCTGAATTAAACAGCTTTCTCAACCAGTACAACTAGTCCTTATTACTGCTACTGGCAGCCAAACAACTATCATGGTTGCTGCCAGACCTTATGTTTGCTGGGTTCTTTTATTCCTTTTCATGTTTCACTGTCTTTCAGTCTCAACCATCTTAGCCACCTTTTTTTAACATAAAAATTGGCAGGATTTAAAACATCATTTAACAACAACAAAAAAAAATCTTTTTACTTCTTGACAACCCAGAGAAATGGATCCTTCTAAACAGAAACAGATTGCTTAAAAAATTGGCACTTCACAACTAAATGGTCATGCCACCAAGCTTTATAATAAAACGTATTAAATTAACCCTTGGGGATTTCTACTCTGGCTCTATTTTGCTTTCTTTGTCACAGTCTCCAGTAAAGCAGTGGCAGGTAGCTAGCTAGAGGCTGCAGTTATATAGAAAAAGGACAGAGAAGCAAGATGGCCTCAAAGATGGGTAACTCACCTGTTAGCAATTCACAAACCTCCCCTCAATAACCATCTTGTCATACTGCCTATAGTCAAAGCTCCTTTTGCTTATATGCAGCTCTGAAAATTATGCTTATTATTGCCATGATCTCAGAAAGGCAAATTATTATTATTATTCATCCCCATGTCCTACTTTCACGATGAACAATTATGACTTCAGATGAGAAATAACTGTTTCATATCAAAATGCTCAGACATTTATGGAAATATATAGCTTTCATTCTGCACAAAATTAGAAGCCTTCAATTTTAGTTTCAAAATGATTCTACATGCAAATAGTGAATATAAACAAAATATTTCTATAGGTGTTGTGAAATGTAGTATTCTGCCCTAACAAGAGGATGTTTCCAGCCAGAGCAGTTGATTAACAACTAATTCATGACAACCCTGTCTTTGTGCATGTCTTGTAAATGATTTGCTGT
This sequence comes from Ovis canadensis, assembly GCF_042477335.2. Lineage (NCBI taxonomy): Eukaryota > Metazoa > Chordata > Mammalia > Artiodactyla > Bovidae > Ovis > Ovis canadensis. The sequence continues at coordinate 216,668,402 of NC_091245.1, forward strand.
CAATAATCCATGCACAAATGACAAATGAGGTAATGGAAGGAGGACTGATTTCTGAGTCTTGGTTTTAATTGGGACATTGCAGAGTTGAAATACTCCTCAAAATCACAAGGCCCTCTTCAATACCTGAAAAAAAAGTCATGTAGTAATATAATGTAGAGAAAAACACACTTCATAAAAACTTTCTGCTATCTACTATTTTAGACAGAAGTTCTGAGGAATCATATTCATAAAATTTTATAGTATAATATACATTCACTATATATTTAAAAGATTAGCCTATATTGAAATGAGCATAATACAAAAATATGCTCAACACTATTTAGTTTATCTGTGATATTAAGAAGCACTTCAGGGTCTTATTCTGCTTTAGGATAGCTATTATTAAATCAATTATTATTGGACTGGGAGGTTCAGATATGCTGATAATTGAGAGTCTTGGGAATAGAATAAAGAGGGTATTGTGAGTCACAAAGATTTTATTCCGTGTCTCGTGTATGCAGATCACATACACCAACATGTTCCACTATCACTGGCAATAAATATTTCCTACTGATGCTAAATATCTGCATTACCTAAGGAATGAGATAGAATATCAGTTAAAAAATCACTTAGAAAGTTCCAACTAAAGTTTATAAATTACTTCATTGAAAAGAATGCATATTTTGATGATGACAGTAGCGGTCAAAGTGTTTTTGTGATGTTGTTTTTTTTTGTTTTGAGTCTTCACAGTGACATTTTTACAAAAGCAGATTAATAATTAAAAAAGAGTTATTAAAATAAGATAAAATGGCAAAATCTACTTTAGAGCTGGTTATTTTTAGAAATCAAAAAAATATGTTTCCCTAGTATATTTTGAAAATGATTGTGCTTTAAATCTAACCATGTAAAGCGTCTGCCTGCAATGCGGGAGACCCGGGTTCGATCCCTGGGTCGGGAAGATCCCCTGGAGAAGGAAATGGCAACCCACTCCAGTATTCTTGCCTGGAGAATTCCATGGAGGGAGGAGCCTGGTAGGCTACAGTCCATGGGGTGGCAAAAGTTGGACACGACTGAGTGACAACTACTACTAACTACTAAAATTAGAATTAAAATTGTCCTCAGTAGCAATATAAAGTGTTGGGTAGAACACTGAACAGGAGTTGAGAGATTTGGGTTTTCCGACAGAACATTGCCTCTAATTAGCTACGGTCCTTCAGTAAGTCACTTAAAGCTTTCAAAATTTTAGTGAGGTGGAGAATGGGAACTAGGTGACAATTTTCATGACTTGTTCCAACTCTAAATATAAAATATTTGATATTTTAGACAAGATTCACCAAATAATTTTATCATGATTACTAGACATGTTAAGTCCACATTTTGACTGGATTCTGACTTTACACTCAGCATTTAGCTCTAGTGGTGAAAGAAGATAAGGAAACAAAATTGAGAAAATATGTATGAGATGTGGATTTTGAACTCTTCAGGCTTCCAAAGCTACTGTGATCTAAGAACCAAAACTAGAGTGCCCCCATTTAAAGTTTCTTAAATGTGATCAAGTCCTGAGAATCAAAAAAGTATGTATTCCCACTCTTGGATGGTGTCTTTAATCTTTCCAAACAATATTGTTTAAAGATTATGAAGAAATGAATTTTGCCCGAAATGAGATGAAGAGTCTATGCCTTAAGAAATAAATGGTAATGATGAATTTTGACTATTCACCTTTTGATATACACACTGGATGGCTAATATCCCAAGACTTATTCTGGTGACAAAGTAGTGTGAAGATATTTTGTCTCTGAAAAACTGAAATCTAATCAGATAAGAGAGCCATACTTTTACAAATACATTTTTCCTTGAATTCCTCTATGTTTAGTCTGTTTTGCAGTATGAGGAGAATCATAAACATGGCATGACTGCAAAGCATGCAGGGGGTTGACGGGTATTTTTATTAGTTTGAATTGTCTCCAGTCATGCACATATTACTTCACTTACTGTGAAGGCAGGAGGCTACTTTTTTCCGCAGGAATTTCCTGAGTTGAGACCCCAAGTCTATATTTACATAGCTGAAGAGTTTTGTCTGTCATTTTGATCTTTAGCCTTATCCATATTTTAGATTTTACTGGTAAAATGAATTATTAAAATTATTTTTGCTTCTAAAATATTTTTGCTGTATGTACAGTTTAAGGGGGATTCCCTGGTGACTCAGATGGTAAAGACTCTGCCTTTAGCAGGAGACTCAGGTTTGATCCCTGGGTTGGGATGATCCCCTGGAGAAAGGAATGGCTGTTTATAATTTATGTGCTATGGAAATCTTGAGAACCAGAGGGTTGTCTGCACTTGCCTCCTGTTGAATACTCTTAGTCCTCATGAAAGTAAAAGTAAACATGAAAGTGAAAATCACTCAGTCATGTCTGACTCTTTGCAACCCCATAGACTATACACAGTCCATGGAATTTCCCAAACCAGCATACTGGAGTGGGGAGCCTTGCCCTTCTCCAGGGGATCTTCCCAACCCAGCGACTGAACCCAAGTCTCCCACACTGCAGACAGATTCTTTACCAACTGAGCTGTCAGTGAAGCCCCTTTGTCCTCATAAGGAAAGACAAATAATATTTGGTAAAATTGATGAATCTATTAAAAATGTAGAATACACATTAGGGTATATCTGGTACTCAAGATGCAAATTTTTAAAACTGTATACTTAGCTGTTGTTTTCATAGTTAAAGAGTAATATTTAAATAAGAGTAAATTTGAGCAATAGAAGGGAGTAAAAAATTACTCCTGGTGTCTCCATAATGTACATAATTTTACAGTTTGGAGGTACTTACTTTCATTTTAAAGTGTCCTTCTTTTACATAGATATAATAATTCTGTTTTTATCATTTTATATGCTGATATTTCATTTTGCATTATATAATAAACAAGATACCATGACCTTACAGGGTCTAGTGACCATTGTTTGTAATGGCTGCATAGGAGTCTATGTGGATGTACCATAACTTACTTGAATAATTCACTATTGATGGCTTTTAGTGAAAGTGAAAGCGTTAGTCACTCAGTCGAGTCCAACTCTTTATGACCTCATGGACTGTACCCTGCCAGGTTCCTCTGTCCATGGAATTCTATAGGCAAGAATATTGGATGGGCTGCTGTTCCCTTCTCCAGAGGACCTTCCAGACCCAGGGATCCAACCTGATTCTCCTACATTGCAGGCAGATTCTTTACTGTCTGAGCTATGGCCTCTAGGTGATATGAAATACTTCTGTCTTAAGTAACATTGAAAAAAAAATCCCTTCAGTATATTTTTTTGCATATTTTAGATTCTTTCCTATTAATGCATTCTTTTAAAGGAAATAATAATAAGTAAGGTTATTATGTATATGATTCCTGGTACAAATTTCCAATTACTCTCTAAAAATTTTTTTACCAATCACAATATACCGGATACTACATTATATTATTATTATTATTTAACAGTTATTGATTTGGGGACTGGAAATAGATCTTTAATGTTATTTCAATGTACAGGTTTTTAAATATAGAAGGGTTGAATTTTTCTTATAGATTAGTTACATTTTTAGTAGTGATTATATAATGTCTTTGTTCATTTATCTTCTGAGATTTAATATATTTCAGTATCTGAATGCTTTGGTAATGAAGATTTGTATTTTTTTAATATTTGCTAAAAGTTATATCTCAAAAAATTAAAATTTTCTCTGCAGTTTATTTCTTCCCTGTGTTTTCTCTGTTTACTGAGTTTTGATTTTTAACATTTTAAAAATATTCAAGTGTTTAACTGAATATTTAGTGAATTGACAATGGTGACATACATTTTATTTCCTTTAGATAATTATACCTTAATCACTTATTGAATGACCTTCTTTTTATTAATGATTTAAAATTCCTATTTATCATGTATTTAATATGATACATATATCAGATTCTTACATGTAACAGGATCTATTTCTAGGCTAACCATATAGCATTTATCATGTTAAGTATTTTAGCTTTGCAATATACCTTAAAATATTTCCTTTGCTTTCAAACTATAATATAGCAGTGAAAACAAATGCATTCTTTCACTTCTCAATTACATACTGTACCTAGTACAAATACTTTTACTTTCCTTTAAATAAAGTGCTTCAAATGAGCTGGATAGATATATTTATGAAAAAATAACAGAATACAGGATATGAATATTGTTCTACATTGTGTGGGGAGTTGATTTTAAAAACCACTTTTAAGAATAAAATTGAGGTCAGAGGAAAAGGCATTACATAATTTCACAGTAAAACATCAATATTTGCTAGATTCCAAAGGGCCGATCTTCAGATTCCATGAACATTGTGACAGTTCAGCTGACTTTTATTGCATTGGTAGATTATATATGTGTTGATTTGATTTTAATTCATATGAGATAAAAATAAGTGTACAGATAGGATGTATGGTCTTATGCATATATATATATATATATATATATATATATATATATATATATGCAGGAAACTTCCTTTCAGTTTCCTCTGTGTGTTAAGGGTATATGTGGGTATAAAAATTTCAGCTCATGGCAAAGTTTGTCATTCCTTATTAAGTAACCTAAATCAGACTTCCTACCGTTCACTGTTAACAATATATTAGTAGACAGTACAGAAAGTGCTATACTTCCATTTTTTACCTGAAGATCACTATGAACAGATGTAGGGCAGACCATAAATCTGAAACAATCTATATTCTAATATGCTGCATTACAAATAGCACATAAGGGTAAAACTTTAAGATTAGGACAGGTGGTTTTAGCATGCCCAGAAATAGAAACTGGGTTCAAGGAAAAAAAGTCATAAATCGAAGTTGATCTCTTCTGTCTGATTTTTCTGCCTTATTTTTAATTTAAAAAAAATCTATTTATAATTCTATCTCCCCTAGAGAATTCTGGTCAATTACAGAGCAGGAATTCTTTGTAAAGGCCAATGCAAGTTTATCATTTTTTAATGTTGATCTAATTTCATGAGAAAAAAAAAACCTCTTTGGGTTATATAGGTTTAAAAATTAGAAAGAAAAAAAATCATATTTAGTTATAGACTATGGGTACAAAGTAATTAAATTTAAACAAAGTCTAGAGAATTTATCTATCCACTGATGGTTTGTCTGTGAAATACTATTCTAAAGTTCAAAGCATTTTAAAATACATCCAAAAAATGCTTTCAAGAATCAGTTTACATGGAAATTATGCTTCTGGCCATGGCCAAGTGGCTCTTATTGGAATAACTATCTCAAATGTGACACCTATAAATTCTGGCAATTATAAACCACACAAAACTAATTGAAGACACTGGACAACATCTGCAAAGGTATGCATATCTTTGGAAGAACATAACAGAATCCGGAGTCTCTACAATATATCATTCATGATGTTCACTGATATAATCCAAATTATATTAAAAGAACAGGAAAATGTGATCTATACTCAATAAAGAGGCAACTAATGAAGACTGATTCAGAAGTACTGCAGGATAAAAATGAATAGACGAGGATTTTAAATGGCTATTATAACTCTGCTCAAGGATTTAAAGACACTATAGTCAGCATTAATTGAATAATAAGGTACATCAACTGGGAAGTAGAAACTGTCCAAAATATGAACTTTTTGAACTGAAAAATATAATATCTAAGATAAAATTTCTACATTATTATATGATGAAAATTCAGTGAATTTTAAAATTGATCAACAGAAATCATTCAATCTAAAAAACAGAGAAGAAAATATTGGAGAATCAATTTACCAGGACTGACTGTTTAAAATATTTCTGATTGTAAATTGCCACAACTTCTTTAGATAATAATGCGGCAAATCAGTCAAAATATGTTAATATCCATATAACTGTTGACTCAAAATTCTACTTCCAGGCATTTATCCTAAAGAATATGAGATCCTTAAAGGTAGAGGATAGGCTTCCTGGGGGGTTCAGCTGTGAAGAACCTACCTGCAACACAGGAGCTGAGGGAGATGAGGGTTTGATCCCTGGATGAGGAAGATGTCCCTGGAGGAGGGTATGGCAACCAACTCCAGTGTTCTTGCCTGGACGATCCCATGGACAGAGGAGCCTGGCGGGCTACAGTCCATAGTGTTGCAGAGTCAGGCATGACAGAAGTGACTTAGCACACATGCTAGGGTATAGAGGATAACTTCTTTTCTGTCTGCTATACTTCTAGCACATAGAATAGTGTCTGACACTAGTGTTAGTGTTCAGTCATTCAGTTGTGTCTCTTTGTGACCTCATGGACTGCAGTACACCAGGCCTCCCTGTCCCTTACCATCTCCTGGAGTTTGCTGAAGTTCACATTCATTGCATCAGTGATGCCATCCAGCCATCTCATCCTCTGACACAGTCTTCTCTTTCTGCCCTTTATCTGTCCCAGCATCAGGGATTTTTCCAATGAGTCATCTGTTTGCATCAGATGATCAAAATACTGGAGCTTCAGCTTCAGCATCAGTCCTTCCAGTGAATATTTAGGGTTGATCTCTCTTTACATTGACTGGTTTGATCTCCTTGCCATCCAAGGGACTTTCAGGACTCAGAGGTTAAAGCATCTGCTTTCAATGCGGGAAATCCGGGTTCGATCCCTGGGTCGGGAAGATCCCCTGGAGAAGGAAATGGCAACCCACTCCAGTATTATTGCCTGGAGAATCCCATGGATGGAGAAGCCTAGTAGGTTACAGTCCACGGGGTCGCAAAGAGTCAGACATGACTGAGCGACTTCACCTTCCTTCTCCAGCAACACTGTTCAAAGGCATCAATTCTTTGGAGTTCTGCCTTCTTTACAGTCCAGCTATCACAACTGTACATGACCATTGGGAAGACCATAGCTTTGACTATATGGACCTTTGTCCACAGAGTAATGCCTCCACTTTTCAATACACTGTCTAGGTTTGTCATTGCTTTCCTGCCAAGAAGCAATTGTCTTCTGATTCATGGCTGTAGTCACCAACAACAGTGATTTTGGAGACCAAGAAGAGGAAATCTGTCACTACTTCCACCTTTTCCCCTTCTATTTGCCATGCAGTAATGGGGCCTGAAACAGTGGAAACAGTGTCAGACTTTATTTTTTTGGGCTCCAAGATCACCGCAGATGGTGATCGCAGCCATGAAATTAAATGACACTTGAAATTAAATGACACTTACTCCTTGGAAGGAAAGTTATGACCAACCTAGATACCATATTCAAAAGCAGAGACATTGCTTTGCCAACAAAGGTCCGTCTAGTCAAGGCTATGGTTTTTCCAGTGGTCATGTACGGATGTGAGAGTTGGAATGTGACGAAAGCTGAGTGCTGAAGAATTGATGTTTTTGAACTGTGCTGTTGGAGAAGACTCTTGAGAGTCCCTTGGACTGCAATGAGATCCAACCAGTCCATTCTAAAGGAGATCAGTCCTGGGTGTTCATTGGAAGGGCTTATGCTGAATCTGAAACTCCAATACTTTGGCTACCTCATGCGAAGAGTTGACTTATTGGAAAAGACCCTGATGCCAGGAGGGATTGGGGGCAGGAGGAGAAGGGGACGACAAAGGGTGAGATGGATGAATGGCATCACCAACTGGATGGACATGAGTTTGGATAAACTCCGGGAGTTGGTGATGGACAGGGAGGCCCAGCGTGCTGCAATTCATGGGGTCGCAAAGAGTTGGACACGACTGAGCAACTGAACTGAACTGAACTGAACTGAATGGGGCCTGATGCCATGATCTTAGTTTTGTTTTTCTTTTTAATATTTAGTCTTAACCCTGGCTCTTTCACTCCCCTCCTTCACCCTCATCAAGAGACTCTTTAGCTCCTCTTCACTTTCTGCCATTAGAGTGATATCATCCACATATCTAATGCTGTTGATGTCTCACCCACCTTTCTTGATTCAGGTTTGTAACTCATCCAGCCGGGCTTTTCTCACAATGTGCTCAGCATATAAGTTAAACAAACAGCATGACAGCAGACAGCCCTGTCATACTCCTTTCTCGATCTTGAACCAATCAGTTGTTCCATATAGGGTTCTAATTGTTGTTTCTTGACCCGCATATAGGTTTCTCAGGAGACAGGTTAGATGGTCTGGTATTTCCATCTCTCCAAGTGTTTTCCACAGTTTGTCATGATCTACATAGCCAAAGACTTTAGTGTAGTTTTAAAAATAAATATATTTGAAAGAATGAATGAGAAAAAAGATGAATGAATAAATGTATAGATGGAAAATAAGAGAAGAAATTACAGCTGATCCTTGAGTAACACAAATTTGTAATGGTCCACATATAAACATATTTGTTTCCATTTCTACCACCCAAGCTTGGTTGAATCCACAGGTTTGGAACTTTGAATCCAGAGAAACTGCATATACAGAAGGCTGCTGCTGTTGCTGCTGCCAAGTCGCTTCAGTCGTGTCCGACTCTGTGCAACCCCATAGACGGCAGCCCACCAGGCTCCCCCGTCCCTGGGACACTCCAGGCAAGAACACTGGAGAGGGTTGCCATTTCCTTCTCCAATGCATGACAGTGAAAAGTGAAAGTGAAGTCACTCAGTTGTGACTGACTCTTCTCAACCCCATGGACTGCAGCCCACCAGGCTCCTCTGTCCATGGGATTTTCCAGGCAAGAGTACTGGAGAGGGGTGCCATCGCCTTCTCCGATACAAAGGGCTAACTATATATTCTACTTGATTTTTGACTGTCTGGGGTGTCAGCAGCCCTAACCTCATTGTTCAAGGGTCAACTGTATATATAAGGGTCTTCATAGCAGTATTGTTTCTTAAAAAAATACCAAATATCCAAACCCATATACTTGATTATATGAAATCTAAAACATTCATAGGTTTAAATGCTTCTTTTATTGCAAGTGATGCAGATTAGTATTTATTGCTATTATGTTTATGCTATAAGTTTAGTCAAAAGTCAGGTTACAAATCAGTATCCATGTCATGCATTTTATTAGAGAAAGGTGATCAAAATTAAATCTCTTTAAAATTTAAAAATAATACCCATAATAAACGATGGCTGGGGTCTTCACTAAAAAAATCATACCTTACTTTTTATTTAAAACTACCTAGCTTAGTGACCCTAAATATTTTTTAAATACCAAAGACATTTTCAAAGTACAAACATTAGCTAGCATACACAGGTTAACTTTTTTAAGTGGTATAAACTCTAAAATAAATTCCCAAAGTGCTTAAAACAAAAGTGACACCAGTGAAGTAGCTGTATTTCTTATAGGTAAGTCACTTATCTTGGAGACCACTGGACAGTCGTTTAAGAGTACAGATTCTAGAGTTACAATCCTGAGTTGAAGTCCTAAGTCCACCATTATCAGAAAGGATGACTGGGAAAAAATGTATCCCCTCTTTGCCTCAGTTTTCCCATTTTTAAAATGGTTATGTTAATAGCAGTTAAAATATGTTAAAATTATCCAGCTAGTAAAGGTAAAGCATTTAAAATAGTGCCTGACATATATTGCTACATAACTGTTAGTCATTACCTTACACTTGTATAAGCCAGTTTTATTATAACTGCTTTTTAAAAAAATTATATTGAGATAATTTTAGACTTAATAGAAGAGTTTCAAAAATGGCAGTTCCCTTATATCTTACACTCAAGTTCTGTTTATGTTGACATCTTATATAACCATAGCCCATTTGTCAAAAGTGAAAAATTAATCTGGATGAGTACTATTACCTACAGTACAGAATTTATCCAAGTTTTCCAGTTTGTTTCACTAACATAATTTCTTTTTTAGGATCCATTCGAAAGCCCTACATGGCATTTAATTGTCATGTCTCTTTAGCCTCCTCCCTTCTCTGACAGTTTCTCAGTCTTTCTTTATCTTTTATGATCTTCATATCTTTGAAGAGTAATGGCCAGTTATTTCATAAACTGACTGACTCATGAGTTGGTCTGTCTAATGTTTCCTCATGATTAGCTTCAGTTTCTGTATTATTAGCAAAGATACCAGACAGGTGAGATGCCCTTCTCAGTGAGTGGAGTGGAGGCATGTCATATGGTTATGCACTGCTGATGCTGTTAACCTTGATCACTTGGTTAATGTAGTGCAGTATCTGGCAGGATTCTCCATCATAATGCTATTTTTTTTCACTTTGTAATTTCACATTTGGTGAGGGGATACTTTGAGACTATACAAATATCCAGTTTCTGTTTAAACTCACTAAGTTTAGCATTCATTGGTGGATCTTGACTAAAGCAATTATTACTTTGGGATTTAATAGTGATTTTTTTTATTCATTCTTTCTACACTTATTCACTGAAATTCTTCTCTAGAAGAAGGTGTCACTTCAACCCCATTCATGCATTTACCTACTTATGTATTTTTATCAGTATGGATATATAGGTATTTATTTAAGGTTTTGGTTATAATCTAAAAATTATTCATTTGTTTTATATATTTATTTATGCTATTCATTTTGTTGGGTAAGTTGTTCTACTTTCAGCCACTGGGAGCTATTTCAGGTTAGCTTCTATGTCTTTTGGATAAACCCTATTTTTTTTAGAACTTTTTATTTTCTGGCAACACAAGATGTCCCAGGCTTATCTTATGTTTTCTTGACCTAGCTCTGGAATCATATAATACCTTTTAAAATCACACTATTTTTAGAAATGCTCTATATTTCTTTCATGGCAATGTAAATCAACACTATCTCACTAAAATTTTTCAATTATTGTCTAATTTTAGTCCTTTCATTAATTGTTCTAAAGTGAAAGGTACTATTTCAATTTTATACATGCAAACACCTGAACATTATTTTAATTAATCAGAATTAATTCTTGCTAAATTCTTAAATAAAATGAAGCTCCCCAAATGATTTCAACTGTGAGATGTAAATATTCAGTGATTAAGTTACAAAGAGGAAAAGGTATTCTGTAAAAGTGATTTAACCTGCTCTGATACAGAACCAACACAAATGTGCTGTCAAAATTACCCATTTCCACAAGTGTCATAACCTACTGTTCAAAAATTACACATCTTGTTTCCTCCAAGAACCCCTACCTACTTGACATTTCTTAATATGTTCCTGCCTTCCAGGGGAATCAATTTGATTTTTCAGCTCCTCAGCACTGTTACTATACTTAGAATATTATCACATTTATCAATCACTATCTTCAGTTTTAAGTTTTTCTCAGGAATTTTTTGAGATGCTTTTCAGGCACTGTTAAGCTTTAAAACCTCTTATCTATCCCAGATGGACCTGCACTAAATTCTTTGTAAGTGTCTTCTAATTTCATACTGGGTAGTTAGATTTCATTTACAAAGTCATGTCTGAGTTTTTGCTTGCTAATCATATGAAAATAAGTCTGTCATTCCATTAGATAAAGCATTCAATTGAAATATTGGACTCCTGTCAGGATTTTAGAAAGAAGTTTCCTAACATCTAGGATTTCTAGCTTGTTTAATATCTTAAAACCAATTGAAAATACAATGCTGTAAAACGTAGGACATTATCAGGAATATTTTTGGACTATGAAGGGTTAAAACCAAAGTGCTTTCTCATTAAAAAATAGTGACACCATGTTTTTTGTTTAAAATTGTTTTGAATAAATAAAAAGTCTTGCTACATTAGTTTTCATTTGCAAATACAATGTTCAGTATGTTTATGTTTATTATGATCTTATTAGCCATATTTGCATTGTGTTTCACAAGTTACAATAAATGGCTTTGTGTGCATTATTACATCTGATGCTTTAAACAAATCTTTTTAGAAGGCTGACCAGATTTTATAAATGAATAGTCCAAAGGTGAAGGAAATTCAGCATATACTGCAGAGTCAGGACTTAACTACAAATCTTATGAATGAAGGTTTCAGACACAGATTTTACCTGGAAAGTCAAATCTGAATGGAAGTGAGAGGGAGCTGAAAGTCACTGCCATATGTGCAACAAATAATTGTGGATTCGTGAATTTCTGTTGGTGTGTCTCAGCTGATTAGAGCTGCTTTAACAAACTGCCACAGGTTGTGTATCATAAAAAAATGACAGAAATTTAATTCTCACAGTTCTTGTGGCCAGAAGTCAGACCTAATAGGGCTGGTGAGGGCTTTCTTCCAGGTCACAGACTTCTTGCATCCTTATATGGTAGAAGCACCTGGGAAGCTCTGTGGAGTTTCTTTTCTAATGGCACTTATCCCACTCATGAAGGCTCCATCTCACCTAATCACTTCCCAAAGGCCCCACCTACTAACACCACCACCTTTAGGAGTTAAGATTCAAGCACATGAATTTTACGGGGACACAAACATTCAGTTTAGAACCCAGCTCAACCAAATCACACGCTCCTGCAGTAGCCAAACATCTTTTGCACTTTTCTTGTGGCACTCATGTCCTAGATGGCAAAGTCTGACAGGGACTGTGGAAGCTTGTGAAAACTTTGTGCTCTACTACGGAATACCTGAGAAGGCATGGCTTATTCCCCAGTACTCCTTAGTCTTTGAAAACCAAAACCCAATGATTTGCTAGAACTACTAACCATGACTGTAGAGCATTGCCTGTAGAGCACGTATGCCTTAAATGCTCCAAATTCCACTAGTCAAAAAGGGCACTGTCTTAGGGCTTGGGTTAGGTTTTCTTTATTTATAATCAAATGGCTCCCTCCTTTCATTATCTTTCAAAAACACTCTACTAGTCACAGAAGGGAATAATCAAGAGATGGGGATAGATCTGTGCAAATTTATTACTAAAAATGTACATCTTATTAGAAAAATTTGAGTAATAAAACTTCACCTTTTTACACACTGGAGATCATGCTATTATTACTGCTTTATGACAGGGGTTTATAACTTAAATCTGTGAACTTGGATAAGGAAAAAGATTATATGTCTATCATCTCTATCCTCTAATTTGCAATTTTGCATTGTGTTTCATTTTGAATGCAGGCAATAAACCACAGCAGTATTAGAAGTACTGTAATTCTGTTATCAATAGAAAGCATCAGTAATGTCATATCACATGATAATCATTACAGATATGCCAAAATATTATTAATATTTATGCTCATCACAACTTTGAAATGATGGTTGCTATTAGACCACTTGTAGATGTCAGCCAAGCTTCAGCAATAACGTGAACTGTGAACTTCCTGATGTTCAAGCTGGTTCTAGAAAAGGCAGAGGAACCAGAGATCAAATTGCCAACATCCGCTGGATCATGGAAAAACCAAGAGAGTTCCAGAAAAACATCTATTTCTGCTTTGTTGACTATGCCAAAGTCTTTAACTGTGTGGATCACAATCAACTGTGGAAAATTCTTCAAGAGATGGGAATAACAGACCACCTGACCTGCCTCTTGAGAAACCTATATGCAGGTCAGGAAGCAACAGTTAGAACTGGACATGGAAGAACAGACTGGTTCCAAATAGGAAAAGGAGTACGTCAAGGCTGTATATGGTCACCCTGGTTATTTAACTTCTATGCAGAGTACATCATGAGAAATGCTGGGCTGGAAGAAACACAAGCTAGAATCAAGATTGCCAGGAGAAATATCAATAACCTCAGATATGCAGATGACACCAACCTTATGGCAGAAAGTGAAGGAGAACTAAAGAGCATCTTGATGAAAGTGAAAGAGAAGAGTGAAAAAGTTGGCTTAAAGCTCAACATTCAGAAAACTAAGATCATGGCATCTGGTCCCATCACTTCATGGGAAATAGATGGGGAAACAGTGGAAACAGTGTCAGACTTTATTCTTGGGGGCTCCAAAATCACTGCAGATGGTGACTGCAGCCATGAAATTAAAAGATGCTTACTCCTTGGAAGGAAAGTTATGACCAACCTAGATAGCATATTCAAAAGCAGAAATATTACTTTGCCAACAAAGGTCCATCTAGTCAAGGCTATGGTTTTTCCAGTGGTCATGTATGGATTTGAGAATTGGACTGTGAAGAATGCTGAGTGCCAAAGAACGGATGCTTTTGAACTGTGGTGTTGGAGAAGACTCTTGCAAGTCCATTGGACTGCAAGGAGATCCAACCAATCTATCCTAAAGAAGACCAGTCCTGGGTGTACATTGGAAGGACTGATGCTGAGGCTGAAACTCCAGTACTATGGCCACCTCATGCGAAGAGTTGACTCATTGGAAAAGACTCTGATGCTGGGAGGGATTGGGGGCAGGAGCAGAAGGGGACGACAGAGGATGAGATGGCTGGATGGCATCACCTACTCAATGGACATGAGTCTGAGTGAACTCCAGGAGTTGGTGATGGACAGGGAGGCCTGGCGTGCTGCGATATATGGGGTCACAGAGTCAGACAAAACTGAGCGACTGAACAGAACTGAATTTAAATGTTGTTATTCAGTGGACTAATAAGAACACCCACATAATCTTAAGCTTTACATTTAAAAATATTTTGATATTTTGTATTTCCATATAATTAGTTTTCCTCGTAATTTTACATATTTTATTTTATTCATTAAAGACATTTTCGCTTTCCTGGTGACTCTGTGGTAAAGAATCCGCCTGCCATTACAGGAGACGTGGGTTGAATCCCTGGGTCAGGAAGTTTCACTAAAGGAGGACATGCCAACCCACTCTAGTATTCTTGCCTGGAAAATCCCATGAACACAGGAGACTTGCATGCTATAGTTCATGGGGTTGCAAGCGTCAGACACGACTTAGTGATTAAACAACGACAAAAGATATTGTTCTGAGAAAAGAGCCACCAGATTGTCAAATGAGTCTCAGACCAAAGAGTGTCAAGGATCTTCTTTTAAAAGTGAAAAAGCTGACAGTCTACGCACTCTGAAGGGGTGAGGATAGGAAGTCTCTTGATTGTCCAATAGCTTAAGATAGTCACTGTCCAAAGTCTGCAGTCCAAGAGATAGGATATGTAGCTGAAGTAAGAAAATATTATATCTGAAACCAGGTCATGACTATTTAAGAAAACTAGGCTTTCACAGATGACCGGGACATTCTAATATACATAAAGACTACTTGAAAAACATTTACAATATTTGTAAGTATTTATCTTTTACTAAGAACAAAAACTACACAATAAAACAAAACATGGATGTTAAATAATGTCTTGTTCTATATAAATATAGAACACAAACATCTAGAATTATACATGACTCCATCATTTAAATAATTTATAATAAAATCTTTGAATATTATTTACTATGCTAATTTTTACTATGTTGATAAAATTTTTTAAAGCATCTCCTTAGCTTACAATATTTCAAGATCCATAATGTATACATTTTTCCAGTTAGCAAGTTGAGTTCCTTCATGTGCCAGGCTCTGTTGACCTCAGGGTTTGGGTTATTTCTTAGTAATATGATGCAACTGACATCATGTCATCAAACTCTAAGATCTGGTTCACTTCCTCTTTCACCTACTTTCCTATATCCTCTCTGTCTCCCTGTGTGATAAAGAACCAAAGACAAAGCTTTCAAAGATAAAGGCAATTTCCAGACATTATTCAGTCAAAAGCCCTTTGTGCAAAGAAATAAACTAAATACTTAGTGAGATTATAAGCTTTAAAACCCACTTCAAAACTTTACTTTTAGAGAAGCCAAATAAAAGCCAAACACTAAAATCCTTAAAGCGAGCTGCAGGGCCTCAGTGGGGGAGTAAAAGTGCAGTCATTCTGCTACCCCTGTGTGCTCACCCCAAACACTGAAGAATCCTACGCTGGACCCTCTGGTTGGCCTCAGGGAACTAAGAAGCTGCAGCATACTAATACACACACACACACACACACACACACAATCTCCAAGTGAAAACATTCTTCCATAGCAAAAGTAGCAGAAAAACAAATTCCCCTTAAAAAAGAAACAAAATTTTGTTTAGTCAAGACATCATTGGACAAATCCAGTAATCACTTAGGCATTTTCCCAGAAATCCTGCCTGCCTACAGAGATAAAGAGAACATAGCCAAGAGAGTACAGAAGTCATTTTTAATTCTAGAAATTATTGCTTCATTTTAGTTCAGACTATAGTGCAGTGAGTCAGTGGTAAAGAATCCGTCTGTCAATGTATCAATGGAGAACTTGCAGATTGGATCCCTGAGTCAGGAAGATCACCTGGAGAAGGACATGGCAACCCAGTCCGGTATTCTTGCCTGGAGAATTTCATGGACAGATGAGCCTGGAAGGCTACAGTGATGGGGTCCCAAAGAGTTGGACACGACGGAGTGACAGCACTCATGCATACTGCATTCTAAATCACATTCACTCAATCGTTAGCACAGACCCACCCTGAAGACACAGTAAAGACCCTGCTATTGCCCATGTGTTCAATTCAGACTAAAGAGCTAGCCAGTCAGTCTGCCAAATCAAAGTGTCATCCTGACTGTTTAATGCAGACCAGGGGACTTTCTTGACGACAGCCTTCCATGAGAGGGAGGCAACTTCCCATGCTCTTGCCCACAGGATCACAGTCCCCTGTTTCCTTACCCAGCCTCCCTGGCTGCAGCTGGCACTGCCCTACCTGGTGGATCTTCCAAACAGTCTTCATTTGATTAAAATATAAGCCAAAGGTTTTGTTCAGCAATTTATTTCTTGTGGATTTCAGTTAACTGCAACGACTATTTGAAAATAAAAAGTTCTAGAGATAACAAATATTTATATTTTATTTTCATGTCACCCAAGTTTCAAAATTTCATTTTCTAGTTAATGTCCCCCAAATTTCCAGCCAAAGCAAGACAATGATCATGTATTTCACACCTCACCTAAAGCAACAGGACATGTATGCTCTTGTGGTCTCTATAAAGACCACTCTTGTACCAGATGAAAAGTATTAACAACAGCAACATGCAGGTCTGAAACAACTGAGAGCTTGTATCAATATATTATCAAGATGATGACTCTACCATTCCATGTTGTCTGGGATTCAGGTATCTTAAACATGTTTAGCTACTAGTAGGGCTTTGAAGAACAAAAGTCAGTGACCTATTTCCAGCTTGCTTTTTAATTGAGATTGAGATATTTCAACTTGAGCAGCATTTACTGAGATCTTCTTATATGCCAGGCATTTTGTTAAATCGTAGGGAAACAATGGTCAGTATCTCTCTGGCTCTGGTGGCTCCTCAATGTAATATCCTTAGTGGGTAAATATCTAATTTCACACTATCCATTTTCACTGAGGGCTAACAGAAGAAAGAAGAAACATAAAAATTGTTTCTGTTCCTTTCAAAAAACTATACAGTTTCAACTATCTTCCAGCTTGACACATTCTTACATTCAGAACCAGATAAATCTCTCATCCTGAGTACTCCTTTCATTGGACTGTTAGAGCAAAATTAAACAGTTCCCTTTTTTGCTGGAATTATCAGGAAACTCTGAGCTAAGACAAAGGAAGACAAAAGCCAATGACCTCACTTATATGTGGAGTCTGAAAACAAATAAGCTAACAAAAACTCCAAGCTTGGAAGGAGAGGACCAGAGGAATTGAGAGAGTAGCACTGAAACATACACACTACCATGTGTAAAAGAGCTAGCTGGTGAAAAGCTGCTGTATAAAACAGGGAGCTCAACCCGGTGCTCGGGGACAACTTTGAAGGCATGGATGAGGGAGGTAGGAGAGAGGTTCAAGAGGGAGGGGACACAGGTATACTTACGGCTGGTTTATGTTGTATAGCAGAAATCAATACAACGTTGTAAAGCAATTATACTTTAAAAAAAAAAAAGCTCATGGTGGGGAAAGTGGTTGAGGAGGTTAGGCGCATGGGCGAAAAATGTTAAAAGGCACAGACTTCCAGTTAAAAAATAAATAAGTCATGCGGATGTAAGATACAATATATCAACTCTAGTTAATAATACTGTATTGATAGCTGAAAGTTGCTAAGAGAATACATCTTCCAAGCCTCCATCACAATTTTAAAAAAAAGCATAACTCTATGGTGAGGGATGTTAATTAGACTTAATTGTCGCATACATTTTGCAATATATACAGATATTGAATTCTTAATGATGTGCTTGTTATTGTTGTTCAGTCGCTAGGTTGTGTCCAACTTTTTTGCAGTGCCATGGACTGTAACCTGCCAGGCTCCTCTGTGCATGGGATTTCCCAGGCAAGGATACTAGAGTGGGATGCCATTTCCTTCTTCATTAACAATGTATACCTGAGACTAATAAAATGTTGTATATCAATTATACTTTAATAAAATATATGTAAAAGTCTTAAAAAGAAAACACTGAGCTAAATGATTCACTAAAGTGAAAGTGTTAGTTGCTCAGTCATTTCTGACTCTTTGCAACCCCATGTACTGTAGAGAGCCAGGCTCCTCTGTCCATGGAATTCTCCAGGCAAGAACACTGGAGGTGTACTGCCATTCCCTTCTCCAGGGGGTCTTCCTGACCCAGGGATCAAACCCAGTTCTCCCACATCGCAGGCAGATTCTTTGCCATCTGTGCCATCAGGGAATTTTATCTAAAACCAACCTCTAGGCCTATATGTTTTTCTAGTTCTTTTTAATTTCCTAAGCTGTTTCAAGCTAATTAAGTATTCATTATTTCAACAGGCAAGAACTAGGTGAGATGTACTTTATTAGGTTTTTTCAAAGATGTGGTCCCTAATTTCATGGAATTTATAGTTCTGGGGTTTTGATATACATAAATTTATTTAAAAGTTTGAATTTCAAATAAGATAAATATAATGGCAAAAATATACTTAGATAACGTAACAACAGGCCTTAAGAGACACATGGTAATGTGTATAGTAAATACCAGCTATTTTTGATGGAAAAGTAAGGATATCTGCTAAAACGTAGGAAATGCATTCTGAACAGACTTTCTGATAATCCAACATGCTTCACAAACTGAAATGTATTTGTACTGGTCAGCACTTCCTCTCTCTCAGCCTTTGAATCTATTGCTGAACATCGCAGCTAGCAATGAAGTCAGCCATGTCTAGAATAAAAGACTTTCATTCAAATGTGTGCTTAATTTATCTGAATCAGATGCCTCTGTCTGCTGGAATTCTCGATACAGAGTGAAATTGTAATTTGTCCTCTGTCAGGCATCTGATGCAAACAGCAACAAAAACACTAGTCAAAGAGACAATTAATTAGAGCTTTTGTGCAATATACATATATATTATATATATACATATATTATATAATGCATACTATTATATAAAGGTATAATTTCACTGAGGCCAGTACAAAAATGGGAAGCATGAGTGGAAAAATGCATCGTCTTTCATGCTGGTTTGAGGGTCTCTTCCCACATGAAGGAGCCTGTGTTTCCACTGAAGTGGTCAGGTTAGGTTATTGACCACTCATAAATGCAGCTTCCTACAGACAGATTTTTTTCATCCATTTCCTATTCAAAAACAGAAAGTGTCTTAATGTAGGCTCTGGGAAGGGATTTAAAGACAACCTTCATTTTTCCTTACAATAAAAGATTATAGGTTTCTGGTGTCCAGGGAGTAAAACCAAACATTTTCCTTAAGCAATTAATTAGCATACATCTGCAATCTTAGATACCATCATCTGGCAATGTTCAAGATTACTTACCATTTTCATTAAATTGATCGACACTCTAGTAGCATTTTGATATGTGGAACTGGTTTTAAAGGCATATATTCATTTCTATGTTGAGGAAATCACTCATTTTTATCAAATATGAGGTATTACTAATTGAAAGGAACTGCTTTTATTTCTTTCTAAATCTGAGAGCAATTTCAATAACAGTACATGATTCTGTCATTTAAGCTACAAAGTTCAGATTTAATGCTACTCGCCATTTATCTGCACTTAAAAAAATAACGGTATAGCCAAATGATATCCTCTGCAGTTGGAATTAACTTTTTCTGATCTATTGCTATGTTCCTTAAAAGTCTGAAACACCACTCAGTAAAAATATACTTAAAAACATGAAAAATGACATTTTAAGTCAAGAAGAGACAGTATCTTGTGCTCTTTCAGATTCTACTGATAACCTTTGCCTTTTAGTCCAACTGCAGGTATTTCCAAGGATTTTCTTTTCTTTCTGTTTTCTTAATTCTCTGTCCTTTCTTGCCTCCCTCCCTCCTTTTCTTCTTTCCACTTTTCAAATGCCTCATGAAATATTATGGCTTTAGGTCCAACTAATGACTGAAAGTGAAAAGTGAATGTGAAGTCGCTCAGTCGTGTCCGACTCTTTGCGACCCGATGGACTGTATAGCCTACCACACTCCTCCGTCCATGGGATTTTCCAGGCGAGAGTACTGGAATGGGTTGCCATTTCCTTCTCCAGAAGATCTTCCTGACCTAGGGTTCAAACCTGGGTTTCCCTCATTGTAGGCAGATGCTTTACTGTCTGAGTCACCAGGGAAGTCAGGTTACCTCAAAATATGGAATATGGTCAATGGAAACCTGCCTTAGACCACCTGAGGTGTTTGTAAAATGCAAGGGTCTTTTCCCACCAGAACTAAGGAACCAGTTTTCGTGGCCATAGGACCCTGGGAAGTTCACATTTTCACCAGTTTGATATGCCTCGTGAAGCTTGACAGTCACTGCTCTAGACTTTCTTTTGTGTAAAGCTTTAAACAGTTAGATTCTGCCTGATTTCTGGTTGAATCCTTCTTTTTGCCATAACCAAAACCATGTTACTCTTGACTCAAAGATGTGTAAGCCACACTTTATAGGGACACAGATGTACAAGTGCTGCTTTATTCACTAATCAGTGAATAGTGATCAATATAACTTTATAAATAACTTTGTAATTTGCAGTATCCTAATTATTTTAAAACAACAATCCAAGGAAACTTTATGTGATGCCATATATACCAGAATCTCTGGGCAGCAAAAACACGATACTTTTCAGCCTCTGAATGATATCAATATAGATATAGGTATTAATTGAACTTACACAGATAAAACATTTTAAGTATTACTCTTTTGATATTTTTCCTTAACTTCTTGGGTGGCTCAGAGGTTAAAGCATCTGCCTCCAATGCCGGAGACCTGGGTTTGATCCCTGGGTCGGGAAGATCCCCTGGAGAAAGAAATGGTAACCCACTCCAGTAGTCTTGCCTAGAGAATCCCATGGACAGAGAAGCCTGGTAGGCCACAGTCCATGGGGTCGCAAAGAGTCGGACACGACTGAGTGACTTCACTTCACTTCACTTGGGTATCCAATCCCTGTAGATTCTCACATTCACCTTCCCCATACTCACCCACATCAATTATTTCTCCCTCCTCTTGTTAATCCGACCCATAGGATTCTGTAACTGCTGATTAAAAGGTCAGGACTCTCCAACTGTTGCAGTTTTACTAACCATTTCTCAATCACTGATGTGAAGAGAAAGACATAGATATGAATTGCATGGCATTTATGAATGTAACTGGGAAATATTAGAAAGATAGAGTTTTAAAATTACATTAAAGTTTTAAGATATGTAGAAAATCTGGACTTTTATCCATGCAGGATTAAGGTTTTGGACATTGAGTTACTTTGTAAAAAATGGCAGTAAGTCACATAAGAACCTTCTCCAGGGCCACAGTTGGAAGAGCTAAAGCAAGTCTAACTCTTAGTTCAAACAAATGAATCATGGTTCCTTTACTTTGAAAACATGTATGTACCTCTAGATATTATTAGTAACTGAATTTGAAACTTCTCAACCTATCACATGTCCCCATTATCTTGCTTCTTCAGGTGACTATTTTCTAGGAATCAAATGTGTGTACATTATCACAGTTCAAAGAGTAATTGAAGTATCTTCCCAACTACCATCACCTAATAAACCACCTTTGGCCACAGTGTCCATTATCAGCAGTTGCCTGATAATTCAGCCTGATAATTAACATGAACTAATAGCTTACTAACAAGCCTTGAAGCAGAGAATAAATGTAGATTGTATGTTCCCTTGAAAACTAGTATACTTGGTTTAACATCTGAAAGATACATTTGTAACTTATATTGGACAAAGAATTATGGTAAAAAATTTTCCACAAAAATCAGTTTATCTATCAAAGATAGATAAAAGCCAAAACCACAATATAAATGACACAAATCGGTAGTTTCAGTAATCTTGTGCAAAAACATATAAATTAGCCAATATTGGAAAGCATATATTTCTTTTCATCTAAGACAGCCTGTTTAATAGATGTATGAATGCAAGCTTCTGGTCAAAATTGCGTCTACTTTCCGGTTCAATAGAGTAAACACATTTTTCCTAGGTTGAAACTAAATTTAGGAGGCACAACTGACCGATTGTTTTCCTGGTATCTAATATCATTTCTGCAGACTTTGATAAGGAGAACAATGCATTTTAAATATTATTTGACAGCTTATATATAAATCAATTTTAAGAGTTTTTATTGATCACCAAGTGATCTTTCATGTGCTACTCAGATCTTCCTAGCAGTATAGACAGGCTGTATTGCTGGAAGATAGCACTGCGCATATAATATAAACATTCCATATTTATAGTTGGAAACTTACAGTTCTGAATGATGGAATTTTCTAAGTTTTAACTCTTGTTCATTTTTACTCCTCTACCATAAAGATATTATAAACGTTACATATCTTTCTGAAATAATTTAAACCCTATTATATCTAAATACAGGAGAAAGACTGGCCCCAAAAGGATGCTAGATAATTAACATCTCTACTGTATAAATCTCCACTGCCAACCTAATACACATTATTAAAGAAAATGTGGCCTTATTGAAAAAGTGATGCTTCCAGTGACTATGAGTTAACAAAGGCACAACATCTTCCATGAGATTCTTTTTTGTCTAAACCCAGCAAATCAATTGAATGCTGCTGAGGTTTCATATTTGATATTGACTAAAACTTAGTTGAGAATACAAAATCAACTCTATGTAAGTCAATTTTCAAAAATTCAATTTCTAAAATAGTTTTACTCATAATAGATAATACCAAACATGACTGCTTTTTCAAAAAACCATCATCATTCTCCCATTCCCTCTCATTATCTATTCATTCATTCACCCACTCATTCATATACAGAGAACTAGACCTTAGCTCCTATTAGTTATCTACTATAGAAAAATAATGACTCTCTGTTTAATTACTGTCATTACTGTTTTCAAATACCTGCCCCCCACTATTAGAAATTCTCAAAGTAATAAGTAGCCTTATTATTTACTTGCAGAGTTTTTCACAAAAATATTCTTGCAACCAGATCTTTCCAAACTACAAAATTACCTTCATGAAAGAACAGATGTCAGGCTTAAAGAAAAGAAGCAGATGTATTCATAGGTATTGGGTTTTTTGGGGGGTGGTTCTCTCAACTGTGTAGGCCTAGTGCTATTAAACTAGTCACCTGAAGAGGGAGTCGACCACCCCTTACTTCTCAGACAAAGAGCATAAGATAACTTACATATTTTTCTAATCAAATCGTCAACTAAGGGTCTTATGTTTCCCAGATTCTAGCATCTCAGTTCTATGTCATATTTCATTCCCAAGAACCATCTCTCTTCCAATGTCAAATTTATAATCATCAAAATTTTCTTTCCTTCATTCATTCTGAAGCATAAATAATGTCTAGAAGCCACATTAAAGGTCATCCTTGCAAGATGCGTCTGTATTTCAAAATATCAAAGCTCTATGTTTAAGATTCAGGATAAAGTCTGGAATCAGGCTACCTGAACCTAAAACTTCAAAATTTCCCGTTCCCAGAAAAGTTACATTCATCAAGTTTCTTCATTTCTCTGTGTCTCAGGCTTTCATTTGTAAGCTGGCAAATACAACAGGATTCTCTCTTAAGGATGAAGTCAGAAATAAACTTGGTGTATGTCAAAGCACTTAGAAAGCTTGTTGGCACAATATACGTCCAATAAATTTTGGCTATAATCATTTATGCATGAAAACAGCACAGTCATTGAGGGTGGAACATTTTGGAGGTAAGGTAGTATCTTTCCAAAAGACATTGAAACAATGGTATATAGTGCTCATATAGTACACCATGATGCTAAAACTTTAGGAGATGAAAGGGATGAAAGTGAGTTTTAGAACTGAGATTTTTTTTTTAAGTGTGGATGACTGAAATAAATACAAAGAGTAAAAGTTAAGTATCAACACAGTTGGAATTATAGTTACTTCTCACCAAGTCTCTAAAATAAAGCTAAAGATGTCTCAATATGGAGTAGCATCTACTTTTCACAAATATCATACTGAACTCACAATCTTACTCTGGAGTTAGTACTAGCTAATTATACCATGTAATGGACTTTTTCCTGTGGTTATGTATGGATGTGAGAGTTGGACTGTGAAGAAGGCTGAGCGCCGAAGAATTGATGCTTTTGAACTGTGGTGTTGGAGAAAACTCTTGAGAGTCCCTTGGACTGCAAGGAGATCCAACCAGTCCATTCTGAAGGAGATCAACCCTGGGATTTCTTTGGAAAGAATGATGCTAAAGCTAAAGCTCCAGTACTTTGGCCACCTCATGCGAAGAGTTGACTCATTGGAAAAGACTCTGATGCTGGGAGGGATTGGGGGCAGGAGGAGAAGGGGACAACCGAGGATGAGATGGCTGGATGGCATCACTGACTCGATGGACATGAGTTTGAGTGAACTCCGGGAGATGGTGATGGACAGGGAGGCCTGGTGTGCTGCGATTCATGGGGTAGCAAAGAGTCAGACATGACTGAGCAACTGAACTGAACTGAATGGATAGCCCACTCTGAAATAATTTAAACAGTGTCATTAGTTAAACATCATCTATATACACTTACTGTTATACTCCCAATAGAAGCTGAAGGATTGTCACCACATATCCAGTCAAAATTGTGATTTTTTCCCCTCAAAAGGCAATTAAGACTTTTTACTCTATTTTTTCCCATCTCCCTCCTCCATAACTCATTTACCCAGAGTTCCTCTAAAAATAACTCCTTTACACCAGTAGAACTCTTTTACTTTTACAGCCTTTTTATAGGTGCAAAAGAGTTGCATGTGCAGACTTAAAACCATACAGAAGACTCCTACCATCAGAGCTGACTGGAAGTGTTTAATTATACTTGCACTTAAGTTTCAGTTGTATATATATCAACAATGCCTTTTCTATGGCATACTTACAAAATTAATGGCAAAATAATTACATATTTAAGATAAAAATATGACTTTTTTTGAGAAGGTAATGTCACATTTTTATTAAAAATAAAATATTTTTCATTAGTTTTTTCAAGATGCCAAGTAGTCTGAAAATTCAAAAACTAATTGATTCCTATTATGGTTCCCTCCTGTATATAACAGTTTTGGTAAAATTGCCTTATGATAAATAAAGATTTTGCTTAAGGGAAAGAAATTTGTCATCATGATGCAAATAGATTAAAGACAATGGATGATCACATTCTAATTTAAAAAGTGACAGTAAATGATAATCTACTAAGCAGATTCCCAATATGTGCATCTATCAGCCGTCACATCGATGAACTAGGACAAATTCATAAATGTTACTTATACCTCATTTCTAAAATGGAGACAAGAGGCTATTTTTCCTATCATATTATGCTTGTTAAATAAAGAGTATAATATCGTAATTCTTGAATACTATACTAAATTCTTGCATTTAAACAAGCCATTCAACAGTCTATTACTGGATCGACAAGTTTATTTATACCAAAGCAAAATGGTTACATTTTTCCTTTCTGATCATGATTTTACCATTTGAGACATTTCCAATTTTCCTCTCACCAACATCATCAGAATATCAGAAAGAGCAATGCCAGGTTGTACTTTGAGTTTGAAGAGAAACATAACTTCGCCTGTTTAGAGAGACGGATCAGTTTCCCTTCATTAATATAAGAGGAAGACACTATGACAAGTGACCAAGTTCTCATCTGCCTGAAGACTTCCAGACCTCATCTTCTAGGTTACTGTGTTACGGATACTATCATACTGTGGAGTGCCAGTCCTGTCAGTAACTGAGTTAATTTAAGCTAAATCAGAGCAGCAAAGTACCTCTGGCATCTCGCATTTTACTTTTGCTTTCAGCTTTAGTCCAAAGCCTGAGGGAAATGGAAACTCATCGGAAGCCATAACCATCAAATTAGCACATGTGCAATTCTCCCTTTTCCTCACTCTGATCGTGACTGAGGCTTCTTGTCTATTAAAGACATTCAGAATGACTTTATTGACCCAAGTTCTAGCACAGTCACAATGAAATTAATTGAGGAAGTAAATGCCATTATATACTCTTGTACTCAAAGGGATTTTATTGTAGATAGAACTTACAAGAAAGGAGCACCAAGCTGCTTATCAGAATTCTAAAACCTAAAAGTAAGCAATGATTTCTGCTGCTGGTTGCTGATATGAAGAATGATAATAAAGAAGCTTTAGGCAATGTATTATCCATTTTAGAGAAATCTGGATTAAACATAATCTGTAAAGAAAAGCAGGTATATGCCACTGACAAAAATATAAAGGTACAAATGAGAATGTTCTGTTTTAATCTTGAGTGAAAAGATTCAGAAGTTAACTTTTTAATAGCTCTATTATTTTAAAAATGAAATATGTGTACAAGTAGATCATTTTAAAAATACACATCGGAAAATAATAGAAAAAAAACAAAGTTTTCCATCAGCCATCACTCACATTGCTATCTGAATGATTTTTAATTCTTGAAAACTAACTATTTTTATTGGTTCATATAGGCTATTTAACAAAACAAGAGGTTTCATCTACTGCATACATATTATATGCAACATATTAAGCAATCTGCATTTATGAATTCATTCCAGATTGTATGCCTACTATATATCACATATTATATTAGCAATCTGATTAAATTTATGAATTCATTCCAGAAATATTTAAAGAGTTTCTATTATTTGTGACTGACCTGGTCTGGCTGCTGAGCAGTGAGGAAGGCACAAATAATTCCTGTATCTACAGGGTTGAAAATCTAAACATTGGAAGCACAGAGTAAACTAAAGTTAGATATGCTGTTAACTAAGTTATCTAGAATCTCCTTTACTCTTAAAATTTTACCATATAATCAATGAATTGTTTCAGTGAAAGTAATTTATTTAAATAATAAATATGTTGGAATATAAAAAAAAGCACTGCCCACATAGTCTCCGTTATTAGTTTGGTGTGTTTCTTTCTAAGTATTTCCCATGCATTGATTAATAGAAACATATATGTATCTTCTTCATTCTCAAACAATTAGAATACGTAATATTCCCAACTGGGCTTCCCTGGTGGCTCAGATGGTAAAGAATTTACCTGCAGTGTGGGAGACCTGGGTTCAGTCGCTGGGTTGGGAAGATCCCCTGGAGTAGGGCATGGCAACCCACTCCAGTATTCTTGCCTGGAGAATCCCATGGAAAGAGGAGCCTGGTGGTCTACAGTCCATGGGGTCACAAAGAGTCAGACACAGCTGAGCAACTAAGCACAATATACGCAATTATATGTAGTATGTTTTTATTTTACTTATAAAGATATTGTAGTCTGTTTTCCATATCAGTATACAGATATCAGTATATACAGATGTATCAAGTTAATTATCTGAACAGTGTTTCTTTGCTTGTATATAGGATGGTTTCTTTGCCTGTATACAGGGATAGTAAATAGATTATTAAGTCATGCCCATAATTAAATATTTTCAACCATATAGAGGCTATAAAATTAAAAGTTCAGAAGCACACACACATACACACATAATCTGCACTATCCAAAGTTTTATTTTTAACTTTTCTGTTGGCAGTAACTTTAACTTTTATTATTTTTAAATATTAAAAATATTACAGCTGTATATGAACAATTATATAAACACATGAATGCCATGAACACATAAACACATGAACTGTCAATTCAACAGTATCTGTTAACTTAACATCATGAAAAATAAGAAATTTAGGAGACAAAAATGCTACCCCTCTCTTCTGTCCACCTCTCGATTCTGGATTCTGCTATTTCTTTTATTTTATCATTTAAGAAACTTCTAGTGGTTACCATGATTTATAGACTTTAAGATATATAGACATTCCCTGCTTGGGAAAACCATCTAAGGGTTGGAATCTGAGATATCTGCTCGCCTTTAAGGATCCTGGACTTCATTACTGACTCCCTCAGCTTTGCCTTGAGTCGGAGAGTCTGTCATCAACCAAGGACTTCTGTTTAGTCAATGGTGGGTTTTACTTCCAATTTCAGGGCTTTTGTCTATGTAATCTGCCATGTTCAATATGTTGCTACATTAAAAGCTCTGCCTATTATAATTTTATTTCAACAATTATTTGCTTTCAACATTAAAAGCTCTGCCTATTATAATTTTATTTCAATGATCATAACATTGATTTAAATGTTAATAAAACAGTATACCTAAAAAAAAAGATATATAGACTTTTACTTCTTTCTTTTGACTTGCCAAAATTACACATCATCCATAGAGTCCATCGTTCTTTCAAAATCATAGCTTTTCCACCATCCAGTGTATGCTATTTTATAAATATTATTTGTATGCGTCCAAGGTTTAAAACACGCACTTCAAATTTTGAGATATAATAAAGTCTTTCCTGATGTTATAATATGTTAATTAAGAAAACCTTAAAACAGATAATAGCGTTAAGAGTATAAATTGTGTACTGTAATTGAACTATAGAAAAATATACACAAACCTATATTGTAACTCAAAGAAGATGTCAAATACCCTTTGGCTGCCCATTTATGTTTATGTTGACTAGTACAGGTAACTGGCATGCATTTCTTCGACAGTCGTAAGTCTCTGTCCCACAGGCCCGTCCCTCAATGTGCCCTTTTACTGAAGCAAGGCAGGAGACAAGCACTGTGGAAGAGTCTTATTGGTGGGATGATTTGGGAGAATGACATTGAAACATGTATAATATCATATATGAAACGAATCGCCAGTCCAGGTTTGATGAATGATACTGGATGCTTGGGGCTGGTGCACTGGGACGACCCAGAGGGATGGTACTGGGAGGGAGGGGGCAGGGGGCTTCAGGATGGGGCTGCTGCGTCGCTTCAGTCGTGTCCGACTCTGTGCGACCCCATAGATGGCAGCCCAGCAGGCTCCCCCGTCCCTGGGATTCTCCAGGCAAGAACACTGGAGTGGGTTGCTATTTCCTTCTCCAATGCATGAAAGTGAAAAGTGAAAGAGAAGTCATAACACGTATAGGTAGACCAAAAATAAGATCTAAAGATGGGGGTTGAAATGCAATATTACAAATGCTGCATTTCTATAGAAGGACTTGCCCAACAGAATGATATACAGCTTACAGAACAAGGTGTGGTTCTAGTTACAGTAGGTTTGCCTTTCCAGATCATGCCTGGGTAGTTTTTCACCACTGCTTCTGCCATGGAGAGAGGGTAAATGCTTTTTGAGGGCAGATTTGTGCTTGAAATCCATGTCACAACAGTGGCATTTGTATGGTCAATCCCCACTGTGTATATTCAAGTGGTCCTGAAGTGTGCTTTTCAGGATGGGGAACACATATATACCTGTGGCAGATTCATGTTGATGTATGGCAAAACCAATACAATATTGTAAAGTAAATAACCTCCAATTAAAATAAATAAATTTATATTAAAAAAAACAGTTTTATGAAGAATTGACCTTATTTACATTTCAACTCTTTAGAGAGCATTTCTCTTTATTAAAAGAATAGAAGTTCGGATGCAAATATCCTTGCCTTTTGGAATCTTTTAATGAATCAACCTGGTCACATTGTCACAAGGGCAGTTTATTTACTCTTTTAAATGTACTTTAGTCTATTGATGGCACTCATTTTCCCTCCAAGGTATCTGATCTTTGATTTACTAATTTGAGAAAATACTTTTTAATCTCTAGAATGAAATAAATAATATTTTTCTAATAACAATGGGTCACAAAGGAAAATTTGAAAAATACAAAATAATCAATCAGCTAAAAACCACACTCAGAAAAATCAGTATAATTAGAAATCAAAAAGTAGGCAACGATTCTCAGAAATTTAGAAACTCAAAAAAACATGTATATAAATAATGCATGGGTCAAAGAAGATATCATAATAGAAATTTCTAAATATGTAGAACAGAAGTTAAATATTACTTGTAAAAATATTTCAGATACATCTAAGTGTTAATGTTAAATATTAATAAAATATTTACTAATGTAAAAGAAAAAGTAAACTAAAATTAATAAATTTAAAGGTTCTAATAAAATTATAAAACATAACAAAGTAAACTTCAAAACATAATAAAGCAGAAAACTAATCAACTAATAACAAGAAAAATAAACAAAATAGTGGAGGGTAATAATACCAGAAGTTGACCCTTTGAAAGATGTATAAAACAAATAAAACTGGTAGGGTTGACTGAGAAAATAAGAAAGAAACACCAACTTTTAAAAATTAAGACTGAAAGGAAGTAGGAGTGACATAACTGCTGATACTCTTTTGAGATCTACAAATATCAGGAAAATAGAATAAACAATTTTATGCCAAATTTTCTAAAATTTGGATGAAATGAACAATGTTAGTGTATGTGCTCTATACATCTTAAACAGAATTTCAAATATGTAAAATGAGACCCCACTTATACATTATCCAGTGCAAGTTCCTAAATAAACAGATAAGAAACTAAGGCCTAGAGAAGAAAATTTAGTTTTTCAATGGGGGAAGGAAAAGAGCTATTTTAATTACCTAATTTTATTTAGTGTATCCATGGATTCAAAGAATATTATCAAATGTCTCTTTTACTGTTATCTTGCTCATTCACATCACATGACAGAATTATTTCCTAAGGACTAAAATAACAGCCCTTACAAATATTTTCTGAGATATCTACATGAATAGAGATCTCTCTGAATATACTGAATGTGGCCTGCTACTGATACAAAGCAATAGCATAACAAAAAAACCAAAATAATTTTGCTAGGTTACAGTTACACGTGTCTCAGAGGTGGAGAAAATAAAAAAGAGGCTCAAATGTATATTTTTTTGAGAAAACAAACAAGAAAAGAGTGTGTTTTTTTTAAAAATACAATTTTATTGTAAGCTCTTTGAGAGCGTAATGCCATTTTCATGGTGTTAGTTATTAGGAAGATGCTCAAAATACTTTATCACTTTACTGTCAAACTAGATAAAATACCAGAGCCCTTGAATTAGAAAGATCCACTTCTTTTCTTTCTCTTTCTTTTTTATTTTTTTCTCCCTCTGAAGTATTTCAGGCTTCATTGCTATGCAAAGTGAGACAACAACAACAAAGTAACACTAAGCCATACTGAAACACTATATTAAATATATTTTTATTAAGGAGAGAAACACTTTTAATTTATATTATGATTTTCTCCAATCCAAAACCTTAGTCAGTTTTATTATAGACAAAAGCTGTAGAGATATTTTCAAGCTAAGACATGATCCATGATTTCAATTAACCACTGACATTACCAGTGTGGCTTCTATAGTTGTGAAGACATGAATAAATGATCTGAAAATCACTTTCATAGCTAGAATGAGTACTTCACAGAAATGTTGTAGTAATGCAAAATCCAGAGCTACCTATACATGCAATTTAGTCCTAATGATGAATAAGGAGTCTCATATAAAAATTTCATTTGTGCTCAGTGCTTAAAAGTGACATTCCAAATAAAATTAAACCAAATAATGTATGAGTTAGGAATTATCATGGGAGCCATCTATACCCACTCCTTTCAATATTAAAGTTGTATGTTTACAATGGGATAACCGATGATAGAAATCATGACCCATTTTAATCAACAACTGGGATAAACAAGAGAGTTCAGAAATTGGAAACCTATCCAAATGGCAGTGCTCCCTGAGATATATCAAATTTTACCATTTTACCCAGGCCCTACATAGGCTTGATTACTAGATTATAACCTTAAAACAGAAGGTAACCATTTTTTTCAGACATTGAAAAAGGCGTCTGAAATCAAACATCCCAGAACAGAAAATGACAAATCATTCTATCCTTCTATTTTGTCTGGTGTATGGATATAGGGAAAATATATGACTCAGTCCAAAGCAGAGCAATCTGACAGAGCTCATTTTTCTTCACTCATGCATGTTTTAAATCCAGCACAATGTTGTCCTCTGAGATTTCAAAATGGAAAAGAAAAGGCTGGAAATCTCTTTTCAGGCTCACTGTGTAAGTGAAGTGTATAACAAAGAGGTAACTGCAAAATGAGGTCATTGAAACAGTAGTGAATATATATATATATATATATATATATATATATATATATATATACACACACACACGCACACACACTTTACAAAGAGAAATGTTTTTGTACCTAGGGTAATACTGAGATTTAAACAGTTTTTTAAAAATATTCTTTCTATTATTAGCACTTGGTTGTTATGATTTAATTTAAAAAAAAAATATGCTTGAGATAGGAAGCAAGGGGATCCTGGAGTTCCTGGGCAGTAAAGTAAGAAAAAAGTAATGTCCTAAAGATACCCAATATAGCTCAATAAATGAAATAAATTTCTAAGGCTGCAGTTTTTAAGAATTTGATCCCATTTTTTTCCTTCTAAGGTAGTAACATGATTTTTTGCGCCCCCCCCCCTTTTTTTTTGCTACTTTTAGGTCAATTTTCAAAGCTTGTTCAATACTGCCAATTCCAACAATATTCATTTCGTGTCCACTTTGTAGAATTGGGAGGTAAGAGAGGAAGAAAATAAGTTAGTTAAGGAAGTTGGAAGTTAACTGGGGTTTGGAAAACAAATGTTAAGATCTGCAAGACTGACAAGGGAGGAAGTCCTAGGTTGAGAAGACAGTTTCAAATCTTAATACTGGGGATATTTAGAACACAGAGGAAATACTGAGTAATGTTTTAGGATTTTGATCACGAATGTGCCAGGTATGAAGCAGTCAGTGGGTTCAAGCTAGATCAACAGTACAATTTGGATCAACTCAGATTACCTTGGCTCTCTGCTTTCATCTGCTTGACTTAAGGCAATACCTCTGAAAGCCACCCACTTCAAAGCCTTTAGCTGTTATTCTTACATGTTTCTAGAATGTTAGTCAGTGATTCTTATATGAACTACTTCTAGTGATCAAGAGTGAGTCTTAAATAAAAACAGGAGCCACATGAAAGATCTTGTTTCTTATTTTACTTAGTTTTTTACTAATGCCCTGAGAAAATGCCAAAAGAACGTCTTCTAGATTCCCAAGTTCCCAGTGTCCTCAAAGCCACAGCATTGTTGGATTCTGTGTGAAAGAATGGTGACACCACCCCATGTACTTTGTACTTCCCTGGGAATGTGGGCTCTAAAGTTCATCTGACACTGAGTCTCACAAAACTCGTCATGAAATTGCATATGCCAACGTTTGGCTTTTCCAGGGATATTGGACCTCTTGCCACATTTGCCGTACACTCTAGTCTTATAACACTCTTTGGTCTTCCACATACAAACAACTCTCATTTTCTTCTGATTCCCTGTGGAAGGGTCTGCATGCATATGCATTTATGTGGATAGATTCTAGGAAGGATCTTCAACCTCTGTTTTTGCACAGCTTGTTTTGGATCTAATTTAGATGGAACTGTCACACCTATAGACAATAGCTCCTGGTTACAAGTTACATTTTCTGTGGCAGGAGTTATGTATGCTACTTTCTCTTTTTCAACCTCTGGCAAATACAACTGGTAAATGTCGAGTGTTTTAAAAATGTGTATTCAGATAGTTTTCATCTGAGAGAGATCTGCCTTGTATTTCCATTTCAACTATGTGACTTAGACAAAGACGGCACTCTAAAATTCAGTCACGCTCAGTTGGAAAACAGGATTAACACCTCCAAGACACAGGTGGTTTAAGGATTAAATGAGATAGGCTAGCAAGTAGATAATGTATAACGAAAGAGCTAAAAAATGCTACCCATGTGTGGTAATGTTACCATTGCTACTTATGGCAACAGCATAAACATGTTACAACTACATTACACAGAAGTGAAGAAGTCTCTGCAACATGAGGAAAGCAGTTTTTTTTTTTTCTATTCACATTAAAATAAGAGGTTGTACACTTGACAAAGTGCCCAAGAGGAATGCCTCAAGATCCTGATATTGGACACAGTTGAGTAACAGGAGAGAAATAGCATCTTTCCTTCTTTTTGCTATTTGTAGGAAAAATAAGATCTGGTAATGAAAATTCGGGGAGAGAGAAGATTCTGGACAGCGCCACTATTTCATCAAAAGTAACAAACATGATTTAGGAAACATGAAATTAACTTTTTAAAGGATCATAGTGCTGTGCCAGTACACGCTCCCCATCCTTCAGTCTGGGACCATAATAATATAAATTATAAGATATTTGACATATTTATTTATAGTGTTGAATTGGGATGTTGCCTTGCCAATATTGAGGATGACTGGCAATACTCGGAATTATCTAGAATTCCATGTTAAATATGGTTACAATATTTCTTGACATGCAAGCCATGTATGTTGATTAACAGAAATTTGGTAATTGTTAGTATTGGCAACTCTCTTTGAACAGTCATGCTCATTCTTTACTTTATATACAGCAGGTCTCTGGATTTGTGACTCTTAGGAAAGATTACAAAGTCTTCTTGGAAGACTACAAGAATGCATTATGCTGCCATAGACACATCTAAAATTACTGTTTCAAATATGTAGGGCTTAGTGTAGAAAACTCCTTTGCCAGGCACATGCACATCTCAATTTTTAAAAATCAAGAGTATTTTGTCATTAGTTAGCTTCTTGTTAACTTACCAAAACAGACATTTACTAGATAGCATTTAGAGTACAGTTACTCCTAAAAATTATAAATATTTTCATGAGAATTTTAAATGATAAGTTTATTTTATTTAGATATACACACTTGAATGACAACAAGCAAACATCCAGAAGAAACAATCTGAGCAAAGAAAATGTTTGCAAATTAATTGTACTATAATTATTCTTCCTTGGACATGAATTTGAGCAAACTCTAGGAGACAGTGAAGGACAGGAGCCGGATGTGCTGCAGTACATGGGGTCGCAGAGTCAGACATGACTTAGCAAATGAACAATTATTCTTCCAAAGAGTCAACTTTAGTCAATAACTTGGTACACAAATAGGACTAATTTTAAAATACAAGTTTCTTATATTACCTCTCTTATGAACATGGTCATCACTTGTTAATCATAATGATTCTAAAAGAATTCATCCACAGCTTGACAAATACTGTTTATTGAAGCACCTAAAGTGATAGCCTATGTTGTATTTCCTTTTAATTCCTTCTTTCTAATAGTGAACAAACGTGATAGTGTGCATTAATATACAAAATACCAGGATTGACGCACTTTGCTCTATGAAGAATAATTCTTCATGACTTTGAACAAAATATCTAGTCTCTTCTGTTCTGATTTTTTGGTTTTATAGTATTGTTAAAGAAACAAACAAACTAGACTGGCAAAGACCTGAGCCACTAGGTATAAGTAAAGTGAAAGTGAAAGTTGCTCAGTTGTGTTCAACATTTTGCCACCCCATGGACTGTAGCCCACCAGGCTCCTCTGTCCACCGAATTCTCCAGCCAAGAATCCTGGAGTGGGTAGCTGTTCCCTCCTCCTTGGGATCTTCCCAACACAGGGATCAAACCCAGATCTCCATAATTGCAGTCAGATTCTTTAGCATCTGAGCCACCAGGAAAGCCCAAGTATAAACAGGGAGGTAACTACCTTGCAAAATCTCATCTTGGAAAACCAGCACTGACATCTTTCTCCATGTCTACCTCTATTTCAGGACTATATGTCCTTTGAGCTCCAGTTGGGTTTCAATTACTCCACAGTATTTTCCCTAAAGAACATAAATTTTAATGGCATTTCATTCCCTGTACTTCCATATTTTTTACCACTCAATATAATTTTGAATTTCCCATACAGCTTTCTTCTTTGGCTGTCATTATTATAATAAAAGAATGAATGTACATATTGATTTGAAAAGAATTAAAGGTATTCATGTCCAGTTCTAACTGGACATGGACAACAGACTGGTTCCAAATAGGAAAAGGAGTATGTCAAGGCTGTATACTGTCACCCTGCTTATTTAACTATATGCAGCGTACATCATGAGAAACGCTGGGCTGGACGAAGCACAAGTTGGAATCAAGATTGCTGGGAGAAATATCAATAACCTCAAATATGCAGATGACACCACCCTTATAGCAGAAAGTGAAAAGGAACTAAAAAGCCTCTTGATGAAAGTGAAAGAGGAGAGTGAAAAGTTGGCTTAAAGCTCAACATTCAGAAAACGAAGATCATGGCATCTGATCCCATCACTTCATGGGAAATAGATGGGGAAACAGTGGAAACAGTGTCAGACTTTATTTTTGGGGCTCCAAAATCACTGCAGATGGTGACTGCAGCCATGAAATTAAAAGACGCTTACTACTTGGAAGGAAAGTTATGATCAACCTAGATAGCATATTCAAAACCAGAGACATTACTTTGCCAACAAAGGTCCATCTAGTCAAGGCTATGGTTTTTCCAGTAGTCATGTATGGATGTGAGAGTTGGACTGTGAAGAAAGCTGAGCGCCAAAGAATTGATGCTTTTGAACTGTGGTGTTGGAGAAGACTCTTGAGAGTCCCTTGGACTGCAAGGAGATCCAACCAGTCCATTCTGAAGGAGATCAGCCCTGGGATTTCTTTGGAAGGAATGATGCTAAAGCTGAAAGTCCAGTACTTTGGCCACCTCATGCGAAGAGTTGACTCATTGGAAAAGACTCTGATGCTGGGAGGGATTGGGGGCAGGAGAAGAAGGGGATGACAGAGGATGAGATGGCTGGATGGCATCACTGACTCGATAGACATGAGTTTGAGTGAACTCTGGGAGTCAGTGATGGACAGGGAGGCCTGGCGTGCTGCGATTCATGGGGCTGCAAAGAGTTGGACACGACTGAGTGACTGAACTGAACTGAAAGGTATTCATTATCTTGTACATAGGAAGTGAATCCTGGTTATGATATGAGTAAATATTATATATACACAGAGAGTTAGCACAAATTCATACTCACACTACTTATGCTTTTTTTTAAACAATTTTTACTATTTTCATACATGCTTCAAAGGCAAGGGTCTTCCTGGGCAAAGCCATAATGAAGTAGAACTTCCATTTGGCCTAATTGCACTGGTTCCCTTTTTATATATTCAAATTGAAGAGTGTTTATAGGATATTTAAATTAGGTAGCAAATGTAATTTGACTACTTTAATTAAAATGAGTTCCTAAGGCACTATTGTTTTTTCAAAAGCTATACTGATGTACTTTATAAAGGAAAACGGATATTTGAATTATGAACAGAGCTTTCCCCCTATATTAAAGGTGTATTTTGCTTTCAAAAAATATCTAACACAAAAATCTATAGCATAAAAATGGTAAAATGAAAATAAATAAATTAAAAAAAAGAAAATAAATATAATTTTTTAAAAAGAAAAGAAGAATAGGAAAAGAAACACTAAAAAAAGTGAATGGTGGATCAATACACTAATTTTCAGAGAGATTTCAAAAAAAAAAAAGGAAAAATGAGAACTTAGGTATCTGAATGGTAAAAAGTTACCTACTTTGTTTTCCACATTTCTTAAGTGTTTTATTAGTTTTTACAAGTAATCTTTATAAATACATTAAAGATGTTACATATAATCAGTAAAAATGTTTGAGGTGTAACCTATCAATTGTATAAAATAAGGTACATCACCATCAAAAGTATATACATTTTCGTAACTAATTTGTAAAATGACTGTCACAGTAATTTTACTTAAAACTCAAAAACAGGTACTGTCACTATTACTGCTTACCATGAGTTCCTAACATACTATTGGGTTGATTTATTTTGATTTTTAAAATCATAACATTTGGCACAGAAAAAAATCTTAAGAAAATATGAAGCTGAAATACAGTCTGTTAAGTAATGCAAGTTTCTAAGATTGTATCAGTTTATCAAAAGACATGTATTCAGTACAAAGTCAAAGACTCTTAGTCAAAATGCACTCAGTAGACACATACAAGAAATAGTTGATGTACCAGTTTATAATTCAATTCATTTGTGAAATTCAGCCACTCAGTACATTACAGTATAAATATGAAGTTTTTCCTGTGTTAGACTTTGGGGATACTCTATATTTGTTATATTTATTTTTAGATGGGATCTAATG
This sequence comes from Ovis canadensis, assembly GCF_042477335.2. Classification (NCBI taxonomy): domain Eukaryota; kingdom Metazoa; phylum Chordata; class Mammalia; order Artiodactyla; family Bovidae; genus Ovis; species Ovis canadensis. The sequence goes on from NC_091245.1 coordinate 216,706,418, forward strand.
TCAGATGTATTGCACTATATACAAAAGTACTTATTCTGCAAAAGGGACTGGGTTGGTAAGAAAAAGTTATTAAGGATATTATTTTTTAAATGTATCCAACATTGTTTAAGATTCAGTTCAAACTGTTTCCTTGCTTTTTAGAGGTGCTGAACCTCTAAGTTCACACTTGAACTCAATTCTTTAAGCCCAAAATGCATTAGCAGTGGGAACATCGAGAGAGAGAAATATCTCTCCATCTCACAAATAATTTACTACCAGACCAATTTATGAAGGAAAGGTGTCATTTGTTGCTGTCCTTTCTGTGGGGCTTCCCTGGTGGCTCAGACAGTAAAGAATCTGATTACAATTGGGGAGACCCAGTTTCGATGCCTGGCTCAGCAAGATCCCCTGGAGAAGGAAATGGCAACCCACTCCAGTATTCTTGCCTGGAAAATCCCATGGACAGAGAAGCCTGGAGGGCTACAGTCCATGGGATTGCAAAGAGTTGGATACGACTGAGTGACTAACACACTATGGCAGCACCAATGTGTTTAAAACATACAGTTAAAATCTGGGAAGACGTCTAAGGAGTTGACTAGTGAAGCAGGTTACATATGATTATGGCGGTGTCTTAAAAGCAGAACAGTACACAAAGTGAAGAAGATATGGGTATAATGATGTGGAAGACTTGCTGTATTTCTGATAAGCAATTATATTAAAATAGCAATAATAAAGGCAGACTGGATCACAAATAAACTTACTCGAGACTATCTGTAAATATCTTCACCTTTTTGCTCTCTCCACATCAGTTTGATGGGATAAAAACATGACTTTTTTTCAAACTAAAATGATATTGTTCCTATTATAAATGTTTCTTCATAGACCTCATCAAGTTGTTATTGATCATTTCAATACAAAGACTTACAAGTTTAAGCAACAACATTAAGCTCCACTGGAATGTAAAAACTACAGAGAAAGGAAAGGATGCTTTTCATTTGTTTTCACAAAACATATCACTGATTTAAAACTTTATATATAAATCCTGAAAAAATGCTATAGACAATTTCTATAAATTTTAATAATTTTAATTAATATCAAATAGAATTAAACAAGATATCTAATGAATTATGCCATGATCAGTTAGGGTTCACCTCAGAAACAAAAGGTTAGTTAAACATTAGAAGTTTGCTGCAATTCACAACAACATGAATTTGATGAAGCTTTTATTCCCAGAGAACTCTTCTATGGCAGCTTTTCTTTTTTCACTCTAAATAAATGTTCACTTTCACAGTCAACTAGGCATTCACAATTTTGTACCCTTTCTTAAAGAGAGTCCTTTAAACTGTGTAAGTTTTAGCCTCCATATCAACTAGAAACATTCTAATTTACCACATTAATATGTGAAAAGAAAAAAAAATGCCAACAGATATCAAACTGCATTTGATACAATTTAGGTTCTATTTTAATAAGACTATTAGCATGTAATAAATGAATGAGTAGTTAAGATTTTAACATGAGTATCTTGTGACTCTGATCAAAAGACCAAGTCTGGTTTAATGGTAGAATTTTTGAAGTATTCCAGAAATTAAGCAAAGTGACAGCTACTCCTTCTCTTGTTTAAATCCTAAGCTAGAACCATGTAATCAAAATCTTTTAACAAACTCAGAGTTATTTATTGAGCATCTTCCAGGTTCCTAGCACTGTTAATGAAAGGACAGTATTGTTAGTAAACAACTTGGATCTAGTCCTCATCCAGTTAACCTAAGTATAAAAAGACATGGATAACATTATTAATATTTTCAAATACTTCATTGTTCACTTAGAAAATTTAAGTTATATGAAAAGCTATAAAGTATAAAATCATTCTTTAGGGTGATTATTTAGGAATCACTTCAGAAAAGTAATTATTTATAGAATATAATTTTTAAAAAATCTCAAATGTACCTTCACAAAACCCCAATATCAAGTAATATATATATATAATTACAAATGTATGTAACCTAGACATATGTATTATTGAAATAAACATCAAAGATCTGAAAATAGAAGAGGTCTTATTTGTGGGAAAAAAATAACTTGACATTGTAAAAAGTGTTCATCTTTTTAAAATTAATTTATATATTCACTACAGAATTAATTACAATTCTATAATGTGTTTCAGGAGGTTAAATCTGATGAAATGTTCTAAAATTTGTCAGAAAAAAATTAAATTTCTGAACATACTTAGGAAAGTACATGAACAAAAAGTAGTGAATGTGTGTGAAGTGGTCCTGACCCATCAGATATTAAATCATAGTATAAAGCTAAGATCCCAGGGAGAAGGAAAGGGCAACTCACTCCAGGTATCTTGTCTGGGAAATCCCATGGACAGAGGAGCCTGGGGGGTAACAGTACATGGGGTCACAAGAGTCAGACACAACTCATGACTAAACAACAATATACACATACATATATAGGCATATGCATAAAAAATGCAGTTTATATAGAATTGTATATTACCTTAATATGCAAGGATTAATGCCTTAAAACAAGGATTCATGTTTGGAAAGATGATTATCAATCTATTTTTACTGACTGCTCATGAGCAGTAAAACTTTAGGGCTTTTTACACCCTTTTATTTTTTGTATCATTTGAGTTTTCCACAGTAAGTAGTACACTTATATGAAGAAATATGTATTGGTGTGTATGTGTGTGTGTTAAAACAAATACATTAATATAGACAAAGCATTATGCTTATGTTAATATATTTCTTTTTATTATATATGACTCTTACATTTGAGCTCAGATATACTTGGTGATATTAAAGAACTATGAGTCACACTTCTAAAAGAACTCATCTATTTATTGAATGGAAATTTTTCATAGTCATGGGATCTGAGAATTACATCACCATAGAGGAACACAGAAATCATCTGGTTTAATCACCAGTCATAATTTTATATTTGAAGAGGGAGCCTCAGATAGTTGAAATGAGTTACCAAAATTCACACTTGGGGCTATCGCCAGGGTAGGGATGGTTTCCTAATCAGCACCCTTGTTACCATATCACACTGTTTTCTTTCCATGTTCCAACATTGCCCTACAGTGCTTGACTAAGGACAAATAATTAGCATTGGCTTTAAAGCCAATTTTAGGACAGCATGAAACTCATACCTAAGTTATGCTGAATTAAAAATCTTAAGAAGTATTTAATATTTTGCACACTACAGATTTTTATTAATAAAATAGTATTAATAAATAAATAAACTAAATTAGAATTTTCAAACAAGCTTCTGATAACATGTGAACACTTCATCATATTCAGATGAAGGAGCTACTGTCACTCTGCAGTCTCTTGCTTTGACTGATTGGTCTTAAGGTGTTTCAGATGACTGGGGACAACACATGGAGTCAACTAGAGGTCAAATTTGTCATTTTCTGTCTTATCATCTATGAAGTTCAGTAGAAACCTAAGACTAACCAATGGGAATTAAAATTAAATACATATTTATCTGGCATCACATATAGACTATTTAAACAAAAGAATATTAAGTTGAAGGAAAAAATATAACCCTTTTCCCAATGAAAAAATTATCTTTTAATTATAGGCTAGCTATTGTAAAGTTTTATGTATTTAAAAAAAATTATCTATAGTCCAAGGAGAGTAGGTGATAAGCTATACAAAACATTTATTAGAAATATCTTATGGATTTCTTGCATTTTAAGAAGTTATGAACTCTTGAATTCCTTTATCATTTCATGTGCAACTTACCACCCACCCACCACCTACTACACACACCTTCTTTATGCCTAGAAAACAGCTTTTTAATTCTTTATAAGTGGTTTAAAAATACACCTATTGCAGTTAATTATAGCTAATTGTTAATGTCAATAGATACTGTTTAATTCTATAACAGTAGAAAATAAAATACTTCACATCTCATTAAAACCCAATAGGAGGTAAAACAATTCACATGAAGATTAAATATCTATTAAAAATAGAAGAAAAACTGGCTGAGAAAATTGACTAAGTATTCCAAATTGGAAGGTGATTGTCTATACTTCAGTAAATGCAGATTGATATTCTAGAAGGTCTATTGCTTACTTCAAATCTTCTCTTAGCATAGCAGTTCAGGGGAAAATGGCATTTATATATATAAATTAAATATATAAAAATTCATATATATTATAAATACATATAAAATGTATACATATACTTTATACATACAAGTAGACACAAACATATACGCACATATTTTTAATGTTAAAAACAATGAAATAAGACACTATACCATTCACAGAGATGACATTTGCGGTAAAAATAAAATATATTGGGGCTTCCCAGGTAGCTCAGATGGTAGAGAATCTGCCTGCCAATGAGGGAGACCTGGGTTCAATCCCTGGGTTGGGAAGATACCCTGAAGAAGGGAATGGTAACCCACTTCAGTATTCTTACCTGGAAAATTCCACAGACAGAGGAGCCTGGTGGGCTGTATAGTCCACGGGGTAGCAAAGAATCAGACACAACTGAGCAACTTTCATTTCACTTTCATACTGTTACTATCTTGTGAGGAATATGACTTGAAGATTTTTTCATTAAAATTAATTTGAAAACCAGTGTGAAGACCAGTGGAATTGGGAGTCTTGTGATATGACATGGGACTAATTCACGGCTTTGTCCTCTCTAGGGTACAGACTTGGAAAAGATTTAATGTCACTAAGATTCTCTGTCAGAGATTATGATACCTACCTTGTAGCTGTGGAATAAGGATTCAAGATGCTGTTTTTTGTTGTTTAGTTGCTAAGTTGGTATCCAGCTCTTTGTGACCCCAGGGACTGTAGTCTGTCAGGCTCCTCTGTCCATGGTATTTCCCAGGCAAGAATACAGGAGTGGGTTGTCATTTCCTTCTCCAGGGGATCTTCCTAACCCAGGGACCGAACCCACATCTCCTGCATTGCAGGTGGGGTCCCATTACTGCTGAGTTAACAGGAAGCCCAGGAAAGACTCGATGTCACCAAAGTTCTCTGTCAGAGATTATGATACCTACCTCAGAATGTGGAATAATCACTGAGGTTACTAATAGCTAACACTGATTTCATGCTTACCGTGCACCAAGCACTTTTCCAGGATCTTTACCCTTATCAATTTATTAAATTATCACAACTACCTTACAATTACCACTATTTTCTAGAAAAGGATAGAGGGGTTAAATATCATGCTCAAGGTCTCACAGATAGTAATTGGATAATCTATAATCTAATTCCAGATATTAAGGCTTTAAAAACCATGCCTTGCCATTAACAAGATGTATGGCATAGAGTAAATTTTCAGTACAGGGAAATCTAACAGACCTGTTTGTTCTTTACTCTTTTCAATAGATGGTAAGCTTCCTGAGAACAGAAAACATTTGTTTACTGAATAATTTTATTCATCTCTTTGACATTATATCCACCTAGCCTGTTTCAAATCTTCAATAAATGGTTTCTTATAAGTACATGGCATTGAATATAAGCTTTTATTCTATTATATTACTGATTACATGAAAATATTATTCTTAAGGGGAATAATTTGTGTGGTTAACTTTATTGCTATTTTTTCAAAAACATCTCCATATAATCAAAGCTGTGTTTTAGAGAAATATAAGTAGGAAAAGGTGCAAGTGGATGAATTTCATAATATAAAAAAAGTTTTATCTTTTTCTGTACATTCCTAAAATCTAATTTTATAATGAATATACTTTTTTGGAGTGCCTAAAGTAATACACTAATGTATTTTAAAAACTTGCCTTTGGAATAAATCACTGTTTTTAAAACTAACATTTCTAATATAGCTGGTAGCAGTCATTGTTGAAAACATTTATTTGCAGAATTGAGGCCTCAATCAAAATATCTGCTTTCCCTTTGTGTTTAATTTGCATTTTGTAAGTAATATAAAAACCCTACCATCTTCAAGATGTGAGAAAAATGCATTGAGAGATCTAAGTAATGTATAAAAATCTTTCTGGCATAAAAAGAGCAAAACAAAGCTATTCATCAGTTGTCATCTCAGAATGCAATCACAAGATATCTTTTAAACAACCTTCTCATTGGAGTGTTTCTTTTTTAAAATAGGAACACATTTAACTGTCTTTTGCAGGTTCATCATTTCAAACAGTTGCTCTTTAAACATTGAATCAGATAAAGGAAGACCTGTAAGAGAGGCACTTTTAATATATTTTTAAGACAACTATTCTTAAATATTATTAAATGTCAGGGGCAATTTAACATCTTCCTCTCCTTTCTTGTGTGCTCATGAAGCAGTGGTAGTGGTGATGGCCGTAGTTTAGTTGCTAAGTGCCACACCGTGAACTGTACATGGCCTGTAGATCAGGAGGCTCCTCATTCCATGGGATTTCCCAGGCAACAATACTGGAGTGGTTTGCCATTTCCTTACCAATGGGTCTTTCTGACCCAAGGATCGAACCCACGTTTCCTGCATTGCAGGAGGTTGCCTCTATTGCCTGCGGATTCTTTACTGACTGAGCCACCAGGGAAACCTCATATGGAGCCCTCATGGAGCAGTAGAAAAGAAAACATATTAATTACAAAGGAAGGCTTTAGAATGTTTGAAACTATTAACACTTCAGGGAGATATTTACTAGAGGGGTTCCTTGATTCATTTAGACACAAGGACAATGTCCACTGTTCATATGGTTATTAAAAGAAAAGCTTCCATTTAATTTAGTAACTCATTGGAGAAGGCAATAGCACCCCACTCCAGTACTCTTGCCTGGAGAATCCCGTGGGTGGAGGAGCCTGATGGGCTGCAGTCCATGGGGTTGCAAAGAGTCGGACATGACTGAGTGACTTCACTTTCACTTTTCACTTTCATGCATTGGAGAAGGAAATGACAACCCACTCCAGTATTCTTGCCTGGAGAATCCCAGGGACGGGGGAGCCTGGTGGGCTGCTGTCTATGGGGTCGCACAGAGTCGGACACGATTGAAGTGACTTAGCAGCAGCATACTCATAAACGGCATAGCTCATGCCCATCAAGAAAACTACCATCCTAAAGGTAAGCGATACCAGTTTGAGGTCATTGATGCTAATGTGTGGAAAGGGGGGTATCAGTTTGGTGTAGTACTGTGAGCACACATAATTCATGTTACCCTTGAGCAAATGAGTTAATCTTCCCAGGTTTCAATTTCCTCCTCAGTAAAATATCATCATTCTCTCCCCAACAGGGTTCTCTCCATTCAGTGTATTTGTGGAAATGGGAGGGGATGACACACAGTGAAATTAGATTTCCTGTCTTTCCAGGTCAGAGTCAGGGTTGTGGTATCCAGAGAATTAAATGTGCAATGTTGATGGGATCTGAATAAGGATTCCTCAGCTTGGGTCCTCTGATTTCAGACACTCAAGGTAATCTCCAGATATGTTTCTAACTTTCATTCTAAACTTCTTGGAAATGTTCCTAAAATATGAGTGCTAGATTAATTTATATGAAAGCACTGAGCCCCGGGTCTCCTGTTACCTGCTGAGACCATACCCTTGTAGGCCAGAGAATCTAATGGAGTGGGGGAAGTTTTTTCTGGTCAATGAGACTTCATTTGGCAACATGGATGGAACCCTGAGTGAAGGATTTATAAATATCCATTTTAGATAAGATGGCTCATTCATTCATTTCTACTAATATTTTCAAACCACCAATTATGTTCATGGTACTTGTACTTGGGTAACAAACAAGCAAAGCATAGCTCTTGCCCATCAGGAAAATTACTATCCTAGGGGTGATCGATAAAGAGATGACTAAACAGATGGTTAAAGGACAAAGTGTTGAATACTATGATATCAAAACATTTTAAATTAAAACTCAAAATGAGAGTAAAGAGAACTAGATTCCAGCAATATATTTCCCTCTAATATCTCACCTCAATTTTTAACCTATAAAGAGCTGGACTAGATAATTTCTATTTCAGTACCTTTCAGTTCCTACTAAATTGTATCCTACTAAATTGCTCCTGGATTAAATCAATGATCTATCAGGTATATTACTGAATCTTAAATATATATTTGAAAAGAGTATTTTTCTATATAACAATATAAATTTCTCATCATAATAACATTAAGATACTTCAGAATTTATGTGTTTATGTTTTGGTTTGTTTCTTTGCTTTTGTTAATAGAAGATAATTAGCCTAGAGTTTTAGAAAGTAAATAGATGAAAATTCTTGAGAGTCTCTTGGACTGCAAGGAGATTCAACGAGTCAATCCTAAAGGAAATCACCCTGAATATTCATTGGAAAGACTGATGCTGAAGCTGAAGTGCCAATACTTTGATCATGTGCTGCAAACAGCTGACTCATTGGAAAAGATCTCAATGCTAGGGAAGATTGAGGGCAAGAGGAGAAGTGAACAGCAGAGGATGAGATGGTCAGATAGCATCATGGACTCAAGGACATGAATCTGGGCAAACCCCAGGTGATAGTGGTGGAGGACAGAAGAGCCTGGCATGCTACAGTCCATGGCATCGCAAAGAGCCAGACATGACTTGGCGACTGAACAGCAACACAGATATTAATAGGATTTGGCCTTATGTCTCACAGCACACAAGCTATATATTAAGTTCCAATAAAGCAAGCCTTCTTTTGTGCTGATGCTGTAAAGAAATTGTAGGGTTTGATCATTAGGGCATAGACTTATTTTACACTGCTACATCAAAACTGGGGACTTCCCTGGTAGCTCAGTGGTAAAGAATCTGCCTGTCAACGCAGGAGATGCAGGAGACACAGGTTCAATCCCTGGGTTGGGAAGATCCCCTGGAGAAGGAAACGGCAACCCACTCCAGTATTCCTGCCTGAGAAATCACATGGAAAGAGAAGCCTGGTAGGCTACAGTCCATGAGGTTGTAAAAGTGTCAGACATGACTTAGCAACTAAACAACGACATCAAAATTATATGAGTTCTAACATAAATAACCATACATCTGTTAATAAAAGAGAATTTTTTCAACTAATATCAGCAGGAGTGGTGGGAGCATGGAACAAAATAAAGAGTGAGATACCATTTTATGGAAATTCACTATCTTTTATGATCGCCAAGAAACTCATTTTCACATAGTCCAATGTCAGTTTTTTTATCCCCTCAAACCCTTTTCCTCCCTAGAGATGCCATCTTAAAGTGCAAGGTATTTTGCCAATTCAAAGAACATCCACAGAACATAAGATAATGCCTTTATTCCTATGTCATAACCTTCTTTGCTTTATAACTCTTGGTCATTTTAAACTACTAGTGAATTCCTTGAGAGTGGCAACAACTTTGTTTATTGTCTTTTCTGATATAGTATATAATCCATACTATACACTCAATAGGGGGAAGGCAATGGCAACCCACACCAGTACTCTTGCCTGGAAAATCCCATGGACAGAGGAGCCTGGTGGGCTGCAGTCCATGGGGTCACAAAGAGTCGGCATAACTGAGCAGCTTCATTTTCACTTTTCACTTTCATGCATTGGAGAAGGAAATGGCTACCCACTCCAGTGTTCTTGCCTGGAGAATCCCAGGGACGGGAGAGCTTGGTGGGCTGCGGTCTATGAGGTCACACAGAGTCGGACACGACTGAAGCGACTTAGCAGCAGCAGCAGCAGCAGCAGCAGCAGCAGCATAGACTCAATAAAAGTTGTCAAATGAGTGCAAATGTTGAATGATCATGCCAAATATGTCTAGAACTATGTTTACTCTGTTAAAAAATTTCTAGAATGAAACAATGAAAAACATTATTATTCACTGTTCCTTCCTTCCAGTATTTACAGCCAAATTCAACAAATTTAAATGTAAAAGCAGATGACACAAGTTGGAAACTTCTCTTACTCTGCTGCTAAATTCGCAGAAAAGGTACTCTGATTCCAGCCTGAATACCTCAGCCTGTCTCTCATGTTTCAAGAACTTGTTGCATCAGACTTTCAGTCCCTCATCAAAACTCATTCTCCATTGTTTTTGTTTTCATATTTAATTTTCCTTAGATACGTGCAGGACGACCCCTCCAAACACACCTACCCACATGCAACCACACCCACACACTACATCAACACATGAAAAAAACAAATAGAGCACTTTCCTCCATTCTACTTTCCCCCCACAATGCCTTCATTACGAGAGTTCTTGATACAGCAGTCTACAAGGGTGATCTCTCCACCTTCCCAATCTCAAGTAAGTATGTGTTCCTTAGCCTTTTGCCATTTGAACTACGACTCTATCATTCTTTAAAAACCATGTTCCCTAATGCATGACCACTAAAGTTACCAGTATTTTTCCATTGCCTTCTTGGAGCATCAAGCATTATTTTTCATCATGTTTTATTCTTTGGATCTCCTTTCACTTGAGTGCCTCTTCCTACCAATGCCAATTCATCTTTGTTGTGATTTCTTCTATGTAGAAGTTTCCCAAAGTTTTTACGTTCAACACCTTTTGCTCCCCAATATTTCTCCTTTAGCAATTTCATTTGCACCCAAGACTTCAGCTATGCCCTCTATGGAAACCATCCAAATGTCTATCTCCACAACAGGTGCCTCCAGAACTATAAATCAGGCCATTGCTCATCAGGCATCTCCACTTCACTGTCTCACTACAAACTTAAATCAGCAAAATTGTAAGTGACTGAACTCATCCTCCATTCCCTGAACAATTTTCCCTCGTTCCCTTGGAACGCCAAGACAATCCTCCAATTTCATCTATTTTAGGAGCTTGGTTCAAAATTTTTCTAAAGCTGCCTTAATGGATAAATATACTCTCATTTCAGTGGAATGGGATGAGGTCACACCAGATGATCTATATTTGAGGAAAACTCTACACTGGAGATGATCCATTTATAATACCACAACAAACAATTTTGCCACATTTGACTGGTATTTGATTTGGTATATATAGATGCAGATATAGATAAAAGGATAACTTGATAGAATTAAAATTTTTCCAAAAAATTTAGAATTGCTTAGACACTACAGAAAAAAGTGGGAAATAATGACTATAATGCTAGTAGCTTCTATGCTTACAGTGCAAAATCATCTGCATGTTTATAATTGTTAGTATTCTGCATGTTTATAATCCTCAATCTAATTCTCAGAGTGAGGTGACAGCAGTAATATTCACAGAGATGCTGGAGGAAGGGAAGCTGCACAGGTAAGTTGAAGTCAGCTTGTGAGAACATTAAAACCTGGGCAGGCATATCAAAAAACACAGCCTCATCTTTTGACTCTTCCTCCCTTCATCCGTTCATGAGGTGTCCTACAATATCTCTCACTAACAACAACAAATCCTCTTTTTTTCATGCTCATATTTTTGGTGAACAAATTTGCACCTCACATTCTCCTTGCTATGTAGGTACATGGCCTTCTATTTACACTCTCCTACCATTATGTACCTACTTATTATCTACCACTATTTCCTTTATTATAGTCCAGGCATATCTTTTTACTTCAAAAATGATCATTAAATTTCCAATCTTAATTTGTCTGTCAAGCTAAGTATAAAATACACCTTCACTCAAGTTTTCCTTTAAAATATCACAGAAGTTAGGCTGGAATCCCTGCTTCAGGTTGTCTCTGGGTTCCAATGTGCACAGCAGTCACTTACTGGCAGAGCAAATATTTCAAGTTACTTATATTTTCTATGCCTCATTTGCTTTATTAAGAGAGAACACAAGTGACAGGGCTGTTAGGCACATCCATAATAACGTATTTCCCTTCTGATTGTCACAACTGTTTGGATGATTTAAGTAATATCCACCTATTGTGAATATATATATTCACAATAACTAAAGATTAAATAAGTTTCTGGCCTGTATCTTAATCTCTAAAGAAAAAGTAGTCACGCAATTCAAAGAGTTAAGAAAAACAGTAATGTGAAGATCTCATTTTCTGTTCAATATTTGATTTTTGATAATATAAAATTAAACCAAGAGAATTAGTTTCATGAATAAAAAATAATTCCTACATTCTAACATCTTGAATATATACAGAAGAAAAATATAGTTCAATATCAGGGAGACTTTTCATGCGAAGCATCAGTCAACCTCGACTGCTTGCACATCATATTTTTCTTCACACTCTCAGGATTCCAAACATAGAGACAATTTCACTCTATGAGTATAGAATCCATTGCCTCAGCAATAATAAGCCCAATTTTTTTCTCTCTCTAAGCAATTCAGAAGTTCTTGGAAATATTCTGAAACTCTACCAACATCATTATCTACTTTTTTTTTTTACAAGTTCTGTAGAAAAGCAGCAATGAATCACACATTCATTCAACAAATATTTCTGAACAGTCTCTTTGTGACAGGCAGGGATTTAGGGCTGAGAATCCAGCACTGAAACAGGCAGAAAAATCCTGTTCATATTAAACATACATTCTAGTGGGATGACTTTAAGACAAGGGTTGGTAAAGTTATTTATCATATTAAAAAATAACTTTTCGAGGAATCCAAATTACTAAGTAAGTTCTTACTTGATAAATGTGATAACGTAAATCAGTAATTGAACAAACCATAATGTAAAAGCTAAAAGTTAACTTTCAAAATAAAACATGTCATAAATATGCAGTTGGTCAAACAAAATATGACACATTTAAATTATCCAAAATATGATATATAGAAATTATCCAAATTTTGGGGGTTATACTTATTTTGCAAGGCTATATATTTGGCTAAATCTGAAGTTAAAACAGATATAAATAAAATGTTGTTCTTATATAGTCAATTACCAAGATATATCTTTCAATTTTTCTTTCTTAAAATAGCAAGTTGACCAGGTGGTAGGTAATTTCAAAAAGTCAGACTACACAAAACTCTCCAGTTAACCATGTTACAATGTAAAAGAACAAGCCTTGACCCAGACACCAAAAAAATCTGGTTCTAGACTCAGTTTTATTACTTTCTGTCACTTACCTGCATAGTACTGTTTCCTATCCTGACCAATCAAAGTAAGACTATTTTTTTTTCAACTGCAAGCATGCCATTTATAAAATTTCAAAAATACAAATTTTCAGTGAAGCACTATTTACAACTGCCAAGTTATGTAAGTCACCTAAATGTCCCCCAACACATGAATGGATTAAAAAAGGGGGGATATATGCACCTAATGGAATAAAAAAGAAGAAATCCTATCATTTATCACAATACAGATGAACTTGGAGGACATTACGTCAAATTAAATAAACCAAACACAGACAAACTACTACATGATTTCCTTTATACAAAGTACCTAAAATAGACAAACTCATAAAAGCAGAGATCATTATGGTATTAGCAGGGACTGGAGAAAGAAGAAGAAGGAGAGTTGTTTTCATTGGTATAAAGTTTCAGTTATATAAGAATTATTTTTAAATATCTGTGGTACAGTATAGTGTCTCTATAGTCAACAATAGTATATTACACACTGCAAAGCTTTTTAAGAGGACAGTCTCATATCAAGTGTTTTTACCACAAACAACAAGACACAAGGAGACTTTGGAGGTGATGGCTTGATACTTTCATTAATACCTTGGTTGTTGTATGGTTTTTGGATACATTCATATGTCAAAACTCATCAAATTATCTCCATTAAATATACCCAGGTTTTAGTATATCAATTATACCTCAATAAAACTGCTTAAAAATACAAACTGGCTATTTTATGACTTGAAATTATATAAAAGCTTCAGAAAATGAATACCCATTGTCTAGAGGTGTATAGTCTCCACCCTTTCTTACCTTCCTCCTCTGCACAGAACCTAACCATGCCATATATACACATTTTGGCTAGATACAGAGGTCAGTTATTTCATTCCAATCCCAAAGAAGGGCAATGCCAGAAAATGTTCAAACTTTACACAACTGCACTCATTTCATATGCTAGCAAAGTAATGCTCAAAATCCTTAAAGCTATGCTTCAACAGTATGTGAACCAAGAACTTCCAGATGTACAAGCGGGAGTTAGAAAAGGCAGAGAAACCAGAGATCAAATAGCCAGCATCCGTTCGATCACAGGAAAAACAAGAGAATTCCAGAAAAACATCTACTTCCGCTTCACTGACTACACTAAAGCTTTTGACTGTTTGGATCAAAACAAACGATGGAAAATTCTTAAAGAGATGAGAATACCAGACCACCTGACCTGCCTCCCGAGAAACCTGTACACAGGTCAAGAAGCAATAGTTACAACCAGACATGGAACAACAGAATGGTTCCAAATCGGGAAATGAGTATGTCAATGCTGTAATTGTCACCCTGCTTACTTAACTTCAATGCAAAATACATCATGCAAAATGCCGGGCTGGATGGAGAACAAGCTGGAATCAAGATTGCCAGGAGAAATATCAATAACCTCAGATATGCAGATGACACCACCCTTATGGCAGAAAGCAAAGAGGAACCAAAGAGACTCTTAATGAACGTGAAACAGGAGAGTGAAAAAGCTGGCCTAAAACTCAACGTTCAAAAAATGAAGATCATGGCATCCTGTCCCATCACTCCCTGGCAAATGGAGAAACAGTGGAAACAGTGAAAGACTATTTTCTTGGGCTCCAAAATCACCACAGATGGTGACTGTAGCCATGAAATTAATAGACGCTTGCTCCTTAGAACAAAAGCAATGACAAACCTAGACAGCTTATTAAAAAGCAGAGACATTACTTTGCCTGCAAATGTCCATACAGTCAAAATTATGGCTTTTCCAGTAGTCATGTATGGATGTGAGAGCTGGACAATAAAAAGGCTGAGTGCTGAAGAACTGATGCTTTTAACTGTGGTGCTGGAGAAGACTTCTGAGAGTCCCTTGGACAGCAAGGAGATCAAACCAATCAGTCCTAAATGAAATCAACCCTGAATATTCATTGGAAAGACTGATGCTAAAGCTGAAGCTTCAATACTTTGGCCACCTGTTATGAAGAACCAAGTCATTGGAAACGACCCTGATTCTGGGAAAGATTGAAGGCAGGAGAAGAAGTGGGTGACAGAGGATGAGATAGTTGGATGGCATCATTGACTCAATGAACATGTTTGAGCAAACTCCAGGAGAAGGGGAAGGACAGGGAAAGCTGGCATGCTGAAACCTGGCATGCTGCAGTTCATGGGGTTGCAAAAAGTTGGACATGACTTAGTGACTGAACAACAACCAATTGTTGACTTATTTATTTTGGATTTGCCACAGTTAAAAAGAAAAATAACTTAGTTGTATATTATTAAATATGGTAGGAAAATACTCTACAGTAGAATTAATTACCATTTTAATATAGAGATACACTTTAATATACAGATACAAAGGAGAACTTTTTAGAGTGCATTTGAATTTGAATGCTCAGCATGTCACTGAGTTTGCCTTTCTGTTCTAAGTCTCAGATACCTGGAGTCTATCTCAGGAAACAGCTATTCCTTTTGCTCAATGTATTGTACACTAATGAATATCATTATGGAACAAAAGGTTTTTCAATCTTCAGATAATTTTATAACAGACTTTCTTTTAAAATTTAGATTGTGTCATAAAGAAAGGAGACTTGTCTATGTCTACTGTCCTAAAGCAGATTTCCCTTTATTCTATAGTTTCTATGCTCATTTCAGTTCAGTCGCTCAGTCATGACCGACTCTTTGTGACTCCATGAATCACAACATGCCAAGCCTCCCTGTCCATCACCACCTCCCGGAGTTCACTCAAACTCATGTCCATTGAGTTGGTGATGCCATCCAGCCATCTCATCCTCTGTCATCCCCTTCTCCTCCTGCCCCCAAACCTTCCCAGCATCAGGGTCTTTTCTAATTAGTCAACTCTTCGCATGAGGTGGCCAAAGTATTGGAGTTTCAGATTCAGCATAAGTCCTTCCAATGAACACCCAGGACTGATCTCCTTTAGAATGGACTGGTTGGATCTCCTTGAAGTCCAAGGGACTCTCAAGAGTCTTCTCCAACACCACAGTTCAAAAGCATCAATTCTTCGGCACTCAGCTTTCTTCACAGTCCAACTTTCACATCCATACGTGACCACTGGAAAAACCATAGCCTTGACTAGACGGACCTTTGTTGGCTAACTAATATCTCTGCTTTTGAATATGCTATCTAGGTTGGTCATAACTTTCCTTCCAAGGAGTAAGCATCTTTTAATTTCACGGCTGCAATCACCATCTGCAATGATTTTGGAGCCCCCAAAAATAAAGTCTGACACTGTTGCCACTGTTTCCCCATCTATGTCCCATGAAGTGATGGGACCAGATGCCATGATCTTCATTTCCTGAATGTTGAGCTTTAAGCCAACTTTTCACTCTCCTCTTTCACTTTCATCAGGAGGCTTTTTAGTTCTCCTTCACTTTCTGCCATAAGGGTGGTGTCATCTGCATATCTGAGGTTATTGATATTTCTTCCAGCAATCTTGATTCCAGTTTGTGCAGCTTTGGCCACATCATGCAAAGAGTTGACTCATTGGAAAAGACCCTGATGCTGGGAGGGATTGGGGGCAGCAGAAGGAGGGGACAACAGAGGATGAGATGGCTGGATGGCATCACCAACTCAATGGACATGAGTTTGAGTGAACTCCGGGAGTTGGTGATGGACAGGGAGCCCTGGCATGTTGTGATTCATGGGGTCACAAAGAGTCGGACATGACTGAGCGTCTGAACTGAGCTGAACTGAATATTGTTGCTATATTCAAATAATTACTATTATAGTATTGTATGTAGTAATAATAAGAATAGTAGCTATAGTAATATGATACTAACCTCCAAGAATAATTAACTTCATAGTATGAATAATATTTCAAAATTCCAATATATTTCTTACTTATAATAACATTTTAAGACTCTGAAGTCATTATAGAATTGTCATTATGTTTGGGACTTGATATATTATGCATTATAAAGTTAGAGCTATATTCCAACACATTCTAGTGTCTTTAATAGCCTCTGTAGTCATGATGGTGTAGATTTATGTTACAGACTTATCTTAACCATTTTGAATTTATGTTTTAATCGTAAATGAGTACCTGGTAGCAAGTTCCAGCCTGGCTTGTAAACCTATCAGTATAGCCATCCCTGCTAACATCTCTGAGCCCCATGTATTCCACATACAAACTGGAATTATCAAGACATACCCTGCCGAATTTACAAAGATCTTATGAGGATCAAATGAGAAAAGAACTGTAAAAACAATTCATAAATTTCAAACTTCTATGTATATCAATTATTTTTCTAACTGCCTTTAGTCTATTGAGCTATATTCATTCTTTTGTTCTAAGTTTTTCTTTTTCACTAAGAGTAAGACAGATGACCACTTCTTCTTTCCTACCAGGAAGGAAGCATCTGGTATACTTGGATTGTGTCTCAGGACTTTAATTCAGGATTAAAAACTTTCTACATATCTGTGGTAGCCAAATGTTATTTTAAATCTTCTTGGAGATAGAGATGGCATAGATGAAAGAATCTGTTTTTGTACATGTAATATTGAATACATTTTGTTGTTGTTTAATCACTGAGTCGTGTCTGACTCTTTGTGACTCCATGGACTGCATGAATACATTACTATCTATATTACATATACTAATAATGTGTATTATTCAAAATATACATCTATTAAAATAAATAACTTGTTGACTTAGATTATTGACAATGATATGTGTTTCCAAAGAAAAAATTGGGGGCCTAAATTTTAATGTTGCAAATTTAAATTATCATTCTAGGAGAATTTTAACAAAAAAAATTTTATTGACTATCAGTTGCAAACAAAACACATCTTTTACTGAAAAGTCTCTCTCCTTTTTACAAATAATATATACCTAAAACTAACATAGAGTGCTTTGTGTTCTAGAAAGTCCTATTTTATTTTTTCCTAAATTTTAAAAAGGCAAATATTGCAAAACATATTTTTAAAAATAGTTGGGTTTCATTTGTGACATGACTGAATTTCTATGACCGTTCCTAGGAGAAGGCAACTGCACCCCACTCCAGTACTCTTGCCTGAAAAATCCCATGGATGGAGGAGCCTGGTAGGCTGCAGTCCATGGGGTTGCTAAGAGTCGGACATGACTGAGCAACTTCACTTTCACTTTTCACTTTCATGCACTGGATAAGGAAATGGCAACCCACTCCAGTGTTCTTGCCTGGAGAATCCCAGGGACAGGGGAGCCTGGTGGGCTGCCGTCTATGGGGTCGCACAGAGTCGGACACGACTGAAGTGACTTAGCAGCAGCAGCAGCAGTATGGCATCATGTTAAAAAAAAAATAAAGCAACCATGTATTATAAATAGATGGATACTGCCACACTGTTTTGTTGAAAGGAAAATAGAAATGAGATTCATATTAAAAGAGCTATATATTTTCAAGGGGTTCATTTCATAAATAACTTGCCTGTTGCGCATTAGAGTTGATGCTGTAGGCATATCAAGCACTAACCTATTGTTTATTATAGACCTATTTTGTCATTTTGATGGTACAGATTCAAGTATGGCAATCTTCTTTCCTTTCTCTGCTTCACTGGCTACATGACTTCCCTTGGCTAAAACCATCCCAAAACATATACTTGAATGTCATAAGTTATGACGGCCTGGGAGCTGAATGGGAACCCTATTAACTGACCTATGAAATTAGAGAATTATAAGCCTTGAGGAGACAGGTGGGACTATATGCATAGTTACTATATTAAACAGATATCTCCTTAACATGCTCAGATAAGTCCAAGTAAAAATAAAAACATCACATGGAAACACATTGATAAACTGATTGAATATATATATATTGATATATACATATATATATTATACAAGTATATATATATGCATATGCACACATTCACACATATCTATACATACAGACACATACCCCAACTCCAGTAATTCTATAACCTACTAAAAGTCATCTTGAAAATAATAGTATGGCCACTCAGTGAAACAGCTTAGGTTCAGTTAACTATTTGCTGTAGGTAAGAAGGAAACATCACAGATGATTTTTAAAACCATTAGATATATAATTATGCTCAAGGCCAAGTCCTAAATAAGATGAGCTGCATGTTAACTGCTAGAATACAAGAGGGCAGAAGAAAAAAATTAAAATATGAATGAAATGGATTAGAGAAAACAAGTCAGGTAAATCTTATAAAGGAATACAAACCCTGGAATTATGATTATTTGGATTATGAAGACCCACTAATTTTACCAACTTTTTTTCCTAGCTGGACCTCTCCCCTAAACTGCAGAGTTGCATATCCAATTACCAGGTAGAGACCTCCACTTTGATACCTAATAGGCATTTCCAGAGCTTTCCAGGTAGTGATAGTGATAACCTGCCTGCCAATGCAGGAGACAAATGACATGGGGGTTCAGTTCCTGGATCGGAAAGATCCCCTGGAGGAGGGCATGCAACCCACTCCAGGATTCTTGCCGGGAGAATCCCATGGACAGAAAAGTCTGGCAGGCTACGGTGCATACCATCACACCGAGTCAGACACGACTGAAGCGACTTAGCACGCATGCACACAGGCATTTCCAATTTGCTATCCAGCCCTGAGCACCTGCTGTACCACCACCAAACTGTTCCTCCTGTTACCTTATTTTTCTCAGAACATGGAAGCTCCCTGTCTCAGTGGCTAAGGAATAAAAACCTTAGAAACATTCTTGTCTCCTTTAAACCATCTTTCAAATCCTATTAGCCATACCTTCAAAACACTCAGAATCCAGCCACTTTTACGGTTACTATTTCGGTCTGAGCCACCATCATATTTTACTTGGATAATCACAGTAGCCTCCCACCCATTCACCCTACATATACTCTTGCCTCTCTCCAATCTATTCTCAACACAGAAGACAATGTATGACAGTCAAAAAAGTAATTCAGGGCATGGCATCATTGCTCAAAACTCTTCAAAGTCTTTCCATATTACTCAAAGGGTAGGGACAGGGGTGGGTGGGCAGGGAGCAGCTACATTTCCTCCAACGGCATCTCTGCATCATCCACCCCATCCCAGTCCCAGGGCTCATCTAACTTACTTGGAGGCTGATCTGTCCCTCTTGCAGCTCAGTTCCTTTGCTTTCCTTCTCTGCCTAAAACCCTCTTCTCTAGATATTTAGTGGTGCAGACTCTCCATCATATCTTTATTAAAAGCCTTCTCTGGCCACTCTATTAAGATTCACTACTCCTTTTCAAATTTCCCACCTACATTCTATGATGTATTTTTTTTTTCCTCAGCGCTATCACAATCTGACATACTCCATATTTTGCTTACTCATTTTTTTTTATTGTTTTCCTCTTCTCACTTGAATCTGAGGTGCAACAAGGGAGAGAATTTTGTTACTTGTTTGCTTCTGTCTCCTCAGTACCTAGAACAGTATCTAGCATGGTAGAGTCATCTGTGAATATCAGCTGAATGAATGTTGAAGGACTCCTACCTGAGAATCACCTATCTTTATCACATAGAAGGGATCTTTATTTCTGGACATAAACTCTCAGCCTAGTTTTTCAAATCTCATAAATTTCTGAAAAACCTACAAAATAGTTTAAGTCCTGAAAATCATGGCAGAATTCACACAAGAAGAAATCTGCAATGTCAAAATTAATAAGCATTTATATTAGTGTCTACATAATATGACAGTGACTCAAATCATTCTATTATATATTCATATAATGAAGAAGCTTCAATCATAGGAATGATTTTGGCAAATTGAAGATTATAAAAACTATAAAACATCCTTTAATTTTCTTTTCTTTAGATAGCCAACATGTTAATGTGAGAAAGGGTACGATTTTGTTTGATATTTTCTCAGGGTCTATAAAGAAATACTCGAAGTCTTCAGTTGCTATCCTTTTGCTGTCCACACATCCAAATTCTGGGCAGTCAGATAAATTTTTATGATCCCCCTTCTCTAATTTTCAGTTTTAATACTAATGAGCAGCTTAATGTTCCCTGCATGTGCTGACCCTCAACTCTTCTGGACCAACTGTTTCATATTCATTCTTTAAAATCCAGCTCAGGCACCCTTTCTCCTCGAACAGTTTTCCTCATTGATCCCCTGCCTAGCTATGAGATAAGAACCAATTGTGTGCCCCTAAATAGCCTAAGCTTATTTCCATCCCTTCACTAGAATGCTCATCTAATCTTGCAGACCCTATGTAACTTAGATTTTGCATCCTTGTCCAAATTCTATTTCTATCAGTCTACTCTGATATGCTGTGCTCCAGTGCCACTGGTCTGTTTTCTATAGACTTGTTCCTAAGTCATTTCTGATTCTTTGAGACCCCAAGGAAGATCCTCTAGAGAAGGAAATGGCAACCCACTCCAGTGTTCTTGCCTGGAAAATCCCACAGGTGGAGGAGCCTGACAGGCTACAGTCCATGGGGTCGCAAAGAGCCTGACATGGCTGAGCAACTTCACTTTCTTTCCACGGACTGCAGCACACCAGGCTTCCCTGTACTTCACTATCTGCTGCAGTTTGCTCAAACTCAAGTCCATCGAGTCGATGATGCCATCCAACCATCTCATTCTCTGTCACCCCCTTCTTCTCCTGCCCTCAATCCTTCCTAGCATCAGGGTCTTTCCCAATGAGTTGGCTCCTCCCATCAGGTGGCCAAAATACTGGAATTTCATCTTCAGTATCAGTCCTTCCATTGGATATCCAGGGGTGATTTCCTTTAGGATAACAAATCACAATTTGAGGAACTTGATCCTTCTTGGTCCTTCTGCACAATGTTGTGTCCCAGGATCTTGGAATGGATGGCACCTCAGGTCTCAGCAGGAGTAGCCCCAATCTGCACAGTCTTTTCAGTCACCTAATCTAAAGCAGCTTGTCAAACTCCATTTCTGAGCATCATAATGTTTTATCTTTCTCACAGTACGTATTGCTCTCTGATATAACTACTTAAATTTGTCTATACGCTATATTTATTCTCATGTAGAATAGAATCACTATGAACCAGAAACTTTGTCCTGATCCCTATTATAGGACCTGGTGTCTAATAGGTGATAACTAAACACTTGTTGAATAGGTGAGAGGAATTGTTTACCAATAGAATTTACAAGTTTAAATATCTTTTTCACAGATCAGCAAGCTTCTCAAGAGCAGAAAGATTATATTTCACTCCTCTTTGTATCCTCAATATCTAGCTTAGGATAAATTAACTATTTAATTATTGTTTTTCAAAAGAATGAATCATCATCAGTATTTTCTCCAGAAGCCCTTATTTTCATAACTGCAAACTAGCTTTTTAAAGAAACATACTCAGACCGAACTTTAGAATCAATCTCTGAGAAATCAGACACATAAAGTTTAAGTGTTGCCTTAAATGACAAAAGCATCATGACTGAAACTGTAATGGCATATTTCTTTGCTTCCTGATGTGCACCAACTCTCTTGCAGTTAAATGGAGGCACATCACTTGTTGTGACCAACACCATCAGCTACTTTGACCTGAGGCAATGAAAAGGCTACGTGCAATTCTATGATCTTTAGCTGGCCTCAGAATAAAAGAAGGCCATGTATTGCGATGGCAGAGACACAGATTGAAATTGACATAATCTGAGTTATGAAAATGTCACACAGAGGACAGATGATCAAGAGAGTTGCCTGTATCTGGAGAAGAATTTGAGTGAACAAGAAAAAAAAATAGTATGTCATATTAAGTGATACTTTGATTTAATTCCTGGAGCAAAACTTAGCCTATTTGGAGGAACAGAGAAACACTTTTCTATTTAGACACACACATAGTGAATAGTCAATGTACTTTTTGTAATTAAAAAAATACTCTGAAATTAAATTGCATGAATTTGTCAACTTTTTGAATTAATATGTCTCACGGGTACAATTATATAATAAATTTAGGAGCTGAGTGCATATTTTCAGTGAGGCGGCTTAACTTTGCCTCCTTCCATCAGACCCTTGACTCAGAAAGCATTGTATTTTGCTCAAGAACGATGACCTGTGTAATGAAGGAAAATCATAGTTTAGCATTAGGCTCTCACTTAGCTATCTACAGAAAAATTATCTTAGAGTGGGAGGTTAGTAACCTTTCACCTAGGAAACCTCAAGTATTTTAGAAATAATAGGATCAATGAAATAATTTGATAATTTGAATAATCAAAAGGAAGCAAATGGTGATTTCAATTTTATCATTTCTTCGATCTAATCTTCATAAATCTATTTCCCATTAGTGGAAAAGAACATATCAAACACCATATTAAAAAAGATCATTTTAAATGGAGATGAGCATCCGAGATAAATGTGGCTGCAAAGTTCCTGAGATTTGGAGAGAAAGGTGTAAACACCAATTATTTTTGACTGATAAAAGGCCTCACATTGAGGAGGAAATAGAATAAAAAGAAAAATATTAAATAACAGAATACGTTTTACTGATATTAGCCACTATAAATATGATATGGCCAAGCAAAGGATATAAAAAACACAATCAAGCTGAAATTTTTGAAAAATGTCATATGATTATGTTTTCCCACCATGAAATATGAAAAAAGATCTTTTTAAATGTTCATTATCATAATGACATTTGCAAAGAAGTAGACTTTATTTTTAAAAATAAATGAAACTCAAACTTACAACATGTTGAGACATCACTTAAAAAGTTTTTTTCTTTTTTGACTAAAAAGCTTTCTCAATCCCTTTCAACAGAGTTTCATAATCTGAAGTGCAATAAAGCCTAATTTGAATTTTTATAAAGTGAGTGAAACGAGGAATATTTTTAAAACAGAGATCCTAATTCCACCACTCTTGCATTTGTTCTTTGGCTGGCACAGTTTTCTGTGCTCTTCTCTTGGGCACAGTTTGAGGAGGTTTAAGTGGCTACTTGGGTCCACTTTAAGGCTGCAAGATTGCTGGATGGAGTTTTTATATACTCACAAAACTGAAAGAACCCATATAAAATTTCTAGTCTGCTTTAAGAATACCATGGGGCTCACTGTTAGACAATGAAAGATATTTCTAGTTACTTATATTAGATATATTGAAACTACTAAAAATGGTCAGTAAAAGAAAAACACTCAAACCGTAATATCAGTACATTATGTCACTAAAGCATACTCCTTATGATAAGGAACATTTAAACTTCTATCAGTAGTCTTCATAATGGGAAGTGCTTGCCTAAGGGAGTCACAGTGTAATCCAAAGGATTGGAGGAAAAAAACAACAAAACATATGTTTACGTTAATCTTTCGTAAAGGAAAAAGAAATCTAACTTTTCTGATATTCAGAATGACATGGAAGCCTTCTCCCTGGGTCTGTAGATCAAACACACCAGGTAAGGGCACAGGTCACGTACACCTGTCCTATACAGTGCATGAAGAGTCCGGAGGCAAGAAGGATATTGCTTAACAGTCTATTATGCCCTTTTAAATTTTGTTGTTCTAGGGCATACTGCACATTACATCAGCTCAGTTAGATGGATTTATTGTTTACATCATCTAATTGTAACAAATCTAGCACTCACAAGGGGCAGGTGGCTTCAAAGGGTTCCTACAATAAATATCCACAGATTGAAGGTGTTACAAGTACAAATAAGCCACAAAACTGACAAAATGGCACTTCTTTTTTCTGTTGAGAGCCTTAGCCAAATATATTCCAAAGCAGAAACCATGACAGTTTAAATCTAATTAACCAAAATTCAGTCTTTACAATTATCAGGATTTAAATATACTATGATTAGTAATGAACTGCTACTTAAAAGTACTTTAGTGTCTTTGTGAATCATCTTTTTCAGTCCTAACAGCCATTAAAACTAAGCATTAGACTAATCCTAGAAATAGTCTTCCAAATATCTGTATGACAAAGTATGAAACTAGTATTTTAAACATCACAATGATTTTTAAGCACATGGCTTTTAAAATGCATCTAAAAATGAGTAACATAACCATTCTTTTAAAATGCCATTTCATCTTTAAAACTTGTTTTTTATATATTTTTATGATATAGATAATATATTAGGGCCATAATATATGCATATAGTGGAGAAGGAAATGGCAACCCACTGCAGTGTTCTTGCCTTGAGAATCCCGGGGACAGGGGAGCCTAGTATGCTGCTGTCTGTGGGGTCGCACAGGGTCAGACACGACTGAAGCGACTTAGCAGCAGCAGCAGCATATGCATATAGATTACAAATATAACCATGAGCTGAGGAATCTTGCTTCAAAAATGTATCCTAACAGAGTATAATGAAAAAGTAAAGAAACAACAGTCCAGAGTAATAGTACCTAATGTGGTAGCCACTAATGACAAGTAACTAATGAGCACTTAAAATGTGGTTTGTGTCACAGAACTAAATTTTAAAATTTTATTTAATTTAAAAAACAAATCAGTGTCAACAGCTGTTTTCTGTTAAACTCAACTGTACTATTTTGGTAGGAATACCTTTTACTTTATCTATTGGAAATAAGCATATGAATTGAGATGTTCTGTAAGTGTAAAATATACACTTTATTGCAAAACAGAAAAAATACATAATGTCCATTAAGATTTTGTTTATTCCACCTAAATATGATAGCATTTTGATTGAGTAAAATAATAAGTTGAATGAAAAAAATTAAATGAATTTTATCTGTTTCTCTGTAGTTTAATGTGGCCACTATAAAAGTGAAAATTATATATATTGATTATATTATAATGAAAATAGTAATTTCCTCATACAAAACAAATATCCATTAGCAAATTTACCTATATAATGTATATATACCTTAAGAACCCATCTCTCTATATGCTTTGTTTTCAGCATCCCTTGTCCTGACCTGCTCTGTATTTGGAAGTTCTATTTTTGCTGGCTGTAGCAACAGGTCTCGAGGATAGGTAACCCATGGAGCAGATGAATGTAGGTTAGTAGAGCACACCAAAACAAGATACACGATTAAGCCTAAACTATAGGGGTTGGGCTGTTTATTTTTATGTTTTTTACCATAGAATTCTATTTATATAATTGTCCTCTGAAAAAGAAACAACACATGAAAAGCTTTTTTTGAAAAACTTAACGCCTAGAATGCCTTTGGTTTCTCTGAATAGTCATGTTTCACCATCCTTCTGTTATTAAGAAATAAAGAAAACTTGGTAGAGTCCCAGCTCAGAGCCCAAATTATCAACTCTGGAAATGTTTTGAGACTATGTCTTTTCCCCTTTTCCACACCTTCTATTTTTGATAAACTCAATTCATTATTTATATGTAACCATATTTTATTGTATATGCTCTGATAAGCTATCACAAATACTTTCTAAAAATGGAAGGGTAAAAATAGGTGTTTATTTAATATGTAGCTAATTACCTTTGTAAATATCAAGATTATGTAAGTCTTGGTAAAATATTACTATGGAAGTATGCATTTACTATTCATTTCAATGTGGAGTAGCCTGGAATTAGGGAACTGTTATATAGATTTGCTATGGTCCCTCTAAAGAAGTTTTTCTAGAAAATTAATCCAAATATAAACTGTAGACTATAAACAATCTGCTTTGGTAAATATTACATATTGATCCTAAAGCAGAAGGGTTGAACATACACTCTGAAAAAAAGAGTTTCTTATGACTTTAAACATGTTTAAATTACGGCATGTTTCAAGGGAAAACATTATGTAATGAAGCAATGTTTTTATTCATGTTTAAAAGGAATAATAAATATTTCTTAAAGTTTATAATATGAAATGAAAAAAAAACTTAATTCCAGCACAGTTAGAAAGCTTAAGAGTTACATATTTTCTATCAGAAAAACTGTTCCTAATTATGATGATATTAACACAAAAATCATTTTAAAAACTTCTTTTTGTTTGATTGTGTTGTATATTCTCTATGAGAACTAACTTTTCTGGAAAAGATGTTTTTCAAAGTTCAAATACAATAAGCTAGCACATACCGGAATAGAAATTAATATTTCTCTTGGATCTGTCTTATCTCAGGGATATGCCTCAGCTCTTTAGAAAGAGTTTCTAAATGGTGACTTTATTATCGGTTGAGAAATATAACTTGTCTCATATATGCAGATTTTTTCTAAGAATAATATCTAAACCTATGGTCCTAATTGTACTTTTATAAAAAATATGGATCAGGATGCAGTTAATCAATAGTTAGTTTATGATCTCTCAAGCCACCACTGTCTGCTCTTGGCAATAGTTGAGTCCCTGTAAATCAATTCAAGATAGGTAAAGTATCAAAAGGCAAAGTCTAAAAAAAATTACAAAAAATATTTTCCTTTTGTTTCCTCTTGCATTTACAAAAGAGCAACTCAAATCTGAGTTTAAAAAAATTTATATAGATTGCATAGCCCATTACACACACAGAGTCCATAGTTACCCTTTCTGCCATTTTTATACATTTTAATTCAAAGAGTGGTGATTAATACTGTTTTTATGTTTAATGCTCAGGAGCACCAATCTTTTTACTTATTCCAAGCTAAGCAGGAAACAGAATAAAGCAAATATTAAATGCAGGGTAAATGCAGAAATTGAGAATCCATCATGGCTCACCAGTAAAGAATCTGCCTGTAATACCACACAGGCTCAATCCCTTGTCAGTAAGATCCTCTGGAGAAGGAAATGGCTGCTGCTGCTAAGTCACTTCCCAAGCAAGAATATTGGAGTGAAATGGCAACCCACTCCAATATTCTTGCTTGGGAAATTCCATGGGCAGAGAAGCCTGGCAAGCTATAGTCAATGGGTTCACAAGAGTCAGACATGCCTTAGTGACTGAACCACAACTACCAAATGCAGAAATCACTTCCCAGTTTCCAATAAATTACAGCTTTCATGTGTTACAGTAACAGTACACAGTGTGCTTCTCCAGAGGATACTTTTCTTGCCACTGCTCCTGGGGGAAAAATACCATTTTGCTACCATTAACAAGATCTAAGTCCATTCTAAAGGAGATCAGTCCTGGGTGTTCTTTGGAAGGAATGATGCTAAAGCTGAAACTCCAGTACTTTTGCCACCTCATGTGAAGAGTTGACTCATTGGAAAAGACCCGGATGCTGGGAAGGATTGGGGGCAGGAGGAGAAGGGGACGACAGAGGATGAGATGGCTGGATGGCATCACCAACTTGATGGAAGTGAGTTTGAGTGAACTCCGGGAGTTGGTGATGGACAGGGAGGCCTGGTGCGCTGCGATTCATGGGGTCGCAAAGAGTCAGACACGACTGAGCGACTGAACTGAACTGAACTGAACCACATTTATATACACTAGACACAAGGCTCATGTATGCACATAAGTAGTACTCTTCACTACCTACATCCACCATCAGCCACCTTTACCACCTCGTCTGTACTCTAAGATATGTATATCCCAAGAAGAGGAGACAGTGAATTAATTCGCATGTTTATTAGTGAGTTTTGAATTATATATACAGAGTACTTACTAGTCTGAAGCATATTGGAAAACCAAATAACACAAATTGTTTATTTCTAGTTTGGGTTGCAAGGCAGCTACTATATTAAACAGTTATTACATTCAACAATAAAAAGTAGGATTGGCTTTCTGCATGCCGAAGTGAAAGCTATGGAAGCACAAAGAAGAGACAGATCTGGCCTGGGTTAGCTCTGCAGAAGGTACGGTGATAGTTGAGTCTGGGGGATTGGGCAAAATGTGGCAAGTAAGACATTGGAACTGATCCTGGTAAGCTATGAAGAATTTAGCCTGGATTGTGTGGACAGGACTTTCCAGAAATGAATAAAAGATACAGTTTGCTGAAGAGAAGAGCAACATTCCTTAGCAGACCTGAATGGCAGGAAATATCTGGAATGGATCCTAGAGTTAATAAGAACCATTTGGAGATGATGATCAGAGGAAAACTAAAAAACAAAAATTAAAACTGAAAAAAAAAAAGCAAAAAATGATACTTATATTTATAAGCTATTTTGCCTGCCTGTGGTGTGGAATGAAATTACATATAAATTTGAATCTAGAGGCTAGAAGTTCAGCTGGAAGACCTGGGACCCAAGGTGAACAGTCAGTAGCAATAGAAATAGAAAGATGGAAACAAATGTAAGGAATTAAAAAAAAAATTAAATTGTACCAATTAAAAATAGGAAGACAAAGGAAAAGGAGCAAAATTTGAATGTTTATGAAGTAGTTCAAGAAAAGACTTTAGAAAGAGAAAAGAAAGAAAAAGAGGAAGACCTCCTGAGATGCTCCGGCGGATGGAGTTGCAGTACGTTTAATTGCAAAGCAGTGAAAGTGAATGGGATTTCGAGAACCCTGGCACTAGGTCATGGGAAGGTGAGGGAATCCTGACTCAGTCTCATATAGAGGACTCATCAGAGCAAGGAAAGGATCATTTGCTCCTTTAGCAAACTAAACCGCAAAGCAAAATCCAAGCCCAACTTATTTGCTTGGAACAAAGAGAAAAAAACAAACAAACTGATACTGGATGAAAAAAAGAGCACATTCCATTTGATAATAATAATAATAAAAAACAATAATGGGACTGCCTTAGTACTTTGCATAGACTATCTCCGGGATATAAGGCTGATGAAGGAGGACACTTGAATTGTCTCTGAAAAGAACAGTGTCCCGCTCTCTAAGGATTCAGTAGCTAAGGGCTAGTCACTCCGGTAGTATTCTTTCCTGGTATATTTGCATTTCACGAACCAATTTTGCTCACTCAATTCTGATAGAGAACTTTGCCTGACTAATTGTGAGTGATCTGTTTGTTTGTCTGGATTTTTGTATTTTTAACCTAGCTGTTTGTTCAAAGGACTTATTTTGCTTCTAATTATCTTACCTCTTTTAAAATTACTTCAAAATATTCATCTATCTTCCAATATTTAACTTTGAAAATACATGGAGAGAAACACAGACCAAAAGCTACAACTGTACTAGCATACAGGCCTTTCCAGAATCCTTCAGTCTACATTTTACCACAAACATTTTTTTTTTCAACAGCCTATTCTTTTTGGAAACACAACTCAACAAAATTTGTGCTAATAGTTTTATTTGCTTAATGGCATTCTTTTTACTCACTGTGAGGTTTAGAAAGGAAGGTTTCGGTCTGACTTTTTCTAACAATGTAACACAGACCCCCAACAACGAGGAACTGATAGTGGGCCGTAACTTACGTTCATGGAATAAGTTCATGGAATAATGTTCATGGAATAATTCAATAACTGAGTTAAGATTATGGTCTCTGGTCTGAAAAGGAAACTCACTATCTTTTTGTTTATGGACTAGTGAGTTGCAATCCTTTTGAGTACCTGAAAATAGTAGCCCAATTCTAGTCGCAGACCACTGTAACTAGAAATGAGGGAAATGTTTCTTCTATGTTCTGAGGTCTTATTCCAAATCACTGGTTTTAATGAAATCATAAATCACATGCTTCCAACCTCATCACGGAATTTTTTTTAATCTCTTTTTTAGGACAACCAAGAGCTTCAGTGAGGTCATATTAACAACACAGAAACTTAAATAAGACAATATTGGCTTGGGAAAAAAAATTCTTTCAGGTTTTTCCATAAACATCTTAAGGAAAAGTCTGAACAAACGTTTTGGCCAACCCAATAATTTATTGCATTTTCTTGTACAGGCCAGTCTCTGGAATAATATTGATCATATTAATTCATATTCCTCAAAGCAGGAATTCAGTAGAATTCTCCATAATGATGACTTGATTCTTTCCATTATCAAAAAACGGAGGCAAAAGCAGCAAACCCCGTGATGCTCTTCATATAAAAGACAAATTCCCATGCTCACCTGAGTCAGGCAGCACTCAGTTTGTGCGTCAATCCTTTATGAGCAAAATATCTGTCTCATTCACAGAATTTGCCAAGCATGTCACTTTAATGAGGCACAAGACATGGTTGTTCTTTTTTCTGTATCTATAACAGAATGTCAAATTTGATCAGGGTTTAGGCCTACTCAACACAGTTTTTTAAATGCAAATCTAATCACTTATCTGCTCAATGCCCTATCATTGTTTCTCATTGTTATTGAAAGTCCTAAATCTTTAATGAAATGCTGTGTGACCTGCCGCCTGTTTTTAGCCTTTTTTTGACACTGCTCACCCCTTACTCAAAGCATTCCTGCTAGCCTTGCTCATATCTTTTAATATGTGAAGCCTCTCTCTTCCTCTGGATTTCACTCAGACTCTTCTCTCTGCCTCAAACTTGGCCTCCCCCACCCCATGACCACATCAGATCAGCACTTATTGACTCTTCAGATCCACTTTACATTTATTTAATAAATCTTTTCTGAGAAAATACCATGTGCCAGGGATTAAAACAGGATCCCCAGGTGGCTCACTGTGTAAAAAAATCCACCTGCAATGCAGGAGACGCAGGAGACGTAGGTTCGATCTATGGGTCAGGAAGATCCCCTGAAGGAGGTCATGGCAGTCCACTCCAGTATGTTATGCCTGCAGTCCAAGTCCCCACAGCTGAGAGAACAAGACATCCACGGCAATACAAACGCAAAAAGGGAATTTATTACTAGCTCAAACCAGGGCCCTGGCTACATCCAACACAGCGGAATAAGGACAGAGCCCCGAGTCCCGTATTACAGTAGTATTTATAGGTTTAGGACAAAGACAGGGAATTGGCAAGGTTGGATTGGTTACAAGGGTTTCTTTGCATCTACTAATTGGCTAGATTTTCGCCCGCGCGGGCTTTCTTAGGAGATTTCTATCCCTGTCCTGATTGGCACAGACCAGGCTACGGGGAGCATACTGATTGGTCGAGTTCTGGTGCCAGCGGAGGATGATCTCAGCTCCTCCTTGGCAATAACTCAGCCCCTCTGTAAAGGAGACTTAGGCCTGCCTTGGCCTCCTGAAGCCTGTCATGGCGCCTGTTTGGTCCTAATAAGTATTCTTGCCTGGAGAATCCCAAGGACAGAGGAGCAAAGGTTTGGACATGACTGAAGCAGCAGAGTACACAGCACATGGGGACTAAAAGTAGCCTAAAGAGATTTCAGAGTGCTGGAGAGTAAAAAAATTTTAAAATTCAAATATAAATAGGAAGTAACTGGGTATGGGCTTCCCTATTAGCTCCGTCGGTAAAGAATCTGTCTGCGGTGCAGGAGACCCAGGTTGGACTCCTGGGTCGGGAAGATCCCCTGGGGAGGGAAATGGCTACCCACTTTAGTATTCTTGACTGGAAAATCCCACGGACAGAAGAGCCTGGTGGGCTACAGCCCATGAGGTCACAAGAGTCGGACATGATTTAGTGACTGTTTCATTCATTCACTCACTTGGGTATGATTGATCAATGCAATAGAGAGAATTTTAAAAGGTAGGTGACTTGTAACATGGTGACTCTTTTTAGGCTGGATAAACATGGACAGTCTCTCCAAGAAGACATTTTAAACCAAATCAGAAGAATAAGCAACTGGCCCCATAAAGATCTGATGCAGAGGGAACAGCAAGTATAATATCCCTAAAATGGGATGAGTTTGGTGTGTAGGAAGAACAAAATGTGATTGGCATAGAGAGGAAGAGCATTTTGAGACCAATTAAGGGATACATATACAAGAAGTACAGATACTAAGTGATACAAATACTTCTTCACACAGGGTTCTGTGAGACAGAGCAGGGACAGAGTTTGTATTCTATTCTCAGTGAACAGTGGGGAAGCCAGTGGAGGGTATTAAGCAGAAGAGTGAGCTGGTATAATTTATGGCTTAAAAAGATAATTTGATTTTGCTGTGTGGAGAATGGATTATAGGTAGGGAGCAAAAGTGAAAGAGATAAATAATATAAGAGTCTCAAGGAGAACTGGCTTAGTTTGGCAAAGGGAGAAATGGAAAGGAGACAGATCCAGGATGTATGTTGGAACAAGTCACTGAGAGAAGTTGATGAATTGGAGGTTCAGCCTAAAGAGAAGACAAATCGGCAAGTCTGCAGAGGTTTTCTTTGCTTGTCCAGATGGATGGCAGTATCAATGCCATCCGTGCGGGGTTGTGCTCAAGAGAAGACCATCTGGGCTAGAATCCTGGTTCTACCACTTAACACTCTTTGACCTGTATGAGTATGAACTAGTTACTTAACCTCTCTACTCATTTTTTTCTGCATGTATAAAATCAGGAAAATAACAATCCTACCTCATAAGGTTATTATGGGAATTTAATAATCAAATCCTTGGATTCTCCAATGGGGAGCCAAAAAAAGAAAGTGATCTATGCAAACTGCCCAAAATAGCTTTTGGAATTTTTCAATGAATGTGACTGTGATGGTTATTACTGTTGCTGCAATAATTACTATAACTTAGATGTAAAAGGCAAATATGCAGACCTGAGAAAATCAATATATTTCAGCTATTAAGTTGGAGATTTTCATTAATTGTTAGAAATATCAGTGGGTGGAAGTACATAAGTCTGATGATTTGAGGAACAGTCAGTCCTAGAGATGCAGTTTGGAAGTCACTATTTATAGATGGTATTTAGAACCACAAGAAACACCTGGAGAAACAGGCAAATTTGACCTAGGAGTACGGAATGAGGTAGGGCAAAGTTAATAGAGTTTTGCCAAGAGAACGCACAGGTCATAGCAAACACCCTCTTCCAACAACACAAGAGAAGACTCTACACATGGACATCACCACATGGTCAACACTGAAATCGGACTGATTATATTATTTGTAGCCAAAGATGGAGAAGCTCTATACAGTTAGCAAAACCAAGACCAGGAGCTGACTGCGGCTCAGATCATGAACTCCTTATTGCCAAATTCAGACTTTAACTGAAGAAAGTGGAGAAAACCACTAGACCATTCAGGTATGACCTAAATCAAATCCTTTATGACTATACAGTGGAAGTGAGAAATAGATTTAAGGGACTAGATCTGATAGACAGAGTGCCTGATGAACTACGGATGGAGGTTCGAGACACTGTACAGGAGACAGGAATCAAGACCATCCCCAAGAAAAGAAATGCAAAAAAGCAAAATGGCTGTCTGAGGAGGCCTCAGGGAGTTGGTGATGGACAGGGGAGGCCTGGTGTGCTGCGATTCATGGGGTCACAGTCAGACACGACGGAGCGACTGAACGGAACTGAGAACCATGAATAAATTCCCCTATGGAGACATGGTAAGGAAGGGAGCCAACACATCTGCGTAGCGGCACTTCGATATTTAGGTATTAGGGTAGGAAAGAGCAAAAGGAGCTGAGAAGGAGCAGATAGTTAGGCAGGAGGAAATTCTGGCATCACGCAAACAAGCATACACGAAAGGGACTAGCTAACTGTGTCCTGTGCCATAGAGAGATGAGGTAAGGTAAGAATAGAGAAGTGACCAATGGAACTGACAACCTCTAAAGCTCCTATCTATCTAAAGTTTTTTTTTTTTTTTCCAAAGGACAAACAATATCTCTACTTCAGGAGATCATTTAAGCACTCAAACTAAAATTGATTACCATCCAGCCCCTATTAAAACTCAGTTAGCACAACTGGTATTTGAGAGAAGAAATCTATGGACCAAGTTAACTATCATTGCTTTATATTGGTTTTTAGTTCTAGTCTATTAAATGTGAAACCACCAAATGTCTTACTTGAACTGCATTTGGTTAGTTCTTTGCTAAAATGACACTATAAAAGTTGCGGACATTTATCACGATGTCTTTGGCTTTCACAGAGCGTTAGCATATAAACATATGCTGAGAATATTTCTATGTCTTCTAATGGCATAAAGACTATCACAGGATTCCTATTTTTTTTTTTTTTAGTATTCCAATTACATACAACTCATGATAAATTTCTCTGTAGTATACTGTAAAAACAAGTTCTGTGTATTTTTCTGATATACATGTTTCCTTTATCTCATAATAAAAATTATGAGATTCAATCCATTATCCTTTTTACTTTGCCTCTAAGCAATTGGAATATATATTTATGTTCAATCCCAGTATATTTTCAAAGCCTAAATTTCTGAATCTTTTCTCTATAATATATGCATTCAAATTCAATATGGTTTTATCAACCTATGTACATGTGTGTGTTTGTCACAAATTGCTTCCAATTTTTTGAAGGAGAAAGAGTATAAACAAATACAAATAAAAAGAATGTCCTTCTTTCTTCATTTAATCTCATCCTTCACAGTTTTGCTCAAATACTACCAAGTCCATGAAAATATCTTTGACTCTTCAAGGACAGATTGATTCCCTCTTCTACCTACTAATAACACATTTGGATGACAGTGTGATATTAGTATCATAATATATAATATTTTATTATATTATATATATATATCAAAAATATAAGGTCATATTTAGAGTTTGTTTCTTTCAGGCTTCAGAGTCAAACAAATTTTAAAAATGCAAAAAATAATGACAAAACATTGAGTCACTTAAATGAATATATTTTTCTTTTTAAATCATGATCATTACCTACACTTTAGCAAATCTGCTAAACTTCTCAGATTCAAATAAGAATCTCATCACGGTATCATGTTGATCCATCTGATATTCTATGTTTTCTTTCTTTGTTGTTCTGAGTTTTTATATATCAAGTGACCATGTACATACAAATCAATTAATAAATATGTTATTATAAAATATGAAGTAGAATATCAATATTCTTTATTGATTGCCTATTTCCTCCCTCGATTAGATTGAAAACTCTTTAAAGACAAGGATTGTACTATTATTATACTTCTTAGAAGATATACAGTGCTAGAAACAAGTGTTATATATTTGATGACCAACAACTCCAAATTTATATTTATTTCTTTCATTTGTCTCATAATACTTGAAGCATTATTATCACATAGACATTATACTTATAAGAATTAACAGGTCTCACAACAATAGAATAAATATCAACTTAGGTTTTCATTAAAATTTATATTCAGTAATGTTAATAAAAGTTTGTTTTAATTGACTTAGTCTTACATGACATTATAAAGTTAGTTAAATATACTTCTTCAAATATAGCTGGTAAATGAACTAGCCCTTAATTATTTTTTCCATAGATGGGTAGTAGAGACATTAGATTACTAAGCAAAATATTTAATTAGACCCTTTACTAAGAGGTTGCCAAATGTCCAGAATTATCAGTAGCTCTGAAATATTTGAGAGAATTTTTTCTAAAATAAATCACGTGTTTGAATTATGAATGCATAATTGCCTCTAAAATATCCATATCAAAATAAAACTATCTTATTATATTTCCATCAAATAAAAATCTTATATTTGTCTAAGATCTCCACAGAGATAATTTTTAAATTATTTTTCTCTAAAAAACAATAATTTTATTCGAAATTTAGAGAGGGGGCTGAAACACATTTTTAACACTAAATTAGTTAATGTATGCTTCCATTTTTAAGATTTGAAAATATATTTGGATGGTTTCTATTTTCAAAAATTATTGCATATCTCCTCTTTATACAGAAGAATTTATTTCATATTCTCTTTCAATGCTTGTCCATAAGTACATCATATACTTATCCTATGTAAAATAAAGAATTATTTAATACTACTTTCCTCTCTTAAGACCACTTAACCAAAGCATTTCTCACTGTTTCCAACATTATAATTTTTATTCTGATTTTTTAACCATATACTATTGATAGAACACTAAAAATAACTATTAATAATTATTTTAAAAACATTTTAAAGAGCAATTGATATAATATGTATTAGATAACAGAGGACAAAGAGTTAAAATGAGGACAAAGAATGCATATAACTAAAGTCTAAATTTTTACTAAAAGAATGTGACACTGAATAAGATACTGTTGCGGAGAACTTTAAGAGAACCTGAGGAAGTAGGTTAGCAGGCAGAATCCTCTATACTCTAGCCTTTCTTCCTTCAACCTTATTATAGTTTTCTTATCACCACCAATATAGCATTTTCAATGCAATGATAGAGATAGTCTGTATTACCATTTCAAAGAAAACGAGGACAGGGTCTTGGTTGGGAAACAATGCTATCATTGGAGGTATTTTTTTTCCTTCTATGCTAATTCTACTTTGCAACAAACAAAATATCTTTTTTAATATAAAATACTTTAAACTGCGAACTTGGCTGCTAGATATCTGTATGAAATTTTTGACAAACATTATCACATTTTACTTTTGGCTAAAACAAACTTGTAATAGTTTTCCTTTGGGCTGGCAAATTCAAAGCAAAACTAATTACATTACCTGTTTCAGGCAACTTGATATTTTTTGTCAATCACCTGAGATCAAGTCTCATAATTAGCCAATGTATACATTGGACCCCAAAATTCATTTCCATA
Organism: Ovis canadensis; assembly: GCF_042477335.2. NCBI lineage: Eukaryota > Metazoa > Chordata > Mammalia > Artiodactyla > Bovidae > Ovis > Ovis canadensis. Next base: position 216,743,484 of record NC_091245.1, read on the forward strand.
ACACCGAAACTTGAAATCAAAACACAGCTCAAGATATATTCTGACATGTGATCAAATTTTATTTTCTACTTAAAGTCCCAAACTCTCCCAAGAGCCAACTAAATAGCAATACTTTTGGATCCCACACCCAAGAAAACTTGGCTTACCTTGTTACTGTTAGACAAAGTATTAACAACAGCTAAAACCCTACAGTCTGTACTGTTGCAGTCCCCCTGGTAGATCAGCTGTTGATCTGGTTGTGGCATAACACACATGCGAAGTATGCTGAAGCAAATGTTTTGATAATATACTCCTCATGAATTAATTCACTTAAATACTTTTTCTGAGGCCCAACATATATTTTAGGAAGTGACCAGAAAATATCAGTTCTAGAGCTAAGGTTCCAAAACGCCCCTAAAAATGTTTCACTAACAAAGTTTAGTACTTAATCAAGTTGAGAGGAGATCTATAAAGGGCAGATAAACATTAGGGTATGATGTCTCTTAGAGGAACAAAGGAGCCCACTAAAGTTTAAATCCTAAATGTAGCAGAGTCAGAACAAATATTTAACACTGGAAAAATTATCCATTATCAACTGAACACTGCCTGCCATTATACAGATCAAGTTCGTCATTTTTTAACTGGTGAATCTTTTGTCCTGAAATCCAATCATTTAGAATACGAATTTAAAGAGGATACAAACAAAGATCAAAGTCACGTCATAATCAGTTCCAAATGAATTTTTAAAAATGGGCGTAACTTGTACTAGCATAACAGCACAAGTTATTCTATGAGATCTTTATGTGAATATAACCACTCATAGGCAACATAATGTATGGCCAAAAGATTTTTTAAAATAAAATCACTGTATATAACTATGCAGATGTTCAAGTCCTTGAAAACACTATTACCATAATTTGGCATCTAATTTTGAATTTTCAATTGGAAAACTAGTCACTGCATCGATTTTCAATTTAAGAAATTCAGAAAAATATGAGAATAATAAACATTAAAGACAATTTAGCTATAAACAGTGCCATACTTAAAGTTACATGCATTAAAGATAGTGAAGATTCTCACATTCAAATCTTGTCTAAGAAACCAATGACAACACTATGATATTTAAGATTAATTTGAGAAGATTATTAGTAACATCTCTTTATATATCTTCTAACATGGAGAGTTTTCATTGGCGTGAGGTCATTCACCCCTATGTAGTGAAATTATAATAACATCTGAAGCAATGCATGATTACACATGATGGGTACTTGAACTGATGTGTATTTGAACAATGCTACAGAAATATTTTATACCTACATTGCTGGAGTGTATCTATTATATTATCCACCATACTCCAAATTCAAAACAGCACACTAGAAATAGATCAAGTCTCACTTTGCTTTGCTAACACATCCCCTTCCCCAAAACATACAGCCTTGATTGACAAAAATTATTCCTTTTTATATTTTGAGATTGGCATAAACATAGAATTATGATTACATACAAGAGATTAGAATAATAATAATTAACACTGATGAGAAATATAAACTGATTCCCAATGTGGCTAAAATAAATGATATTAACAATTATTGTGAAGGAGAATATAATTCAAACTTGTCTTTCAAAATGTTTCAGAGTAAAGAATGAGTATAGTATCTCTTTGTGCCCAAATAACAGAAATTATAACTTCTAAGTGCATAGTAAGAGATAGGACTTTGATCAATTAAGATTTAAAAAACAACTTCTTGTAATAATTGTACTCTTAGCAAGTATCTTTAAAACACCACAAATAGAGGAGTTTTATTAAGTAATACAGATTTTTTTACTCCTTAATTGTGATAATACTATAAAAAAATAAACGTATACAAGTAGAACAGCAAGTTTATACTGATTTCAGGGTACTTGATAATTTATTTTAAATAATAACACTGCTCTATAATTTTCTTCAAGAAACAAAAGATCTACAGTTTGATTTTGTTTCACATGCATATACATTATCGAACACATTGACACTTTGTGAAATCAATGAATGTTTTGCAAATCAAATAGTTCAACAAATGACATCTAAACAAAATATTTATAATTGCATGTGATAAGCTAAAAACAAACAAACCTACACAGCAAAGGCAATCATTTTCCAAAGCTAGTCCATACACATATTCTTGAAGAGAATATAAACTAGTTTCTATGTTCCTGGCAAACCTCAGCCAATTTTATAGCATTGTAAAAAAGAAATGCAGAAGAGAGAAAAATCTGCCCAGAGACTTAATTCTTCTTAAGAAAGGCCCTGCCATTGCTACTTTTCACATTTCTATACAGCCAAGCTAAGAAGAGCATTCCTCAACGATGTGAATAATTCCATTACCTTTTATCATTAAATATCAAAACTAACCCTAGCTGTCTTTTGTCAAGTAATATATGAACATTTATAGAATTAATTGAAAATACCAAAAATTTTGCTTCAAAATCAGCAAACATAGAACAATGACTGAAAGGAAGCAAAGCAAAACAAAACAAGTCAAAACAAAATTATCATATCTTCATGGAATGATGCTGAAAAAACAACCAAGAAACTTCTTACCGAGTACCCCAAGTCGATAGTTGACTGTGATGACGATCACATTGCCATAACTTGCCAAGACACTCCCATCATATAAATTTCCAGTCCCTTCCATATATGAGCCACCATGGATGTATACCATCACTGGTTTGGGACCACCACTGTCCCGAATATCTGAAAAACAAATGATTGGCAACTGTTCTTATCCTCTACATGCATAATGAAGCAGAGAATAGATTTTCCAATTTAGAAACAAGAGGGCATGATTTTAAAATAATTCTTTAAATTGTTGTCTTCGTTAAAGTGTTTCTTAAGCAACTTGTATTAAGATCTATTGCTGAAAAAAGCAATAAATATTTGTTGTTTTCTTTCTAAAATTTTGTTAAATATGATAAAACTGAATTACAAAATTTGGAATAATTGAGAGTAGGTGTGAATTTCAGTGCTATTTTTAATTGATTTTTGATGTGACAGTAGAATTAAAGAAATAATAGAATGATAATGATTCTTAAAACTTCTTTTAACAATTGTTTAGACTTCCTATGGAATTTATGAGCCAAAAACTAAGGACAATGCTATCACTGCTATTATGAATAAAACACTCTTTTCCCCATCTTAATTATTGTAAAGATTCATATTGAATGCATCATAATTACATTGAATAACTTATCCTCCAATTTGAGAACATAATTATAACATTATTTTACTGAATTTGAAAGAAATATCATTTAACTATTCAAGTACTATCAGATGAATTGTAGGCAATAGGGTGCAAAAATCTATATTTTTATCTTTGTTGCATTTAGGGGACTTTCATTCAAATGATATTTTTCAGTTCCATTCAGGTCATCTGTTCATTCAAATTATCCTTATCCTTTGAAAGAAGAAAACTGACTGACACTTTGGCTCTATGATTTTGTCATGTAGACATTAGAGAAAATACAGCTAAGTTCAAGTGAACAATTCTAAAGTTTACAGTGAAGTTGAAGTGATTTCTACAGTTCTAAATTTTAATCAAATGTACTTGCTTTTCTAAGATATTTACCATGATTATGTAGCTTTCAACAGGGTCTAGAAATAATATATAAGGGAAACACTGGATAATTTTAAATGATAAAAAAGTACTAATTTCTGGAGACAAAAAATGCTAAATTGTATATTGGTTAACATTGGAAGTGAAGTCACTCAACCGTGTCTGATCAATGGACTGTAGCCCCCCAAGCTCCTTTGTCCATACGATTTTTCAGGCAAGAATACTAGAGTGGGTTGCCATTTTCTTCTCCAGGGGCTCTTCTTGACCCAGGGATTAAACTCAGGTCTCCTGCATTGTAGGCAGACTCTTTACCATCTGAGCAACCGGGGACCCCATATTGGTTAACAAGGTTTTAACTGTTATATAAATTGAAATATTATATGTGTACATATATCTGTATGATTATGAATATGTACATACTTGAAACACTATTATATAATAGCCTATGATCTCTTCTATCCACAACTGAAACCAAATTACACCATGTGTAATCTTTCTTTTTTAATGTTAATAGTAATAAAGTGTCATTTAATATGGCTTTGTTTCTTTGCTTTTGACATATTTTATCAAACAAATCCCCTACATCATAACAATTGAGGTTTCAGCTTTCAGAATAGACTAATATGATATGAACTCATTGAAAAAACTAGTGATAATTTACAGGCTGCTTTACATTGTTTTTTAAAAAGGTGACAAGTAGAAATGTGTCGATTTTTTGACTGTAATAATAATTTTTTTCAATGTAAATCATTTTAAAATCAGGAATTGTAGCTCAACTTGTTTGTCCAGATTTTCAAGTTGGAGAAATAGCTAATTGCAGAACTTAGAGACATTTTTAAATGTCTAGTTTAAATTTGACTTAATATCTAATATCACTATGAGTTTATCATACTCTCTCCTTCTCCCCACAAATGTGTACTTGAGAAGTGTCTTATTTTTAAGTGGTGAGAGGAGGATACTCTGACATAAAGACCATCTACTAGACACACCCTACATTTAGTGAAAAAACCTAAATGTATTTTCTCCTTAAATCCGTGAGAGGGAAAATTATATTCATTCATTTGTAAGACTTGGGGAACTCATAGAGATGTTAGGCTTATAGAAAGAAACAATTCTGAAATTGTCAAACTCTGCTCCTTAAATGCCTGTTCACTGCACACTATTTTAGCTTATTTTTCTAGTATGGCTGGCACTGAAGAAGCAATAATAAATTATTAAATCGAAATCATTAACTGACTATTCACAGCAGACACTGTACTTTGCTAATTGTATGCTTGGAGGTAGCACAGAGGGAGGCTGTTTCAGAATTCTTCTTTAATTAAAATTACATAGAATTACAAAGCACCAACTGTGAACAGTAATGAAATCTTGGTAGAACCATTCTGTTCACCTGGAGAACAATACAGGCACACATTGAGAAGACCTGCCACATCTTATACACCTAATATAGCAGAATGGAGAAGACAGTGCCAGAATACACTGAAAATATGACAGTAGATTCTAGGAGGGATTCTAAGTGGCATCTCTCTAGTTTTCTTTGAAAATTAGACTTGAAAGGATTACTGATTGATTGGGCTGATTCTAATTTCCAATTTGTCTTTCCAAACTTCTCAATGATTTCAACTTTGCTTAAGTGCTTGAATGTGTCCAGCAGTTCTTTTCCAGAAAGTTCTATAAAATTCTAATGCTGTGTTCTAAACAATATTTATTTTTGCTTGAAGTAACCTTGAAGTTAATGCTAGATAGTATATTAATCACCAACATAGGCAACATTCTTGTACATAAAAACTCAGTACTGCTAATAAAATTTGGGAAATGCCATATTTATACTATAGAACAATTGCTAGCTTTTGATAGTGCTTTATCAGAGTGGCTCACCTTTAGTGGTTCATTAAAAACTTTACTTTTGATAGCATTTTATCACAGGGTTCATCTTAGATTTTACTTTTCCTCATAGTCTACAGGTCTTTTCTGATGTAAATATAAATAGTAAATTGTTCAACTATAATAAAAATAACAACATAACAATAAAGGTAGATAGCTTAATATAAATATAAATTTTGATTTTATAAAGAACTAGACTCTATAAATGAAATTGATATACCAGATAACCTACTATTGAATACTATCAACTAACGCCATCATTTTAATAATAAAATTTGGAATAGCCACGTGGTCTTTAGTGCAAATATATTAGGTGTAATAATTTATAATGAATTTATTAGAGCCATATTGTCCCTCTACTTTGTCTCATATGTTCCCTTTGAAATTAAGCGCATTTCACCTAAGATATCTGACTTTGCCTGAATAGCTGCTACTGACCTCACTAAAATCAAAAGAATACTCTCAGAGACTAAAACACTAGCTCAGGTTTAGTAAAACTACAAATATGCCTAAAGTATGCTTATATTTTCTGTTATTTACAATGTCTTAAAGTTTTGCTAATCATCTAGGTCTTTGAACTAAGTGGGAAGAAATACTATACACTGCTGATTATTTTTATTCTAAAATTTTTACAGTAAAAAATTTTTTTTTCAAGTTATAAACTAACAAACTGGAAACTGAATAGGTATTTTGATTTTAAATTTTAGTAACTATTTTATCTTTCTGATAAACAAAAAATTTAGCAAGTGCCAATAGCTCTGCTGCTGCTGCTGCTTCTGCTGCTAAGTCGCTTCGGTCGTGTCCAACTCTGCGCGACCCCATAGACCGCAGCCCACCAGGCTCCCCTGGGATTCTCCAGCCAAGAACACTGGAGTGGGTTGCCATTTCCTTCTCCAGTGCATGAAAGTGAAAAGGGAAAGTGAAATCGCTCAGTCGTGCCCGACTCTTCGCGACCCCATGGACTGCAGCCCACCAGGCTCCTCCGTCCATGGGATTTTCCAGGCAAGAGTACTGGAGTGGGGTGCCACCGCCTTCTCCAGCCAATAGCTCTAGAGCAGTCAATTGGGATTTATTTTTGCCTGACAACCAATATTTGAAGTCATAATTACCTTTAACAGTCCTGGTGAATAATTATTAGTCACATAACTCCTTGAACATGTTTACTGGTTTCTTTTTTCTTAAGGGACTCATGAAGTTTTTAATTTCCCATAATTTAGAATTTGGGGGCCTCTAACAAATTTAAAACTGGAGGGTATTGCCTGAATCAAATCTTTCCCTGATACATTTAAAGACATTTCAAGAAATTTTTTGCCCTCTACTCATTTGATGAACTTCAGTTATTATTCAAAGGTTTTTATCCTGGAGGGTATTTGAATTTATCCTTATCTTCTAAACAATTACCCAAACAACACAGAGGAATAAGAACCTGGATTGATTTCTTGGACTTTACACTTATGAGTATTTAAAAATATTTACTGATTTGGTAACTCTTAGGATGACTGGCTTAATACTCAACCTAAATACTACCTGCCAATTTAAGTTGGGGTTTAGGATATTATTAATGGTTATTTGAAATGTTAAGTATGCTTCAAATTATGTCTATGAGATATATTTACATTTACAGAGCTTAGTTCACTGTGGTTGCTCAGAGGTATCACTTGTAAACACATAAATATCTTACTTGATGCTCTTTTACCAAAAGCAAAAAGAAGCAGCACATAAAATCAGCCATCAAAATATTTTTTTAAATGGGATATGATGTAAACAAACATTGTGAGTATTCTGGGAAGATTTGGAGTTTACAAAGTTACACACCAAGCAATCTGATAACAAATGTCTAAGATCTAAGCATTTTCAGAGGATTTAACAAGTCTCCAGGTCCCCAAGTGTAAGCTGTTTTCATAGAGCACTAGGAACAACAACCCATGTCCTCACGGTGAATAAATGTCTTTGATGTTTTAATTCTTTAGATTTCCACGAGGGTTAAAAAAAATCAAAAAATTTTTTTGATATTATAAATTTATTTTTAGCTATTTAGCATTCACAATGCTAAATTTAGCATTCAATCCTGGGCAGCTATAAAGACTTATTTCAAGTATTAATGACTGTGTTGTATTTAACCTCAACCCACTGGTAGTATTCATGGCAAATGAATATTTAATCAAATGTCATAAATTTCATTTAATCAAAATAATTCTTAAATGTTATAAAAATATTAACATCTAATAAAGTTTTAAAATATTTAATAATTTGGTTCTATAATTTTCTATTCTGAAGTAGTTTATTAAATATATACACTTTATGAAACAATTTCAATTGTTTAGTAAGAACACATTCATAGTTGTTCCTCATGGAACTAGCACTTCTGCTGGCCTGTGTGTGGATTATCTTGTTTTGGAAAATCTTTCTTACCACATTATTGTTTTTATGAGATTTCATTTCCAAGGTTCTGGGAATTATTTTTAAACCTAAGATTATATTAGTCATCTCTATAAGAATCATAACTAGGGTGACATTAAAAAAAAAAGAAAACTAATTGGAGGCAAATGAACTGAAAGTCTCAATGGGCCTCTCTAGACACTCCATTTAATACCAGGTAAAGGTACGTAATGGAATGAGAAATCTCAAATCAATCTAGTGAGTACTTACATGTACAGAGTATATCAGAATTGTAAGTCATAAGAAAGTTGGAAAGAGAAAAGAATTTTTATATTAGTACAGTATCAAGACATTATTACTTATAGTTAGTAACGATCTGAAATTCAGAATATTTTACTTGCCCATCTTCAAATTATGTGCCTTTGATATTAAAAGATATTCATTTAATCTTCTCATGGTTCTTAAGTGGTTAAATAAGGTTTACTATAATTATCTAAATAGGTGTATGCCTTTCACATCCATATGATTGTATTATTGATGTAATATTTAAGCACACAAACAGAAAACAGTATTTTTTTAACCTAAATTATATTGCTCAAGAAACACTTTATATCAGCTTTTAGCTTGTCTTTCACTTTATTAGGTGTGGTTTTTTTTAAACAAATATAAAATGTCAAAATGAAACATTTTGTATTGGGTAAAATATTTACATAGATTAGAAAACATGCAAAATGCATACAAAGAGACTACAGGGAAGAGATTGTTAGTTCAAAGAATGTGGACAAGTTTCAATCAAAATGTGGAATGAAACATATCAAAAGTCAGTTCAAGAAAACAACAACAAAAAATGCCCCTCTTTTCAAAACGTTGTAATGGTTGGCATCAAAATCAAAGTTTAACATTCATTTTTTTAAAAATTAAAAATGTATATTCATATGTAACAACAAGCAAGAAGACAAAACACATCAAAAACGGGAATTAAAAACAACTCTTCAAAAAAAGACAAGAAGCAAAAAAATAGAAAAGGGTGGAAAAAATGATTGAGGCCCTTGTCATGCAAATAGGTTGGGTGGAGAAAAATACCTTCATCTTCAGCACCGTCATTATCACCTAAATCATCTGTCTGTTTCTTTGTAAGGGGACCTAGGATTGAGAACGGAGAAATGGAGGGAAAAAAAAAAAAGACATTTCAAGAATAAACAAGACTGAGGGGAAAAAATAAGTGCAAATACTAAAATTCTCAAGGATTATTTCCAAAAAGCGTGGGGGAGTGATTTCATCAAAGTTGGTTATCTATTTTGTTTGAGAAAAAAAAAAAATTCCCTTTCCCCAAAATATCTCACAGATTTGGCTTGTGAATATATCCAGCATAAAAAATACATATGGTTTGAAAGTCACATCATAAGCAAAGGAAATGATTTTTTTAATACCAACTGCATACAAAAAAAGTAAACAGTTTTATTAGCTGAAAGAACTTAATTTATTCAGTGTCTTTTCTAATTTGAATTGGTGACAACAATAAAGAAAGTAGGCCAAACTCATTCATTAATTTGGGACAATAACATTAGGGAAAACAGAGATGTAAAAATTTTTAGGGTTTTTTCTTTTCTTTTTTTTTTTCTTCTGTTTTATTGTAAAAGCATTAACACTTAGGTTTTACGCATTTTTATGTCACACATTTTCCACAACTGATTTTTTTAAAATTACTTGTCATTACACAAATATTTCCCCATGTGTTTTGATTAAAAAGGAGCCATGGATTTAAAACCTTTGCAACTTGCACAAATGTATGAATGAATCATCTCATCACTTGTTAGAGCAAAGGTACCACTGTAGACGTCAGTGTTGATAATTAAGGTAGTTACAGAGTCAGGGCTTATATTTCATAATCAATTTAGAAATATAACAAATTATGCCCTAGTGCAATTTCATGCCCAGTGTAGTTATTTATAATGGGTCATGTTTTAGGATAATAATTGTATTAAAATACTGTGAATGTTTAATAAATATTTTATTATTCTTAACAATATCAATTTGCTAAGAATAAAGTAGGGGAAGTCAAAGGCCATATGAAAGTAATTTTAAGCATCACATAATTGACATATTCAGCACACAAAAATGCATGTGAAGCCCTGCATTTCTTTTTGTTTCCACAAACATTTAATTTGTATGACATTTCATAATCCTCATGCAAGAAGCAATCATTACAAACACATAACACTCAAGTTAAAAGACAGCCAACCACATAACCATAAGCAAGAGAATTTTGTCATGCATAAAATAACAGTTATAGAAAAAGGAAGAAAAAAGAGGACTGAACGCCATATGTCGATTTTAATAATATAAATAGTAAAGAAGCAGGCATTAATTCTAAGCACACTTGATAGGAAGGGACTGTTAAACATTTTGAAATTTCTAAGTCTTTTCAGCAATTACCACGTATTGTTTATAATTCAAAACTACATTTAATATCACAGCCTTCAGAGAATAAAAAATACCATCCCAGAAAACAGAAGGGAAAAAATGAGACATATATGAGTATCATCAGCTCAAAGGGACAGCCTTGAAAAATAGTAATAACTGGCAAAGATCAAAGACTGGACATAGAGAAATTGATGATGTAACAGAAGGGACCCATTGATTACTCAGTTGTAAGGTGATGGTTTCAAGCCCATTCCCAATACAGAGGAGCTCTACACAGTAAATTAAATGGTAAATTTCGTAGTCCTGCAAGTAATCATTCCATTGAGAAGAAAAACTAGATGAAAGCAATAGTTTATAAGTAGCACTCCTTTGCAAGTTCACAGAAATCAAAATTTCTTGAAATAACCCTGTTTAAATGAAGAAATTGTCCTCAGTATTATAAGATGTTCATGCAACAATGTTGCTGCATTTCTGAAAAATAGAAAAACATTAATTTCGATTTTAAAATTACTGTATCAGAACTGTATTTGAAATATTGAATATCTTACATCATGTAAAATATTAGACTTAGAAAAATGTTACTTTTCTGTAATTACCTAAAGGAATAAATCAATAAACCTCAACAAACATATTTTCTTGCATTTCTATTTTCAAGGACATCATATAAAAATTATGGTTTTATTTACTAGTTAACAACACAGATTAAAGTACAGGATAGTTTCTTACTGATGCCAAAACACATCTGTTTTCCAATTTTAGCTAAATTACTTAATTTGCTTAAGTCTTGGCTATATTAGGAAACCCTTAATGTGAGCTCAATTTTTTTCTTTGCTACAGTGTTATTTCAATAATTTTCGGAGACAAACGTAAACCCTATCACAATTACATTAACTGTGTGGCTATATATCTCTCTTGGAAGATACCTTTCTCTCTCCTCTTAGGGTGCCCAAGGCAATTTACACGATTCCTTTGGGAAATCATTCAGGTTCTACAGCCAAGAGTCAGTGGTTTTACATACTTTGCTGCTAAGTCACTTCAGTCTTGTCCGACTCTGTGCGACCCCATAGACGGCAGCCCACCAGGCTCCCCCGGCCCTGGGATCCTCCAGGCAAGAACACTGGAGAGGGTTGCCATTTCCTTCTCCAATGTATGAAAGTGAAAAGGGAAAGTGAAGTCGCTCAGTCGTGTCCGACCCTCAGCGACCCCATGGACTGCAGCCTTCCAGGCTCCTCCGTCCATGGGATTTTCCAGGCAAGAGTACTGGAGTGGGGTGCCATTGCCTTCTCCTTTGCATACTTTACACACATACAAAATTGTTAGCTCCTGGTCTACATGAGATAAGATAGCAAAAACAATAAAATTTATTAACACAATATCTCCCAGTTGTCTGCATGGCGAACATAGTTCTCAGTTGCTATCTTGCCTCTGGGTCTATATTAGTAGATAAACCAGGAAAACAATACTATGTCTGTGGGAGAACTTTTCCACACAGAGAATGGCTGAACCAGCTTTTTGCTACATTATTTATAATCACTTTTCATATTCAGAAAGTTGCAATGATCTTAACTGATGTGAGATAATGATTACATACATACACTACATGGAACATCTTTTACTGTGGCAATTCTGAAGGGTTAGAAACATACAGGTACTGCTTTAGCATTATGAACAGATGAGGGCATCATTATTCAAAGGAAGGGTTAAGCCACTTTCTCAACTAAATAATTCCATTTTTTGAATACTATTTGAGAAAAAAGAACGTGAACTCAGTTGTGTCCGACTCTTTGCGATCCCATGGACTGTAGCCTACCAGGTTCCTCTGTCCATGGAATTTTCCAGGCAAGAGTACTGGAGTGGGTTGCCATTTCCTTCTCCAGGGAACTTCCTGACCCAGGGATCAAACCTGGGTCTCCTGCACTGCAAGCAGATGCTTTACCATCAGAGCCACCAGGGAAACCCTAGTGAATACTATTTAGTAGGTTTTGTTTAAAATCTTGTTGGATGATATTAAATTGTTTCCACATTATGGGTTTCAGTAGCATTTTAGATTTTAGTGAGTCAAGTACAGTTGGGTTTTGGGCTGATAATTTTCTAGCAAGAAAAAAAAAGGATTATAAAAAGAAAGAAAACAGATTTCCTTTATCTTATGTGCCTAAAGGCACTAAGAACAAATATCTGAGAGGTTTTGGGTTGCAAACTGAGAAACTAGAGTAAATATGATTATGGATTATAGAAATATCTTTACATGATCTCAAGATTCATCATTCCCAGGCTGGAAAGAAAACCATTTCCTTGATCTCTCTTCTTTCTAGAATATTAGCAACTCTGTCTCACTTTATTTCAATCTGTTACTATTGATGTAATTACTGATGCTTAAAAATTTTAAGTAGAAATATTTTAAGGGGTAATTGTCATTAATTTTCTAACAAAAATAGGCAACCACTATTTAGAGACTGTGCATTCCAGCAAGTTGATCACCATGACTTCCTCAAAGGGCAGAACATTTACCGTTCATCATAAATAACAATCATTATCAACATTCCAACCACAGCTTATGCTTCCTTTAAACTACAAATAGTGCATCTTCAAAACCAGCAGTTTAAATGGGCATCTTAAATCACCAAAGTATAAAGGAAATGAGTCCTCCTCAACCTGAGTGTGGAAGTGATTTATTCTATATTGAAACTCCATAGGGTCTGCCTTCCTTGAGGAACTCACTCATAACTCTTATGAGAGTTAATAAGAAGGTAGATCGCATGTCTTTTTGAAATGAAGTGAGAGTAATTACTATATTTTATATCTCCCACAGCCAATAAATAGATTCAGTGGTGAAACAACAGGACTAACAAAGGTACAGAAACTCCTAACCATGAACTTTGAACTCATTTAAATCCAAAATAGTTCCTTTTCCATTAACGTAATTCAAAGTATCATCCTTTACAAAAGATGCATGATGCATTCTTACATTTCAGAATCTGACCGCAGTGCCTTTTATATTTTGAAAAAGGAATAAAAATACCAGCATTTCTCTGTAGTTAACTGTAGATAATTATGAGCACTGAAATAATTACTATCCACCCACATTAAAGCTGCTTTTTATCATTCCCTTTGATGAAGGTCTAATATACTTTAGGTCTCAAATACATTAGAACTGATTATAAATTCCTTCATTACAGGTTCAATTCAGCAGAAATTATTCATACTTTGTGTCACACAAAAAATGGCAAGTAGGTTGAGGGTGTCACTAGCTTCTAATTCAGAAAGCTGTCCATGAGAAATGTGTCCTTCTTAAGAGAATCCATGTGGAATTTTTGGAATTATTGAGAGCTCCAGGCTCCAGTGAGTGCCACCATCATGGAGATGGAGAACCCTGGCTAAAGACAGTGCTGCACTCTTTCCCTGCCCTCTTTACCCAACAGCGTTTGAGGTAAACTGACTGTAAAAGGTTCCTAAGGCAGTTTCCACACAATGGGAAAATCTAAGAATGTTGTCATTGTTGTTTTGGAGCCACTGGAAGCAGGCTAAATCTTTTCAGGGATGGTGTTAGGACAAATTTATTTACAACACTAAGATCAAGGATGTAAAAATCTATGTCTGAAGAATATATGGAGGACAACACTAGACTTCAATACAGTTTAAATAAAAATAGAAGTATATTACTATATCTGATTTTTTCCAAATTGATAAACATTTAAACACAATGACTTTAAGAAATCAAATATCACAATAACTGGTGTCATTGAAAAGGTATTAAATTTTACCCACTGAAATTTATTCTATTTAATATAACTGTAATATATATCTCTTAAGAATGTAGAAATGCATGAAAGTAATTGACTTGGAATAATACTCATTAAGTTACTAATATTATACTACTTAAAGTTATCACACTTCTTAAACGATTATATGAACATTTATCAAAATATTATACCGAAAATACTTTTCCTGAAAATTTTTCAATTAAAAAATATTTTTTAATAATGCCATAAATCCACATTATGATAAAATTAAAATGCAATGCAAACAGCTGTAATAAAATACTAGAAGCAAACTTTGGAACAACTGATAGTTTTCAAAGAATCTATCTATTGTGCAAATTTTGATGGCACTAATATCTCATTCATGACGTTTCAGTATCCTTTAGGTAAGCTGACTGTTTACGCTAGCGGTTCATATGTACAAATGCTATGGAAATTGATTTCCAAGGTTATGAAAGCAGCAGCATTCTCTATATTTATCTTTGTGTTTGAAGAAATTGCCAATATGAACACAAAACATATTCCCTCAGACAGTTCTTTAGGGAAGAATACAGATGTTTGGGAAAAATACATGACATTTGGGAAAAAAAGAGACACTGTTATTAGAATCCAGAAAGAGAGGAAGAACAATTTTGGGTGGTCCCAGAGTGTTCTAAATAGTGTTCTTAGTGTTTTAAATAACACTGAACTGAAGAAGTACTTATTTATATTTATACGAAAAGTGAGTTTTTTCTTCATAAAATTACTTTGACTACAACCCTTAAAGTCAAAATAAAAATGTCTAAGATCTGGGGGAAAATTTTTAACTAGATAAAAAGTAAACTAAGTTAACCCCTAATCTGAGCATCACCAAATTTATACATGCTCATTATTTTTTAACACTATATTTATTTGATTTTTTAAAAAATGCAGATGCAATATTGCAGAGCTTGAAGAATGTCAGAATAATGTTCCTTTCCCATCTGGGACAATGTGGCTGTCTGCTATATAAACCCTTCAGTACTTTGAGGATACATTCTGTACTGCCCTAGCTTTCCACATATTATCCAGAGATGTACTTGGAGTATGATGAGGATACAAGTGCCATCAGATGCTCAGAGATATCTCAACTTGGCTAGATGATTGGGATGGCATCAATAGTCCAACTTCCCTCTCATGGCTGCCAATATTCAGTCATTCAACAAATGTTTAATATACTATGTTCTGTCCTCTAGATATACGGTGGGCAAAAAAGCAAGACATTTTCCCTTATGAAAATTTCTTTTGTAGAGAAAGAAACAATGAATAAATACTCACACACATAAGTGCATATTCAAAAACTGTGTTAAGGATATTAAGTCTTGATGTTACCAGATGTTATACAAGGGGATCTGGTTGAGCCCAGGCAGTTTTCACTGAATAAGTGCAATATAGCCTAATTACTGAAGGATAAGTGAGTACCAAAGAGTCGGATACGACTGAGTGACTTCACTCACTTCACTCACTCACTCACTCAAGCAGGAAAAAAGGCTGCAGATAGGTAAGTAGGGTGGGAAGCTGTCAATATAGCACGTGCAAAGTCTTAAAATGAGAGGGAACCTGAAGGTCAGTGTGGCTGCCATCTATGGTGCAGAACAGAGTAGTGGGTGATGACAATGAAGAGACAGACAGGCATCATTCTGAGCATGCAGCTCTTTCAGTCTGGGGAATTTTTTCTTAATCCTAAAAGCACCACGAAGCCATTTAAAAGATTCAAGCACAAACTGATAAACTCTGCTCTATTTGAATCTTAAACAGAAAATCAGAAAGAGGCAAAGTCATTCTAATAAATATGACAGAGGAAATTTTATATAGGTTTTGAATTATATTGTTTATTAGACAAAAATAGCTATATTAGAAGAAATTAGATCAGGAAAAGGAGTCTATAGTATCTTATTCTATTACTGTTTGCAAATATGTCACCAAAAAATGAAATCTAAGACACTAGCATATCTGAGATTTTATAAATATTTTAAAGCTTTCTTTTAAATCTATACTTGGATTTATTTTGCCTGAAAATTAATATATCCTAATTATTCTTATATTCATAGAAAAATATAGCCCACAAGCTATTCCTTCTTGGATATTTCATTCCTATTTCAGTATATCAGGGATGTCCAGCATGTCTACCTCAAAGTCTGTTTTAACTCCTATCATAGGTTTTGCTTTTTCTTTGTTTCTAAACTATAAATCTAGAAATAATCTTGAACCATTCCTTCTTCCTCCCTTTTGCCTTAACCAGACTTCATTACTTTTTCAAGAGAAATTTTGTTCCTGTCACTTTTTCCCCAAACTATTATTAGCCTGGTCTGTGGCCACCGTTACCATATGCTTGAATTATTATAGTAGTCTTATAGTTGCTCCCACTGTCATCCAGACTCTAGACTGTCTCCCAAGTCATCCTGTAGTCCATAAATTTTCGAAGTAGTAGATTACAATAGTTGTGAACCAAAAAAGAAAAAGATTTAATAATCATCGTCAA